>NC_142803.1:28857146-29516147 GCF_049724085.1 Artemia sp. Qi Xiang Cuo | reverse complement strand
TTTAACTTCCAAAGTTAATATTTTTGTTAAACTACCTTTTGATGTGCTAAGATTTATCATTGTTATCTCTATACTGATACTCCTACTCAACCACCTGCTTGCCTTTATTATATCCCTCTTTGTCCAAACTCTTCTAGTTTGTATCCCCTTAAAAAATGTTTCTCTATGAATGTCTTTATTTCTTTTTTAATTTTCTTAGGGGGAATCTTAGTAATATTTATTTACGTCTCCTCCCTGAGTGCTAATGAAAAATTTACTCTTTTAAAAATGACAGATTCTGTATGGATAAGCCACTTTCATCACCCCCACCCTCCTAGCATGCAAATATATAGCCCAAATTATATATGTTCAATGTGTTTTGCCATATGTCACTATTTTATTCAAATAAATTTAACAGCAAAGAGGGTAAAGGTCTATTACAGCAGCTCTCCAGAACAAGACATACTAGAAGAAAATCAAGAAATTATTTTAGATTGCTAATTTTATGTTCACTTTTATGGTTTTTTTGTGTTTCTGACTTTTCATCACCAGCCCCCCCCCCCTGCCTGAAAAAATTATGAGGGTGTTCTTGCATTGTTTGAAATTATGAAGTGCCAATTCAGCTGCCAAGTTGCACAGATACTGTCCAGTAGAAGCAAAATACAAACAATATCACTTCTCACTGTATATTCTGGTTCTATTGGGCAGTATATCTACACCCTACAGTACATGGGTAGCTACTCTGCATCTTTACCACTTTGGCCTTAGGTCTCATATGGTGGTCTTACTACAAAATATAATATGCAGAAAGACTAAATCCAAAGGTTAGCCAAAGCTATTCCTGAGGACCTTGCTTAATAGACTTTAAATTGCTTGACTAACTTAATAGCTGTTTAGCTTAGGGATTCATAGGCCAGGTAAATTTGGAATATACGACTATAATGAGAAAGCCAAATATAAATGTATCATTCTATACAAATTTCAATTCTTTATCCAAATACAACAATCATTCCCAAAGGCAATTCCTCTTAGATGTTTAGAAAATCATAGAATTTCCAGAATCCAGAACTTGAAAAACCCAATTTTGGTTTGGACTTCAGCTCATTCAGGATTCTGAGTTCAGACCAAAAATAGGTAAATTTGGAATATGGGACTATAATGAGATAGCAAAGAAAAAAATGTACCATTCTATACAGAATTCAATTCTATATCCAAATATAACAATCATTTCCCAAGGAAATTCATCTTAGAGATTTAGAAAATCCTAGAATTTCTAGAATCTGGAAATTGAAAAACCCAGTTTTGGTTTAGTTTTCAGCTCACTTGGGATTCTGAGTTCAGGCTATCCCATCAACAACCTGAAGCCTACCCTAGAATCCCTGGATCTCCCCCAAAAAAGCTTGAATTATAGAATCTAAGAGATGTAGGGAATTCTAACAATGGTGAACTTTCTAAATTTTCGAAAGGAATTTCTGCAGGAAATGATTGTTATATTTGGATACAGCATTGAATTCGGAACTGACTGGTGGGTTTACCACTTAGTTATCCTAGCCTATTTCATTACAGTCCTATATCCCAATCTATTCCTAAAATATCTGCTTGGCTGTGCCCTTTTAACCAATACCAATGGCAACTAATAAGGGAATTTTCATCAACTTACTGATGGTTGAATTAATTAAAAGTTATTAGCCTAAATATTTTTGAACAGCCACTGACTTCCAGCCCTGTAGATAAAATTCTCATGAAGTAACCTAAAGCACAGTTGTAGATATGTGCTAATAAGAACTAATTGCCTAATTGAGCTAGAGCTTAGACTATAAAAGCAAAAATAGTAAATACCAACACTTATCTATTTCTTTGCTACAGTTTTTATTTCTAGCAACCGAATTTTTTTCTATCTTAACAGAGACCGAACTGACTTCAGAAGTCAGTATCTCAGTAGGCACATGTAGCTGATTTCGGGAACCGATTTCAGCAAGGATGCATTCCAGGTCAAGTGATTGTAAATAATGATGCTAAGAGGCGAGGCTTAGTGACGTTTTTCGGTGATTAATCACCATTAATTATGTTCTAGACAAGGAATGTACTAGGGCTTTAGAGCTTTAGGCATGTAATTAATCGTATTTAATGATTATCGCAAATTAATGATGATTAATCACCGAAAAACATCACTAAGCCCCGCCTCTTAGCTTCATATAATTATAATCACTCGTGGCGGAATACGCCCTTCCTGAAATCGGTTCCCGAAATCATGGTTCGTTTACACATTGCGGAACATCCATGCGGAAATCCGTCCGTTTCTGTTCGAACTATGGCTAAAATAACACTGCGTTTTAAGGCAAAGATTTCAAATTATTGCAAGAGCATGACCTTTGTTCTTACCCTCTTCTGAAAGCTGTTGAGCAATGGAGCCAAATGAAACTGTTTTTCTTAGTTTTCTTATAGCCTGGGTGCGCAGGATCATAGAAGCCGGGTGTAGCCTTGAAACAAAGTTACAAGATCGTGTAGTTCTTGATAATCCCTGCTCATGATTTTATTCATTTAAAAATCTTGCAAAGATTCCGTCCTGATTTGACCAAAACGTTGCAGAAAGCTAGAGATTTTTTCTAGCACAAAAACGGACGGAATTTCCGCACGGATTGCTAAATCCACATGAATTTCCGCAATGTGTAAACGAACCATCAGCTACGTGTGCCTAGCCCAGGGCTTCCACTATCCCCGAATTATCGGGGATTTCCCCGAAAATGTATGTGTCTCCCCGAAAAAAATTATTTTTCCCCAAAATTTCCCGGAAAATCACTCAACCACGGTTTGACCCCTAGTGGCTATACCTAGCAAACATTACTTTACATACCATAATTTTTCACTACTCTCTTGTTCGTTAATGTTCGTCTCCTGTGTTGCTTTGCATAAGAACCAGACTGATACAATTTAATTATAGACGGTTCTTTACATTTTCACAAAAGTATTACTTTCTTTTATTTAGATTTAATAATTTCGAATGCAGTATTCTAAATGGTAAAAGATTCTTACATTCACATCATTCGTGGTCAAGTATCTTGACAAAATTAGCCAAGAATTATACTTGAAGTTGTTTAACAGAACGCTCAGTTAGATTCTGGATTTTGAAATTGAACTTCTAAAGAAAGAGAATTGTTTTGAAACCCGAATCATAAGTTTAAATTTGGTTTTCTTTTGGTATTGTCGGTTTCGGAAATACTGTATCAATGTTTAATACATAATAGTTGACCGCATAATACATTGAAGAAATTGATATTTTTGCCAGGAATTCTTACCATTCAAATTTTTGTTTCATTCGGTGTGTAAAATTTAAATTCTTTTCTTTTTATCTGAGAATGGTATTTGTCATACCACCCTTTATCCTCAAACATATTCACCCAGCACTCCCCTCACAATTCTTATTCTGGTCCTTTCACCCGTGTAATATTTTCAGTGACGTAATATTTTAAACTGCAGTTTTAGGAACCTTTTTACGGTCTTGCAAACCTGTTAGTTAGGCAAATGAAATTTTGACGGAAAATATATCCTGCTCAAATTCGGAATAGCCACGTAAATTTGTTAAAATTATCTAAGGCCTACCTTTACAACTTCTAATGCTTTAACAATTAATAACCCTTTATGAAGGCTTATTCTGAAATAAAATATTTTTTTAAAGAAAATGTGGTATAATTAATTTCTTCCTCCCTAAACACGATCTTCTTACCATAAAAATGCACAACTCCCTCCTCCTCCTAATGAGGCAAAATTTAGCTAAAGACTATGAAAAAGGTCGGTGAATAGAGGATTCAAACGGAAGTAACCCCAAAAATATTATCCATAAAAAGTTACAATAAAGCTTAAAGTAAAAATTTGGGTATTAGGCTCATATTGTTTTCTTGTCAAGTTTTAAATATTTTTGGACTTATTTATCACGAACAGTTGGTTAATAATGCCAAATAATCTTAGTGCGAAGTAATAGAATTAGCAAATTTTATATGATTTGGGGCTTACAGCTATCATGTCCAGGCCTTAGATGGGCTGCTATAGAAATGTAACGGCAATAAGCATTATATTTAGAATGCAAATGGTCATAGGGCTAGTGGGAGGTCTGGGGTCAAGTTGATAACTGTTTCGAAATCATGAGGTAATTCAACGAAAGGAAAGCATAGCAGAAACAAACAATGAAAAAAATGTATGTTCGGAGGGGGAATTTACCGCACGGAGGTGGGTATTTTCCGAGGGTATTTTTCGCGGCGGATATTTTCCGCAGGGGTACTTTCCGTGGGGAGTATTTTCAACAGGGGAGCATTTTCTGCGGGGTGTTTTTTTGTGAGGAGGGGGGTCTGTTTTACCATGGGAGGATTTTTTCTGAGGGGGGGGGGTAAACACCTAAGTCCTTGGAAGCAGCATGATAAACCAATAATGTCTCAATTTTCGTAAAAATCCCCTTTTTAATTTAAGTTTAAATTTACTTGTTTAGTTTAGTTCTTATTTGTTTTAAGTTTTAATATTACCCCGTACTTATAGGTTGAATTTGTCTATTTAATTTACTTAACTAGAAACCGCAAACAATATTTGTTTTTGTTTTTAAATATTATAATGAATTTCTGAGATTAATGACTTAATAAAAAATTGCTACTGGTATTTACAGTTCACACGTGTTCACTATTTTTCTTCTTTTTTTTTGAAAGCAATTTTGAAGTTTTTGCCGCAATATCAGCAATGAGTGCTTTCAGCTATGGGTTCCAATCCCGCGCTCTGACTCTTAAACCTATTTTGTAAAAGGCTTGATTTACTACGCAGATACAAGCCCTACTTGAGCCTGAAAACGAAGCTAGAACCAATTTTGGCTCCCAAATCTTCGGAACGAAATTCCATTTTGTTTTTTCCCCGAAACTTGAAGACTTGTCCCCGAAAACTTCCCGAATTTTTAAGACTTGTCCCCGAATTTTAATTTTCGAGAGTGGAAGCCCACAGTTCACTGTTCTCAATTAGCCGGCCAACGAAAACATCAGATAAGACGAATCCGGAACAGAGAACTGAGATACCAACAGAGATCGAAACACCTATTAGTATTAGATATATATATATATATACTTATAGGCAGCGTTGCCACAGAACATAAAAGTTTCGTAATGACCTAAGGCATAAAAGCGTAACTTTGCTAGAAAAATCTTTTTTCAGAGCAGGGTGCAGTTATTTCACTCTCAAGAGAGGCACTCAGAGGAGGGATGGGGAACTGACTGCATTGTATTTCAAAAATATCTTCAAATTGAAATGCCCTTCGTTCTTTCTAAATTTTAAATAAATTGAGAGAACTCTTTTTCAGTTTTGCAGCAGAAACAGCTATGCACAAAAATCCGATCTGATTCGGATGCGATTTGGTCTTTTTCCCTCAAAGAATGTTAAATAGCTGTTTTTTTACCTGCCCAAGAGAAATAGAATAAATAGCCCTTAAAAATCAATCTTCATTCACCTTCTTTAAGCAAAAATTCTCGAGAATGTGAAAGAATTGAATAAATCAAGCGCATATACGTTAAGGGCATTTGGTCAAGCTCTGTCAAGATCCTTTAAGTTTGTTATTAGTTTTGACGTAATTAAGCAAATTTATCAAAATAAAACTAAATAAAGATTTTTTCATTTGGCAAGATCTAGATAAACATCTGAAAGAGATAATTATTCCAGATATAACTTAAAATTAGCTTCCATCTGAGATACAAGACAAAACTTATTAAGCAGTTCGTGGTAACTAACTGTAAGTAAGGAGTGACCCGGCTCAATCGTAACCGACACTCTAAAAAACAGAATTTTGCTACCAATAGATAGATCAAAAGAATCAGCTTATTATACTGATTTTAAATATATAAGATTCCTTCAATTTAGTCTTACCGATCAAAGGCTACGAGCTTGAGAATGTTTTGCCTGATTTCTGAAAAAAGGCAAAACATCCTCTAAGAGTTTTTACAATCTTAATGAAAATCACACCCTCAGATTCAGCATATCAGGAAACTCTACTGTAGTGGTTTCCAGCTCCTATCTGCAAAAATGTGGAATTTTGTTTTTTTGCCAGAAGTAAGATCACGGATGCGTTTTCATTTGTTTGTTTTTCCCAGGGGTAATCGTATCGACCCAGTGGTCCTAAAATATCGGGAGAGCGCTCATTCGAACGGAAACTAAAAGTTCTAGCGCCCTAGCGACCCAAAAACATTGGAGGGCAACCTGGCCCCCTCCCCCACCCCTTTTTCCCAAAGTCGTACGATCAAAATTTTGAGACAGGCATTTTGCTCATCATAGTTGAAAGACCCAATAGCTATGCCTTTGGATATAACAAGACCCCTCACAGTCCCAGGGGAAAGGTCTTTAAGTCTTAAAATTTGCCTATTTTTTACTCATTTACAGTATCTGTTATTGTGAAGTATGTATACAATCACACATTTTCGGGTAGGGGGCGAATTTTTTGCTGTTTTTTTTTTTCCAAGGGGGAATTTTCTATGGGGAGGGAAGTTTCCAGGGGTTGAACTTGTCAGGTGAAATTATGCACTGGGGGAATTTTGCCAGAATTCCTATACATTTTTTTTTTTAAATGTCTTGCTTTCTCTTTTGCATCTCAATTTTACGCGTGGGGTTGTTAAGGGTAATTGTCCGGAGTAAATTTTCACTGGGACTGAATTATCTAGAGAATATTTCCGTGGGGAGGTGGATTGCTCCGTGGAGGTGGGGCCAGATTTCCTGGCATTACTTAAAAACGATCAGAAATTAAATTTAAAAAAACAAATTTTTTCAGCTGAAAGTAAGGATCAACATTAAAACTTAAAACGAAAAAAATGATTACTTGTATGAAGGGGATTTCCTCCTCTTCAACACCTCGCTCTTTACGCTAAAGTTTGAATTCTTTCGTAATTCGTTAAAAACGACTCCTGAAACAGAAGCGTCATTTAATTAGAACAATAGGAAGCTTTCTTAACGGTACTAAACAGCTTTAGCGTAAACAGCAAGGTGTTGCGGAGGGGGCAATCCTCTTCATACACGTAATATTTTTTGGTCGTTTTAAGTTTTAGTGTTGCTCCTTACTCTGTGTTGAAAATTTTTTTTTTAATTTAATTTACTTATAAAACGTATAGACAAAAGAGGTGAAAATAGCATAATAATGTTGCTACTAAAATCGGTCTTGTATCTCCTAGGAAACATCAATACAATATATAAGCCCCCATGACGGCCCCTCAATAAAGAACAAAGAAGCAATCTAAGTAATACCCCCTCTTCATCCTTGTATTGGCAACTATAGTTATAACTTATAAGGTTATAAGTTATAGTTATAAGAACATATAGTTATAGGGTTTATTTATAAGAACATAAACATACTATGGCGATTCGAGATGAATAGACTTTTCTTATGAGACATGAGATTAGTATAAGTACACTGGGAATCAAGAGAGCTAGGTTTTCCGAAGATTCAACAATTAGATCTTTTGAGAAGAAGCCTGATAATGCAACTCGTTTAACTCGTGTGTGTAACTATAATGTAACTCACGTATGGGAGTATTTTGGACCCCCACCCCCTCCGACGTATATCCTGCAAACCCAGTGAGTGGATTACCACCTCTGAACATATAAAAAGAAGAGTCTTAAAAAGCCTGCTATTTTCACTTTTTCGCGCTCCTTACAAGGGTGTCCAGAATTTCCCAAGAACTTGGCTCAGGAATTGCTATTCCAAAACGCTTAAGATCAGAAACGCTTTCGGGATTGATTCTATTGCCTAATGGGTATTTTTATATTTTTAACTCAGAAAGCTGACGCTCTGCTCCAGCAGCGGAATGACATAGACACGTCAATGTCAGAATGCAATTCGGCAAAAGTTGTAAGGAAGGATTGTAAGCAATTTTTTTCAAATTAGCATCACATTTCCAAAAATTATTTACAGACTGATTGAAATCTAAATCTGTTTCACTAGTTATAAAAGGAAGACGTTTCTGCTCTGTGTTTAACGTCTAAAGACCAACATAGGAGAAGCATCATTTAAACATCTTAAGCAGAGGAATATTTGACTCTACTTTCCCGGGCTGTGACGATACGAGAAAGACTTTGGATGCAGTAACGGGTTTTTCGAATTTGTATGGAATTGTATCTCTGTTTGGAGCTTAGCATAAAATACTATTGCTTTTTTTACCTCTTCCAATTTGCATTCCTCTGCCATGCCTTTTTGACGCTTTTAAGCTCGTATAGCTGAAATTCTGCACCAAAATGCAAGTCTTCTATACTTCTGAAGTTTCGAGAATCCAGAAAATCAATTGGAAATAGAGAAGTTTTTTAGGCCTCAGTCGATTTTCGCTAATGAATTTTGCTCCTATTGTGAAGAAGAAACAAAACACTAGACTTTAATTTGTGTGTTTTTTACGTTTGCACCCAAAAACTCAACGATTAGTCTGTTAACAAAGGGTAACACATGTTTACGAAAGAAGTAAAACAAATTTACTTTTGGATTGACAAAACCAAACTAAAAATTGACAGTGCTCTAGTCCTGTCCTTCTAAGAATAGCATCTTAAAAAACTGAGTGAGCCCCACCCATTGCACAGTCAAGCGGTCCACAGCCGATTCAAGCGCTAACTATGTTGTTGCAGATGGATAGAACAAATAAATCTCCGTAGCTTGTAGAAAATGCTAAAATTCTTTCTGTTCGGTGTCTCGCTTTGCACTTCTGGAAACATATTTATGACTTTTAATTAACAAAAATATAAGTGTTTTTACTTTTATAACTTTAATAAATCAAATTATATTTTTGATTACTAAATATAAGTATAAGTACATTAAACTGACAATGCACATTCATCTGTATTTTTTTTCAGTAAAATGCAAATTATGTTCCAGCCTTGGGAAGGCATAGGGGTTTTTGAGCCCTACTCATGCTAATTTTTGCTCGTTTTGGGTTTGACTCGGTTATTTATTGTAATTTCTGTTCGTTTTGAGTTTCATTTATTTATCGATGCTGATTTGTGGTAGTTTTAAGCTTGGTAGATTATTTGATTTTATTTTTGCTCATTTTTGGTTTAATGGAGTTCTTTACTTTTCTTTGAAAAACTTATTTTGTGGAAAAAGTTTTTTAATTAATTTATGTTCGTTTTATATTGACATAGTCTTATCAGGGAAAAAGAAAATAATTCTTTAAATCTTTTAGTTTTTTAAAGACTTTATAATTTGGCCTGCTATTTATATGCTGGAGACAAAATTTCAGCAATTTTTAACAACATACACCCTTTTAAAAATCTGGACACAAATAACAGTGTTTAATTTACTTTCATAACTCCTCTAGTTGACCTGAAATAGAAAACTTGATACCATTCGCCAAAAAAATCCTTTTATTTTCTTTTGATAGCTTAGATATACTTACGCTATTTTGATTTGGTTAAATTTTAAGAGCAGAAGTAGCCCCGAAGGTTTGAAAATAATACCCTCAGTCGTTCTTGGGATACTGCTGAGATACCTTATTAGGCATTAGCATTAACACAGTGCATTTTGATTTAATCTTAAGGCAACATTCAGTTTTTAATCACGATGGGCAAACGGAAGTGTGGGCGTGGGAGGGGGACTAGTAGCCCTCCAATCACTTTCGACTATTAAATAGGGCATTAGCCCTTTCTATTTTCAATCGAATGAGTCCTTTTCGAAGTTCCTAATACAACTTCTTCGATACGAAGTGCTCTGGTCTAAAAAAAGAAAAGAAAAAAATGATAATACATTGTACCCACATCGATCTTTACTATAAAAATGTCAAGCCTTCCAATCACTTTTGACTATTAAAAAGGGCACTAGCCCTTTCAATTTCCAATCTAATGAGCCCTTTTTAGTTTCTACGACAACGCTTTCTATAAACATCTTATATACCCCCAGGGCATAAATTACAGCCCTTGCCCTGAGGGTTGTGAGTGGATTGTCATCCTCAAAGACCTAATTTCCAAAACTTTCAACTACGTTAAACAAAATGGCTATCTCAAAATTTTGATTGGATGTGCCGCAAATTTTTGATTGGATGTGAAACAGCACTAACCGTTTCAATTTCCAATCGAATGATTTCTTTTTGAATTGTCTACGACAACAATTCCTATAAAAAAAACTTTTATACCCCAAGGGCATAACTTACAACCCTTGCCCTGAGGGCTGTTGGGGGAGTGGAATCCTCAAAAACATAATTTCCAGATTTTTAACTGCGTCGACAAAAATGGCTATCTTAAAATTTTGGTTGGATGTGTTTGGGGAAATGGTGGGTGTCAGAGGGGTCTTAGTTATCCTCCAATCCCTTTTGACTATTAAAAAGGGCACAAGCCCTTCTAATTTCCAATCGGATGAGCCCTTTTTGGAGTTTATACAACATCACTATCTATAAAAACTTATATGCCCCCAGGGCATAACTTACAACCCTTCCCCCGAGGGCTGTGGGGGGAATGTAATCGTCAAAAACATATTTTCTAGACTTTTTAACTGCGTTGAAAAAAAAATGGCTATTTAAAAATTTTGATTGGATGTGTTTGCGGAAATGGTGGGTGTTAGTTATCCTCCAATCACTTTTGACTATTAAAAAGGGCACAAGCCCTTCTAATTTCCAATCGAATGAGCCCTTTTTGGAGTTTCTACAACATCACTATCTATAAAAACCTTATATGCCCCCAGGGCAAAACTTACAACCCTTACCCCGAGGGCTCTGATGGGGTTATCATCCTCAAAGACCTAATTTCTAAAAATTTTAGCTACGTTAAACAAAATGGCTATCTCAAAATTTTGATTGGATGTGCCGCAAATTTTTGATTGGATGTGAAACAGCACTAGCCGTTTCAATTTCCAATCGAATGATTTCTTTTTGAATTGTCTACGACAACAATTCCTATAAAAAAAACTTTTTTACCCCGAGGGCATAACTTACAACCCTTGCCCTGAGGGCTGTTGGGGGAGTGGAATCCTCAAAAACATAATTTCCAGATTTTTAACTGCGTCGACAAAAATGGCTATCTTAAAATTTTGGTTGGATGTTGGATGTGTTTGGGGAAATGGTGGGTGTCAGAGGGGTCTTAGTTATCCTCCAATCCCTTTTGACTATTAAAAAGGGCACAAGCCCTTCTAATTTCCAATCGGATGAGCCCTTTTTGGAGTTTATACAACATCACTATCTATAAAAACCTTATATGCCCCCAGGGCATAACTTACAACCCTTACCCCGAGGGCTGTGGGGGGAATGTAATCGTCAAAAACATATTTTCTAGACTTTTTAACTGCGTTGAAAAAAAAATGGCTATTTAAAAATTTTGATTGGATGTGTTTGCGGTAATGGTGGGTGTTAGTTATCCTCTAATCACTTTTGACTATTAAAAAGGGCACAAGCCCTTCTAATTTCCAATCAAATGAGCCCTTTTTAAACTTTTTACAACATCACTATCTATAAAAACCTTATATGCCCCCAGGGCAAAACTTACAACCCTTGCTCTGAGGGTTCTGAGGGGTTATCATCCTCAAACACCTAATTTCTAAAAATTTTAGCTACGTTGAACAAAATGGTTATATAAAATTTTGATTGGATGTGTTTTTGGGAAAAGGTGGGCGTTAGAGGGTTAATTGCCCTCAAATCACTTTCGACTATTAAAAAGGGCACTAACCCTTTCAATGTTCAATTCAAAGAGCTCTATTTCATGTTTCTACAGCTAAAATTTAAATACAAACCTTACATACCCTCGGGGCACAGCTTACAATCCTAACCTTAAGAAGATTGGGGGAGAGGTATCCTCTTAGATATAATTTCCGGACCTTTCAACTACTTTGAACAAAATGGCTATCTTAAAATTTTGATTGGAGTTGCCTTCCAATCACTTTTGACTATTGAAAAGGGCACTAGCCATTTCAATTTCCAATCAAATGAGCCTTTTCTGAAGTTTCTACGACAACACTTTCTATAAAAAAACGTACATGCCCGCAGGGCCTAACTTAACCCCGTATCCTGAGGGACGTGGGGGGTTTTTATTCTCAAAGACCTAATTTTCAGAGCTTTCAGCTAAGTTGAATAAAACGGTTATCTCAAATTTTCGGTTGGATGTAGTTGGGGAAAGGTGGGTATGAGACGGGTGTTAGTTGCCTTCCATTCACTTTTAACTATTAAAAAGGGCACTACCCCTTTGAATTTCCAATCGAACGAGCCTTTTTTGAAGTTTCTACGACAACGATTTCTATAAAAACCTTATATGCCCCTAGGGCATAAGTTAAAACCCTTTCCTTTAGGGCTGTGGTGAAGTGTACTCTTCAAAAACATAATTTCTATGTGAAGATTAACTATCCTGAACAAAATGGCTATCTCAAAATTATTATTAGATTTGCTTCGGGAAATAGTTGACGTAGAAGGGGTTTTAGCTGCCTTCCAATCACTTTCGACTATTAAAAAAGGCACAAGCCACTCCAATTTCCAATCGAATGAGCCCTTTTCGTAATTTCTACGACAACTCCATCGATACGAAGTGCCCTGGTCTAAGACCAAGAAACCAAAAATAATAATACATTGTGCCAACATCGTTTTTTGCTTCGGCAGCGCTATTGTGCTGCCTATGATGTAGAAGTTTACCTATCTGATGGTTCATGGTGTTTTATATATATATGGTATTTTATATGCATATATATACTGAACTTGAATTTTATTTAAATATTTAATGCATAGAGAGGGCCCCACGAAAAAAAACAATCGGGCCCCGCTCGTGTTTGATCCGGGCCTAATTACAAAAATAATAAAAAATATGGTCGGTTATCTCCTTTTCTGAAACACTGTAATTTTCTTATGCTTGTTGATTTGCCGTTTATCTTGCTCTTATTTGTCTTTTACTGTTGGTTCAAAATACCAATAATGTCAATAAAAACAATAACAAACAAATCGGAAAAATTATAGAAGTGATTTGGGATTATATCCAGGCATGGGGGGGGGGGTCTGGCTGTTGCACAGCGAAGCTGGATGCCACAATGACCATTTAAAAATTATATACTTCCTAAACATTAAGGAGCAAGAAATTTGTTATTATATTCTTTAAGAAAAACCGGATCTAAAACACAGCAGAAGTACTATACACTATGGAAAATTTGGTTAAGAAATGGGACACATCACAGCGGGCGGTTTGGAAAATTCCCCAAAGCCTCACAGCAATAGCTTCAACAGGTATCCTATATTCCCGTCGCACTGCGCTAAAAAATTGTCATTGCGCACGCGCGAAGGCGGAGTCATGACGAAAGGTGTGCGACTGATATTTCCCAAAAATCTTTAACAGAGAGTAGGAATTTTCCATACTGTATAATATTTATGCTGTGGTCTTGACTGATACCAAAAATTGAATGACAGCACATTAAATAAAACCGTTGAAGAAAAAGGTGTTGGTTCTTTAAAAACCAAAGGAATAGTAAAACTTCGGTGGGAGACACTGTAACTGGTGGAAAATTAAAGAGCATTTGAACCTTCTACGACTAAGTTTTTGTACCGAGGACACTGAAGTCTGACATAAAACATGACACGCCATGTCTGAATTACCATAACTGCTCATTGTACCATAACACCAATTGCACATTAACCACTGAGGGGAAGCTTCTGGCAGCTGAAACCTTGGTGAAGGGGGTCCAAATTTCTAGACCTTTGCAAAGGAACAGGCAAAGTATAAAAGAAAAGGGAGGAGGGGGGTATTGTGAAATAAATAGGTTCTAGAATACCCTGGTTTTGAACTACCCACCATATGTGCGTGTCCAGGTTTATTATTTGACACTGAAAATGTTCGCAAAACAGTTTGGCTGAAAAATATATAGCCAACATTCAAATATTTTACGGTTTATTGATTTTTAGTTTTCACTGTCTAAAGTTTACTGTCTAATCTTCTAAAATTCCTTTTAAATTTTTCAACACAATGGTTTTGCTCTTGGATTGGGACAATTGGGATTGATTTTATTATGTTTCCGTATATAGACTCTTTTATTAATTGTAATAGTGTTTGTTAAGTTTTAAAAATTTGCCCATCATTACTCTCTTTCAAACAGCCAAGAAAGTTTCCTTGGTATCGGACATACGAAAGTTTTTTATGAAGGCAGGCTCGAAACTGGTTCAGAATCCATTAAATCAGTATCTAGAACGAATCGACCTCATCTTGGTCAGGCAGTGCTAAAAAGTAGCACAATGTTAGATCTGGAACTTAGTTCAGAATTACAAGTCTTCAAAAGAGAGCCATTGGTTTATTCAACCCAAAACAATCTACTTTTCATGTATGTTTCAGCAAAAACAAAATTGCGTGTTAGATTCAATTCCAACTTTAAAAGTCAAAACATGAAAATAGATAGTGAATTAAGATCATCAATACCACGTCAATATAAAAAGAAAGACCTTCAGAGAAACAAAGAGTGATAATTAGAAATACGAAAATCATGGAGCAGTTGTTTGAGCATGAAGATCTTAAGTCTTGGATTGAAAGATGTCCCTCCAGTAAGAGCGTTGCTTACTGTAAATACTGCCAAAAAAGTTTTGGGCGTGTCACTCATTTAATTTGGTATGCCAAACCTGATTTCCATAAAAGAAACAACATCAGCACGAAGAATAAAGTTAAAATTGTAGAGAACAATGACTTAATTGTAAGCAATAAATAAAAGGAAAAGTCGCTGCTTAAATATACAGCTATTAAGTTATAACTGGCTCATGACAAAAAAAAAGTACTACTAAATAACAGAGAAAACACGGGTAATATCAGTCAGTGGAGAGAAGAGTAGCGACAACGACAAAAGCAAATACTTCGGCAAGAACCTCCACCAAGCCGGCTCCAGTGATAGAAATTGACTTTGACTTAGCTTGCCTACTGATCGGATTTCTTATTGAAAGTAAGGTCAGATGATTTTAATTTAAGCTGAAGAAATATGTTATTTGAATATCTTAACATTAAGTTATTATAACTTTTAGTTCTAGGAATATAAATGCGGTCAGATGAAAACTCAGCTTGAATCAAGATAATCTGACCTCACTATTAATAAAAATCGCGTCTGTAGGTAAGGTTAGTGAATCGTTAAACAGATAATTCTTGTCCAATCTAATTAGTGAATGGTCTTTCATTTATTTTGGCTTAGTTTTTGGTTTGTTTGATTCAATGTTTCTTATGCTCTCTTTCAGTTTAGTTCAAAAGGTTAGGTTTCTTTTTTAAGCACTGAACCCGGTCTGGTGGAGGTCCTTGCCGAAACATCTGCCTTTGTCCTTTTCACTTTTTCTCTGTCCACTGGCTGATACTACCCTCGTTTTCTTGGTTATTCTTTTTGTTTTAATTATATTTTTCTGTTTTTTACAATGATTTTACTGTAATGTAGTAAATTTGGGGTATTTAATTTTGCAGTATTTTGGCTATTTTTTCATTTATTTTTACCTGAATTTTAGAATAGATGTAGAAACACTGGAGGAAGTCTTCCTTGTCTTATAAACCAAAAGGCTAATAAGACAGGGAAGATTTAGATGATAAAGATACCACTAGAAAAGAATCCTGTGGCTATCATTAGTTCGTTGAGTGAATAAATCGCCTAGAAAATAATTCGTAACATATATATATATATATACATAAATTTGCAAAGAAACGTTAGTCATTTCTTTAATTACAGAAAAAGCTTTCAAAGTCTAAATTTCAAAAACAAACCTATAAAAAGTTTCACATTCAAAAGGATTCGCTGTACTCTCTATTCTACGTAAAGCAAAAGAAAATATCACTGGGAACAATGCAAAACGGCAGCTAATCCTAATCTTACTTTCAATTATAAGCCAGCACATACGTATCAAAAAAAAGTATTGACAACACAAAAAAATTATGTTGTGTTGTGACAACAAATGAGTTTGCACAACACAAAAAAGATAAAGAAATGTATTCTCAGAATTTTTTGGACATTAAGAGATGAACACAACTCCACGGTATACATGGATTAAGTGGTTCATTTTGCTTTATATCTAATACTTCGTGATTATGAATAATGTCAATTAGACATTAATTATAATGCCTTAATTATCACTCAGACATTTTTCATGTTGTCCGGATCCTATATGGTAGTATAATTAGTCAGTTGGCCCATATCATAGTTGCCACGTCCAATCCTTGTATCCAACCATTTTGATAAAAATTATATAGGAGTTCTTCATATGCAAATTATTGTTGCTTTAGTCGAAAGGATTACCCAGGAGTTTCTTAGAAAGGAACAAAAACTTATATCTCTAGTATTTCGCTCAGGATCATCTACAAAGAGAGCAAAATTCCATACTCCTTCCTCCTTAAATCCGCACGCATTACCACGTTAAAAGAAAGGAGAGAACAAATTTGTTTGCGTTTTGCTAAATCGGCAATTTCTTACCCTCTTACTGAGGACATCTTCCCTGATTTCCACAACCCCATTAGACCCCGACTCCCCCACTTAGCTTCCTTGACAATTCTAGCGTATTCACCGATCCATACCGTTACTGAGAGGTTCCGGAAAAGTTTTATCCCCTCTATTCTGGAGCGCCTAAATAATTCCTGAACTATGTCCTGCACCAAAATTAACTCCTCCGTCCCTTATTTCAGTTGTTGTGTATGCTCACAATAATCATGCGTCATTTTTTTCTCTTTATCTTTGGTCATTTTTTGCCCTTTTGTGATATGTATACATGCTAAATTTCATTTTTGACCTTTAATTTTATTCCTTTCTTTAATTGTAAATATTCCTTTTTGAAAGCTAATTTGCCTTGATTTTAAGTGTTTTTTTTTACTTTTAGGTATTTGACTTTGAATACGAATTCGGCAATGTTAATCTTCTTGCCTGTGATTTTGTTTTATCTCCCACCCTTTCTTCTTCTATTTTTCTGTTTCTATTTTTGCAATTATTCGCACGAAGTTCATTTTAGTTTTTGGACTTGGATTTTTTTTTGTTAAATTTTTATTGACCTTTTTATGCTTGATTGGTGTTTCTTTTCTAGCTGTATTATTTGTCTCTTTGATTTGCTATTTCTGATATATATGATAAATCCATGATTTTTTTTGACTCCAGGGCCAGTTTCCACTCTCATAAGTTACCCGTACTCTTTCGTAAAAATTTTGAAAATATACTAAGTATGAAGGGTACATGTTACGACCTTTAAAGCATGCGCATGGATCTTCTTTGTGTTTACCGAAAAATTCAAAATATCGTGATATTTGTGTCTTTGGCCATCTATCTGAGGCCAAAGAAAAAGCAGGTCAACCCCGAATGGGGTAGTAACAAGACATCAGAAAGAATTTAATGGGAACAGGAGTAAATGGAAAGGGGCAAAGAGTTAACCATGAATAGATTGGGGCAAAGGAGGAGCGTGCGCAGCTGTGTTAGTCTCAAATTGCTCGGTTCTGCGACGAGTTGTTTGTAGTAGCCATATTGTTAATATAAGACAAGTTAAGGGGCTTGGCCTTTTTGGTCTGGAGTTCATAAGTCTATCTGGCTTATATAAAATTTTAAGATATATTGTGTGCCCGGCAATTGATTGAAACTGAACTATAAAAAAGCAGGGTAAAATATTTACGACTAAAACTAGAAAAATAGATCATCACTTGCAATGCCAGAGTAATAAAAAAAGAAAATAAAAAAAGCTAAACTAAAAAAGAAAAACAAAATTGACAAATTGTTTAGCCTAAGGCACTTGGACTAAAATGGTTTGGCACCTAAGTTTAAACTAGGCTTACATATTAAAATAAAACCTAGACTACGTATTTAACCCCTTGATCTTTCGATATGTTTTGCCAGCTTGTCTTGAAAACTCTTCACTCTTTGATGCCTTTTTACATCTTTGTTATGGATCTTTCTTTTTTTCCTTCTAAACGAATCTTCATCTTCATCATATTCTTCGTAGTCTTCGTCCTCATCTTCATCATCAAATTCGTCTTCATCGTCAAAAGAAGATCCTGGAGGTGTTGGGGGCCGAGTGGCTCGACTGGGTGTGGCTGGGACACCACGAGTGGCATCTAAATAAATAAATAGAAAAGTTAGACAAGTTTTCGCACAAACTAATTAACTTCTTGTGTAATTAAAATACAAAGATGCAAAAGTACCTAGCATGAGTTTAACCTGCTGTGTCCGTGGGAGAATTCCCCATCGTTCATAAGTTCATGATATTTGATTTTGGACAAGAGACATGAACAACGGAATGGCTTGAGAGACGGAATAGCGGAGAGACGGAATGGCTTGCGCCCTTTTCAATAGTCGAAAGTGATTGGAAGGCAACTAACACCCCTTCCACACCTACTAGTTACCGAAACAAATCTATTCAAAATTTTGGAATAGTCATTTTGTTCAGAGCAGTTGATTTCCAGATAGAAATTATGTTTCTGAAAAGGACAGTCCCCCACAGCCCTCAGGGCAAGGGTTTTAAGTTATGCCCTGGAGCCAAATAAGGTTTTCATAGAAAGCGTTGTCGTAGAAACTTCAAAAAGGGCTTATCTGATTGGAAATTGAAATGGCTAGTGCCATTTTGTTCGACGTAGTTGAAAGTTCTGGAAACTATGTCTTTTGAGGATGACAACAGCCCTCAGGGCAAGAGTTTTAAGTTACGCCCTTGGGGCAAATAAGGTGTTCATAGAAAGCGTTGTCGTAGAAACTTCACAAAGGGCTCATCTGATTGGAAATTGAAGATAGCCATTCAAATCAAAATTTTTAGATACCCATTTTGTTCACCGTAGTTAATGGTCTTAGAAAACAGGTCTTTCAGGATGATAACCCCCTCAGAGCCCTCGGGGCAAGGGTTGTAAGTTGTGCCCTGGGGGCATATAAGTTTTTTTTTTTTATAGATAGTGATGTTGTAGAAACTTCAAAAAGGTGTTATTCGAATGGAAATTAGAAGGAATTGTGCCCTTTTTAATAGTCGAAACTGATTGGAGGATAACTAACACACCTCTCACGTCCTCCCCAAAGACATCGAATCCAAATTTTGAGATAGCTATTTGTTCGACGTAGTTAAAAAGTCTGGAAATTATACTTTTGAGGATGACACTCCCCCCCCCCAACAGCCCTCAGGGCAAGGGTTGTGACTTATGTCCTGGGGGCATATAAACTTTTTTTTTATAGGAAACGTTGTCGAAGAAACTTCAAAAAGGAATCATTCGATTGGAAATTGAAACGGCTAGTGCCCTTTTTAATAGTCGAAAGTGAATGGATGACAAGTATCCTCCCTCTCACGCCCACCATTTCCCCAAACACATTTCCTCATTTCCCCTGACATAAGTTATTTTTTTTATAGAAAACGTTGTCGTAGAAACTTCAAAAAGGAATCATTCGATTGGAAATTGAAAGGCTAGTGCCCTTTTTAATAGTCGAAAGTGAATGGATGACAAGTAACCCCCCCTCTAACGCCCACCATTTCCCCAAACACATCCAATCAAAATTTTGAGATAGCCATTTTGTTGAACGTAGTTCAAAGGTCCGGAAATTATGTCTTTGATGTTGACAACCCCCTCATAGCACTCAGGTCAAGGGTTGTAAGTTATTCCCTGGGGCATATAAGGTTTTTATAGAAAGCGTTGTCGTAGAAACTTCAAAAAAGGCTTGTTCGAACGGAAATTCAAAGGGCCAGTGCCCTTTTTAATATTCGAAAGTGATTAGAGGGCAACTAACCCCCCTCTCATGCCCACCTTTTCCCAAAACATATCCAATCAAAATTTTGAGACAGCCATTTTTTTCAACGAAGTTGAAAGTTCTGGAAACTAGGTCTTTGAGGATGACAACCAGGGCAGCCCCCAGGGCATGGGTTTTAAGTTATGCCTTGGGGGCAAATAAGGTTTTCATAGAAAGCGTTGTCGTAGAAAAAACTTCTAAAAGGGCTCATCTGATTAGAAATTGAAATGGCTAGTGCCCTTTTTAATAGTCAAAAGTGATTGGAAGGCAACTAACACCCCTTCCATGCCCACCATTTATCCAAACACATCCAATCCAAATTTTGAGATATCCATTTTGTTCAAAGTAGTTGAAACGTCCGGAAATTATATCTAAGAGGATAACACTCCCCCAGAGCCCTCAGGGTAAGGGTTGTAAGTTATGCCCTGGGGGCATATAAGGTTTTTATTGAAAGCTTTGTCACATAAACTTGAAAAAGGGCTCATTGGAAATTCAAAGGGCTAGTGCCCTTTTTAATAGTTGAAAGTGATTTGAGGGCAACTAACCCCCCTCTCACGCCCGCCCACCTTTTCCCCAGACACATCCAATCAAAATATTTAGATAACCATTTTGTTCAACGTAGTTAAAAGTTTTAGAAATTTGCTTTTTGAGGATGAAAACCCCCCTCAGAGCCCTCGGGGCAAGGGTTGTAAGTTATGCCATGGGGGCATATAAGTTTTTTTTTTATAGTGATGTTGTAGAAACTTTAAAAAGGAATCATTCGATTGGAAATTAGAAGGGCTTGTGCCGTTTGCAATAGTCGAAAGTGATTGGAGGATAACTAACACACCTCTCACACCCACCATTTCCCCAAACACATCCAATCAAAATTTTGAGATAGCCATTTTGTTCGACGTAGTTAAAAAGTCTGGAAATTATGTCTTTGAGGATGACACTCCCCCCCCCCAATAGCCATCAGGGCAAGGGTTGTAAGCGGTGTCCGGGGGGCATATAAGTTTTTTATTATACAAACCGTTGTCGTAGAAACTTCAAAAAGGAATCATTCGATTGGAAATTGAAACGGCTAGTGCCCTTTTTAATAGTCGAAAGTGAATGGATGACAAGTATCCTCCCTCTCACGCCCACCATTTCTCCAAACACATCCAGTCAAAATTTTGAGATAGCCATTTTGAGAACCCAAAACGAGCAGAAATTACAATAAATAACCGAGTCAAAACGAGCAGAAATTAACATGAGTAGGGTTCAAAACCCCTGTGCCTTCCCAAGGCCAGAGCACAATTTTCACTTTACTAAAAAAAACAAATGAATTTGAATTGTCAGTTTATTATACATATACTGATATTTAGTAATCAAAATGTTAATATTATTTCATTTATTAAAGTTATAAAAAGTAAAAACAATTATATTTTTTCAGTAAAGTGCAAATTATGTTCTGGCCTTGGGAAGGCATAGGGGTTTTGAGCCCTACTCATGTTAATTTCTAATCGTTTTGTGTTTCATTTATTTATCGATGCTAATCTGTGGTAGTTTCACGCTTGGTAGATTATTTGATTTTATTTTTACTCATTTTGGTTTAATAGAGTTCTTTACTTTTCTTTGAAAAACTGATTTTGTGGACAAAGTTTTTTTTAATTAATTAACAGAAATGGCAAACCCTTAAAATACCTGAATTTGGGGTCTAGGAAGTTACACTTAAATAAGAAATTGATTTCTACCCTATCTATTTTTTGCATTAATTTGCTTGAATCTTCTATACCTTCCTCCGTCCATATTCAGATGACCCGGGCTACCAGGACCAAGAATAAGGAGGGAGGCTGGAATTCAGCCCTTAGATATTTTACTCCACCTCTAGATATTAAAAATTACATTTTGGCCCCTCTCACTAATTTTAATGAATCCTCTACCCATAGGCTCAAACAAATTTAACTGTCAATTTCCCCCTTTCCTCCACATTTAGTTATTAGACCACTGTTGGCTCAGACCCTAGTTGGAATATGTCTAACCTGTGTGGCATCCTGGGTACTATAAAGGACTTTCCAATAGAATTCAATCAATTCAAAAGCGTTGCCTAGAAATAATTTACGGATGGTAAAATACTTTACTTCTACCCACGAAGAAGATTCTGGTAATCACTTTAAGGAAGAGAAGGGCATAAATTATCCTAGATTTTCGGCATCAAGTACTATTAAGCTTCTGATTTGAGAGGGGTCATTGCAAAAGAAATCACAGTATCTAGCGCCCTTTTTCGGTTCGAAAACAGGCCGTGCCATGGCAAAGCGTCGCTTTCTGAACATTTTTGCCACAAAATGTCATTTTTTACCCAAAGAGAGCAAATGCAAATTCTATCACAGCTAATCTAAAACTTATCACCGGTGGCATGGCTTTGGCAGCGCTAAAAGTCCAAAAAAGGCTGTCAGGCATTCCCTAACCCATTTTGTCCCTGAAAAATAGCACTAAAACTGAGTAATTGCGATTAAGCTCTTCTCTTATTTTTTGCGATAATTTGTTTCTCTATTAGGAAACAGGGGAATAGTTTGAATTTTATTAAACTTGACTAATCTTAGCTGTTTAAAAACTCTTATACTTACTATCCTCTCGATTGAAATCATATTCTTCATCATATTCATCATCATCCTCATCCTCATCTTCATCTTCATCTTCATCATCATCAAAGAAATCTAATTCATTTTCTTCTAAAGAGGTAATTGAAGAAAAATCGATTTCTTGTGAAGCTACAACGGACGTCGCTTTTGAACCTTCAGCTATATCTTCCTCCACAGATTCTTTTCTAGACGCTGGCTCAGGTTCAAGTGTTTGAGTGGTTGTTACAGACGCAATGGTAGATGACTCGATAGGCATACTAGATGACTGATGAGGTGGCTGAGTTCCAAAAGCAATAAAAGGCTCTGGACCTATTTCCGGCTCTTTCTCTACTGTCCTCGGTGTGTAAATTAATAGTGGGTCTGGATATGGTTCTAGAATATAAATGTGAAAAATATAAAAACAATAGTGCAGCAGCAGGCTGTGTATTTTTTTGAAGTTGCTACATAAAAAATTATTTTACGGCCTTAAATATGTAAACATTTTCAATTTTTGATGTGAAATGGCAGTGGGCGAAGTTTGCTTCCGGAAAAGAGACTTGTGATTAGACATTTACAATATTAAATTTCGCTTCTGCTGGTCCAATAGTGGGGGAATGGAATTGATTTATGCTTGGTAATAAAGACTTCAAAGTCAGCTGCAACAACCCGCAGCAGAGTCTGGGATTTGATTCAAGTGATCAGATTATGCAACAGCTTCTCAATAACAACCCAAAGAAGAAGAAGATGAAGAAAAAGTCCCGCTTATGTTTTGAAACGACGTGGATGTGATCTCGTAAGTTTTGGGCAAATTATACCAGTGGAACCAACTCTTTGGTAAGTATATATGCAAAAAAAAAAAAAAAAAAAAAAAAAAAAATCACATTCTTCTGAAAACCAAAAATAATTTCCTGCTGCCAGGAGAAATTGGAATTTATTACTATCAAGAAAAATTTAAATTATTTAACTGAAAGCTTATATCTCAAAACGTGCTAAGAACTAAACATTCATCTCTGCTACCACGAAAATTTTTATTCCAAACAAGAGAAGATAAAGAGGAAATATGTGATGACATTGAATAAAATCTAAGCGAATATTTCGGCTATATGTAAAACAGCCGTCATCAGCTAAATCCAATATAAAACAATTAAAAGAAAACAAATCGACTCAAAAAATCTCATAGAAAAAATAAATTTTAAAACTAAAATGATGAAATAAATTTTGAAACAATCTCAGCTTCCTTGCCTCACCTAGGTTCAGCCAATACTGAACTACCAGAAAGAATTCGAATTTTTAAGATAAAAAATGACATCTTTGGTTAGTCACACCAATCCCTAAGCAATATAAGGCAACTTTTACGTTTTGAAAAGTCCTAACTATTCAAGTAAACTCTCATGTTGTGCTACGGAAAGCTGAAACTTTTCCTAAAATTAAAGACAAATTATATGTCATGGAAATTCATAACTATTCTAAGACGACTTGTATGTCATAACCATGCAAAACTTTCATTTTTATTAAAAAATATCAACTTTTCCTAATACAACATTAACCCTGATTAAAATGCATAAAAATATTCACGAAACCACCCTGTTTTGAAATAAGGCATAATTGTCCATCTTCTTAACAGGGGCCTTCAATTCAAATATCTAAACATCATGTTTCAAACATAAAACATCAAAATACATGTAGGTATCTATTAACTTTACTAAATTCTAATAATATTTTTTCTTTCTTCCAACAAATGGCACTATTTTTGTCCCTTATCAAAACACATGAAAATATGTATACAATTACCAGGTTGTGAAATATTGCACGATTTATTAAAAAACATGGGACGCAGAATGCTTTCGTAGAATGCTAAGAAAACTTCCATTATGATGCATCAAATATAAAACCTTTTACTATAAATATCCTGTACATGTGTTTGTGTTTGCACTGAAAAAGAAACACACAGAAAAAAAACAACTAAAATACTCTATCTATAATCGTGAAATTTTTGAAGGTTAATCTTTGAACGTTACTTTGCCTCTAATTTATTATTACTGGACACTGTAAAAAAAAAATCCACTAGAAAATACAATTTTAGAAAACTAGTTGGAATGACTTCATAGGGGCTAAAGGCCTAAGCTGCCGACCATAGTGAGCAAAATAAGTGGAAGGAGCCGACAAATAGGGCATAAAGCAGGCCTTTTTAAGATAAAGAGCCGGAGAATTTGGACTCTTTCATTAGTGCATACATACAAATATAAGTTTTTAATTCAGCGTCCACGTTTGCATAGAAACAATTCCAAGATAGAACAGTGGATTCTCTGCAAAAGCTTCTTAGACAATGAGCATTTTTTTTACACTATAAGAGTAAAAAAAAAATTCAGAAAACTTCTGCGGCTAATGACACATAGTGAGAGAAGTAACAGACCCTCCTCCCCTCCCCCCCAAAAAAATAAAGAAATGAGCTCCATTCCACACGGAAGAAAATTTTACGTGATTGCTTGTTATGGATGCTTCCAAAATGATGGGAAAATGTTTACTTAGGATACTAGAATGAAATTCCTTACCGATTCTTTTGGTCGTTTCCAAATCTTCAATCCTCTTTTGAAGGTCTAAAACTGTGGATTTCAGATCTGTAATGACTTGAATTAGCTGCAAGACTGGGCTTTGAGATTCTTGTGTTACATCTGGAAGCGCCTCAGCTGCAAAATAAGATCAAATCTTTAAGGGCATTTTCACTATTTCGCCATACAAAAGTTGAAGTTCTTTTATGTGCTTTGCTGTATTCATATAAGTTGTAGCTCAAGTGTCTGTCGATCTACAATAGTTTCTTATTTGGATGCAGCATATGCAGTCTGTCACAAAGATGCTCCATGGAAAGAGGGAGGTTCCAGCTCCTCCCCATAAAATTGTGACAGTTGGATAAAAACACACCCTATTTTGTATTTTTATCACATGACTCTTAGTAAAGAGCCGTGTGCCTCCCTTGTGTTATTATTGTATTTTTCCCAGCCACTGAGTATGGAAAGGACGACCATAAAAGGTTGGAAGGGGATCATTCAATTGGAATTTGAAAGTTCTTGTGTCCTATTTAAAGGTCTAAAGTGATCGGAGGGCAACCAGCCCACCTCCAATGGCCTCTTGTTCTAGCCACCCCCAACCCCTATGATTTCAAACCAAAATATTGAGACATACATTTTGTTCAAGGTTACTAATAAACGACATAAATATTCCTCTATATCAGCCTGGCCCCCTAAAGCCCCTAGGGTGAGGGAATTAAAAGACATAAATTGCCAATTGCTTACAGATAGGTTTTATAGTGATAAAAGAGAGACATGTGTGATCTTAAGTGTCCAATTGACTCGAATCTTACAGGTATTGTTCCCTGGGCCAAGAATAAGACACATTTGTTGGCAGGGAGAGGCTAGGAAATGGACCATAAAATTTTTTACCTGATCAGATTGAATCTTACAGCCGTAGGTTTTCAGGCCAAGAGGAGTCTAATGTGCAAAGAAACAGTTTTGAGGCAAGGCCAAAAATAACTCTGTTTCTCAATCAGCTCGAAACACATTCCCCTAGGTCCCTAGGCAAAGGGGATCCCGATTCAGAAAAAAAAAATGGTTTCCTCCCAAAAAAGGCCCTACAAAATGGAAAATAGGGCCAACAAACTTTTTACAAAAACAAGATTAGTTTGGAGGCATTGTTCCCCGGAAATGGACCATGAGGAGTCCAATCCACAAGAAAAGATAGACAAGGAAATTGGTTTCAACCAAAAACAGGGGCCTGAAAAATACCAAAAGTTTTTTGTTAGTTGGGGCAAAGACCCCAAAGCATATAGTTGAGTTAATAGGTAAGTAGATACGTGGACTTTCGCGCGATCGCAAACCTTCATAGGTTTTCTCCAGCGCGAAAGTGATGTTTAATTAATTTATTTGTTTGTGAATGTGGATTAATAAACTTATGAACTTATAACTTATGTTACCGTGAATGTCCAAAATTCGTGAATGTCGACGTTCATCGGTGAAAGTCCGAAATACTTTTTTTCTCCTTGGATTTTGTCAGCGTTGCCAGTCAGCTTTTTAGTTTAATGCGAGGTTTGATGATGACAGGTTAGGTTAGATTAGGTTAGGTCTAGTTAGGTTGGGCTAGGTTAAGTTAGGTTTTTAACCCATTTCTGATATTTATAACAAAATTTGAACTAAGCTAACCTAACCTAAATTAACTTAACCTAACTTTAACCATCATAGCTTGCGTAAGACTGAAAAAACTGACTCGCAGAGTTAATCGAGTCCAAACAGAAAAAAAGGATTTTCGGACATCTCTGGGAATGGGAATGTCGACATTAACCAGATTTCGGATTTCACGGTAACATATAAATGCTTTTTACAAATAATCTTGATAACACCGTCATAAAGTACCATATGGTACCATAAATGCTAGTTTTGATGTCATATTCGGAATGGAAATGTCAGGTAGCATGGGAGGGGTACCGCCATAATGTCCATGGTTTAAAATCTTAAGCCTCTACGGGAAAGTTTAAGGGGAGTGCAAGGTCAAACCTATGTATACATGTAATGTCTGTCCATCAAAATGTGCGTTAATTGATAATTTTAAAGTCACATCACCAACTTTACCCAAGAAAAAAAAAATAAAGAAATGGCATTCTTATCAATTATACGAGCAGACATATAACGCGGCCACGAAGAAGCATCTGCAGTGGTAAATCTAATTTCTAAAAACCTCTTTTTTCAATATCTATCCTTATTTCGTTTATAGCCTTACCATCAAAGAATATTCCGTCTCCTTTATCACCTTTCTGACCAGGAAGCCCAGTTAATCCAGGGTCACCTAAAAATATGTAAACCTTTCAGTAAAACTCAAACGATAAAAATATTTAAATTGGCCAAAAGTTTAACTCAGAGCCTCATTTCTTCTTGGTTTGATCTAAGGAGCATTTTACTCTGATAGATTCAATTCAGTAAAATATCCAGCCCCCCCAAGACTCTGAGATCTTTCATAAGATAATTTCTGCTCTTTTTAAGTTTTTGATCAATTCTTGATTTTTCACAGAAATCTTTGCATTTTAATTTAGTAATAATTGATTTTTTTATTGACATGGTTCGGTTATACGTTAAAAGTGGTAATGTTGGCCAAACAGTTTGTTTAGAACAGCTAGTAGGACATATTGGTAGTAATTATGGTGGGATTATTCAAGGTACGAGTAGTCCTGTTAGAAATATTCCAGCTCAGAACAATCATAGTAGGATCAGTTGTATTTGGAAGGGTTGGGGCGAGTGTAGTGGCCGTAAAAGTAGCAATAGCATGAGCGGTAGAAACAACTGGGTGGAAGCAGTCATTTTGTTCTTTGCTAGGGTGAAAATAATAAAAAAAAAACATTTCTGGAAATATATAATTATGGTTGATTCATTTGGGATTTCTATGTCGGCCTCTATACCAGAACATTCAGATTTTGTTTAAAGTAAATGAGCTCAGAAATCCTAACTTTTAAATATCAGCTTTTATGGAATGAAACCTCATTTGTAACAAACGTTCTTGACAAGCTTCGAACTCCGGTGTTCCAACACCAGCATTGGGCTTGTAATAAATGCCTCAGAAATAGTTAAATACCAGTTCTGGTGAAAACCAAATACTGTTTGTGAAATACGTGCCTAAAGTGTTTAGATTTTGGGCCTCTATACTGTAGCATTAGCCTCAAATTCTTAATCACCAGCCTAAATATTTTGATTTAGAAAATTTAAATTGAGAAATTAGTCTCAGATTTGTAATCTAAAACCTCAGGTATTTTTTAAATACTAGCTATGGTGAATTAAGACACTTCTTTTTAAATATTTAGAGAATGTGTTTTCATTATGTACTTCTCTAAGCCGAAGAACACCACATTGGGCCCTCAATCATACATATCATTCACCATTTCTGTAAAATATAAAACCTCTGTTTTAAATGGGCTAATTGCACAATTTGGGACCCTTGCCCCATGAGGCAGCAAAAATTACGACGGCCATAAAGAAAATTTTTGGAACTGTCAATTGTCCTGGCTGAAATGGCTTAATACATTGACATGATACCAATTGGTGGGGGGGGAACTCTCTTCACCAAGTCATCATTATTGCATTGACACTGAAAATAACAAAACAAAAATAAACTCACATCCTTATCCATTCTTTTTAAGAAAATATGAAATTCTACTATTTTCTAATTATAAAAATATTATCATACTAATAAATTTTTGTTAGGTAACTTTAAAATTAATAAATTTCGAAAATTCAAAATGAATACACAAATTAGATTCTATCAATTTAAATATTGATTTCTAAATCTAATTTTCAGTTGTTTTTTTTTTTACTATTGACGAGGATTGCCTTTTTCTTTTCGTTTTTACCATGAACAGCTTGATTAACATGTGCATTCAACAGTAATTTTTTTACGTATGAAACTGGATTAATACAGATAAGAGGCAACGCTGTACCGTTGCCTATAATAAAGACCCGTGTGCCGCCTATGTGTGTTTTCCTCGACCAGTTTGCACACAAGGGGAGAGGGCCTCAGAAACTCAGGAAGGCTAGAGGGCAACCAGCCCCCCTCTCAAGCCTTTTTTCTACCTGCCCTGTATACGGTAACCTCTCATGATACCATATAACAGCTTTGAGATAGCCCTTTTTTTTAAGCTTGTCAAAAGGTTTATTGTGGCTCAAAGGATGGAAATGTCATACAGTTAGTATTTGACATAGAGCCTTATTTATAAAAAGCGAACTTCATTTATTAGTTTTAAAAAATTTGGCTGTATTGGTTTGTGACAATTTGGCTGCATCGGTTCGTGACGCCAAAAAATAGACCTAATTTATTTTATTTTTTTTTGTCTCTCAACGGCTTTAAATCGTTTTAAAGTTTGGCAGTATCGAAATGTGACACCTGAAACTGGGCAACAATTGTTTGTTTTCTCCGGGAAACAACTGGGCAACAATATTTTGTTTTCTCCGATTAGCTTAAACTTAAAGGGCATACAGAAAGGAACAATGGGGCCTCAAAGAAGACACAAACTACCAAAGACAATTTGTTGGGTTGATTCGTAACGCCCAAAGTAGGCCAAATATTTGTTTTGTCTCTAATTGACCTGTAACTTACTTGGTCAATTAGAGACTAACAAACCTCAAAGGAAAAGCGTTTTAAAACAAAATTGGGTTGTAATGATTTGTGACAGCCCAAAATGGGCCAAAACCGTTTTTCCTCCACAAACACGAAATTTTCCTCGTTATTAGACTAGGCCAAGGGGAACTTAATGAGAAAAACAAATTTGAAGGAAAAATTTAGCTAAGTCGATTCTCAGTCCGAGATATCTCAGTTTGTTTTTTCGCTGACAGCTTAAGACACATTGAGAAACTTTTTTTTTGCAAGATAATTTCAGTTATGTAACCAGAGCCAAGAGAACCTCCATTAAGACAAAATATTCGGGGAACACATCTAGTTGTATTGATTCGTGATGGTAGTTTAATGACCTTCACATGCATTTATTTAAAAAAAAGTTTTCAGCAAGATAGAAAATACTTTTTTCTTACATATAAAATAGTGTATCAAGATACGTGTATACGTATCTTGATGCACCATTAAGCACCAAAGAGTGTTTGCAGGATGTGGGTGAGAATAGCGTCAGATTTTTAGGTAACGCAGATTTTCTATTCATTTGAACAAAAATTCATCTACCCGATCTAACCCTCCCCATCCAACTGATAGTTATTAGTATGAATGCTGTCAAAAAAATTATTGCACAAAACTGCTGGTGCTCGGACGTTTGGTTAAATTTTGAATTTTTCCCAAAACTTAAATTACAAGTCAACAGTTTAATTCTTAAGGAAAAATGAACAAAAACCAATTTTAAAGCATTTTTTCTGTAAAAAAAAAAAAATTCCAAAGACAATCAAGAACCAACCATATTAAGACCTAAAACGAGCAGAAATGAAATCCTATTAATTTAAAAATTAAATTTAAATTTAAAAATTAAATTAAAAACAAACATAAATTAATATTAATGTTTAAAAAAAAAACGAACAGAAATTGAAATGAACAATCACAAAAAACATAAACACAACAGATGCTGCTTTGGATGAATAGATGCATCATATAACAAAACATAAACAAAAAGAATGATAAAGTCCAGCTTAAAATAAACAGAAATTACATTAAATAAGAGAAAAGATACGTTTTACGTTTTATATACATTTAAAAAGTTTTATCATAACATTGAAAAATCAAAAATTGCTGAGACTTCCAATTAATATCATTACATTTTAAACAATAAATTTATTTTCGTTAATTCTATCCTGCAATATTAAAAAAAAACACCTAAAAAAAACCTAAAAAAAAGCATAAAAATATATTTATATCCATTTTTGTTACGTTTTTACGAGTCAAATAAACATTTCGAGGGGGGGGGGGGTTCAAACAACCCACCCCCTCTGTGTACGGCCTTGATTGGACGTGATCGTCTCTTACTAGGTTGCTAGCTACCGCTGCAACCCGGATATACCTCTTAATGTTTTTGTGGTAAACTCTTTTGGAAAGCCGTTTTAAATTAACTAAACGAAAATTTTATTTCTGATAAAGATTTACGTAGCCTAAAACTCTACATAATAAACATTTCTTTTTGGCAAAACTGACATTATGATTTTTTATATCTCCTATGAAACATCTTATGGGAACAGCAAATTGAAATTCGGAAGCTAGCCACAAGACGACTGATATTGTTTGTGATACTTTTAGAAGAAATAGAATCTTATTTCCTTCTATAGTTGAGGAGAATTAAGCAGGTATATCCTTTTGTCCAAAGCTTGGTTTTGTCCAAAGCTAAGGCCATTCAAAATGAAAGTTTAGATATTTCTGATTGGCATCAGCCAAATACATTAGAGCGTTGACACTCCATAACAAGTTTTAAATTTAATATGGGTGGTAGAAGACAACACACTGTCTAATGTTCTCCTACTTGAACACAGGTAGAGCTCTTGTAACAAAGAAAAACGAAAAAAGAAGTGAAGATAGAATATATTAAAGCTCACAAAAACACAAAGAATACCGACCCGTCATTTTTGGGTTGATCCTACAAAAAGCCTGAGTTACATGCCCAAATGCAGTAACTAAAAGCTTGTAAACCATAATACTTACCATAATTAGGTATAAGCCTTGTATCAAAGCATAGGTCATGAACGAAAAGAACGTCTTTTGAAGGTATAGAACTAAATTTCCTTTACTGATTATCAAAGGCTTAGAAGTTGTCATTAAGTAACATTAAGTAACAAGAGGATGCATTTATATATATTGGACAAGGCGGAATAATTGCAACGTTTGGGTGTCCTAAAGTAACCGCCCAAAACCGAAACCTACTAAGTAAAGTAAGCATATTTTGATCTTTCAAAGTATGAAGTTACTAGTTTCATCAGGAAACGATGACTCTTACTGTGCTTTTAATCGGAAATAATTTCAAATGAAGCATTTAATGGTCTATAATATGCCGATATAAGTAGCCTTATATCATTAAGCAAAGCGATATAGTGAAAAAAGAACAAAATGCGATTTAACGGTTCAGAAAGCGCATTAGGGCTGTTCATGCGCGAAAGACCGTCAAGTGCACCATCACACATTTCCCCATCACTATAGTCAACAATAACATAATTACTACTGTTTCCCAATATACAGTTTGACGAGGGCCTACTAGTTATATAAGTCCTAATCTCCCATCTGATCCACCTCGTAAACCCTTAATAAGGACTCACTAACAATGAATGTAATGTATAGGCCTACACTATTTTAGCGCTCCAGCAATTTCTTTTTTTTAAAACGGTAATCACAAACTTTAATGTAGGAATCTTGGAAATTAAGGCCCTAGCAAATTATTTAAATGGGAGTTAGCCTTGTACATTTGATGTCAGACAATACTTGCACCTACGCATGCGCACTTAAGCTATTATTTAACTCGTTTTTTCTTTCAAATTTTAGGATTGGTTAAAGACCAATATGAGATTACTGGTTTAAGTCATTAAGATGGAAATAGTTAAATAACAGGAGACAGGGAGATAAAGTTAAGTTCTAGGTTATGATGGCCCAAGTAGACAACATACTAATATAATATTACTAAAGGTAAATTCTTGGTAAATTTGGTGTAATAAAGGTAAATTCCAGGTTATACCAGGTGAACGGGCAAACATTTTAATATAATATTAATAAATGTAGTTTTTGGTAAATCCAGCATAATAAAGGTAAATTCTAGGTTAACGTAGTCCAAGCGGCAAAAATATTAATATAATAGGTAAGGTAGGTAAGATAAAGGATGTGGTACGAGACCCTTAAGGTCCGAACCGGCGGTGCTGATCTCCGTCTCAAGATTAATAGATAGCAACAAACATATAAAATAGTTATGGGAGAATAAACGCAAGAATAAACTAAGGAGGTTAAAGGATTAAAGGAGGTTGAACCATAAATTTCCACTTATTTAGGGGGGGGGGTATTCAAGTTGATTATGCCTATATTTGAACTGAAGCCAGACGTTAGTGCTGGATCTCAAGGTCGTCTCCTAATGTACAAAAAAAAAAAAAAAAAAATGCTGAATTTTATTTGTGGATAGTTCATTTTAGGACAAAAAGACTGTAAAGAAAAGAAAAGAGGTTTTTTTTATCTCAAAAATTGGCAGAAATAAATTCAGTCTGTATGATCATACATTAAATCGTTTTCATCATGTACCAAGTACCCATAAGATAAGGTCACTTTACGCCTAAAAGTCTTATACTAATACTACTGCACTCCTAACAACTTACCGTAGCACCAAGCCGCCTTAGACCATCACAGCTACGCACGCTCCTCCTCCATCACAAATTGTTCAAAGCCTCGCTCTTTACATGCTCTAAGAAAGTTCCCATTTCCCTTAAATCTTTTTATGAAATCCTCCCACCTCAACCGCAGATGACCTGCTTTTCGTTTAGCCGTAAACGGTTGGCTGAAAAGGACAATTTTTGGCAATCTGTCATCCTTCATCTACAGAACTTGCCCTAGCCATCTCAACCTTTCTCTCATTATAGCAATAGAAAGCGGGATTGAACCGCACTTTTCGTACAGCCTACTGTTTGAAATACGGTCAGTCAGCCAGGTACCCAGAACAACCCGTAGGCAATTGCTCTGGAAAATATCTAGCAAATCGTCATCCGGTATTTGGAGCGCCCTTGCTTCAAAACCCTACTTGACCACTGTCATCACTGTAGCTTCCAATATTCTAATCTTAATTTGCAGACTTATCTTTCTATTCTTGCAAACTTTTTCAATTGTGGAAAAAAACCTTGAGCCTTGACTATTCTACTTTTAACATCTTCACTGCTCCTACCGTTATTACTAATACTACCAAGACAAGAGAAGCTGTCCACCTGTCACCTTTGTCTTCGCTACCCAACGTCACCTTTTGATCTTCACTTATTCCTAGCGTTAGCAACTTAGTATTCTTAATATTAATTTTCAAAACCTATTCTAGCACCCTGAACTCACAAAACCTCTAAAAGTTCATTCATTTTGCTCAAACTTTCATCTTGGATGTTTAAAATCATCAGCATAATCTAAGCCCGGGAAAGTTTTTCCTCCTCATTTGATTCTGTATTCTCCCACTGCCTTTCCTCTGCTCCTTAAGTCAAATTCCATCAAAATGATTCATACTAAGGGGGATTGAACACAACCCTGCTTAACTCCTGTTTTATACGAAACCAAAGCTGCTTACCTCATAAACCAAAGCTGCATTTCTACCTTAACTACAGCAGTGTTATGCTCGAACATAGCACTAATCACTTAAAGGTATTTGTCTGGTATACGATACAGGGATAAGACCTTCGCTAAAGCTCTTCTATCAACAGAGTCGAGCGTTTGCTAATATGCTGTAAAAACTGAGGACTGAAGGTGTTTGATAACTCAAGCACTTCTCAATTATTAGCCGAAGAGTGAATCCTTTTAGTACTGTCGCTAATTCTTCCCCACAAAACAAATCTTCCTTCCCATCCAAGGTATCACGAATTTTTTTATTTTCCTCTATATCTTTTCCTACAACTCTGTCTTGGTTAAGCACAATCTCAAAATGTTCTGCCTATGTCTCTTTAGCTCTTTCCTTATCACTAATTGTGACCTCGTTTCTATCTTTAACTGAGACAAGTCCGGATTGACTCCTCCCTCTAAATTACTTAACCTGCCAGCACAGAATTTTACTATTCCGCCGTCTAGCTGCATATTCCAGACCCTCAGCAATTTTATCCATGGCCTCCACTTCACACCTAATTAGATGAATTTCATTGCTTACCCCGCTTTCTTTACATTCCTCTTGTTTTAATATGATCTATCCCTCAGATAATTTTTGTACAAGCCCCTTCTCCTCTTTTAGCTGCGTTCCTAACTTAACTTCCAAAATTATTTTCCAAAAATTTTTCCACCCATCTTCTACATTGTCAAATTTTTAACTCTCTAATTTAGTATTCATCTGTTCCTGGAAAGTTTCTCTCAAAATTTCATCCTGGAGTCTATCAACATCATAACCTCTCGGGAGGTAATTACCCTTCGGAAGTTTCAGCTTCAGATTAACCCTAGACACTACTAGATGGTGATCTTGACTTTTAAAATCAATAACAGCACTCCTATATACCCTAGTATCTTGTATTAGTATCTACACCCTTTGAATATACCCTGGTATCCAAGTATGTAGTATTTTGTAAATGTCGTATCTTCTGAGATTATTGCCAGAACTGTTAACTAAGCTGTTATCAAAGGGATTCTCAGTAGGACTATGTATGCTCAGTGACAATCTAACCCCCCTGATCTACACTGGCCCGCCAATCCTCCCTTTGAGAAAAGATTAGCAAGCGATTTAGGCAATTGTCACAGAAACGTGAAAATCATCAGATGTGGCCTTTAAGCGTGAGAGCAACGATAAGTACGGATACCAATTTTTCTTCAGTTTCGTTTTTTAAGTGGTTATCATGCTTTTATTTTTGATATAAGAAAAGCCAGTGCTATTCAGTGGGGAGGGGGAATGGTGTCATTTTCCCTTAGATTTTTTTGTCCCCCTAGATATATTGAAAAATATCTTTTTTTCCTTTGGTGCTTGCCGAGGCCGTATTTAAGGGGAGGAGGGGGAGGGGGGTAAAACCTGATTTAAAAAACTAGTTTCATACTATACACGGAGATAAAAAAGAAAAGGGAACAGGGTTTGACCCCCCCCCCCAGGAATTTTTTTCCAGAATAGTAAAAAGGTAACAAAAGGGCATACAAAAACTTTATGATGCGTTGTTTAAGGTTTTTGTAGCCCTCCACCCCCCCCCCCCCCTAAAAAAAACTTATTTACTCTGGTCAACATTTTCGCGAGTTGAAACGAATGATGGTATTTTCTTTTTATTTCTCCTGTGTTTATTCAGTAATTCATATTTAAACTGTACCTATATTTTGGAAAGAAATGATTCATTATCAGCTGTAGTTCTAAAGAGAATTTCCCATTTGCGCATTTCAAACTGCAATTCACACCCAGAAATAGAAGAATAACACACAAATTGTCGGTAGGTGTACATCAACTGCTAATTGTGGAAAATTAAATAGGGAACATTAAAAAATGTACCCAGAATCACGTTTATTCAGCGGTCCTTAGAGTTAAAGTTCATGATCCGAACATTAAAAGGTGCATGGTTTCATGTTTAGTTTCCTAAATACATACCAAAGGGTAATCAATCACAGAACATACACTTCGGGTTATGAAATATAAGCCCTTAAATTTCACAGCCAAGGTTATTTACATTTACCTTGTCCTCACATGTCTTTTTAGCCTATACGCTTGCTTAACATTTGTATTTATGCTATTGTTTTTAAAACAAAATTTTATATAGAAATTGGATTTCATGTGCATTCATCAATTAAAGTCAATGACCCACATGATCTGTTGTCATACTTTCCTGCATAAGCATCGGTTCAATTTTTTTCTCTAAAAATTACGGAAAAGAGTCAAATGATAATTTAATCATTGAATTCATTTCAAGATATGACTTCTAAAAAATGCAAAAAAACTACAAATTATATATATATATATATATACATATATATATATATATATATATATATATATATATGTGTTATACAAGGACTTCAAATTCATGGAATAGTGTACCGTCAAACTTGATCCATTTAAATACCCTCTAAGTATTGTTCTTGTCCATAATAGACCTTCTCCAAACTTTGACCCTCCTTCTCTTCGCCCATTTTTATCAAAAATTACCAAAAAAGCTAACGTGACAATTTAATCGATGACTGCCCTCACCATAGTAAATCGATTCTAAGACCACGCTATACCTCCCCTTGAGATTTGGATAAAAATAAAAAAAAGATATTAAAATTTTAGTTCGACAGTGCATTATTATTGATGCTAATAAGTGGTTACTGACTTTACTTTTTTTGAGTAGTTAATGTATACTTAAATTTTTTTTTCAAGGAAAAAGTGTCCTGGAGGTCCCTCCAGGATACTCTGGCAGCCTAACCGATATACTCCGACCGATAAAATCTGGCAGCCTAGCCGATATACAAACAATTCAAAATACTAAAATTTCACACTTAACAAGGCAGTCCAGTATGTCTTATCTTGCTTTATATAATTTGTAAGTGTCTGTAACGGTCTTCAGCCAATAGCAAATCTGAGAAGTATGAAATGATGCTATAGACCAGGTAACAGTAAAAAATCCGGAAAAAATCGAAGCAAAGTTGATGTAAACCTTAATAAGAAGAAGCAGAAAAACATCAAATTCTACAAAACGCAAAGATAGAGGAAGCTAATAAGTAACTACTTTCAAACCCAATTTTGCATTCTAAAATACCTGGAGCACCTCTTACACCGTCAAAACCTCGTTCCCCTTTCTGACCCTTTGGGCCACGTTTAGGGACTAGCATTGATAATAAGTCCTCTCCTGAAGAGAGAAGTAGATTAGTTATATTTACAATTCGTAGGTTTTGGTAATAAAATTAACGTACAGAGGGGTAAGCTAGTTAATGTAAAAAAATTAGTCGTTTTCATATAGATAAATTATTCAACTATGTCTTTTAATCAAAAGTCAATGGTTATTTGGGACGTTTTAGAGTTGACTTAATACCTGAGGCAATAGAAAAGAATTAACAACACTACAGAATAAATATACAAAAATATCATAGTTAGATTAGCAATACCTAACTAAACGATGTAGCACAATCATTATCCAGCTTTTTTATAAATAGGCTGTTACATTTGGATTATGTTTTTTTTAAATTACCTCCCCTTTCACTAATGGGTTGCTAAAATATTTCATTTCAACAAGTCACTTATTCTGACAATCTCTTCTAAACACAACAATTAGAAAAAAAAATAATCGCAGCATTAAGCTGCCAGAGTCCAACACAGCAGAGCAGAGCTGTGTGAGTTTCTCGGTTACCTCGAGAGTCACCGCAATAATTCCCATGCAACAGGCAAGTTTTCACTGAAACAGCCAGAGTTAAATCTATTGAAAAGATCACCTCGTTCCAACGATTGTTTACTCTTAAATCCCCTGTTAGTTCGAAGCTTCTCGAATGGTTGAGAGTCATTTTGAAAAACTTAGAATTGCAGGTGAACTCAGCCATTTTTTAGATCTTTTTGTCTATATTAAAAATATAGCTATATTGAATTGCTTTCAGGTGAAGAAAAGAGACTGTGGTATTTGCGATTGAAAAATAAAATGTACAACACCACTATGCCGTTTTATATCAGCAGTGGACGCAACATGCATGAACAGGATATGTAGATATTGGAACAGCTGGCTAAGGTACTTAGGATGCTATATAACAACAGGGCCTTGGACGTATCTCTGATCAAAGTACAATGGTATACCAGCCTTAATCAAGTTTGAATCAATTATTCGAATCAATTTGGAATCATTTTGAAAAACACGAAATTGAAGTTGAACTCAGCCATATGCTTCAGGATGACCTTCCTGGCTTGGGTGTAGCTAAACTTTATAGATCTTTTTATTTGTATTTTTTACGAATCTATACCAGTAGTTTAATTGTTTAACTTGCATTTATACGAATCTGTCCCTCAAACATAAACAATAAGACACAATTCTTACTTATAAAACTGCTGAGCAAAAAAGAAGAAAAGAAAATTAAAAAAGGTTATCAAAATTCTAGTCAATCCCCTTCACTCCCATATGAAATAGGAATTTAGATTCACCCTTGACTCTACTGTATTTTTAGCCCTTTACTGTACAAAGTTTCTAAAAGCAGCATGGTTGTTTATTAATAAACTCAATTGGACAGACATTTCATAATTATTGGCACAATCAATAAAACTGGCTATAAATAGATATGGCCACGCAATAGCACGAACTCAAAAGAATGGACAGATTATCTAAGAGTGATTTAGTATATTTTAAGATAATACAAGTTTACCAGCACGGTTATAAACATTTTAAAGTTTGAAGCACACGCCAAATACCTATTATCGGCCCGATGCAAGAGTCTATTATTCCACCCACAGATTCTATTTACCATCAGAATGGTCATTTACAAGAAAATAAGTCAAGTATGCAGTAGATTAAATTTTACAAAAATAAAAATAACAAAGAAAATAATCGGTACAAATAAAAAGTAACTTGAGCAGCTCGCATATAGAATATACCTTAAGGTAATAAAAAAGCATCTACATATGAAAATGCCAAGGATTATACCATTACATAACAAGCTTCAATATTACCTATCAAGAAACAACATTAATCAGGTAATAGCATTACTTGTCAAGCTTTTAGAATAAATGAGTTGCATTACTTATTACCTTTAGGACCGACAGGTCCTCGTGGTCCTTCTTTTCCAGGTGGTCCTTGAGGCCCAACTGGTCTTGGAGGACCAGGTAATCTGAAAAAAAAAAGCTAGATTGAGATAAAGAAGCTAGTGATTTGTTTTGAATTCAACTTTGATTTTACCACCTTGAAAATTAAGTTAGATTGTTAATTTAGGTACCACCCTCTTGGGGCCTAGTTAGCCAAAGCCATGTCTAGAGGAAACTACTTATAGTAGCTGACGAGAGCTCCTTTATCCCCTTACCAGGTGCTACCCTCTTAGTTGGCACTAGTACCCTTATGTGCTGTAGGCAAAAGAGGTTTGACACTTTTGCGGATAAGAAAGAAGGGAGACGGAGCTGACGCACTCTGAATAAAAACAATCAGAAATAGGGCACAATCACTGTTAACCACAAGGGACACGAGACGTAGTATGTACACTGTTAAGCAAAGGAGGTCAGAGACGCAGTATAGGCAGCGTTGACCAAAAAGGGGTCCGAAACAACGCGGGGCCTTTCAATCATACAAATTGTGAAATCCTCGCCTGAATTTCAATATGGTGTAACATGCCTACTGTTCTTCTAACACATATCTGTGAAACCTCTGTAATTTTCGAAAAAGGCGCAAATTCCTCAGAAAAGTCAATGGATCTTAATAAAATCATACTATCAGATCTAGTATACCAGAGAACAGTACTGTAGAGGTTTCAAGCTCTTATTGACACAAATGTGAAATTTTGTATTTTTCGCAAGAAGGAAGATCACTGATGCTTCTTTAATTTATTTCTTCTTTTTCCCCCAGGGGTGATCTTGTCTAATCAATGGTCCTAAAAGATCTAGTGAGGGCTCATTCATACAGATATTATAAGTTCTAAGCCCCTTTTTAACAGACCAAAAAGGTAGAAGGGTAACTAGCTCCCTCCCACACCCATTTTTTCCAAATACTTCCGATCAAAACTTTGAGATAGCCATTTTGTTCAGTGTAGTTAAAAGGTCCAATAGCTATGCCCCTGGATTCTGGGAAGGCATGGACCCCCGAGTGCCCCTGGGGAAAGAGCTGTAATTTATACAATTTGCCCATTGTATAAATATAGTATTTGTTATTGGGAAATATACAGAAATTTTGCTCAGTGGGGGAGGGGATTTCCAAGGGGAGAATTTTCGGTGAGGAGGAAGGTTTCCGGAGGGAGTTTTTAAACAGGGAAGATATTCCAGAATTCATATATATATATTTTTATTTACCCTACTTTCTTTTTATCGACTTAATTTTAAATTTGGAAAAACTTTTCGTCAGGGGGGAGTGTTGCACAAAGAGGGAGGGGGATTTTCTGGCATTATATAAAACCCGACCAAAAATAAATAAAAAAAACAAGTTTAAGAAAATCAAGGGGAAACATCGAAACGTAAAACAGAAATAAACTATTCCGTGCATGAGGGATTTCCCATCCTAAATCCCTCGCTTTTCACGCTAAAGTTCAAATTTTTGTCTCAATTCTATAAGAACAACTCCTGAAAAGCAAGGCCGTTTAATTGGAATAAAAAGTGTTTTCAAAGTAATAAAAAACTTTGGCGTAAAGAGAGAGGGATTGAGGAGAGGGCAGTCCCCCTCAAATACGGAATAACTTCTTTTCATTTGAATTTTAGTGTTGCTGCGTACTTTCCGTATAATAAACTTGATTTTTTATTTAGTTAAAACCTAAGACGAGCAGAAATAAAGTCTTGTAATAATTCAAGTTGAAACGAACAGAACTATCAATGAATCATCATACTATCAATGAATGAATGAAACCCAAACAAACAGTAATTAAAATAAATAATTACATCAAACATAAAGACAACAGACACTGCTACAGATTAATAAATGAGTCCTAAAACAAACAGAAATAAATTGATTAATCAAGTCAAACTTAAAAAGAATAGAAATTAATACAATCAGGAGCAGGGGTACAACCCCTACAACTTCTAAAGACGATATTGTCCATTGTACTTTACTGAAAGCGATTTGTATTTCGAGAAGCGAGTTTTTTATTTGTCATGACATCAATTACAATCAGTAATATCACAAGGCTAGCCAAGGTTTACAAATAAGAGTGGTGCTACTCCCCTGCCTTTCAGATTCCAAAACAACTTGACTGTAATTTGTCTTTTATTGGAAACTTCATGTATTTTGAATATTGTGTGTTAATTTTTCAAGACATTGTAAATAAAAATAAATAAAATCACTGTAACAATCAAGGCGACTTGAAAAAGCAGATGAAGTATATTGAACGTCTAAAATACAGTAATAATAGTTCCTAGAAGTTCCGGCATTTTCTAATTTTTATTTTATGAAAAGTACATTTGACTCTATGATCCTTAGAAAATTTTGGAGGGGATAGCCCTACTCTGATATGGGGTAAATTCCGTTCGTTTTAGTATTCATTCATTCATCTACATTGATATCTGTTATCTTTATGCTTGATGTGATTATTTATTTTAATGTCTGTTCACTCGGGTTTCATATATTTATAAAAAAAAGAATGCGGCTCGAATTGAGTTCGAAATATCATCGGCTCTTCGGTTTTAATGTGGTTCTTTACTTTTCTTTGAAAAATTATTTCGGTCAATTTTTTTTTTTTGTAAACTAAAAATATTAAACAAAGGTTTCGCATATATATGCTATTGATTTCCCAAGCCACTCTTGACATATTGCGAATACTTATTTTGTTAAGCTTGGTAAAGATAGTAGTAGAAAGGACCCTATAACTCCGACGATTCACCCCTGCTGCCACCTACAACTTTTTTTAACACCAAATATGGGCATAGAGTCATTAGGGAGAACACGTGGTTAATGGGGTCAATGACCTAAATTTCCAGGGTCAATGTTGTTGTTGTTGTAAGTGCACGCTCGATAGAAAGGCCTCATGAGCTCGTGACAGGACCACGTGGTTTATGGTCCTAATATGGGCATAGAGTCATTAGGGAGAACACGTGGTTAATGGGGTCAATGATCTAAATTTCCAAGGTCGATGTTGTTGTTGTTGTAAGTGCACGCTCGATAGAAAGGCCTCATGAGCTCGTGACAGGACCATGTGGTTTATGGTCCTAATATGGGCATAGAGTCATTAGGGAGAACACGTGGTTAATGGGGTCAATGACCTAAATTTCCAAGGTCGATGTTGTTGTTGTTGTAAGTGCACGCTCGATAGAAAGGCCTCATGAGCTCGTGACAGGACCACGTGTTTTATGGTCCTAATATGGGCATAGAGTCATTAGGGAGAACACGTGGTTAATGGGGTCAATGACCTAAATTTCCAAGGTCGATGTTGTTGTTGTTGTAAGTGCAAGCTCGATAGAAAGGCCTCATGAGCTCGTGACAGGACCACGTGGTGTATGGTCCTAATATGGGCATAGAGTCATTAGGGAGAACACGTGGTTAATGGGGTCATAGACCTAAAGTCAGTCATTAATCAAATTGTTTCCGGGCAAAGTTTAATAATGTCTGACAGGTACTGTCAATCATTAATCAAATTGTTTCCAGGTGAAGTTTAATAATGTCTGACAGGTGATGTGATTGATATGTCACGAAAGGGGAATTAATTTGTTGTTTCTAAGGGGAATTATTGATTCAAGAAAGGGAAATTAATTTGTTGTTTCTTAGGGGAATTATTGATTCACGAAAGGGGAATTAATTGTTGTTTCTAAGGGGAATTATTGATTCAAGAAAGGAGAATTAATTTGATGTTTCTAAGGGGAAGGTGGGGAAGAGATATATTGATTGCGTAATCGAAGGGAGAGAATTCCCGAGAAATTGATTACATAATCGGTAGAACCCTATAAGGAGGAAATGACGCGAATCCATTTATGGGCATAGAATGACGTAATCAACTAGGACAAATGGATTTCTGAGAAATTGATTACATAATCGGTAGAACCCTATCAGAAGGTCATGACGGGAATTCATTTATGGGAATAGAATGACGTAATCAACTAGGACAAATGGATTTCTGAGAAATTGATTACATAATCGGTAGAACCCTATCAGAAGGTCATGACGGGAATTAATTTATGGGCAGAGAATGACGTAATCGACTAAGACAATTGGATTTCTGAGAAATTGATTACATAATCGGTAGAACCCTATCAGGAGGTCCTGACGGGAATCCATTTATGGGCATAGAATGACGTAATCAACTAGGACAAATGGATTTCTCAGAAATTGATTACATAATCGGTAGAACCCTATCAGAAGGTCATGACGGGAATTCATTTATGGGCATAGAATGACGTAATCGACTAAGACAAGCAAGTTACTTTCTTAATATCTCTCCTAAACCCATTGTCCAACTTGAAGTACTTATCTTTTTCCCACAACTATACTTTACAGCTTTTTGGATACATCAACACCAAGAAATACTTTTCAAAGACCATTTCAGAGCAAGTTAATTTCTTAACGACTATCCTAAACCCATTTTCCAACTTGAAGTACTTATCTTTTTCACATCCAAATAGACTACACAGCTTGGAGGTGACAACACCACAAAGAATTTCTTTTCAATGACAATGTCAATGCAAGTGAATATCAAAATGACCATTATACACTAATGGTTCAACTTGAAGTACTTATACTTTGAACCCACAACTCTCCTTTAAATATGCTTGGTTACAAACACACCAATAAATAATTTTAAAATGTCAATTAAGAGAAAGTTACATTTCTAGTATTCCTCCTACATCCATTTTACAACTGGAAGTACTTATCTTTTTCGACCACAACTATACTTTACAGCTTTTTGGATACCTCAACACCAAGAAATACTTTTCAAAGACCATTTCAGAGCAAGTTACATTCTTAATGCCCCTCCTAAACCCATTTTCCAACATGAAGTACTTATCTTTTTCACTCACAACTATACTTTACAGCTTTTTGGATACCTCAACACCAAGAAATACCTTTCAAAGACCATTTCAGAGCAAGTTACTTTCTTAATGTCCCTCCTAAACCCATTTTGCAACTTGAAGTACTTATCTTTTTCACCCACAACTATACTTTACAGCTTTTTGAGTGTCCCAACACCAAGAAATACTTTTCAAAGACCATTTCAGAGCAAGTTACTTTCTTAATGTTCCTCCTAAACCCATTTTGCAACTTGAAGTACTTATCTTTTTCACCCAGAACTATACTTTACATCTTTTTTTATTCCTAAGCAACTATTAATGCTTTTCATAGACCTTTTCAGATCTAGTTTAATTCCTAATGGCCGTTGGACACTGATTTTGCAAATTGAATTAATTACCTTTTTCACCCACGACTATACATTACAGCTTTTAGGATACCTCAACACCAAGAAATACTTTTCAAAAGTCATTTCAGAGCAAGTTACTTTCTTAATGTCCCTCTTAAACCCATTTTCCAACTTGAAGTACTTATCTTTTTCATCCACAACTATACTTTACAGCTTTTTGGATACCTCAACACCAAGAAATACCTTTCAAAGACCATTTCAGAGCAAGTTACTTTCTTAGTGTCCCTCCTAAACCCATTTTTCAACTTGAAGTACTTATCTTTTTCACCCCCAACTATACTTTACAGCTTTTTGAGTGTCCCAACACCAAGAATTACTTTTCAAAGACCATTTCAGAGCAAGTTACTTTCTTAATGTCCCTCCTAAACCCATTTTCCAACTTGAAGTACTTATCTTTTTTATCCACAACTATACTTTAAAGCTTTTTGTATACCGCAACACCAAGAAATACTTTTCAAAGACCATTTCAGAGCAAGTTACTGTCTTAATGTCCCTCCTAAACCCATTTTGCAACTTGAAGTACTTATCTTTTTCACCCACAACTATACTTTACAGCTTTTTGAGTGTCCCAAAACCAAGAAATACTTTTCAAAGACCATTTCAGAGCAAGTTACTTTCTTAATGTCCCTCCTAAACCATTTTCAAGCTTGAAGTACGTATCTTTTTGACCCACAACTATACTTTACAGCTTTTTGGAGACCACAACACCAAGAAATACTTTTGATTGAACATTTCTGATCAATTGTTGTTGTTATTGCCCCGCCTACCCAGTGTTTAAAATTTGTATTAATTATCGCGCTCACTCTAAACTTGACCTGGCTGCTTTTTGGGGTACACAACGCCTGGAAACTATTTGCAAAGAAACTACCAGAGATAATTAATTTCTTAACGCTCCGTCTAAACCCATTTTCAGCATTGAAATAATTATGTTTTTCACCCTAAGCTATACTTTACAGCTTTTTGGATACCTCAACACCAAGAAATACTTTTCAAAGACCATTTCAGAGCAAGTTAGTTTCTTAATGTCCTTCCTAAACCCATTTTTCAACTTGAAGTACTTATCTTTTTTACCAGACCTATACTTTACAGCTTTTTGGATACCTCAACACCAAGAAATACTTTTCAAAGACCATTTCAGAGCAAGTTACTTTCTTAATGTCCCTCCTAAACCCATTTTCCAACTTGAAGTACTTATCTTTTTCACCCACAACTATACTTTACAGCTTTTTGAATGCTCCAACACCAAGCAATACTTTTCAAAGGCATTTCAGAACAAGTTCTTTTCTTAATATGCTTCTTAAACCAATTTTACAAATTCTAAATTTTTCCATAGTAGATAGAAAAAGCTATATCACAGCTGTGAATATTTTCTCGAAAGATATGCAGTTCTATTTCAATTTTAAATTTTCTCAATGAAGTGAAGAAAAGTTCAAGTTCTCTTCTGAATTTTCTCAATGAAAAAGAAATTAGTTTTTATTCAATTCTATTGTTCCAAATAATATAAAAATTTTCCACTTTAGTTCAGATTTTTCTCAAAGGGATGAAAAATTTAAAATACTGTTCCAAATTTTCTCAACGAAGTGAAGAAAAGTTCAAGTTCTCTTCTGAACTTTACCAAAGAACACACTTCAATTCTAATTTCTCCAGAGACAACAAAAATCTTCCACTTCAGTTCTGTATTTCACAAAGACATAAAGAAATTTAAAGTTCAATTCTAATTTTTCGATGGAAGATAGAAAAATTAATACCATACTTGTGAACATTTTCACGGAAGATAAAAAGTTCTAGTTCAATTTAAAATTTTCTCAACGAAGTCAAGGAAAGTTCAAGTTCTCTTCTGAATTTTCTCAATGAAAAAGAAATTAGTCATGGATCATTTCTATTTTTTCAAATAATAAAAAAATTTTCCACTTTAGTTCATGTCTGTCTCGAAGAGATGAAAAATTTAAAATTCTGTACCATATTTTTCACTGAAGATAAAAAAGTTCAAGTTCTCTTCGGAACCTTACCTAAGAACACACTTCAATTCTAATTTCTCTAGAGAAAATAACAATCTTCCACTTCAGTTATTTATTTCACAAAGACATAAAGAAATTTAAAGTTCAATTCTAATTTTTCGGTGGAAGATAGAAAAAGTAATATCATACTTGTGAATATTTTCACTGAAGATAAAAAGTTCTAGTTCAATTTAAAATTTTCTCAACGAAGTGAAGAAAAGTTCAATTTCTCTTCTGAACTTTACCAAAGAACACACTTCAATTCTAATTTCTCCAGTCTTTGTGAAATAAAGAACTGAAGTGGAAAATTTTTGTTTTCTCTAGAGAAATTAGAATTGAAGTGTGTTCTTAGGTAAGGTTCAGAAGAGCACTTGAACTTTTTTATCTTCTGTGAAATATATGGAAAATTATTTAAATTTTTCATCTCTTCGAGACAGATATGAACTAAATTGGAAAATTTTTTTATTATTTCGAAAAATAGAAATGATGAATAACTAATTTCTTTTTCATTGAGAAAATTCAGAAGAGAACTTGAAATTTCCTTGACTTCGTTGAGAAAATTTTAAATTGAACTAGAACTTTTTATTTTCCGTGACAATATTCACAAGTATGGTATTACTTTTTCTATCTTCCATCGAAAAATTAGAATTGAACTTTAAATTTCTTTATGTCTTTGTGAAATAAAAAACTGAAGTGGAAGATTTTTGTTTTCTCTGGAGAAATTAGAATTGAAGTGTGTTCTTTGGTAAAGTTCAGAAGACAACTTGAACTTTTCTTCACTTCGTTGAGAAAATTTGGAATAGTATTTTAAATTTTTCATCCCTTTGAGAAAAATCTGAACTAAAGTGAAAATTTTTTATATTATTTTGAAAAATAGAATTGAATAAAAACTAATTTCTTTTTCATTGAGAAAATTCAGAAGAGAACTTGAACTTTTCTTCACTTCATTGAGAAAATTTAAAATTTAAATAGAACTGCATATCTTTCGAGAAAATATTCACAGCTATGATATAGCTTTTTCTATCTACTATGGAAAAATTTAGAATTTGTAAAATTGGTTTAAGAAGCATACAAGAAAAGAACTTGTTCTGAAATGCCTTTGAAAAGTATTGCTTGGGGCTGGAGTATTCAAAAAGCTGTAAAGTATAGTTGAGGGTGAAAATGGTAAGTGCTTCAATTTGGAAAATGGCCTCAGGTGGAACATAAAGAAAGTAACGGCCTCTGAAATGGTCTTTGAAAAGTATTTCTTTGTGTTGAGGTATCCAAAAAGCTGTAAAGTATAGATGTGGTGTAAAAGATAACTACTTCAAGTTGGAAAATGGGTTTAGGAGGGACATTAAGAAAGTAACTTGCTCTGAAATGGTCTTTGAAAAGTATTTCTCGGTGTTGAGGTATCCAAAAAGCTGTAAAGTATAGTTATGGGATGAAAAAGATAAGTAATTCAAGTTGAGAAATGGGTTTAGGAGGAACATTAAAAAGTAACTTGCTCTGAAATGGTCTTTGAAAAGTATTTCATGGTGTTGAGGTATCCAAAAAGCTGGAAAGTATAGTTGTGAGTGAAAAAGATAAGTAATTCAAGTTGGAAAATGGATTTAGGAGGGACATTAAGAAAGTAACTTGCTCTGAAATGGTCTTTGAAAGGTATTTCTTGGTGTTGAGGTATCCAAAAAGCTGTAAAGTATAGATGTGGGTGAAAAAGATAAGTACTTCAAGTTGGAAAATGGGTTTAGGAGGGACATTAAGAAAGTAACTTGCTCTGAAATGGTCTTCGAAAGGTATTTCTTGGTGTTGAGGTATCCAGAAAGCTGTAAAGTATAGTTGTGGGTGAAAAAGATAAGTACTTCAAGTTGGAAAATGGTTTAGGATGGACATTAAGAAAGAAACTTGCTCTGAAATGGTCTTTGAAAAGTATTTCTTGGTGTTGGGACACTCAAAAAGCTGTAAAGTATAGTTGTGTTTGAAAAAGATAAGTACTTCAAGTTGCAAAATGGGTTTAGGAGGGAAATTAAGAAAGTAACTTGCTCTGAAATGGTCTTTGAAAAGTATTTCTTGGTGTTGTGGTAACCAAAAAGCTGTAAAGTATAGTTGTGGGTGAAAAAGATAAGTACTTCAAGTTGGAAAATTGGTTTAGGAGTGACATTAAGAAAGTAACTTGCTCTGAAATGGTCTTTGAAAAGTAATTCATGGAGTTGAGGTATCCAAAAGCTGTAAAGTATAGTTGTGTGTAAAAAAGATAAGTAATTCAAGTTGGAAAATGGATTTAGGAGGGACATTAAGAAAGTAACTTGCTCTGAAATGGTCTTTGAAAGGTATTTCTTGGTGTTGAGGTATCCAAAAAGCTGTAAAGTATAGATGTGGGTGAAAAAGATAAGTACTTCAAGTTGGAAAATGGGTTTAGGAGGAACATTAAGAAAGTAACTTGCTCTGAAATGGTCTTCGAAAGGTATTTCTTGGTGTTGAGGTATCCAGAAAGCTGTAAAGTATAGTTGGGGGTGAAAAAGATAAGTACTTCAAGTTGGAAAATGGTTTAGGATGGACATTAAGAAAGAAACTTGCTCTGAAATGGTCTTTGAAAGGTATTTCTTGGTGTTGGGACACTCAAAAAGCTGTAAAGTATAGTTGTTGGTGAAAAAAATAAGTACTTCAGGTTGCAAAATGGGTTTAGGAGGGACATTAAGAAAGTAACTTGCTCTGAAATGGTCTTTGAAAAGTCTTTCTTGGTGTTGTGGTATCTAAAAAGCTGTAAAGTATAGTTGTGGGTGAAAAAGATAAGTACTTCAAGTTGGAAAATGGGTTTAGGAGTAACATTCACAAAGTCAATAGCTTTTTAATGGTCTTTGAGAGGTAGTTCTTGGTGTTGGATCACGCAAAAAGCTGTAAAGTATAGTGGTGAATGAAAAAGATAAGCACTTAAAGTTGCAAAATAGGTGTAGGAGGGACCGTATGAAAGTACCGTTATCTGAAATGGTCTTTGAAATGTATTTCTTTGTGATGAGGTATCCAAAATGCTGTAAAGTATAGTTGTGGATGAAAAATATAAGTACTTCAAGTTGGAAAATGGGTTTAGTAGGGACAGTAAGAAAGTAAGTTGCTCTGAAATGCCTTTTGAAAGGTTATTTCTTGGTGTTGAGGTATCCAAAAAGCTGTAAAGTATAGTTGTGGGTGAAAAAGATAAGTACTTCAAGTTTTAAAATTGGTTTAGGAGGGACATTAAGAAAGTAACTTGCTCTGAAATGGTCTTTGAAAAGTATATCTTGGTGTTGAGGTATCCAAAAAGCTGCAAAGTATAGTTGTGGGTGAAAAAGAAAAGTACTTCAAGTTGCAAAATGGGTTTAGGAGGATCATTAAGAAAGTAACTTGCTCTGAAATGGTCTTTGAAAAGTATTTCTTGGTGTTGGGACACTCAAAAAGCTGTAAAGTATAGTTGTGGGTGAAAAAGATAAGTACTTCAAGTTGCAAAATGGGTTTAGGAGGGACATTAAGACAGTAACTTGCTCTGAAATGGTCTTTGAAAAGTATTTCTTGGTGTTGAGGTATCCAAAAAGCTGTGAACTATAGTTTTGGGTTAAAAAGATAATTACTTCGAAATTGAATATTGGATTATGAGTGACATTAAGAATGTAACTTACTCTGAGATGGGCTTTTACAAATATTTTTTTGTATTTAGGAATCCAAAAAGCTGTAAATCATAGTTGTGGGTGACAAAGATAAGTACTTCAAGTTGGAAAATGGGTTTAGGAGGAACATTAAGAAAGTAACTGGCTCTGAAATGGTCTTTGAAAAGTGTTTCTTGGTGTTGAGGTATCCAAAAAGCTGTAAAGTATAGTTTTGTGTCAAAAAGATAATTCCTTCAAGTTGCAAAATGGGCTTAGGTTGGACATTAAGAAAGTAACTTGTTCTGAAATGGTCTTTGAAAAGTATTTCTTGGTGTTGAGGTTTCCAAAAAGCTGTAAAGTATAGTTGTGCGTGAAAAAGATAAGTACTTCAAGTTGGAAAATGGGTTTAGGAGGGACATTAAGAAAGTAACTTGCTTGTCTTAGTCGATTACTTCATTCTTTTCCCATAAATGAATTCCCGTCATGACCTTCTGATAGGATTCTACCGATTATGTAATTAATTTCTCAGAAATCCATTTGTCCTAGTTGATTACGTCATTCTATGCCCATAAATGGATTCCCTTCAGGACCTCCTGATAGGGTTCTACCGATTATGTAATCAATTTCTCCGAAATCCAATTGTCTTAGTCGATAACGTCATTCTATGCCCATAAATGAATTCCCGTCAGGACCTCCTGATAGGGTTCTACCGATTATGTAATCGATTTCTCAGAAATCAATTTTTCCTAGTTGATTACGTCATTCTATGCCCATAAATGAATTCCTGTCATGACCTTCTGATAGGGTTCTACCGATTATGTAATCAATTTCAAAGAAATCCATTTGTCCTAGTTGATTACGTCATTCTATGCCCATAAATGGATTCCCGTCATGAGCTCCTTATAGGGTCCTACCGATTATGTAATCAATTTCTCGGGAATTCTCTCCCTTCGATTACGCAATCAATATATCTCTTCCCCACCTTCCCCTTAGAAACATCAAATTAATTCCCCTTTCGTGAATCAATAGCTCCCCTTAGAAACAACAAATTAATTCCCCTTTCTTGAATCAATAATTCCCCTTAGAAACAACAATTAATTCCCCTTTCGTGAATCAATAATTCCCCTTAGAAACAACAAATTAATTCCCCTTTCATGACATATCAATCAATCTTGACATCACCTGTCAGACATTATTAAACTTCGCCTGGAAACAATTTGATTAATGATTGACAGTACCTGTCAGACATTATTAAACTTTGCCCAGAAACAATTTGATTAATGACTGACTTTAGGTCACTGACCCCTTTAACCACGTATTCTCCCTAATGATTCTATGCCCATATTAGGACCATAAACCACGTGGTCCTGCCACGAGCTCATGAGGCCTTTCTATCGAGCGTGCACTTACAACAACAACAACATCGACCTTGGAAATTTAGGTCATTGACCCCATTAACCACGTGTTCTCCCTAATGACTCTATGCCCATATTAGGACCATAAACCACTTGGTCCTGTCACGAGCTCATGAGGACTTTCTATCGAGCGTGCACTTACAACAACAACAACATCGACCTTGGAAATTTAGGTCATTGACCCCCTTAACCACGTGTTCTCCCTAATGACTCTATGCCCATATTAGGACCATAAACAACTTGGTCCTGTCACGAGCTCTTGAGGCCCTTCTATCGAGCGTGCACTTACAACAACAACAACATCGACCCTGGAAATTTAGGTCATTGACCCCATTAACCACGTGTTCTCCCTAATGACTCTATGCCCATATTAGGACCATAAACCACGTGGTCCTGTCACGAGCTCTTGAGGCCTTTCTATCGAGCGTGCACTTACAACAACAACAACATCGACCCTGGAAATTTAGGTCATTGACCCCATTAACCACGTGTTCTCCCTAATGACTCTATGCCCATATTTGGTGTTAAAAAAAGTTGTAGGTGGCAGCAGGGGTGAATCGTCGGAGTTATAGGGTCCTTTCTACTGATAGTATGTTTAGAAATATACTACTTTATCGCGAATAGATTCCAGTCCCAAAGAGGCTTAAAATACAAAAAAAATGTATAGGCAAATTTGAAACTAAGTGTGCTTAGCCCTGCTCCAGCCCCCTCATATCAAGTTTAAATTTGAGGTCAAAACGTCCCCCTTTAAAAAACTCCCTAGAAGTTTCGACATGATTCCCTAAGCTGTCCCCAAGTTAGTCTAGATATGCTATTTTGGTAAACTGACAGCACGTAATGTCTTTTGATTTGCCTCACACCTAAAATAAACTTGAATACCTAAAACGGGTTATAGTACAAAAATGATCAAGTTAACTGGAGACAAAATACTTAGCTCCTTCCCCGAAAACAATTGAAGTTTCCCTGCCTCTCCTTCTCCAACATTAGATGAAAGTGGAACTCCATTTCTTGACCCAGTTCTGAGGTACTACATTTTTTGTATTTTGATCACTTTATATGAGTATTTGATCACAAATACTCTTGTCTACTTGCCCCCCCCCTCCCAGCAAAAAGTATAAAAAAAAGCCAAGAAGAAGTGTCTTTTGATTTACCTTGCTATCCTGAAGGAACTTGTAGTGTAAAAACGTTTTGTGGATTAGACACAAACATTGTTTAACAATTTATCCATGGCAACATAAAATTTGAAGTCTCTTTGCACCATACTATCCAAATCCTTTCCCCAACAGTGCCTGAAAGTATTCAACTCATACCCCACGCCATTCCCAAGCCATGGCAGATATGCTATTTCGATAACCTGGATGCAAGTAGCGTCTTTTGATTTGACTCTTCCCCATCCCCACGTCAAATATTAAGGTCCAACTGCCTCTTCCCTAAACAATCCCTCAAAGGTTCAAATTGACACCCCAAGCTACTCCCGAGGGATTGCAGATACGCCATTTGGATAACTTGGCAACACATACTGTGTTTGATTTACCTCTCTCATTAACTGAGCATAGATTGGAAGTCCTTTGGGAGCTTATTAAGCAGAAATGTTTTGATGAATTAAAGACAAAAGTGCTCTAGCCCCTATTTTTCCCTCTTGCCCATCCCACTTCCTCTTGCCCATCGCCCATCTCGCACTTCCTATCGCACCCAACCCTCTCCCATCCCATCGCACGTCCTGGTGCCCATCCCACTTCCTCTCTTCAACAGTACCTAAGACTTTCGACTTAATCCCCAATAAATTGAAGAGATATTGCAGATATGCTATTTCGATACCGTGTATACAGATAGTGTCTTTTGATCTACCTTTTCCTCCTCTACAAATCAACATTTTAAGATACTCTTGAGCCCCCAAGGCAGCTAGAAAGTTTTGACTTCATCCCCCAAGCAATTCCTGAGATATTGCAGAAAATTTGAAAATACAGGTGCAAATAGTGTCTTTTCAATGAAGCAGGTACCCGCGTTGTTTCAAGATTATGAGATTCTGGGAATCTTCGTCTAGCAAATGATCCCTATGACCTTTTCTACTAAAACTCATCTGTGAGCAATGGTTAATTAAAAAAAATTATTAGATTTGCCCCTACGACCATGGGGTTATGGTGGCCCTGGGGGCATACATATCAGACATTGCAACATTTCTGAACAAAATGACTGTCTCAAAATTTAGATCTAGTCTCATGGGACAGGGATTGGGTAGCAGAAAAGGTAAAGGAAGGAGGGCGGTTACCCTCAAATTAGTTTCAACCCTTGATAGGGGTATTAAAACTTTCAATTTCCAATCAAAGTAGCCACATCCTAAATTTCTATGACAACTCTTCCATGAGAAGTGGCAGCGGAAAGTTTTTTTTTTAACCCTTTTATCGCCCATTTAAGGGAGAAGCGATATTTTTTCTTCTGCATTAGAACCTTCTTGCTCAAGGATTTCAGGATGTAAGTTTCGAGCCAATCTAGAAAAAAAAAACATTCTTGGTCTTTTTTGGGCTCGACTTTTTATGGGTTGCTTACCCCAGTTTTTTTTTTGTACATTAGATTACTCTCGGTCCAAGGACTTATGGCTGTAAGTTCCAAACTGAGTAGGGAAAAACTTTTTTCGCCCATATCTCGGCCCCCTACCCTCCCCACCCACAACAAAATGTGTGCTCCGCAGGACACAGAGAACGGTCACGGAAATTTATGACCCAATCACCCACCAAACATCGAACAAGCCTCCCTTCCCCGTTTTAAAAGCGAAGTTTAAACAATTGACAACTTGCATTATTTACGGTCCTTATCCTAGGGGATGTGGTAGTTGTGTCATCCCCGGAAGTATATTTATTGAGCCTTTCAACTGTTTTGAGCAGACTAGCTATTTTAAATTTTAATAGGTTGTCTTGGGCGATTCTGGGGGATCGGGTAGAAAAAAGGGCACAGGAAGAGGCTGGTTGCTCTCTAATCCTTTATACTGTCGAAAAAGAGCATTAGAAATTTCAATTTCCAGTCGCAGGCGTCCCTTTGAAGGTTTTTATGATCCCCTCCCCCCTTTTACACGAAGTGACCAGAGGAGAATGTATGCAAGTTGTCAGTTGTCACGGTCCTGATGTCAGAAGTTCTCGTTTACTAATAATCCAGAAAATTACCAAGAGTATTCGTTCAAGTTACGAGAAGCTTGTCTCTCTGAAATTTAGCTTAAAAAGGAAGATTCCTGCAAAGCTTTACGCAGCAATTGCTCTCCCTCACCTGCTTTATGCATTTCCGCCATTGGACTGATTAACGCAAACTGACAGACTAAAACTCCGGTCTATATACTGCAAATACTTGAAGTTTTTGCATCAATACTTACTCTACGAGAGAAACACATTCTTTCTAAGATCCCGAAATATGGCAGACCTATTTGTTGTTGCGACGTCTACGGAAACAAGGGCTGAAAAAAAGGCATTTGAAAAATTGCTCTGATTTTCGCCTCTGCATCTGATCTACGAGTGCGAATGGAGAAATTACTACTTAATTTTCTTCTTTGATGCGGAGTTTTTTGTTTTCCTTTTCTTCTTTAGTATAACTCCGCTTTTCTCTGTTTTTGTATGAGCGGGCAAAAATAAAATTATTAATATATTACGTTGAAGGCGCATAGCTCTTTCCTCAGGCAGTGCCAGTGCGCTGCGCTGTCTCTGACTTATCTACACATCCAATGATTTAAATCGAATGGCTTTTCATTAGTAGAAAGGGTTTCAAGCGGAAACACGTCAGCGGTAAAAAGTGAAGCATTTAATCCTAGTTCATGATTGTATGTTGTCTTTGCTATCATTTTGAACATTTGTTGTGTTTCTTTTTGGCTTGTTTGTAAATTTAAACATAAAAATAATCTTCTCTAACAAATATTTCAATGTCACTTTATTTTAACCACTCAATTAAACTAGAAGGTGAGACGTAATGAGCTGATGAAATGAAAATCCCTGAAAGAAGTTTTTAATCAAAGAAAACAAAATAAATTAAATACAGATATTTGCCAATGGATAGAGAAAATACTTTGATGATTTGACGCAAACTTATTAAGAAACAATGTTTCAATAAGCTTTAACATTTGATTATTTTCATTATTGACGCTGGTAAACATTTCATTATTTACAAGTTATTTTAACCCACTTCATGCCAGTTAATGAATTTCTAGTTTTGTACAGTTTCTCAAATCCAATGACAATTCCAGTAGTACGGTCTTCAAAATGGAACAAATATGTGTAAAACCCCTTAACTGTCAATTATTGCTTGATAAACAGTTCGTAGTAGCAAACTGTAAGTAAAGAGCGACTTGACGCAATAATAACCGTAACTTAAAAAACGGAATTTGAATAACAATAGATGCATAAAAAAATTGCTTCTTATGCTGATTTCAAATGTATGAAATCCATTAAGTTTAATATTGCCCATCAAAAACTACAAACCCGAGAAAATTTGCCTGATTTTTGACAAGGGGGGAAACACCCTGAAAAATCAAAGAAACTTTTAATGAAAATCGCACCATCAGATTCAGCGTATCAGAGAACCTTACTACAGAGGTTTTAAGTTACCAACTCCAAACATGTAGAATTGTGTATTTGTTGCCAGAAGAAAGGTCTCGGACGCGTGTTATTTATTTATTATTTGTTTTTCATTTTTCCCAGGGGGTCATCGCATGGAACCAGTGGTCCTGGAAGATTGTAAGAGGGCTTGTTCAAACAAAAATAAAAATTTGTATTTCGCTTTTTAAGTGATCAAAAAGATTAGAGGGCAACTAGCCCTCCCCCCCTACCCCTGCGTTTACCCCAAAGTCATTCGATCATCGTAACAAGGTGAACTCTCTGAGAAGAGCAAAGAGGGACTATTTTGAAAAGCAATTTACGCAAACCAAAGGTAACTCGAAAGAAACCTGGAAGGTCATTGGGTAGATGATATCAAAGAAGAGCAGTGGCGAAGCTCTCTCAATAGAGGCAGATGGGACTACACTTCATGTTCCTCTACAAGTGGCGGAACCAGAATCCTAAGTCCTTCCACGAGTATGAGTCTCAAGATGATACCGGGGATAGATTAGCTTTTGAGTTTGAGTAATTGTCGGAAACATTAGCGCCAATTTAGAGGGGGTAGATGGAATGAACTTCCGAACCTTCAAGCCAGTTTTGTTTACCTTTTGCCTTGTATTGTTCATATAATAAATGTGTCGCTAGAAACTTGAATCTTTCCTGAAGGTTTCAAGACAGCCAAGGTTAGTCCCCTTCACAAAGGTGGCTCAAGATCTGATATCAAGAACTGGAGGCCAATTTCCATCCTTCCCCTTTTCACGAAAATAACTGAAAAATGTGTTCATCGACGACTCTACCAGTACTTAACACATCCTGATATTCATAGTGACACTCAGTTTGGCTTCCGCAAAGATCACTCAACTACACATGTCGTGCAACACCTATGTGATTTTGTGAATCAGTGTCTTGATTGTGGTAAAATACCTCTCACTGTTTTTATAGATTCTAAAAAGGTGTTTGATATGGTTGAATTGTGTATCTTATTAAATAGATTAAAGCTTTTAGGGGTTAAAGGGGCTTGTTTGAATTGGTTTGATTCTTTTTTAAAGGGAAGGTTAAAAAAAGGTTGTAATTGATAGTGTAACTTCTAGTCCATATCTTGTGAATTGTGGTGGTCCGCAGGGTTCTGTGCTAGGTCTGCTTTTTTTTGGGTTTATGTAAACACTATGAGATTTTACCTTCGTTTTTCATGTCTTGCATCTTTCGCAGATGACAATGCTATATCTTTTCGGGGTGTTTCTGTGGATGAGTTAATAAATAAAGTAAATATGGTGATAAATAATTTAAATTTGTTTACGCCTTTAAGTATGTTGGCGGTTAATGTAAAAAAGACAAGTTTTATGGTTTTTAGTCGAATTGGTAAGCCCATAGATCTCGGTGGGCGAATATTATTTTCCGGTAATTCTCTAGAACAGGTTAATTTAATGAAGTGTCTAGGTTTTTACCTAGACTACAATATATCATGGAAACGTCACAGTGATCTTGTGGTATCAAAAGTTGCAAGAGGCCTTGGAATTATGTGTCGACTGAAGCAGTTCGTACCAGGCAGGGTGATGTTGCTTGTTTATCATGCGATTATTATCTCCCATATATCGTATGGCTATGTGCTATGAGCTAGCAATTTTTTTTTTCGTAAGTTGAGGCGTGTACAGGTATTACAGAATAAGGCAGTCCTTATAGGGGGTAGTGCAGTCCTAGTTGATAGGGGGCGTGGTTAAAGAAACTAAAAATACAGCAGTATGTTTTAGGAAATCAAAGATGATTGGACGTGGGACAAGTTCGTGACTACCAGGCTGCGGTTTTTACTAACCAGTGTTTGCATGAAGTGTGTCCATCCGTGTTTTTAGATTTATTTTCGACAAAATAGTGATTTCCATGATTATTATGCAAGGAATGTTAATAATCTGGTGACGGAGTATAGGAGTGGAAGTCGAACTGGATTTTAAATGAAATATCTGGGCCAGGGGGTATGAAATTCCCTCCCAGATAGTTTTAAGGCGGCTGAATACCAGCATTAAAAAAAAAAAAAAATAGTAAAGAATTTTTTGTTAGGGGGGGGGGGTGAGGAACCATGATTCAGAGATTAAAGATATATGTTATCATTTATTTTCTTTTGTTATCATCTTCTTTTTTTTTAATATTATTATTATCTTTTTCTTTTTTTCTGCGTTTTATGTGAATGTTCATTAGTATGTGTTAAAAAAAAGTTAAAAATTTATTTTGAAATTTAAAAGTTATTTTTTAAGCAAGTTGAAACCGTTTGCGATAACCACCCAGTGCCAGTGCATTTGTCTTCTCATGGGCGGTTACCTGTTGATCATGTTTAACTAGGTTGTTTTGAAATAAATTAATCTAATCTGATCAAATTTTGAGATAGCTATTTTTTCAGAATAATTGGAAGGTCCAAAAACTATGCCCCTGGGGATGACATGACCCCCACAGTCTTGGGGGAAAGTGTTGTAGGGTACGAAATTTTCCCGTTGTTTACATATAGTATTTGTTATGGGAAATATACAGACAATTTTCAGGGATTTGCTTTGCGGTGGAGGGGAGAATATTTCCATGAAAAATTTTCCACGGATAGGGATTTGAAAAATATCAGAAATTAAATAAAAAGAAGTCTTTTTTTCAAGTGAAAGTAGGCTAGGGAGATTTTTCCAGATGGAATCGTCGGCATGACGATTTCTAGGGAAAAATTTTCAGCGAGGATGGAATTATCCGGGAGGGATGTTACACGGGAGGAACTTCATATGGAGGAATTTTTCACTGTGGTATTTTTACCGGGGAAATTTCCAGCATTACTTAAAAAATTATCTAAAATGAAATAGAAAAAAACAAGATTTTTCAACTGAAAATAAGGAGCAACATTAAAACTTAAAACGAGCAGAAGTGACTCAGTATATGACGGGAGCTAACCCCTCCTCAATACTTCGCTCTTTACACTAAAGTTTGACTTTTTATCATAATTCTTTAAGGATGACTCCTGAAACATTCTAATTAAATAAGTAGAAACGCTCTAATTAAATCCATTCTAATTAAAATAAGAAGCTTTTTTAAAGGACAAAAAAACTTCAGTGTGAAGAGCAAGGGATCGAGGAGAAGGCAGCTCCCCCTCATATAAAACCTTGTTTTTTATATTTAATAAACAGATAGGATCTAAACTCAAATCCGATGTAAAAATAACTTTTGATTCCACAATTTTATTCAATGATATCAAATTGCGGAATGATAATGGGGTCTATTGTTTAGTAGGTAAACAAGTATTATTTTTTTTTATATCAATTATTCACATTTATAAGAAGTATTATTATTAATCAAAAATTATCTATATCAAATCTTTGAAATATAATTTTTAATACTTTTCAATAAAATCCAACGTCTCAGGTCTTGAAAAATTTATTACTTGAGCTACTTTTTCAGAGAAGCAATGTTGAAAATTAGTTCTTAATGAATACTAAGACATAGTTTAGGCTTCCTAAGAGACTCCAAATTTTGCCTTCGAGCTAAAGAATTTAGCGACAATACAGACCTCATATTACAAAAAAAAGAATGAAAAAGTGATCAACAAAAATTATAAAAAAAACATAAAAAGCGTAAATAAACATGGAAAAGAATTGACACTAAAAGGGTTGATGTATGTCAGTTTTTCTTTTTCTTTTTTAAATGAGTTCACTCTCGAAAGGATTGATGCTTTAAAAAGATTCGGAAACATCATTTTTAACACGCTAATCATATTTAAAATGTTCATGCTAATCTAAATATTATCACACAAGTAACGTGTGTTTAAGGTACACACAACCATTTAGATGTTGATTTGACAGAACTTTCGTTTGCAAAAACTTCATTTTTTGACACAAAAGAGGTTTCCAAAATAGTGTATCTGTCAATTAGATAAACAATGCATAACCCCCTTTCATAATTGAATAAATTTGAATTGAGCACCAAAACCTTATATATAAACTTTTAAAATAATCCTCATCTTCTTTTTGATAAAACAAGTAATTATCTGAATGTAACACAGTTACTTCCAAAAATAACACTGGAACTTCCCAGTTTAGGAATTCAAACGATAGACTTTCATTTTTTTTCGGACACCTCTATAGTTTTGCTCTTTTCTCATCTGAAGATCCATCTTGCAACATATGGCTTAGTTTAGCCTTTGCTATAGCCTATTATAAAGAGACTAACCCTGGCTTTCCTTGGATGCTGTCCTCGTCGTCAGGAAGACCTGAGCCTTCTATGGTGGCTTTTCCTCTTGAAGTAATGGTAAGACCTGGAGCGCCTGGCTCACCTGGAGGGCCAGATACTCCTTGAAGACCTGGTGGACCAACTGGTCCTCTTTCACCCTGTATACCAGGCAATCTTGGTTGACCAGGTGCTCCATCAACTCCAGGAAGGCCTGGTGGGCCCACTTCATCCCTTGGACCTGGAGGTCCCATAGGGCCATCTAAGCCCGGAAACCCTGGAAAATTAATCTGTATTTAAGTAATCTTACATAGCAAAAATAGCGATACATTTCTTATTAGCTAATACTGTTGATACTATGACTATTAGGAAATTATCGTAGCTCCCTGAGGGCCTCCTGAGGGCAATACAGTTTTTAGTCCCCTTGTTCCACTCCATTCTATTCATTTTTTATTCTTTGTTCCATCCCTTGGGGCTCCCTCTTCCCGCCCCATCGACGTACTTCATACGACATACATCCTACGTACACCCATGTACTTCTTCGTTAGACACCACCTGAGTTGCAGAAAGCCCAATTAATCTATCATCCTTACAAAACAAAATATGCCATCATAGCCCTTGACAGTGGTATCGAACCATCTTTTTTTATTCTGCTAATAAGGATTAAAAACTATTCTATTCTTAAACAATTATTCTTGTTTTTCTCAGCTTTTTGAAGTACCCGCGTTTGAAAGCCATATTCGGCCATAAATAGCATGGCACAGTGGCGGATCCAAGAGAGGGGCGAGGGGGGCGTGCGCCCCCCAAACGTAGTCTAAAGTAGTGTACTTTACTTCATTAACGGAAGTTTGCGTTAAATAAACTTGTTCCTAACGCAAGTTTATCACATCAACCTATTTTGCCCCCCCCCCTAAAAAATCTGCCCCTGGCATGGCATGGCTTCTACTGTACTCTTCTTAGTTCTGTAGCTTGTCTTTCTATTCTTTTAACATTGTTTCAACTACAATAAACATTTGCGTCTTGATTATTCTACTTTTCACATTTTCACTGCATCTACATTGTTTTCAAATTTGCTACCTAGGCAATCGAAGCTATCGATTTCTACGGCACCAAACATGACTTTCAACTAAAGTGGTACATTCCATCAAAAGCTGGGGCTAAATTATCCCTCCCCAGCAGTTGGTTTGATTGACCTGATACAGAAATTTGAAGGAATCGCCCATAAAAAAGTACCCTTTAAAACTTTATGAACCTTTCTCCCACAGTGAGATCCGTAACTTTCATTCATAAGAGTTGATGCGAGCCCTGCAATGGTATACACAAATGAGTAAGGTCTCAAACTGCTCAACTTTTCCAATAAAGGTTTCTAAACGTCGCTCTTAAACTTACTAGCCATTTCCAAAAGTGCCAAAATGGCACTTTGTTGTGGCACTATCTCTTTTGTTACTTAAAAATACCAACAGAAAAAAAAATTACCCGAATGAACTCGCTTCCAATATACATTTCAGTCTAATACTTGATTCCAATCAAAAGACAATGAATTAGTACGACTACTTTTAATGACTCACGGAAGCAACAAGCTGTTTGAGGATAGCAGAGTTGCGCACACTTCTCCTCCACCCAAATCTATTCAAAGCTTCACTTTTTGCCCCTCTCATCAAGTTCCGATTTCCAATAAATCTTTCCTTATGACCTTTTCTCCACCAATTCAGAGACGACCTGCCTTTTGTTTAGTCGCAGATGGATAGTTGAAAAGCACAATCTTTACCAATGTGTCACCCTTAATACGTAAAACGTATTCTAGCCATCTTAACCTTTATTTTATTATAGCCCTAGAAAGAGGAATCAAGCCAAATTTTTTTGTATCGCTTGTTGTTTGTCATAAGGTCGGTCAAATGGCACAGCATAAATATATTAACAGTAGAGAAAGGTCCTACATTCCCCATTAAACATTTTCGACGCACATCCATCTAGACTTCTCTTCATGACTCCCGCCTTTCACGCACGCACAATGACAAATATTTAGTGCATTACAATGGGATATGGGAGATCTACTGCTCTGAGGCAGACGAATTTTTCATTCCTGAGCGTTTTGATCTATGACATTTCTGAAGAAACTTTTCGCTATTGTTATATATTTATACTGTGGTCAAATTGGCACTAAAAATTATCCTTAGACAATTCCGCTGGAAAAAATTTAACATTAACAAATCTACATCTTCCTTTCGAAGTACTGACGTTTCAGAACAATACTTAAGCGCTTTCATTACCGTAGCTTAACACAGATTTGGTCAAGGAGCAGCTGTGTTGGCCTCCGGTGGCTTGGTGCTGCAGTGAGTTGTTAGTAGTAGTAGTAACAATGTAGACTGTAGCCTCTTGTTTTTACAGACATGAAACACATTTGATAGCGCGTCTAAAGACTCTGAGCCGTGTCGTCACAGCCTAGTTCAGTTGCTACTTGCTACTAGGCATTCAATCAGGTTTTTCCATAGGTATACCCTGATGTGTACATCAGAATCGCGCATGCGGAAGGCGGAGTATGAGTCTTGTGTGGTTCTAAATCTGTTTCACATTTTTTTAACGGAGAGTATAGCCTTTGTCGATACTATATATTCTGTTTACTATGAAGTAGTAATAACATCAAAAATAAAAGTTTATTACAGAACCCTTTATTTTTAAAGGTGGTGTATATTCCAAACAATCTTAAATAATCTGCTGCTATTTGAAAGTTATATTTTTTTTAATAATTACGACTCTATTTTTAATCTCGATTAATTCGGTTATTGCTGTAATCGTTGCAAGGTCACTAAGTGATACACAGTGATATAAGTGAACTGTAATAAGTCGGTGGTTTGGGCCTCTTAAAACCACATTGCATCCCAGCTCAAGATAAATTCACAAATTTAACGTCTATTGGCGATCCTGCACTGTTTCCAACATATAACAATAATCATATAACACCATCATATAATCATATGATATCATAAATAAAATCATACAATTATCATATAATTTTGTTGGTATTCCTTCAGGAGAAAATTACAATATTAGTATTTTTAAGCCATTTATCGAACTGTTATATTTTCTTCTTTCATATACTCTTTTAGAAATTTGGGACCTGAGAGTTGAACGGTCTTAGTATTCGAAAACTCATTCTGGGAAAAACACAATTAAACAATTTGGACGCTCCACAGTTCAGTTAACAAAATTGTAAACAACCTAATTTTTCTTCGGCAGGTAATGATGGTGAGAACAAATAAGCAGGATAGGATACTTTTACTCATAGGTTAATTTTCGCTTCCAGGGAAAGTATTGACGGGGTCAATTTGGAGAAACACCGAATTTTCGTTGCTAAGCTACAGAGAGTTTCACAGAGTCCATACATATACCATTTGAAAGAGCAGAAAAAAATGCGTTAAATGGCCGGAGACCTTTTCGACTTTTGTGCTCCTCTCCTCTAAATAAATTCCTCCATTTGTGCCTCGTCAGATGTCTGACATAAGAAGGAATACAGGCTCAAACACAGGAATTGGGACGCTGGAAATAAAGGCCGGAGGTAGCTTTAATTTCTAGCTGCTAATTTTCGTTCGGATATACCAATCAATCGTAAAACTAGTAGTGCTAATTCCTATTCCATTGAAGATAGTTTTGATAGCCTCAAATGGCATGTAAATTTCTGCACAAGTATAATGCTAGAACAGCATTAATTAATTCTGTAACTGACAAGCTCTAACATATTTATTCACTATATAACCTGTCAGTTTTCTATGACGATTAATTTCCACTTAATGCCAATTTCTATAGAATTAATAATTAATAATTCAGAAATTATATTAATTCAACTAACATAGAATTAATAAATCAGAAAACGTTCAGTAAGGTAAGGTCTTCAGGGGGATTGAGAATAAGAGTATGTTTCTCTGGGGGAAGCCCAAGAAATAAGTATTAAGGCGCAGCATTCAGATTTTGGTAAATTGTAACCGACTTTTATAAAATATTCTTCGGTGTTCTTTTTTGGTGGTATCTTGGAGAAATATAGCCACAGTTATGCATTCTCCTTATGAGACATTTTATTTAATTATTTGGCCTATCGATCAAGGCTGTAGCTTGCAAAATAAAAATGCGTCCTTGCAAATCAACAATATACATAAAAATATACAGCTGCAACCATAATTATGTAATAATATATTAACTTTTAGTTATTATATGTCATGGTTTGTTCTTTACAAAGTTTCAGATATCTGTGGAACCATGATACTGATTGAACTTATAAAACCTCATTTATAAGGAAAGATACCAACCCTCTATGTAATTTCTTGTTATTTACGCCAGTAGATTTTCCTTATCGTTCAAACCAAGGGATGGTAAGTATCCTATATAGAGGTTTCGGCCAAGGCAGTTCACATACAAAAGAAATAAACAATTCAAGAGTACCTGATGGCCCCGGCAATCCAGGTTTTCCATCTGATCATCGACGTCGTTCTGGTCCTTGAACTCCTGGCAGACCTGGAAAACCTTGTTCGCCTTTTGGTCCTGGTAGATCATCAAAACCATTCTCTCCATTGTCTCCCTTCGGTCCAGGAAGTCCTAAAATAATATCTCAAGGTGACAAAAATAGATAAGAAAAAGTCAAAATACTATCACTCAATAACCAAAGGAGTTATATCAAAGCTTCTGACACTAAAAGCTTATCTTATTAAAATGGCAGACAGAGTGTATGCCTGACACCACCTTCTTTGGAGGTGATGCTGGCGGGGCTCTGTGTCCTTATAGACTGTAGTAGAGGGAGAGACTTTGATACCGGATATTATTTCTTCAGATGACATTTCTTTCGTCATGGAATCGAAAAGATGGAAGGAATCCATACATGTCTGACGATTCTATTTTTCCGCAGATGTCAATAAATCATTTTATTATTGAAATAAATAAATCATTTTATTACAGAAAGCAGGATTTCAGGCGTTCTTTTAAATGTCGTTAAACGCAAAACATAGTAATAAATAAGAGGAAAAAACTTACCACCGTCCACCCCTGTTTAACCTATCACAAATTGCCCTATGTTTTTTACAAGTTGCCCAAAAAAACAAGTTTTTTAAACTGAAAGTAAGGAGCGACATAAAATTTAAAACGAATAGAAACTATTCCGTATATGAAATATACATATTCCGTATTTTTTTCTTAGGAGGAGTTGATGTCCCCTGAGTGTTTATTTCAAGGTGTAGGCCTATGGTTGTTTTCTTTGTGCTTTGACTCCCAGGCCTCAGGTATGTTCTCTTTTTAATATTGTATGTTATTTGGCTATTGTTCTCTTTTTCTTTGGGTGTTGCGGATAGTCTGTATTTTTTTTATCCCCCTTGTGTCCCTTGGAGCCCCCCTTGGAACCTTTCGAGTGGAATAAAGATATTATATTTCCATTTTGTGTTTTTTGGTGAATAAAATCCCTGAAAGGGGATGTCCCCTCCTCTACGCTTCGCTCTTTATGCTAAAGTTTTTTTTATTGTTATTAAAAATAGAGTTGTGAGAAACAGTCAAACTTTACCGTAAAGAGCGAAGCGTTGAGGAGGGAACATCCCCTTTCATATACGGAATAATTTCTGTGTTTTAATGTCGCTCCTTAATTTCAGTTAAAAAAATTTGTTTTTTTATTTCATTTCTGAACGTTTTTAAATTAATACAGGTTTTGATTTTGGCTCACCGTATATGAATAATTAAAAACAAATATGTATATTAATTTTACTCTTTTTTGGAAAAGTTGTTTAATTTTATTTACGAACATTTATATTAGTAATAAATATATGTAACTTACGAATTAACTTACGCAACAAACCTCTGTATTAGTATATTTTTATTACTAATATTAGGGGGGTTCACCCCCCTAGTCAATACCTCGCTCTTTACGCTAAAGTTCGAATTTTCTTACAATTCTCTAAGAATGACCCCTTAATCACAAAGACCGTTAATTAGAATAAATAGCTCTTATGAAAGTACTAAAAAAAAAACTTTAGCGTAAAGAGCGAGGTATTGACTAGGGTGCAAACCCAATCACATACGTAATAAGTTTCTGTTCGTTTTAAGTTTTTACGTTGAAAAGTTTTCAGTTGAAAAGTTTTCAGTTGAAAACTTGTTTTTTTTTATTTGATTTCTGATCGTTTTTTTTTAAATAATGCTGAGAAATCTGACCCCTTCATATTTCCCCCTTCATAGCAATTCCCTTCCCCGATGAAAACTTCCACCTTGGAAAGATCCTCCCACGTAGCCCCCGACCCCCCCCCCCCACTCAACTACCAGAAAAAATTCCCCCTGAAAACGTCTGTATACTTCCCAATAACCAATACTGTATGCAAACCACAGTTTATATAATTAGCAGTAAATTTACCGCAAATGATTTCTGGCTCTTCATTCTCGGTGCGAACAAAAAGCTCCTCCCACTTATTTGTGCACTTATTGTCCACTTATTGGTGAGCCGGTCAAGTGGTTTTGTCAGTACTTGTTCTGTAGGTGATTATGCTTTGTCTACCCGTGAAAAGATCTAATGTCGCTTATGTTTATACGTTTTCTGGAGCATCGCACTCCGGTCCGGGTTTTTATAATGGGTGAGATAGGGAATGATCATACTGGATAATTATATAAACTGTGATGTAAACATTGGGCAAAGTTCATAACTTGCAGCCCTTCTGCCGGGGACTGTGGGGAATTAAGTCATCCTCAAAGACAAAGTTATTATATTTTTCGACCATGCTGAACAAAATAACTATCTCAAAATTTTGATCGAGCGACTTTAGGAAAAAATGAGCGTGGGAGGGGGCCTAGTTGCCTCCCATTTTTTGGTCACATAAAAATAGCACTAGAACTTTTAATTTCCGTTTGAATGAGCCCTCCTGTGATATTCTAGGACCACTGGGTCGATAAAATCACTCCTGGAAAAACAATAACAAATAAACAAACAAATAAACACGCATCCGTGATCTTTCTTCTGGCAAAAAATACAAAATTGCACATTTTTGCAGATAGGAGCTTAAAACCTCTTCAGTAGGGTTCTCTGATATGCTGAATCTGATGGTGTAATTTTCATTAAGGCTCTATGAATTTTAGGGGATGTTTCCCCTTTTTTCGAAAATTTATATATTTGAAATCAGCATAAAAATCTGATTCTTTTGATGTATCTATTGGTATCAAAATTCCTTTTTTTAGATTTTCGGTTACTACTGAGCTGGATCGCTCCTTACTTACATTTTGGTCCCACGAACTGTTTGAAACAGCTTTCCTGAGTTCAGTTGTATGTCCATTGTATATTTCCGGTGTTATATAAGATTTCTCAGAAATCAACCGCATTTTGGAATTAATAAATAAATAAATATCACCAAAAGGCGGTATATGATCGTGGAAAAACTTTTTATAACAATGGAAGACCTTCGGTGTTCAAAATTGTGAAGCTTATTCTAATCGATTATTCTCTGACAAAGAAAAAACTATCCCCAGTCCAAACAACTATTGAAATATTGTTATTTTCTATGTACAACATGTTGGTGTTACGATACTTAATTTTCAAATATCAACATTAGCAATATGTACCCCATAATTTACCCGCAATTTTAAAATGAACCATTAAACATAAATAGGATTTGGAAGTGAAAAAAAACTGACGTAGCACAACGTGAATAATGTCAGTAATAAATAAAGCATAGACATTCTTCTCACACCTCCAGAAAGCAATAAAGTTAATGTAGCAATACTGAGTTTATTTTATTAAATTGCTTAAGACATTAAATCCCACTCAGTGTGAAGAGAATCCACATAACACCTAACCAAATTAGCGAAGCCGATGTAAAGTAAGCAATAAACCTATTTACACCTATACTTGGATATAAAAAGTCATTAAGAGTGTATTCTGTTCTCTTATGGTAAAACTGTATGTTTTGATTGTGTATTCCAGTACTTGGCATTTGACAAAACAAATCTAGAATTTTCATGTTTTTAGAAGAAAGCAAAACTTCTAAAAGGAACAGGTTTTTCTTCGAAAACTAAAATAAGAAAAACGTTTAAAATGTTTGTATGTAGCCGAATAACGTAACTGTAATTACAGTAGCCTATAAGTGAGTATGGTCAGTAGTGCTTGAGACTACTGAACCGAAACAATCTTTGTCCTAACTACAGACGGCATTCCCTATTTCTTCTAAGGTTAGGAGATTTTACCTCTGCCAGTGCCAATGTGACTAGTGAATCAGGAACCATTAGACCCATCTTCCTCACTTTCTTATTAGTTTTTGGAAGATACAAGAAGTGCCCTTTTCATTCGGTTCAGGTGATATACCCCCATCTGTTTGGTAAGACGGGAAATACTAAAATTTAAATTTTACCAAAGACCGAGATTTAAATATTCTTTTATCAGATATCCTTAATGGATTTCACAATGAAGTCGAAATTGATTCGGTGTTCTTTATCTCGAACTGAAATAATAAGAATCAAATGTACTTATAAAAAAAAACAGTGGAAAAGAAACTCATAAAAAATGGGTAAATTGGAAAGAAAATATATCCAATATTTGCATGGCGCACACTCCTCCTCCACTCAAATCTATTCAAAGCTCTACTCCTTACCCCCTCCCATAGAATTCCGATTTCCTTTATATCTTAACGTGTGAACTATTTCGACTCCATTCCAAGACAACCTGTATTTTGTTTGGCCCCAGATATAGGGCCAAAAAGAACCATCTTTGGCAGTGTGTCTTCCTTCATCCATAAAACCTGTCCTAGCCATCTCAATCTTTCTTTCTTTATAGTCCTAGAAAGGCAGCTTGTTTCATGCAGCCTGTTCGTTGACATACGGACGGTCAAACCGGTATATAAATCTCTCTGAAGAAAATTACTCTTGAAAACATTTAACAAATCTTCCTCTGCCTTTCGAAGCCCTCATTTTCAAAACCATATTTGACCACTTTCGTTATCTAGACTTTCAATATTCTAATCTTGGTTCGATGACTCATCTTCCCATTCTTCCAAACTTGTTTCCAACTTTTAAAACTTTACCCAGGGCATCTCAAAGTCTGATAAATACCATCATGCTGAGCAACTTGCTTCCTACTGAAACCAAGCTAATGCCTCTATAATTACCACACACACTCTTGTTACCTTTCATATAAAGCGCTTTGATTAAAGTTTTTCTAAAATCACTAAGTACTTCTCCATTTAAAAAAAACAAACCTATTCATAATCCTTTATCACTATCTTCGCAATCAGTAAACTCAAAAAAATCTCAATTACCACACTATCACTACCTGAGACCTTATTATTTTCTAGTCCTTTTAGCACTGCCTCTAACTGCTCTTCGCAAATAAATCTTTCTTCACTTCCAAATTGTAAAGTGATCTTTTGTTCTTTTCTGTATCATTTCCTACAGCCTTATAACGGCTTAGCATTATCAAAATGTTCAGCCCATCTCTCTTTAACACTTTGCTTACCGCCCCATTTTTGTACAGTAAAATCTCTTCTGCATAGCTAATTTTCGAATTTCCGGAATTAAGGTTCTTAAGGTTCGTTGCATTTAAAAATGGTTTAAATCAAGATGACTTTTCAAAGGTTACAACAATTGCAAAAGAACCGGTTGAACTTAAAAAGATACAGCAAATCAAGTGTGCATCCCGGATTTATTTCGGGTGGGGGGAGGGGGAGGAGAGTTCAAGCCTTGTAACTTCCCTTAGATACGGCCGTGCTGCAAATAATAGACCTAGTTTAAGTACATAGTTATTCGTAAAAAAAATCTTTAAACTTAAAAGCTTTTTCGTTCCTTTTATTAACTCAAGTTTTCTCAGAGAAATTTAAGAAATCTTTGTAGCTTTTCAAATTAAGTAAAATACATATAATATGCGACAATTTCTCGGATATCTTTCCTGTGTTAAGATACAACATTCGTTAAAAAAAATGTCTCCTGAGCCCAGATAGGCTGAATTAAATAAAATTAAATAATAATACACGACCAGAAAAACACGGAAATGAAAACAGATGAAAACGGAAATGAAACAAATAGTTCCTATTGTTGATTTAATTTTTATTTTCGAGAATTTTCAGCCAGCAGTGACATTTTTTTAATTGTCTTAATTTTCGGTCAACAATCGTCTGATAGAAGAAGGTCAGCTTTGAAGATGTTGGTCCTTCAACTCCTCTTTGGGAATGTAAAAAGTACTGTCTAAGGTACCTTTGATATCAAAGAAAAGGCAAAGTGTAAACTTCATCTTTTTATTTTCTTCCACTGTTTAAGAAAATTAAATCAAGTCTCGTCCCTATTTTATAAAGTCTAAACTGACTACTTCTTCTCATTTTCTTAACATCCCAATACAATATTTTGCTATCATGCCGTGTGGCTACATCTTCCAGATCCTTGTTCAATCATTAGTTACAGTAAGCGGAGTGAAACCTGGTGGATATCCAGTTTTGACTAAGCTAAGTCTGCTAGCTACTGGTAGATAATCTCTCTAAGCATAATAATCTTGAGAAAGTCCCAATTAAGGTAACCAATTATAGTAGAAATACAATTTTTAAGAGGAGACATAGAAGCTACCCGATGCTATTAATTGATCATTGGCTAGATTCATTAAATGATATGTATATAACCCTAACTAATGCAGCACACAGAGCATCATGGAGCAGTGACAGGGAGCAGTGTATTTAAGTTTTGTTTACACGTTTTTTTATTAAATAAACCCAATCGAACTTTGAAAACTTGGACACCATTTGGTGATAGTCCAGCTGTGTCATCTAACCTACTTTACGGTCTAAAATTGACAAAATTTTGAGAGAAAAAAAATTACTTTCAGTTTTTAGTGGCAACACTGATAAACTCTAGGCTCGTAAAGAAAACATATTGGAACACCTGTTCACACATTTCACTCATCATTCCATATTGGTTTCTTACAGACAAACTAAAGGTACATGTCAATTCATCGACTTACGGTAAATAACATACAGCTAATTATCGCCCTCTCAAATGTGCACACACCTAGCCTAGAGTTCTTATTTATGTAGATCTTGAATGATGCATACTGCGAGCTTTAACGTAAAGGCAGTAAATCCGTCAGTACTTCAGTACAGTCCGCGAAGTAGGCTACCGCAATCTTCGTGATTTATAAAGACTCGACTCAAGTCAACTTTCATAGAGGCAATTTAAGAGAATTTCATTTGGATACGGATTTAAATTGTTTTTGGCTGCAAGGAATTATGCACAAGTCTTTTTTTTTAACTTTAAAAAATTGATTTCTAGGGATACTTCCTTAAAAGCCAAGGATGACAGTGAAACAAAAATAAATTATCCTATATAAGAGGATGTCCGGCTTAAGGTTGAACATGAACTAAAGTCAAGCTATGGGTAACCAGCCAAGAAAAAAGTGATTCGACCATAATTAAAGGTCGTTATAACTGTCATACAAAAACATTTCAAGAAAAAATGCACAAAAAGACACCGAAGAATTGACAATTTAAATTAAACTGCTAGTTCTAACGAAGTCTACTGTTTCAACAGCTCAAGTCAAACCATTTTTATTGCATTTGACTGTACAAATGAACAATGAAATAAAAATGTTAAATATGAAATTTACCCAATCTAGCTCATGTCCATCGCTTAGCATTCAGGCCTGGACAAATAAAGCCCAGATAGTCAGACCCTAACGCTCGAATCTGAACACTGAAGTAAAAAAAAAAAAAAATTCCAAATTTTGTCTAATAATTAGTTAAAAATTTGCATTCTGAACCCCTTCCAATAATCCACAGACCTTATATGAGGGGGTCACTATGCATTGAAAATAGTGAAAAATGAAATTTGCTCATAATATTGGACTGAGATGCGGCAATTAATTTATAATTTTTGTAATGTTTTTTGTGCCGACGGGCACCCCCTCCCCGCCTAACCTGACGAGAGAAGCTTGAATTTATTATTAAATATGAAATGTTGAATATTTAAATATGAAATGTTAAATATGAAACTGAAAATTTTCAGTTTCCCAGTTTGCATTTCAATGTGATTTTTGTTGTTTCTTGTTCCATGCCTTTTTCTTCAGCTGTTCAGGGTCATTTGTCATCTCGTGTAATTTTTCACGTGCTATAGATACTAAAAATTAATTTATTCTTCCTGGTAATTCTTCATAAACTCACACACGCTAAACTAACGCATTCCTTCATTCCGTTGTAATTTTGCTTTTTCTTCTAACCGCAGATTTCGTTGTGCAACATTTTCGTTTACAATTCAATTTGATTTTTGCTGTTTCTTATTCCATGCCGTTTATTTAGCTGTTCGGAGTCGTTTTTCAATTTTTGTAGTTTTGCATGCTTCATAGATACAAAAACGATACTACCAACCCTGGGGAAAAAATTACGTAAATTTTGCTCTTTGAATGTATATAAATGTGGCGTCACTCACATGAATTTTTTTTTGGCATGAATTCAATTCTTCTTTCTTGTTTATCCTTCACTGACGCCAAATTAACTCCGTTCCGCTCCAGGATTGTTAAGAAATTCAGGCGTGAATTCATCTTCTCCTTCCTGTGTATCTTTGCAGAAGTTAAAATAACACTTCTTCATCCTAGGGTGAAAATCAGCAATATCAATGAAATAAGTAATTCTGGCCTGAAACAAAATCCTTCTTCCTGTTTATCCTTGTCAGACTCACACGCTAAACCAACAGGCTCCTTCATAGTATTGTAATTTTGCATTTTTTTTCTAACAGCATATTTTGTTGTGCAACGTTTTCCTTTGCAATTCAGTGTGATTTTTGCTCTTTCTTTTTCTATGCCCTTTTCATTAGCTGTTCACAGTTATTTGTCATCTTTTGTAATTTTGCTTGCGTCATAGATACTAAAAACGGTACGTCCACTCTTATGGGGAAAATGATACAATTTATGCTCTTGAAATGTATTCTTAAATATGACGTCATTCATATGATTTTTTTTTCTCAAAAAAGGCTCTTAATGACTCTTAAAACTCGTGACCTATCTAGATCGTTTTTCCAGGTCAGAAAGTTCCATGTCCCCAATTTCAAAAAAATATGTAGCCGTTTTGAAGAAAAATTTATAAATAAATATATACACAGTTCGTTCAAAGAGAGTATATATATATATATATATATATATATATATATATATATATATATATATATATATATATATATATATATATATATATATACACACATATATATATATAAATATACATATATATATATATATATATATATATATATATATATATATATATATATATATATATATATATATATATATATATATATATACATATATATATATACATATATATATATATATATATATATATATATATATATATATATATATATATATATATATATATATATATATATATATATATATATATATATATATATATATATATATATATATATATATATATATATATATATATATATATATATATATATATATATATATATATCCTGACCTATTTAGATCGTTTTTGTGGCCAGTCATCACTGTTCTTTGTTTTCCAGCCATAGATTTCATTGTTCATTTTGTTCTCGCTGTCGCTTGTCTTCTAACAGCACAATTCTTTGTTCTTCACTTTAATTTTTTGACACGTTCTGATACTCTTTTTCATGTGTCTGCCAACAGTACAATTCCTTGTTCTTCACTCACTTTCATTTTGATATGTTCTCATTCATGCTGCCGCTTGTAATTCTCGCTGTCGCTTATCTTCTAACCACATATTTCTTTGTCCTCGCTACCACATATCTTCTAAACACATATCTCTTTGTTCTTTGTTTTCATTTTCGATTCGTTCTGAACATCGGTGTTATATTTCTTGTAACCGTATTTTCTTGTTCTTCAGTTTTGTTTTTGACTCGTTGTAACTCTCGCTGCTATTTATCTTTTAACCACATATTTCTTTATTCTTCAATTTTGTTTTTGACTTATAGTAATTGTCTTTTTCGCAAGTATTCTAACCACTTATTTCTTTAATCTTTATTTTCGTTTATCCTTTACTTCAGACAGTTTTTCAATGCCTTAGCTGCTCAGATTGGTCTTGTGACAGACATTTGATGGTCTAGGTCGCTATTTTCACCCGTGAATTTACATTTCACAGGTCGTCATCTTGATCTTGTCTCTTTTGATGGTCCAGTTTGTTCATTTCGAGCAATTGTTAATTTACATTTTTGTCCTATGGGTATTATGAAAAAGCCTTCTATATTTAAAGAATAACAACAAAATTCAATGCATATCGAAACTTATTTCGATTATTAAAATAAGTTCATTTCATGGTTTTAGATTTGTCAAAAGTTTAGCTGTCATTCGGCAATTTCAAACTTGAAATATTACCAGAACATAAGAAACCATTAATCACATTATACTGAGTATTCCACTTGATGTCATGGAATAGAAGTGATTGTCTTTCAAAGAACAATAGAGACCATTGCAGACTGAAAAATCAAGCGATCAAAATACAATATTTCTATTTTTATCGTAAGAGCACCTGGAAGTTTTTAGGTGTACTGGGAAATAAGAAAGATAAAAGGATGCATAAGTATTGCTGTGGTACTAGGGAATAGAAGGGGTCATTTATATATGCATGATGGATGTCTGTGGCCTCTGTTACTTTTAGGCAACGGAACATCTCCCAAGGGCGAATGAGAGACAAGGAGGTAATACCACCCCCTCCCTGAAGCAAGAGGACATAAAAAAGTATTAAAATAGAAAACGATAAACATTCCCGTTTAAATATTGGTAAAAAAATATTTTTGTTCCACTTGTCCCCCCCTCCCGCCTGGAAATTTCCTATTGACACTAATGGCCTCTCCCCGTGAAAGATGTAACGATATACAAATACATATACTTTTCTTTGTTATACAATAGCTAATGACTCTTAAAAATGTTTATATGAATTGCACATATTTTTGCCAAAAACATTATCACTAATCTTTTCTAAAAAATGAGTTAAGTAAAAAATGAGCTAGCTAAAAACTTCAAAGGATAAGAGTAACTTCATTTTAGGCCCTACATCCTTGGTTTCAAGCCCGTGATTTCACCAAAACTATCGGGAACCGGGCCGAAAATATTTTTACCTTCAAGTCTGTCTATTAAGAAATATTGTAACAGTGACTTCAAATTGGCTAAGTCGGAGTCCGAGATATTCCCCCATCGAATATTCCCCCAAAAAAATTCACCCAGGCAGAAAGTGCCCCTCGCCCGCGGAACATTCTCTCCAAAAAGTTCCCATCCGCAGAAAATTCACCCCGACAATTCTTCCTTGAATTCTATAGAAGAAACTTAGGAGAGGGCTCATTCGACTGGAAACATGAAAGTCTTAGTGTCCTTTTCAAAGGCCTAAAACTACTGGAGGGCAATCAGCCTCCCTCTCGGCTCCTTGTCAGCTATCGGACCCTCCTCTAACCCTATAATACCGAATAAAAGTTTGAGATATCTCTTTTGTCTAAAAACTTCGAAATGTCTAAAAAGTTTGCCTTCAGGATTGATATCACCCCTACAGTCAAGATGTTAACCTTTATTTCACCCTGCAATGATAGTTCAATCCCTAGAAACACGAAAAAAAAACGAGTTAGGATAAATAAAATGTAAAAACAAATAATTCAGGATATTCAGCACCACATATTCTGCCTTTATTTTGAATTAAATAAAAAAAAAAACAAACTATATTTTGAATTAAAGTGTTTGATTTTGAAGCTTGGCCAGGGTCAATCTAGAGTTCATCCATACACAAAGTTCTTGGTACAGAATTAAATAAAAAAAACAAGTTTTTTCAATTGGAAGTAAGGAGTAACATTAAAACTCAAAACGAACAGAAATTGCTCCGTATATGAAGCGGTTGCCTCCTCCTCAATACCTTTCTCTTCACAGTAAAGTTTTTAGCAGTTTAAAAAAAAACAACCTCCATTCTAATAAAACGACAATTTTCTTTCAGGAGTCGTTCTTTAAAAATTGGGGCAAACAGTCAAACTTTAGCGTAAAGAGCAAGATATTGAGGAGGGGAGGGGGTGATACCTTCATATACGGAATAATTTCTGTTCGTTTTGAGTTTTAATGTTGCTCGTTACTTTCAGTTAAAAAAAACTTTTTATATTTAATTTCTGATTGTTTTTCAAATAATACCGGTAAATCTGGTTCGCCCTCCATGAAAAATTCCCTCTCCTTACGGGAAACTCCTCCGTGGACAGTTCCTCCCCCTTAAAATTCCTTCGCACAATTTGATTTTCGATGAAAATGCCCCCTCCGTAAAATTTCTTGCAGAAGATTCAGCCTGAAAAATTCTCCTTACTATACTTGTATTTGAAAAAAGACTACAAGTTCTAATCGTTTTTCCGATCACTCCGGGAAAATATTCCCTGGACAATTCTCCCGGGATATCTCCACATACAAAACCGAGTAGGCAAAGAGAATGTAAGACAAATAAAAATAACTTCGTATAAGAATCCTGTCAAATCCCCCCAGTTTAAAATTTCTCCGCGAAAGTTCACCCGTGGAAATTTCCATCTACACGAAAATTCTCCCCGTGGAAGCTCACCCCAAGCACAAAATCCCCCATCCAAAAAATGTCTACATACATCCCAGTAACAAATACTAGACGTAAACAATGGGCAAATTTTATAACTTGAAGACCTATCCCCAGGGACCGGGCGGTCATGTTATCTCCAAAGGGAAAATTTTGGGATTTTTAAACTATGCTGAACAAAATGTCTATCTCAGAATTTTGATCGGATGATTTTCGGGAAAACTGGGGCATGTGGGGGGGGGGGGGGTAGTTGCTCTCCAATCTTCTTGATTACTTAAAAAGGACACTAGAACTTGAACTTTTACTTTCAGTTCAAGTGAGGCCTTTCCCGATGCTTTAGGACCGTTGGTTCATAACGATAACCCCTGAAAAATAAATACGCATCCGTAATTGATCTTTGTTCTGACAAAAAATACAATATTTCACATTTTTGAAGATATGAGCTTAATACGTCTAGAGTAGGGTTCTCTGATACGTTGAATCTGATGAAGTGATTTTCATTTAGGTGCTTTAACTTTTAGGGATTAGGGAGCGTTTCCTCCCTTTTTCGAAAATCAGGCAAATTCTTTCAGGCTCGTCCCTTTTATGGCTAACACTAAGGTTAATTAATCTTATATATTTGGAATCAGCAGAATAAGCCTATTCTTTTGATATATTTATTGATACCAAAATTCCGTTTTCTAGAGTTTCGATTATTAAGCAGCCGTGTCACTTTTCACTTACAGTTCGTTACCACGGACTGTTTGATATTGGTAGAATATTCCAAAATTTCTTCTTTACCTCATTATTTTTATTTATCACTTTCTCTGTGACCGCTTAATTTTACATGTGGGCGCTTTTCCAAGGAATAGAATTTTCCATGGGGGAGTTTTTCAAGGATGGGGGGATTTTCTTGGGGAAATTTTTCACAAAGGAAACTTTACAGGGGGAATTGTTGATGCAAAAATTTCTGGAGGGAGTTATCCACGAGGGAGGTTTCCATGGGGAGTGCACCTACCATCGGCTAAGTCAGCCCAATTGACTCGTTTGCTTAAGATCCACCAGAATCTAAACTTGATTCTTTGGTGGATTATTTTTAGCTGACCGGTCATAAACCAGTTTATATTCTTACGGTGGCTTGTATTATGGAATGGTAACATGGAACAGCTACAACAGAGAACGAGATTCTAGAATTTTCTATGTTAGGTGACAGCCGTGTGTACTTCACAGTGCAATGAAATATGCAATAGTTCTCACCACGAAGTGTCACAGCCCTTTTGTGTCACAGAATTGAAAAATTAATCAGTTATCCTTCACTGACTGTTGATCTGCACATGCAAAGAGGGGCGCCATTACTTTTGGGGTCGAGAGACAATCATCATACATCATACATCACATACATCATAAAATTCTTATTGAGGGTCCAGGAAACAAAAGCACCTCAATAGATAGAATTTTATATTTATGATAAATTTATAGTGTAGTAACTTTTCTGCCGCAATGCTGAAAAGAAATTTGAGCGTAGCCTATACTTAGAATGTACATTTGCACTCTAGCCTATATATAATCAAACGTGCATTTTGCATTGTTGGCTTGTTTATTGCCTTTTGGTCCTTGGAAGATTCTACAACACTTAAACAAGATACACAAGCTTCTTAAAAGACAGAAATATATTATATACACCGTTTCAATATTCTATTTAAATGTTCGGTACTCTCGTACAATCCAGAACACACTCGAGAAGTTCGCTGAATGTAATATCAAAGAAAACTGATTTCATAGCTATAAAGATAAATGACGCGTCACAGAATACATTGGACTTGTCTAATTTGGACTATATATTTGCCCATTAGGGGGTTGGGGGGGGGGCGGGAAAGGATAGGTTACTTTACCCCGACCCCCCTAATATGCAAATATATAGCCCAACTTATATTATTATATAAACTAAAGTATTGTATGAACTAAGTATTTCATTATGGTTAACCTAACATCACTTCTCGAGTGTTTTCTGGATTGTATGGGAGTACCAAATGTTCATTTCGAAGCAGAGCAGACATAAGTTACGAGCGAATTATGACTTTTAAAAATGCAATTGATCTTTGCCACAATTTCCTCTGAAATGGCTTGCTTGACAGATATATTTATACGCCTAATGCAATTTAAAACTTTGAAATACAGCCTTCTCTTTAATTTTCACCCAAATTTGTAGGTCAGAAACATTCCACATAGACACATGTCAATATCACCTGGGAATTTCAAGTCAAGGGTTAATTATATCATTAGAAATAACTTGGTGTCTTACTTCAGGGGCTGAAAAATCCCATTAAAAATATTGAAGCTATATAAATGTATGCCTTATGTGTAGATTTTGCTCACTTTTAAGGAGAGAAATATGTTTCCAATCGAAACAATGGGCCTTATTCCTGTGATTTTTTTTTTTTTTTTTTTTTTTTTTTTTTTTTTTTTTTTTTTTTTTTTTTTTTAGAATTGAGTATGGTACAACCGAATTGAGATGGCCACACCGGAAAATTTATTCGCAGTTGAAAATTCTAAATAAAACCTCCCGAGTAAGATAATGATGTTGATTGTCGAATTACATGGACGAATTGTAATTTTCTCAGATTCTTATATGCGCCATTTCTATAACCATCCCAAGAAAATATCAGAATATAAACAAAACTTCCGCACAATAGACGAGAACTCTCTATCATGGGCGCCCATTAGGGGGGGGGTACAAGTGCATCCATCCCCTCCCCCGGATGATTGACGCTGCCTTGTATTTGCATTAATTTAAAAAAACATTTTTCCACAAAACAAGTTTGTTTAAGAATAGTAAAGAGCTCCATCAAGCCAAAAATAGGCAGAAATAAAGTCAACTAATATTCAAAACGTAAAACTACCACAAATCACTATCAGTAAATAAATAAAACTCAAAACGAACAAAAATTAGAATAAATAGCCAAGTCAAACTCAAAACGAGCAAAAATTAACATTAGTAGGGCTGCCAACCATGCCTTCTCAAGACCGGAGCATAATTTGGGCTTTACCGAAAAAAATGACCGTGGATTGTCAGTTTTATATACATATATTGATAATTATTCCTTAAAATCTTAAATTTGTTATTTATTTAAGTAAAATAAGGGAAAATGTTTAAAACGTATTTTGTTTTCAGTAAGAGAAGTAGTAAATTGTAAGAGAAGTAGTAATAGTAGTAGCCCCGAAAACGGCAACTTAATACCCACAGTCGTTCTCGATATATATTGATGAAGTATCTTATTGACAACCATAAACACAATACCTTTTGATTTAGTTTTAGAGTAGCATTTAGTCTTATAGAATAATGGGGGGTGGTGGTTGACATACCCAATAGGACATAGACATAGTTGCTAAGGACATAGTTACTGGACCGTTCTAGTATGCTTAACAAAATGGTTGTCTCAAAGTTTTAACTGGATGTGTTTGGAAAATAAATCACCTTCAGTTGAGAGACGGGCTGATTGTCCTTGAATCTCTTTTTACTCTTAAAAAGGACACTAGAACTTTTAATTTTGTTTTGAATTAGGTCCTTTAAATGTTTCAATTATATTTCTAGCTATTATAGAGTGGTGCTGCCTATCATATTGCTTATATACCCATTTGAAAACCTGCATGCATACAGTTTCTTTGTTCATTTGGACCTCCCTCTAAACGTTCCCTAAAAGTTTCACCTATATACTCTTAGCGTCATTAGGTACAGTAACTGTAGTGGTAGCATTGAAAGTATACACATAGTGCCTTCTGGCTAGTTAAAATTCCCCCACAAGTTACTCTTAAGGTATTGCTTTGTCATTCTTTCGAAAGTCCACATGCTCATTGTTTCTTTTGATTTAGTTGAACGTCCGCCTAATTATTCCTTATATTTGATTACTGAAGACGTTGTTATATGCTCTTTGGACTATTGGTTACAAAATGTCTGTCTTGCAATTTCGATTGAATGTGTTTGGGGAAAAGAGGATGTCAGGAAGGGGGGTGGGGGTGGGGGGGATTTTTTACCTCCATCATATTTGACTCTTAAAATAAAACTAGAACTATACATTTCAAGTCAAATGAGCCTCCCCTAACGGTCACACGACCATCACTGCCATAAAAACGATAAAAGCCCCCGTGGCATAACTTACAACCTTTACCCCCTTACTATGATGCATTTTGTCAACCCCAAAGGCCTTTTTGTGTGATCTTCGGACTATTTTTGAACAAATGGCTATCATAACTGATAAACCTTGCCCTGAGGGCTCTGAAGGGGGTTTGTCATCCTCAAAACCTAATTTCTGGACTTTTAAACTATGTCAAACAAAATAGCTATCACAAAATTTATATTGGATGTGTTTAGAGAAATGATGGGTGTGGGGAGGGTGGGGGGCTGATTGCCTTCCAATCACTTTTGACTGTTAAAGAGGGCACTCGCCCATTCAATTTCCAACCGAATGTGCCATTTTCGGCAAAAGTTTCTACGGCATCAAATGACCATGTTAAAATCAGATGCATTTCGGGAAAATACAACGTGTGCGTGTGTGGGGAGGGGGTATCTCTTCTCTAATCACTTTGACTCTTAAAAAGAGCACTATAACTTCTGATTACCAATCCAATGAACCCTCTCCGAAGTTTATACGACCACCCTTTCTATAAGAACCTTGCATTCCCCAGGACGTAACTTACAACCCTTGCTCTGAGGGCTATAAGGGGAGGGGGGATTTCATCCTCAAAGATATAATTTCTGGACCTTTCAACTACGCTGAACAAAAATTTTTATCTAAAAATTTTGATTGGATATGTTTGGAGAAATGATCGGAATAGGGAGGGGCTGGTTGACATCCAATTATTTTTGACTGTTAAAAAACCACTGGAACTTCTGATTCCCAGTCAAATGAGCCCCCTCCGAGGTATATACGACCATGTTTTTATAAAAACGTTATACCCCCCAGGGCATAACTTACAACCCTTGCCCTGAGGGTTTGGGGGGGGGCTGTCATCCTCAAAGTCATAATTTCCAGACTTTTAGACCACTCTGAACAAAATTGTTGTCTTAAATTTTTTTTTGATGCGTTTGGGGAAATGATTGGCGTGAGGGATGGGCGCTGGCTACCCTCCAATCACTTTTGACTATTAAAAAGGGTACTAGCCCTGTCAATTTCGAATCAAATGAGCTCTTTTTGAAGTTTCTACGAAATTTCTTTCTATTAGAAGTGCCCTGGTAAAAAAAATAAAAAATAATAATATATTGTGCCCATATCGCTCTTTACTTAAGCAGCGCTATTGCGCTGCCTGTGATATTTTTGTTTTGTGATTTCTATTACACATCATTGGAAGTGCCGATAAGACCAGATAAGCCCCCTCCTAAATTCAGCTTAAGGGCACCCATGCTCTCCTCTTTTCGGGAACATTAAATCCCGCCTCCCCCTTATAGACCGAAGCTCTTTGAAATCAGCATTAAGAAGAAGTGAAATTTTACTTTATGCTGCTGTTAGATTCTTCCTCCTCACTGGCGAAATTGTTCCCCGTTTTTAATTTTTAAGTTGTTCCTTACTTGTATTTGAAATAAAAATTAACTAGATTGCAAATAGTTGGCTAATATTGTAATACGGACGACAAGAATTTATTGAAATTAAGTACATATTTCATAAATGTAAGACATCACGCCTTGTTAAAAGCAGTAGGCAAAGATTTTAATCTGCATTATTGGGAGTGGCTGGCGTTTACCCCCCCCCCCCCTCGTTTTTTTCAAAAAAAAATACAAGTTTTTTAAAAAGTTTTTTTCAAAAAAAATACAAGAGGTACAAATCTATTTTTCGCAATTGTTCCATAGTTCGCCTTTCTTTTGCCTTCTGATTCTTATCACCTTTTTTTAATCTTTTGTGAGATTTTATAAAAAATATCTGAAATGATGTACCTTGTTTTCTTGGGACAATTTTTAGATGCTTCAAAATCCTACTTATCATGCGTTTAAGTTTTGGACGTCACGCCTTGTTAAAAGCAGTAGGCAAAGATTTTAATCTGCATTATTGGGAGTGGCTGGCGTTTACCCCCCCCCCCTCGGAAAATACTCCCCGCCCCCGGAAAATTCCCCCAGAAAATAACCCCCGCGGAAAATACTCCCTCCCCCCTGCGGAAAATATCCCCCCGTGGAAAATAAGTATTTCCAAATTTAAAAATTTTATTTGAGTTTTTTTTCATAGGGAGAAGGAATTTTGGTACTTATGTATTATACGCCACTCACTCATGTTTATGCTGTGTAAAACTCGAGAACAAAGCGGTTTCTTTGTTAGTTTCTTTCAGCTTAGCGCGAGACAAGACAAAGACAAGTCACAAAATAGACGGGAAATATATAATTTGGGCTATATATTTGCATATAAGGGGGGGGGGAGAGTATTTGGACCGTTTGAAATCAGAAAACCATTCTTACTTCATAATATGCAGAAAAATTGTACCTAACACATTTTGCATGCAGACCCGCTATAATTTACCCTTTACCCCCCACCCCCCCCCCTAATGTGCAAATATATAGCCCAAATTTGTTTCTAAAGTAACAAAGAAACCGTTTTGTTCTCTAGTTTTACGCATCGTAAACTTGAGTGGGTGGCGTATAACACACAAGTACCGAAATTTTTCATGGAGAGAGATCAGGATTCCCAGTATTATTTAAAACGATAAGAAATTAAATTTAAAAACAAGTTTTTTCAACTGAAAGTAAAGAGCAACATCAAAACTTAAACCAAACAGAAATTATTTCGTATATAAAAGGAGTTGCTCCTTCCACAAGACCTTGCTCTTTACGCTAAAGTTTTGACCTTTTGTTCTAATTCTTTAAGAACAATTCTTGAAACACAGTGGCCGTTTAATTAGAACAATAAGCTTTGTTTTAAAATTCTGTAAAGAAAATTTTAACATAAAGAGCGAGGTCTTGAGGAGGAGACAACCTCTTTCTTATGTATAATAATTTCAGTTCGTTTTAAGGTTTGATGTTACTCCTTACTTTCAGTTGAAAAATTGTTTTTTTCTTTATTTAATTACTTACAGATAGTATTTGTTAATGGGAAACATAATTCTTTTAAAGAAAAGTAAAGAGCCTCATTAAACCAAAAATGAGCAGAAATAAAGTCAAATAATCTTCAAAGTAAAAACTATGGAGTCTAATAGAAAAAAAAATAAAAAGATTACAAGTTTGTCAAAAAATAGTAAACAGCCTCGTTAATCCAAAAATAAGTAGGAATAAATTCAAATGATTTTTCAAGCGTAAAACTACCACAAATCACCATAAATAAATGAATTAAACCCAAACGAACAGAAATTGCAATAAATAACCGATTTAAACTCAAAACGACCAAAAATTAACACGAGTAGGGCTGACAACCCCTACACCTCCTCGGGACCAGAACATAATTTGCACCTTACTAAACAACAAAATACATTTTAAATGTTTAAACTTTTTTACATTAACAAATAAAGAAGTATTAAGAATATAAGGAATAGATATCAGAATATGTATATCAAACTGATAATACACGGTTTTTCTTTAGGAAGCGCAAATTATGTTCTGAAGAAGACATGGGTGTTGTCAGCCATTCTTCTTTTAATTTCTGCTCGTTGAGTTTGATTAGGCTATCTATTGCAACTTCTGTTAATTTCGGTTTTCATTTATTTATTAATGATGATTTGTGGTAGTTTTTAATTGGAAGATAAGAAAAACAAACTCGTAGAATTTGACAATGCTTTCATCCGTAAAAACTTAAACAATAAGAATTTGTTGGTTCCCAAAGCCAACTATCCTTTCAGAGGAAAGCTAAACCTTCTTAAACTTTTTGGTGCCATATGTTTTTAGCTTAACTTTGATGACTGTTCGCCTATATTTTTTTTTTCATTTTTTTTTTAATTTGGCACCCACTACTACCAAAAATTGCAGAAGTTCACATGGAAGTCTTTTCAACACAAATGGATTTGCGTTTTTTTTTTCTAAGTTTTTAAGATACTTCCGGTGTGTAAATTCCTCTTTTTCCTGTTCCTGAATACTTTTCAACGAAACTAAAAAAACTCAAATAAAAGTCTCAAACTTTTAAACCTTATTTTCCACTGGGGGGGGGGGGGTATTTTCCGCGAAGGTATTTTCCAAGGAAGGGGTATTTTCCACGGAGGTTACTTTCCGCGGGGGGCATTTTTCGTGGGGGGATATTTTCCGGGGGGTATTTTACACGTTTGGGTAGTTTTCGGGGGGTTAAACGCCTAGAACCCATCCTTAGTTAGCTATTTATTTTGGTATTTCTGCTATAGCAGAAGGGATTACTTCCCCTTATTCAAATGAGCAAACCTAGATTTTTTTATAAGGCTTTGATATAATTTGGCCGTCTCTCTCTCTCTCTGGCCGGGCTCCCCTTTCTGGGATTTCTTATTACATGGATAACTTTAGAAAATAATTTCGTCCCCTATCCTGTTTTCTTGACCCTTGTTCTGTCTTCTTAGCACTCAGTTTATTTTCGATTGCTATAAGCTTTCTAGTATTCTCCTCAGAAATAAAATTGAAGGGCCTGGATTCCCTACAAGACAGGGGACAACATTATTTTCTGAAGTTATCCATTTAATAAGAAATCCCAAGAAAGAGGAGCCCGGCCGGAGAGAGAGAGGGAGGAGACCGGCCAAATTATATCGAAGCCTTATAAACGAATCTAGGTTTTGCTCATTTGAGTAAGGGAAAATAGCATCTTATGCTATAGCAGAGCAACCAAAAGGCTAACTAAGGATAATATCGAGGGGTATTATCCCCCGGAAAATATCCCCCCGCGGAAAAGACCTCTCCCCCAGAAAATAAACACCGCAGAAAATACCCCCCTCCCCCGTCAAAAATACCCCCAGAAAATCCCCCCCGTGGAAAATAAAGTTTCCAAATTTGAGAATTTTATTTGAGTTTGATTTTTTTAGTTTCGTTGAAAAGTGCTAAGAAACGGAAAATAGAGGAATTTACACACCAAAATTATCTTAAAAACTTAGAAAAAACCGCAAAACCATTTTTGTTGAAGATACTTCCATACGATCTTCTGCAATTTTGGAAGTAGCAGGCTCCAAAAAAAAAAAAAAAGCTGAAGAAGAAAAAAAAACTACAGGCGAACAATCATCATAATTAACCTAAAACATAAGGCACCAAAAAGTTAAGAAGGTTTAGCTATCTTTTGAAAGGATAATTGGCTTTGGGAACCAACAAATTCTTATTGTTTAAGTTTTTACGGACAAAAGCGTTGCAAAAATACGAGTTAGTTTTTCTTATCTTCCAAGTGTACCACAAACCACCGTTAATAAATAAATGAAACCAAACACTAATAGAAATTACAAAAGATAACCTAGTCAAAATCAAAACGAGGAAAAGCTTAAAGGAGTACAAAATTCTGACAACACCCATGTCTTCTCAAGACCGGAAAAAAAATAAAAAAAATAACCGTGTATTGTCACTTTGATATACATATTCTGATATTTATTCCTTATAGTTTTAACACTTCTTTATTTGTTAATGCCAAAAAAGTGAAAACATTTAAAATGTAGTTTAGTTTTCAGTAAAGTGCAAATTATGTTCTGGTCTCGAGGAGGTGTGGGGGCTGTAAGCACTACTCATGATAATTTTTGCTAGTTTTAAGTTTGAATCGATTTTTCATTGTAATTTTGTTCGTTTTGGGTTTAATTCATTTATTGATGGTGATTTGTGGTAGTTTTACGCTTGGTAAATTGTTTGAATTTATTTCTACTAATTTTTGGCCTAACGAGTTACTATTCTCTGACAAACTTGTTTTGTAGAAAAAATTTTTAAAGTTCATTTCTGTTCATTTTTTATTGACATAGTCTTTTTCATAGAAAAAATTGTTTTATATATTTTTGTTTCTTGTTTTCTATAAGACTCCATGGTTTTTACTTTGAAGATTATTTGACTTTATTTCTGCTCATTTTTGGTTTAATGAGGCTCTTTACTTTTCTTTAAAAAACTTGTTCCGTATGTTTCCCATTAACAAATACTATCTATAAGTAATTAAATATAACAAATTTTTCAACTGAAAGTAAGAAGCAACGTCAAACCTTAAAATGAATAGAAATTATTACGTATATGAAAGGGTTTGCCTCCTCCTCAAGGCCTCGCTCTTTACGCTAAAATTTTTCTTATATAATTTTAGAACAAAGCTTATTGTTCTAATTAAACGGCCATGTATTTCATGAATTGTTCTTTTATAATTAGGACAAAAAGCCAAAACTTTAGCGTAAAGAACAAGGTCTTGTCGAAGGGGCAACTCCTTTCATATACGTAATAATTTCTGTTCATTTTAAGTTTTGATTTTGCTCCTTAATTTCAGTTGAAAAAAATTGTTTGTTTTTTTAATTCAATTTTTGGTCGTTTTTAAATAATACCGGGAAATCTGGCTCTCTCTGTATGAAAAATTTCGGTACTTGTATATTATACGCCACTCACTCAAGTTTACGATATGTAAAACGTTAGTTTCTTTTTTACTTTAGAAACAAATTTGCGCTATATATTTGCACATCGGGGGGGGGGGGATAAAGTATAGCTGGTCTGCATGCAAAATGTGTTAGGTACAATTATTCTGCATATTATTAAGTAAGAATTGTTTTCTGACTTCAAACTGTCCAAATAGTTTATCCGCCGCCTTTATGTGCGAATATGTAGCCCAAGTTATGTATTTCCCATCTATTCTCCTGTCTTTGTCTTGTCTCACGTTAAGCTGAAAGAAACTAACGAAGAAACCGGTTTGTTCTCAATTTTTACACAGTGTAAACATGAGTGAGTGGCTATAATACTTAAGTACCAAAATTCCTTCTCCCTACGGAAAAAAAACTCAAATAAAATTCTCAAATTTGGAAAGCCTTATTTTTCATGGGAGCGTATTTTCCGGGGGTTAGTTTCTGCGGGAGGGGGATATTTTCCTCGGAGGGTATTTTCCAGGGGGTATTTTCCGCGGGATATTTTCGTCGAGGGGGGAGGGGTATTTTCCGGGGGCATTTTGCGTGGGGGGTATTTCCTGGGGGGGGGGGGGTTAAACGCCTAGAACCATTACTGAGACCCAAGTTGGATCCCTTGAACCCAAGCCACATTTATCACACTCCCTGAACGCTACCCCGCCTACAACCCACAATGCATTAATCGAAGTACATTTTGTAGGTATTTTAGCAATTGTTTTCCATTTCAAATAAAGTTAATATTTACGTTTTCTAAGCCTAATGACAATAAAAAATCTGAGGCTGATAGTGTAAGATGGAAGGTCAAAATCAAAACACCATAAGTATGTATTCCTCAAACAGTGTTTGATTTTCATCAAATTTTGTATTTGTATTTTGGGGTTGTTGATTGGAAATCTGCAGCAAATATTGCAATATAAAAGTCCGAAATGGATACAAATTAAGGGCATATTTCACAAAGTGTTTTATTTTACCGAAGTTGCGGCTATACGCCAGGGGCAAGGGCTGAAAACTATGCAAATAGTAAATTTAAAACAGAAGCTTCATTGACACAAGTTAATGGCAAATTTGTTAAAATTATAGTTATGCAAGAATTTTAGGTCTGGACGATTAGAGGACCCAAAGTATAGCCGTGGCCACCCAGGATTTTTTTTCGGAGGGTGTTTTACTAAAAAAAAATTCGGAGGGGGGGGGGGTTCCACAAAAAACTCAAAAAACGCATACAAAATTTGTTTATATCCATTTTTTGATGTTTTTACGAGTCTGAAAAATATTTCAAGGGGGAGGGGGTTCAAAAGCCCCCTCTGGGTAGGGCCTTGGTGGACACCACAAACCTGTCAATTTAACAAATGGTGTTTAATTTCCACCAAAGTACGTATTTAAAGATTTGTAAGATCTTTGATAAAAAATCTGAGATTAATGTTGCAACATTAGAAGTCAAAGTTGCAACATACATGTTATATAGGTAGTACAGAAATAGAGCTTGATTTCCACAAAAGTTGGTATTCAACGATTTTTGCACTTGTTTGTTATGTTTGAGGGCAATATAACAATATGCAAGTCCAAAATCAAAATACGGTAAGTAGGACTAAATATTTCCTTAGTTGATGGCTGATTTTCTCCGAACTAAAAAAACAACAAAAATTATTCCTACTACTGACCTTGACCACAATTACCACAACTACTCACTCATACGCCAAATACGTCCACTATCGTTACCGAACTCCCAACCTGAACCTTCCAATGGAAATTCTTTTACTATGACTGTTCTGACCATAAGATTTCCTGTTTCATGTGACGACTCCTTCAATCCTCCAATAATACAGATTGAAAATCATTTCGCGATTCAGTTTCAAATAAAATACAACCATTTTTTTCTGAAAAGAAGATGGGAGTGCGAAGCTGGGGGGTGTTTGCGGGGATCATGGTTGCAGCAGTACCTGCAACCTAGTAAAGAGAGAACCACAGCCCATATAGTACCTAAAAGTTAAAAAACGCGTTTTGAACAAAACTGCCTAGTGAAAAGAAATTGGGTACCAAAATTGGGTACCATTGGTACCAAAAGTTGCAATCTGGCACTGATTCAGGAATGGTAACTATTATTTCGGTTCGTCTTAAAAGTAAAATTATATTGCAAAAAGAAATTGATAGTGATTTCGAAAAAAGCCAGAAACCCCTCAAAAATGGCGTCAGATCCAAATGAAAAGTGTACCATTGGGATCAGCATGGTCGAAAACCTTGTACAGGGAAATTACAGTCCCCGTTCTTGAGTAACAAATAAAAATCGCTTTTTTGCATCGGTAGCAGGGATCTGAAGTGATTGAAGCGCTTCGATGTGTCGAAACTAAGATGCCCGGAAATTAAAGCTAACTTCGAGTTAAAGCTAAGCAACTGGTTCAAATCTTTGAACCTTATTTTTAACGCCAAAGAAGAATGGGCGGAGATAAAAATTGCAACACAAAACTTAGCTAAGGAGGTGCTTTGTCAAACAAAACAAGAACACGAATCCTGGATACCCGACCGCACTATAAAACTAGTTGAGAAGAAGTTACCCCTCGTGGGAGGTGCATAAGACCCCTTAAAACTGGCCCGCTAACCAATTAAACAGTCACTGAAACGAGAGATAGACTAGTACTGGTTCGATTTGGTGACTAAATTGAAACAAGCGTCCAAGAACCACAGCAGCAGGAAAATGTTCAAACTCCTTAAAGAAGTGACAGGAAAAGCTCCTGTAGCGCAAAATAAGTTCAGAGAACTCATCCGAACAGAAGAAGGACGCATGGAACGCTGGTGACAGCATTTTTCTGAGCTACTGAATCCTGTCAAACCCCGGTGCGATTTACCTGCCTTCTTGAGTGCTGATAGAGAGCCCTACGCAATAAACCTCGATCCGCCAAGTATTGCGGACGTACGAAAAGCGCTGAAGTACATGCAAAAAATAAACTTCTTGGAGAGCACGGGATCTCTTTCTGGAATGTTCAAGTCCTCACCAACTCTACTATGCCGCCTAACCGACCTGTTTGTCCAGGTATGGACGACGAAGACCTTCCCAAAGGAATGGAAAGTATCAGTCCTCATTCCGCTATACAAAAAAGAAGATAAGGCCATTTGCGGAAACTATAGAGGTATCTCCTTGATCGACCATACCATAAAGAACTTCTGCGGCATTCTTCTGAATCGATTCAAAGACGCACATGACAAGTTAACCCGTCCTGAACAAGCAGGCTTCAGATCAGGCAGAGGCTGTCCAGAACAGATATTCACGATTCGTCTCATCCTTCAGCAGTACAGTAGGTATCGTCTACCCCTTGTCATTGCTTTTATTGATTTTGTAGCTGCCTTCGATTCCCTCACAAGAGAGGAGCTATAGAGAATTATGGCTGAAGACGGTACGCCACAAGATATCATTGAGATACTCCGAAGTGCGTATAAGGACACTGAGACTTGCATCCGTGTTTCTGGCAATTACACCCCTAAGTTTCCAGTTGAGTTTGGTGTAAAGCAGAGATGCCCTCTTTCGCCTATATTATTCAACTACGCGATAGACTGGATCATGAATAATGCAATCAGAAGCCATAGCAGAATAGTTTTCGCCAAAATAAATGGTTTCCTCCAGTCCCTGACAGATTTGAACTTCGCAGGCAACGTTGCTGAGCTCGAAACCACAGCCGACAGCTTGCAAGGCATGATTGAAGATACTTCTGAGGTCTCAAAGCGCATCGGACTGACCATCAGTGGCGCAGAGACTAAAGTACTGGCTCTCAACCAACCCACTCCTTGCCAGGTTACCCTTGACGGCGAGCCAATAGAAAACGTCGAAGAATTCAAGTATCTTGGCTCTATCATAACACCAGATGGCAGAGCTGAAAGGGATATCTCTACCCGCACAGAAAAAGCCTGGGGAGTCTTTACTAGCCCGAAAAAAGCACTATGGACCAGACGGGAGATCTCAACCAAAACAAAAGTCAGAATCTATGTTACAAATGTTCGAGCAGTACTACTTTATGCTTGCGAGACACGGCTGATCAAGGCTGAGGACGCGTGAACTTTGGATGTGTTTGACCACCGCTGCCTCTGTTATATCCTCCGTTATATCGGACACGACAGGATTTTCAATAATGAAATAAGGAGTCGCTGTGGCCAATCAGAAGAGCTATCGCTTACCATTAAAAAACCGTCGCCTGAAGCTCCTGGGCCACACATTGCGCCGTCCCGAAGGCACGATATGTCGAGACGTCCTTGTCTGCGAACCAGTCCCCTCCTGGAAACGTAAACCAGGTGGACAAAAGAAGAACCTGCGGCAAAAATACAAGGAGGACCTGGAACCGTGGGGAGGATTCAAGAGACACGGTCAGAGATGGGACAAAGACTGGCTGAAGATCGCCGGAGAAGCTGCAGCCGACAGGTCCAAGTGGTCGTCGGAAGTCATTCCAAGATCTTTTGGTGCCGGGAAGGACAGTTCATCGTCTGGTCCCCGCCGAAAGTAAAGTAAAGTAAGTAAGTAGCAGTGATCTGTATCCCGTCTTTTTTACTTTTTTTTTTCAAGGCCTAGGGGTTACCAGATCATCATAGAGAGATGCTTAATAGCTCATTCAAAAGCTATTTCTTTAAATCTACTTGCTTTTTATAAATTCTGCCATCTGCAAGTGCCACATGGCACTACAATGACAGTTTTTGAGCAATTTCTGAAGTGGGGGCGCTAGCAGGCTACCATAACGTCGTAGACAGATTTTTCATAGCTCATATGAAAGATATTGCTCATATCTACGTTCTTCCTAAAAATTCCACTATCTTCACGTTCCAAATGCCACTAAAACGGCACTTTTGGTGCCCTGTATCAAGTGGAAAAGCTGAGGCTATTGGGCTTGCAGAACTCATTAGAGTTATGTTTAATGGCTCATTTGAAAGCTATTGCTCATATCAACGTGCTTTTTTTCTTATCAATTCTACCATTGCAATTGAAATATAGCACTGAAAACAACATTTTTGGTGCCAGTTCTTAAGTGGAAAAGCTCTGAAGTACAAAACAGGTACTATTGTCATAGTTATGTTCCAGAACCCTTGACTGAAGGTTTACAAAAATCCTACCCATAGACTCCCCCTTTCAGCCTCCTTAGTAAGTTTCATAAATCATCTGCTCACCAGTAAGCTACTGAAACATTAGCAGGCTACCGCACCTTCGTAGATAGATGTTTAATGGTCCAATTACAAGCTATTGCTTATATTTACTAGATTTTTACAAATTCTACCATCTATTAAATTTCACAGATTTCAATGTTAACTATTTCCTTGGGTATGGCGCGAAGGACTATGGCATATCCTCCTTCACTACGGTATCCCTTATGAGATAGTCCAAATAATCAAGAGTCTGTACGACCAGTTCCGAGGCCAAGTAATAACCGTTGATGGGTTGTCAGAAGAGTTAACAACTTTGTCAGGAGTACTCCAGGGTTGCATCTTATCACCACATCTCTTCAACCTCTTTCTAAATGCCGTTTTGTCGATGATGCAGTCGGAATTTGGCGCAACTATAGGAGGAGTGCTAATAGAGAATCTTGCCTATGCTGATGATATTGATGAACTAGGCAACTCTACACAGGAACTGCAGGCACAAGCTGATAAACTCTACGATACCACAAAGCCCTTCGGGATGAAGATTAATGCCAGCAAGACCAAAGTAATGGTAACTACGATACGTGAACTAGACAACCCACCCATTATCACCATAGGCGGGAGACAGGTTGAAACGGTTGGTCACTTCCTGTACCTTGGTAGCCTACTCTCCTCAGATAATTGCCATGGCTCTGACGTGAAACGTCGACTTGTACTTGCTAGCTCTAGCTTCCGAAGACTAGCCAAACTCTGGAAAAGTAGCCACCTATCCAACAAACTCAAAATGCGCCTATTCGACAGTTTAGTAGTCCCCATAGTTATTTATGGATGTGAAACATGGACTCTGAAAACCGAAGACGAAAAAAGACTTCTAGCTTTTGAGGTGAGATGCCTCCGTCGCATTTCTAGAATCAAATACACTGACCGAATCACAAATGTGGAAGTACGTCAAAGGCTCCAGTCCACTGAAACCATACTCAATAAAATTAAGAAGCAACAACTGCGCTGGTTCGGCCACGTCAAGCGAATGGAGCCGAGCCGCCTTCCTAAAATCGCCCTTGAAGGATCCCTCCATGGCCTTCGCCCACGAGGCAGACCACGAAAACGATGGATGGAGAATTTCCACTTCGACAACGTCAAGATAGCCCATTTATCACGTATCGCACCAGATAGAGCAATGTACCAAGCCCTTACGCATGAGCTAGCAAGAGGAGTGGCCCCAAAATGTCCCGCGAGGATGGCCGGGACCTAAGTAAGTAAGTAGTATTTCCTTGGGAGAATTTGCAATGAACTCTTTGTCAGAGTTGAAACATTAGCTGCAACCCAGTAAAGAGCGAACCACAGCCCATAGTTACTAAAAGTTAAAAAAAAGTTAAAACGGTTTTCGTTTTCTTCTTTTTTCCAGGCCTAGCGGGTTACTAGAACATCATAGAAAGACGCTTAAGAGCTGATTCAAAAGCTATTTCTCATACGTACGTGGTTTATATAAATTCCACCATCCGCAAGTGCCATATGGCCCGAAAAAGGGTACTTTTTATGCCATTTCTCAAGGAGTGGGGCTAGCGGGCTACCAGAACATCTTAGATTTTTGAGAGCTCATATAAAAAATATTGCTCGTATTTACGTTCTTCCTGTAAATTCCACTATCTGCAAGTTTCAAATGGCACTAAAAATGGCACTTTTTTGTGCCATGTCTCAATTGAAAAAGCTGGTACTTTTGGGCTACCAGAACTTCTTAGAGTGATGTTTAATGGCTCATTTGAAAACGTTTGCACATATCTAGGTGCTTTTTGTCAATTCCACCATAAGTGCCATAAGCGCCACAAGCCATAAGTGCCATATGGCTTTCTTCAAATCGAAATGAAAAGTACACCATTGGAATCAGCAAGGTCGAAAACCATTGATAGAGGAATTACAGTCCCCGACCTTGAACATAATAGCACTGAAAATAATACTTTTTGTGTCACCTCTTACAACGTCTTCCACCTTTGCTCCCTACTTTCAGTTGAAAAAACTTGTTTTTTTATTATTCAATCCTCTAAAAGGACCATATTTTCCATCATCCGATAAAATGAAAATAATAAAACAAAAAGATAAGATAAAGAATCTATAAAACAATTTATATAAACATAAAATAACAAAATATTTCAAAGAATTATTCAAAAGAATGAAAAAGAACATAGCTCTGACAGAATATTAAATACAAAGATAAAGTTTTTTTCAACTGAAAGTACAGAGCAACACTAAAATTTAAAACGAAGAAAAATTATTACGCATATGAAGGGGGTTGCCTCCTAGTCAACACCTCACTCTTTACGCTAAAGCTTTTTAGTACTTTTAAAAAGGTTTTTACTGTTCTAATTAAACGACCCTTGTATTTCAGGAGTCGTTCTGTTCGTTTTAAGTTTTAATGTTGCTTCTTACTTTCAGTTGAAAGTACTTGTTTTTTTTTAATTAAATTTATGATCGTTTTTAAATAAATCCCAGGAAGTCTGACCCCACCTCCACTGAGAAATACCCTCCCCATGGAAATATCCTCTAGACAATTCAATCTCAGTGAAAATTTACCCAGGACAATTATCTTTAACAGCTCCCCGTGTAAAATTGAGACGGAAAAGAGAAAGCAAGACATACGTACACAAATAATTTTGTATAGGAATTCTTGCAAATTCCTCATAGTATAATTTCCCCTGACAAGTTCACCCCCTGCATACTTCCCTCCCCATGGAAAATTCCCCCATGGAAAAACCCCAGCAAAAGATTCGCCCCCCCCACCCTAAAATGTATACATACATCCTAAAAACAAATACTATGCGTAAACAATGGGCAAATTTTATAACTTAAAGACCTTTCCCCTAGGGTTTTGGGGGGGGGACATTATATCCCAAGGCATAGTCATTGGGCCTTCAACTATGATGAACAAAATGGTTATCTCAAAATCTTGATCGGACGATTTTGGCAAAAAAGGGGCGGGGGCCTAGTTGCCCTCCAATCTTTTTGGTCACTTAAAAAGGCCCCTAGAACTTTTAATTTCCGTTCGATTGAGCCCTCTTACAACACTGTTAGGATATAGTTGATACGATTATCCCTGAAAAAAAAGGGATCTTTCTTCTTGTAAAAAATATAAAATTCCACATTTTTGCAGATAGGAACTTGAAACTTGTACAGTATGGTTTTCTGATACGCGGAATATGATGATGTGATTTTCATTAAAACTCGATGACTTTTAGGGTGTGATTCCTCCTTTTTTCGAAAATCAGGCATATTTTCTCAGACTCGTAGCCCTTAATGGGTAAGACTAAACTTAATGAAACTTAAAATTTGAAATCAGTATAATAAGTCAATTCTTTTGATATATCTATTGGTATCAGAATTCCGTTTTTTAGAGTTTCGGGTACTATTGACCCGGGTTACTCCTTACTTACAGTTCGTTACCACGAATTGTTTGATATTAGTTCTCAAGCCTAAAACTTTAAAGTGTACAAGTTTTAAAATTCTACATTCTTTTTACAACTTATTTTGGTGTCCATTAAATAAAAAAAAAAACAAGCTGCTCGTTCTTTTTGTTTTTCCAAAATTTTAAAAGCTTACCTGGCATTCCTGCAAATCCAGGCTCTCCTCTGTCGCCCTTGAGACCATCTACACCATCTCTTCCATCCACACCTAAAACGTCAAGGAATTTAGTAACGTACACTTTATACTGACAATGGGCATGTGTAGGTAAATATGCCAGATATTAGATGACGCTGAATACGGATGTTGCTCAACACGGTTTTCTGTAGATTGAAGAAGATACAGGTACCGATTTGGCTAACGCTAATTTGAGCCAATCAGAGTTTCAAATGGAATTTTCAGCCAATCAGAGAAACCTATGAAAAATCTGATTGTCTCAAATTAGTCCTTGCTGAATATCGGCATTAGTAATATCACATTGTGAATGGGCCTTTGGGATTAGAGAGAGAGAGATTTATTCTAAACAAAAAAACATTTTAACATCAGTTTAACGGCCACCCCAAGAAGTAAAAAATTGTCCAAGGAGGTGGAAAAAATACACTCACATAACAAAAAAAAAAAAAAAAAAAAAAACAACCTATCTATATCACAGTCCCCAAACAACACCACAAACCTTACACCTTAAAGTTTTTATTAAATTTACTATCATAATCATAATCATCACCCCCAGGAGCCACATATATTTACCATTATCTTTAAAAAAAAAAAAAAAAAAAACTAAAGCATCCCTTTAATTACTATCTTAAACAAAGAAATATCACCTATATTTTTTATATTTTGATCAAGATGGTTCCAACTTCTGATCCCCCTATGAAGCATAGAAAGCATCGATCGGGCCGAAACAACCAGCGGAATATTAATCTCTACAGATGACATGGTATCATAATCATGGACGGAAGATCTCAGATTTGCTAAGCTATCAAATCACGGGAAGTTTATACCCTTTTGAATCCTAAAAATGAATAGAAGTGTATACAACTCCCGTAATCCGGAAGCTGGCAGTATCTTTACACGCTCATACGCGTTTCGTACCGAATCCCGGGGTTGTAGGCCTTTGTTCAGCGTAGTTGATTTCCAGATAGAAAATATGTTTTTGAGAAGGACAATCCCCCACAACCCTCGGGGCAAGGGTTGTAAGTTATGCCCTGTGGGCATATATGGTTTTTAAAGACCGCGGTGTCGTAGAAACTTCAAAAAAGGCTCATTTGATTGGAAATTCAAAGGTCTAGGGCCCTTTTTAATAGTCGAACGTGATTGGAGGGCAACTAACCCCCCTCTCAAGCACACCTTTTCCCCAAACACATACAATCAAAATTTTGATATAGCCATTTTGTTCAACGTAGTTTTAAGTTCTGGAAATTAGGTTTTTGAGGATGACAACCCCCCACAGCCCTCAGGGCAAGGGTTTTAAGTTATGCCCTGGGGGCATATAAGGTTTTTATAGAGCTCGTTGTCGTAGAAACTTCAAAAAGGGCTCATTCGATTGGAAATTGAAATGGATAGTGCCCTTTTTTAATAGTAGAAAGTGATTGGAAGGCAACTAACACCCCTTCCACGCCCATCATTTCCCCAAACACATCCAATCAAAAATTTGAGATAGCCATTTTGCACGCAGTTTAAAGTTCAGGAAATTATATCTTTGAGCAGGACACCCCCCCCCCACCCCCCAAATTCTTCAGGGCAAAGGTTATAAGCTATGCCCTGGTGGCATACAAGGTTTTTATTGAAATCTCTGTCGTAAAAACTTGAAAAAGGCTTCACTCGATTGAAAATTCAAAGGGCTAGTGCAGGCACGTACGCAGAAATTTTTTTGGGGGGGGGGGGGCAAATCCTTCAAGCCCATTATTCTGTGAGAAAAATCAGAAAATTATGGGAAAATGAAAAAATTGTGAGATTTCGGGGAGGGGGGCCGGGCCCGGAGGCCCCCCTGCGTACGTCCCTGGGCTAGTGCCCTTTTTAATAGTCGAAAGTGATTTGAGGGCAACTAAACCCCCTCACACGCCCACCTTTCCCCCAAACACATCCAATCAATATTTTTAGATAGCCATTTTGTTCAACGTAGTTGAAAGTTTTGAAAATTAGGTCTTTAAGAATGACAACCCCTACCCCCACAGCCCTCAGGGCAAAGGTTGTAAGTTATGTCCTGGGGGTATATAAGGTTTTTATTGAAAGCGTTGTCGTAGAAACTTCAAAAGGGCTCATTTAATTGAAAATTGAAAGGGCTAGTGCTTTTTTTAATAGTTAAAATTGATTGGAGAGTGAATAAGGCCCCTCTCACGCCCACCATTTTCCCAGACCCATCCAATCAAAATTTTGAGATATCCATTTTGTTCAACGTAGTTCAAAGTTCTGGAAATTATGTCTTTTAGGATGATAACCCCCCTCAGAGCCCTCAGTGCAAGGGTTGAGCCCCCAGGACAAAGGTTGCAAGTTATGCCCTGGAGGCATATAAGGTTTTTATAGATAGAATTGTCGTAAAACTTCAAAAGGGGCTCATTCAATTTGAAAATGAGAGGTCTACTGCCCTTTTCAATAGTCGAAAGTGATTGGATAGCGACTAACGCCCCTCTCACGCCCACCATATCCCCAAACACATCCAATCAAAATTTTGAGATACTTATTTTGTTCAAAGTAGTTGATAGTTCTGGTAATTATGTCTTTGAAGATGATAACCCCCTCAGAGGCCTAAGAGCAAGGAGTATAAGTTATGCCCTGGGGGCATATAAGGCTTATTTAGACACTTGTTGTAGAATTTTCAAAAATGGCTCATTTGATTGGAAAGTGAAACTGCCCTTTTTAATAGTCAAAAGTGAGTTGAGAGTATTTAACCCCCTCTCACGCCCACCATGTCCCCAAATAGATTTAGTCAAAGTTTAGAGATGGCCATATCGTTCAAAGATGCGGACAATTCTGGAAATTATGTATTTAAGGATGAGAAAACCCCTTGAACCCCAAGGGCTAAGATTGTAAGTTGTACCTTGGGTGCATATTAGGTTCTTATAGATAGAGTGGTCGTAAAACTTCAAAAGGGGCTCATTGAATTGAAAATTGAGAGGGCTAGTGCCGTTTTTAACAGGCGAAAGTGATTAGAGGGTAACTAGCCCCCCTCTCAAGCCCAACATTCCCCCAAACACATCAAATCAAAATTTTCAGATATCCATTTTGTTCAACGTAGTAAAATGTTCTGGAAATTAGGTCTTTGAGAATGACAACACCCCCCCCCCAACCCTCAGGGCCAGGGTTGTAATTTATGGCCTGGGGCATATAAGGTTTTTTTTTGAAAGTGTTGTCTTAGAAACTTCAAAAAGGCTCATTTGATTGGAAATTGAAAGGGCTAGTGGCAGTTTTAATAGTTGAAAGTGATTGGAGAGCAACTAACGCCCTTCTCACGCCCATCATTTCCCCAAAAAGATCCAATCAAAATTTTGAAATATCCATTTGGTTTAACGTAGTTGAAAGTTCTGGAAATTAGGTCTTAGAGGATGACAACCACCCTAACAGACCTTAGGGTAAGGGTTGTAATTTATGCCCTTGGGGCATATAAGGTTTATATAGAAAGCATTCTCGTTTCAAAGGGGCTCACTCGATTGGAAATCGAAAGGCCTAGTGCCTTTTTTAATAGTCGAAAGTGATTGGCAGGCTTGACATTTTTATAGTAAAGATCGAAGTGGGTATAATGTATAATTTTTTTGTTATTGTTGTTGTTTAGACCAGGGCGCTTCGTATCGATGGAGCTGTCGTAGGAACTTCGAAAAGAAATTAGTCGATTGAAAATAGAAAGGGCTTATGCCCCTTTTAATAGTCAAAAGTGATTGGAGGGCACCTAATCCCCCTCCCACGCCCACCCTCCCTTTTGCACATTATGTTTAAAAACTAAATCAAAACGCACTGTGATAATGCTGATTCCCAATAAGGCATCTCAGTAGTATCCCAAGAACGACTGAGGGTATTATGTTCAAACTTTCGGGGCTATTTCCGCTCATAAAATTTAATCAAGTAAAATTAGCTTAGGTGTATCCACGCTATAAAAGAAAGTTAGCTGATTTTTTTTTAATGGTATCAAGTTTTCCATTTTAGGTCAACTAGAGGAGATATGAAACTAAATTAAACACTACTATTTGAGTCCAGATTTTTAAAAGGGTGTATTTTGTTAATAATTGCTGAAATTTTTTCCTAGCATACAAATAGCAGGCCAAACTATAAAGTCTTAAAAAAAACAAAAAGATTGAAAGCATTATTTTCTTCTTCCCTGAAAAGACTATGTCAATATAAAACGAACAGAAATTAATTAAAAAAAACTTTTTCCACAAAATAAATTTTTTAAAGAAAAATAAAGAACTCCATTAAACAAAAATGAGCAAAAATCAAATCGAATAGTCTACCAAGCGTGAAACTACCACAAATCAGCATCGATAAATAAATGAAACCCAAAACGAACAAAAACTACAATAAATAATAAACTCAAACTAAAAACGAGGCCGAAATTAACATAAATTGGGCTCAAAACCCATATGTCTTCACAAGACCAGAACATAATTTGCACTTTACTGAAAAAAATATAAATTTTTACTTTTATAACTTTAATAAATCAAATAATATTAACATTTTGGTTGCTAAATATGAGTATATGTATATTAAACTGGCAATGCACATTCATTTGTATTTTTTTCAGTAAAGTACAAATTATGTTCTGGCCTTGGGAAGGCATAGGGGTTTTGAGCCCAACTTATGTTAATTTCTGCTCGTTTTGAGTTTGACTCGGTTATTTATTGTAATTTCTGTTCGTTTTGGGTTTCATTTATTTTTCGAAGCTGATTTGTCGTAGTTTCACGCTTGATAGATTATTTGATTTTATTTTTGCTCATTTTCTGTTTAATGGAGTTCTTTACCTTTCTTTGAAAAACTTATTTTTTGGAAAACGTTTTTTTTTTATTAACTGTTATAAAAACATCGCAAACTACTGCAACAGTGACACACACTTCTTGCAGCCTAAGTTTGTGGGTGGACGTACCATTTGACTGTGTATATAATTCGTATTTGTTTTTCCTTCTTATTATTAAGTGTTCTGATAATACTGTCTTTCTATTTACATTTATAGTTGAGATGAACATATATAGTGACGGTAAAAACTTCTAATTAAGACATTAATTAAATATAAATTCCTAATTAAAAGTATTAACCCGTAATTAGATATATCACTCCATTTAAGTTCTTTCTGAATTACTGGTAGATATTCAATTACAAAGTAGTTATAAAACACTTAAAGAAGTAAAAATCCAAGGATAATCTATCCAAAATATGCAAATTAAAAAAGCGAAAGAGAGAGTATCATGTTCCAGCAAAGAAAACCACAACAATTTTAAGGCGGTACTTCGGCATAACAAATAAATAAATATAAATCGAGTCGTCGAAAGATTGCATATGTATTTAGGAACATTGCGTAAAGGTGAAAATAGTCCTTGTGTTTTGAACTAGACTCCGGCGCCACGCCGGCAAATCGACCGAACGCCACCAACGAGAGGCCCGGTTGAACGCCGCCGAAGTGTCGCAACAACGCCGGTGCGCCGCCGCCGGCAGAGATGGCGGCGTTCGGCTGACTGTGAATTAACTGTGCGGCAATTCTTTATTGCGCCAACCGCAAAGTCGGAGGTTTTCTTTTCTTGTGTGGTTAAGTATTTCGATTTTCCTGATTAGAAATCAAGCTTTCACTATCCCGAATTTTCAGGAATTTACCTCAAAATCTATGTGTCAACCCCCCCACCCCACAAAAAAAATGGTTCCTCGAATCCCCGTAAATCACCCAATCGCGGTGCCACCCCTGGTGGTGTATCACTAGTGACTATCCCTGCCAAATACTACTTTGTATACCATAATTCTTCACTACTCTCTTCTTCGTGAATTTTCGTCTCTTGTGTTACTTTACACATAAATCAGAAAGATACAATTGCAATATACACGGTTCTTCATATGCTGACAAAAGTATCGTCTTTATAACATTAATAAAAAAAAACAAGTTTTTTAAACTGACAGAAAGGAGCGACATTAAAACTTAAAACGAACAGCAATTATTCCGTATATGAATGGGGCTGTCCCCTCCTCAACGCCTCGCTCTTTATGCTAAAGTTTTTTTTATTATTTTAAAAAGTAGAGTGGTGAAAAAGAGTCAAACTTTAGCGTAAAGAACTAGGCGTTGAGGAGGGGACAGCCCCTTTCATATACGGAATAATTGCTGTTCGTTTTCAGTTTTAATGTCGCTCCTTACTTAATGTTTTATAAACAATTATTGAACGCCTGATAGACTAAAGAAAATACAATCTTCTTTCTGAAAATCCCCCCCCCAAAAAAACCCTTCTTTTTAGACGAAATTTAGCTATACACCATGTACAAGGTTGGGGAATTGAAGATTGAAACGGAAGTGACCCCAAAAATATGATTTCTAAAAAAGATTATATGCTATTGCCTATAGGAAGGGGGGATAAAAGGCTATCATTTTTAAATGATAATACCTCAGTTTTTTTTATTGAAAGCAGGGATGCCAAAAAGCTAATTATTTTTGTCATTTGAAGCGGAGACGGAAGAAAATGACATCAAATTCCCTGGGAAACCATAGAAATATTTTGATCGCCCCAGGTCCCCCAGTTGGGACTTTTTCATTGTCTTGAGTATTTTTGGATTCTCATAGGCTACTGGCCTAATTTGGCTTTTGTGTGTGTGGTCCCTTTTAATTAGATTCCTTGGATCTTATTGAATGCCACGGCGAATCTGTTATTTCAACTATTATGCAAGGGTTCTGAAACGCCACAGCCATTTCGTTTCTGCCAGAATTTTACTTCTCTTGATGAATAACGAAGAAGACCAGCGTCCAACCAGCAACTTGCGAAGTTTTTAGCTCATGAACAGGCCCAGATCTGTTGTCAATTTAAGCTGGGATTTTAGAAAGACCGAAGAAAACATTAATGTTTGCGGTCAAAATTGATCGCTCGGTGGTGCGCTGCCAACATCTCACCGGCGGCGGCGCGAAAAATCATCGGCGGCGTCCTGGCGGCGCCCCGCCACTGCCATTTTTGGCCCCGCCACTGCCATTTTTGGCCCCGCCGACCTTCCCTTATCGGCGCGGTGCCAGGTCTATTTTGAACCATCTCTTCGGCTTCGAAGAACCAAAATAGTGATCATATAGAACTTTACGACTTTTACATTTTCTTGTTCTTCTTTTGAATTAGCAGAGCTCCGGTGCTGTGAGATGGTTTGTGGTTTCCACTCTGTCACTAGATTTCTCCTCCATCCCTATTTACCTATGGAAAACCCTGCATACACGGCCTCATAGTGGCAGGGGGATGGACCTTTCAGGAGTTTGCCTATCCAGAACTGTGACTACAAATAGTGCAGAAGGGTGACTTTGAGGAGGGGCATCTCTCGAGGAAATTTACCCTAGTAAACGACGCAGCATTGCACTACTTGATTAATGGATAAATATTCCTGGTTTTGTTAGTTTTGTAGGCATTTCTAGGTAAAATAAACCTCTTCAAAGCTATTTTATTTATTATGGATTTCCTTCGCATTGTAGTATAATATTTGCAGGCATGAATATAGAATGAGTCAAAGCTAATAGGCTTAAGGTTTCTCGTGCAGGAGGTCGACTCGTATTGATAAATAGCATCGCCACCATCTGTGATCTGGTGAATCAGATTGGTCCAGGCATGCGCAAAACCTCCATTCAATTTGGAGGTTCCTGGGATTTCTTGGAGTCCACTTCTAGGCCAGATTAAGCGCTTTGTGTAGACTTGAGAATTAAGTATTAGTACCAAACATGCACTAGTGGGATCCATTGCTTTTCTTGACGCCATAATAATTTCAGTGATTTAAATAAGGCGAAAATTGTGACATGGACCGCAACGACCATGGAAGACAACTATCGAAATGACATTTTGACTGACGAATTCAGACATTTAAAATAGACTTGTTAGTATTTCCAGAAACTCTTCTCCCACGGTTTAGATACATGAAAATTGGTATATAGAATTCGGTAATTTAGGTAGGAAGGGTGCATAGGCAGGGAGTAAGGCTCACGATGGATCTTCTGAATCTTCTGAGTCTTGCTTAGGTTGGGAAAGTATTAAAGCAAAATTTAGTTGACAAAGAAGTACAAGTTATCAGTCATAGCGTTATATACCCCTGTAGGGGCAACTGACTGAGAGAAAGTAATGTCACGGATAAATTTTATTAATAGCCTACCTGTGATTAAGGAAAAAACAGACACGATTTCAGGTAGAATATATGGTATTTTTATTAGGAGACTTTAATGCCCAGGCTGGTACAAATAGAGACAAATGTATCATAGTTTACGAAAATTTGGCTTAGGGAAGGAAAATAGCAGTGATAATAAACCGCCACAGTTTTGTATGAGCAATATTCTAAAATGACCCATAATTCAACATGGTACTCCTATGATGATACGACGGCCAACCTTACAGATAATGTTATTGTAAATCGAGGACTGGTAGGATCGATACAAAACACTACAACATATAGGAGTGCCGTTATTGATGTTAAAAGTAAAAATCACCACCAAGTAGTGTCTACGGTTAATTTAAAGCTGAAATTTGAGCAAGGATAACTACCTTTCAATTCAATGGTAGTACAGTCGATTGATGCTCTGCTTGTGAATTGGGGATTTAAGGATCGATATAAGTAATTTCGTACACCACCCTGCCTTTCCATGACGATACATAGAAGTTCGAAAAGGGTTAAATCCTTATATTTATCCCTATTCAAACTTTGATTTATGGTTAAGCCGCAAGGTTGAGCGACAGGCTTACTGCCAATCCTTGTAAAAAAGACCAAGAAACTGAAACGCTGTTTTGATGCCTTATACACATTCAGTGGCTCTGGAGGGCCACCATCCTTTTCATTTTAACTACCTATAAAATGGTGTTGACATTGATAGACACAACATTTCCAAGAATAGTTGGATATGAAATGGACAGTTAAGAATTTCACAATGCCAAAAATGTTTTAGATAATTTCGGAGACCACACTGTCTTTCCATAACGATATGGAATGAAAGTTCAAAATAGGGATAAAATCCTTTTTGATAGACAGTGTTATACACAGTCTATTAAAAAGGATTTTGTGCATATTTTGAACTTTTATTTTATCAGAAAACGTTTGGAGTAATTCAGGAAAATAGTTTGCAAAGTTGCAAAAGATATATTGGGTAGGAGAGTTGGAAACGCAGCTAAGAATATTAGCGAAAAGCTTGAAGAGCGGCAAGAATTTTCTGAGTAACAAACCTTACGAGAATAAGAGGAGAGTAAAAGAAGTAGAAAAGGCACCAAAGTGTTAGATAAGCATAAGTGAAATAGAGAAGATAGATAAAAGTGCTGAAAATCTGGAAAATGCAGCCAGACAGCTTAATACTAAGATATTGTGTTGACATGTTAAGAAATTGAGATAAAGTGGCCAGTCTGTATTTGTGCCAATTAAAGATAGGAATGGGGCCTCAATTAGCGATAAAGAAAGTGTTAGAGAGAATAAAGTGCCGTGCTCCCTACACGTCTTTAGGAAGCAGACTAATTGGCATAGTACTAATTAGACTGAAAGATACTAATGGCAAAGTTTAAGAGAAAAACAGTATATTTATCGGAAGGGGAAAGGTTTTCGCCCTTAGATTAATAGTTGAGACATACCTGAATTATCAGATCCATTTAATCTTCAGTTTTATACAATTATGGACAGGAATATGACTAAGCTGAAAGAAAAGCTTTAGTGAAGGTCCTATCCTCGTAGTATATGCAAGATAAGTAAGTTAAAGGAATTAGGTCTACGCAAAAGAATAATATTGCTGGTACTAAGATAGAAAGTGAGGTTAGTAGTTGGTTCGGTTCGGAATCAGGAGTTAATCCGGGTTGTGTCCTATCCTCGTTTTTGTGGATTATTTTAATGAACTTTATCCTAAGGAATATGGTAACGGGTTGTGGGAGAACATGGTTTCCAATGAGAAGGTAAAAATCCTAGAATCAGATTATGTAGGTGATTTGAGTCTTCCAGATAAAAATATTAGCTAAATGAGAGAATTTTTGGAGGCTATGAAAGGTCATGGTGCAAAAATAGATTTTGAAAATTAAAGTTAAGAAAACTAAGTCACACAGACTAGAAATAACTGAGAATGCCTTAACTGACTAGCCTTAATTGACTTAATTATTTTGCCTTAATTAATTGACTTAATTAATTAGCCTTAATTGACTATTAAGAATGAAGATTTATGTCAAATTATTTGAAAATTAGAAAATATGAGAGCTTAGAGCAGCAGCTTTCCTATCAGTAAGGTAAACCAAGAAAAAGGCACAAGTGTAGTGGCAGAGCCGGAATTAGATTTTTTCTCAAGAGGGGGATGTAGACTTTGCCCCATCCAATGCCGCACCCTCAATCCTGAAGATATTACAATTTTCGCCGAAAAATATTACAACTTATGCTTGTCTTGGTCCTCTCCCGGGACCTGATTTTCTGGGTGCTGGCCCCCTCTAGCCCCCCTCCAGATCCAGCCCTGGTGAGAGGGCTACAGTTCGGAACAAATAAGTAGTGACACAAGTTTCTCAAATTAATGTCTTGTAATTTAATTTTTTTTACTTCTGCAGTGTAAATGTGGCGTTAACACCGGCGGATAAAACACACTTCATTCATAAATCTTAGCTTATTATCCACAGTAGTTACTGTAATTAGGCTTGGGCATAACGGTGAAAAATGCACCATGAGTGTCCAGCAGAGAAAAAGGGATATCCAAGTAGGCTTGGATATCCCAAGCAAGCAGGATAGAGCTGTTTTTCGAGAACTTCAATAAAAAACGCCCCATCATCAGTCCTCATACCCAAAACGAAACAGTGAATTTCACACTTGTTCAGTGGTTGCATCTGCTGAGGTATGTATGTTTACTTCATAGAAGGGTAGGGAGACCGGCCATGATTTAGGCCAAAATATTTCAGTACCACTAGCTCTAACATTACGTAACATAATTTACAGATTATATTTCAAAATGAACCAACATTATCGAGCTAGATCTTAATTAAGTAAAAAACAAGTTTTTTCCACTGAAAGTAAGGAGCAACGTTAAAACTTAAAACGAACAGAAATTATTACATATACGAAGAGGGTTGCCCTCTCCTCAACACCTTGCTCTTTACACTTATGTTTTTAGTACTTTAAAAAAAGCTTCTTATTGTTCTAATTGAACGATCCTTGCGTTTCAGGAGTCGTTTTTAAATGATTGGGACAAAATTCAAACTTTAGCGTAAAGAGGGAGGTGTTGAGGAGGGGGCAACTCTCTTCATATACGTAATAATTTATGTTCGTTTTAAGTTTAAAACATTGCTCCTTACTTTCAGTGGAAAAAACTTGTTTTTTTATTTAATTTCTGATCTTTTTTAAATAATACCAGGAAATCTGGCCCCACCTCCACGAAAAATCCCCCTCTACACGAAAATATTTGCTAGACAATTCAATTCAGATGAAAATTTACCCCGGACAATTACCTTTAACATCTCCACGCGTAAAATTGAGACGAAAAGAAAAGCAAGACATATAAAAAGAATTTTGTATAGGAGTTCTTAAAAATTCCCCTGGTATAAAATTTCCCCTAATAGGTTCACCCCCTGGAAACTTTCCCCCCGATGGAAAATTCCCCGTGGCGAAACCCCCGGCAGAAAATTCGTCCACAGCCACCCGAAATGTATGCATACTTCCAAATAACAATTACTATACGTAAGTAGTATTGTAGTACTAAGCCCCATGACACACATTCCCAATCATTCCCATAACACACATATTACACCATTCCCATGACACATATCCAGCCAAATCCATCCTAGCCTAACCATACAAGCGGGCCCATAGGACGTTACTTTAAGCGGGCCCATAGCCTATTACTTTAAGCGGGCCTATATCTTATTATTTTAAGCGGGCCATTATCCTATTACTTTTAGCGGGCCCATAGGACGTTAATTTAAGCGAGCCCATAGGACGTTACTTTAAGCCAGCCGTTAGCCTATTACTCCAACGGTGGCCCTACCCCACCAAACAAGCGGCCTATTACTTTAAGCGGTCCCCTGTGCCACCATACAAGCGGCCTATTACTTTAAGTGGTGTCTATCCCACCATACAAGCGACCTATTACTTTAAGCGGTGCCCTGTCCCACATACAACAAGAGCCCTATTACAAAAAGATCCCTGTCCCACCACGCAAGCGGGCCCATATTGGAGTTACCAATCCCTCACATCTTCTCTCTTAATGACACACATGCTCTGCAAGATCTGTCAAATGCTGTTACTCCGAGGGGACACTCAGAAAATCGTTTCAAGTGGGCATTCTTATCTCAAGTTCTCCGGTAAGGAATTTTTCTGTAAGAATGCCAACAGTTATAGCGGGCCTCCCGTTATCTCATGCCAATGTTTAGAAGTGAATTTGAAGTGAAATTATTTCTTGTAAACGAAGTTTTATTATGGATTATAACAAGCAATTGGATGAGATCTTTTTTGTACTCTAATGGTATCGAACTACTTATTGATGAGTGACTATTGATTATTGATTATGACTACAACTGGACAGGTATAATTATTGTAATGTAATAGCACTGTGCTTTTATTAGGTGAAGAGAGCGTTAGTCTTTTCTTCCTTATTGGTTTAAGATAATGATGAAGGTTTATCGGCGATTCCTCCAATGCTACCAACTATATAACCAAAGTTATAGATGTCGTAATTGTCAACTTTATTTATAGATGGTGATATGTTTTATTTTCCAACGACACGTTTTTTAGCCTCTAAGCAACTTCCCATTGATTTTATGAAATTTGTGTTCAATGTTGGAATCGAACGTAAGACCCATGATTTACTAAGGTAAAAAAACAAAACATTACTCGACTGATCCAACAAGCCATTGATAATATGATGATTTTAAAATACATTCTAATGCATTCAATGTATTGTTTCCGGGAAGTTGGCCAACTGATGTTAAGCGTCACAATATCATTAAAAGCTATTTTTACATTCGATTTATCAATTGGATTTTTGGTAGGTATTAATAGTTATCTCTTTCGGGGTATCATTTATGGCATCCTCCTGAGAATATGCATACCACGATGATTTGAGATGCATACTGGACAGAAAATTTCTTCTGATGGTTAATGGAACTTTGCACATTGGTTTTCCATTGCCGGGCTTGTGCATGAGTTTCGGCCCCACATTCGCATCCAGGACTTCAAGTCCCACACCAGGCCCCGGAGTCCCTACTCGATGCCGTCACCTCCAGGGTTCCCGACCCTCCCCCCTCCAGGAACCCCCTTTTTTATTAGAATGAAAAAGAGAGTTTTTGAGCATTTTTTTCATGTCTTAAAATGAAACGCAATCTGGTGAACATAGTTTTTGGATTTTCCCTTATGCGCCCGCCACAATGGTACTCTATGGTTGGTCGTCGGGAATACTTGGTTTATTCTTTTTTTCGATCGTTATTGATTATGCACTGGCAGAATAAAAACAAGAGTCTTTTTTAAAAAAAAGTAAAGATGATGTTTTTCGAGAAAGTAAGTTTACTTGATACAGTTGTCGTAGCATTGAATGCTGACAAGGACAAATATTTGAATTGTGGAACAAGCACTAATGGTGATATAATTGGAAACGTATGCGAGCATTGTTGTGGCAGTGAGAGATTAAATTTCTTTGGAGTATCGAAAAAATTCAAGGGTCATAGTATTAGTTATGCCAGGGTAAAATTTCCAGAGATGATAGTGTTCAAAGATAACGCAAGCCTAAAGCTAATAGTTGATGACGAGGACCAACTTCTTGCTCAATGTACGGGTAACATGTTACCATTTGATAAGTCATATAAAAATCTTTTTGGTATTAAGACAGGCATACTGCTGCACCAATGTCACAAAACATATCATGTCTTAGTGTCTAAATTGTTACCTTTGTAAAAATATTGTGGCAATAGACAGTGAAATCGCCTGAAAAATAAAAAGGGCATTGGCAGACAATATCACAATGAAAATGAATGACAATTTTAATAAAAGAAAAGAATGTTGCTAGTATCATCAACAGTTTACCATCATGTACTGTCGATGGACACAATAATACCAAAAATGAAATGTATGATGCGGTTGTAGCTGAAACCATGTTAAAAGTCGTTTATGACACCGAAATGGAATAAGTACCCTGTCACGAGAAAACATTATGAACAATTTTTTGGATCGGATTCAAACATTTAAATGTTTATATGATGATATTAATATTATGTAACAACGTATATGCCAATATTTCAATTAAATATTGTATGCATTACTTTGTTATGCTCCATTAATTTTAGAATACGTTAACAAATCGAATGTTTAGATTGTTCATTAATATAACCAAAGAAATTAACGCAAATCTAAGAAATGCAAAGCATCGGTGAATGCTGCTAATATCATCGACAGTTTACCATCAGATGCAGTCAACGAACCCTACTAACAAATGGTTCTGCGAAGTGAATATTCTTGGAAGGGTACCAGAAGACGATGCTTGTTTTTTTTTGTTCGCAAAACCAAATCCTATACTCAAATTCCTAATACCGGCATCTATTAATTTACAGTCATAGATGGTGCCGCTTTTGTTTTCCAGTCCATATGCTACCATGTTTTTTTTTATTAAAGCTATTGATGATATCATAAGTGATTTGTCACTTAGGTTACATTATGTTAACTTATTTTGACTAAGGTTCGTTCATAAAAAAGTAGTTTTGTATAGAACAAATTTATCTACTTGGTAAGTCTCCAAGTCTTTTTATTAATGCCTGAGTATCAAAATTAATAAGAAAAACCTATTTGCATAGAACAAACTCAGCTACTTCATAAATTCCAAGTCTTTTAATTGGTGACTGAGTAACGAAAATTAATAAAAAAAGCGCTTTTGTATAAACAAACTCAACTACTTGGTAAATTCTAAGTCATTCAATTGATGACTGAGTATCAAAAATTAATAAGAAAACACTTTTGCATAGAAAAACTCCATTACTTGGTAAATCCCGAGTCTTTTAATTGGTGAGTATCAAAAATTAATAAAAAAACACTTTTGCATAGAGAAAACTCAGCTACTTGGCATATTCCAAGTATTTTAATTGGTGACTGAGTATCAAAAATTAATAAGAAAATACATTAGCATAGAACCAACTCAGCTACTTGGTAAATTCCAAGACTTTTAATTGGTGAAAGAGTATGAAAAATTAATATAAAAAATACTTTTGCATAGGACAAACTCAAATACTTGGTAAATTCCAAGTCTTTTTATTGATGAGAAGTATCGAAAATTAAAAAAAAGCACTTTCGCATAGAAAAAACTCAAATACTTGGTAAATTCCAAGTCATTTAATTGGTGAATGAGTATCAAATATTAATAAAAAAGCACTCTAGTATAAACCAATCTTAACTACTTGGTAAATAATTTAATTGATGACTGAGTATCAAAAATTAATAAAAAAAAGTAACAAAGTCAGCTATTTGATAAATTCCAACTCTTTCAGTTGGTGACTGAGTATCAAAAATTAATAAAAAAAAGTAACAAACTCAGCTACTTGGTAAGTTCTAAATCCTTTAATTGATGACTGAGAAGCAACAATTATTAAAAAAAAAGCGGTTTTGCATACAACAAACTCAGCTACTTGGTAAATTCCAAATCTTTTAATTGGTGTCTTACCATCACGTGAATACCATGTCAACTTATGAGCCATTTTATGACCAAACACCGTATAACTAGATTTTTATACCTACAAATTTGCAAATGTCTGTATCCATTACTATTTTCTTTTCGTAAACCAAACCTACCTAGGCTAGGATACCATCTATGCCTGTTTCTACTGACCTGGGTGTTAACATCTCCTAGTAAAAACATCATATTTCTACCTGGGACCCTGTCTATTTGCTCCTGTAACTGTAAATAAAATTCATCTGAGTCACTAGTATCTCCGTCAGCCGGTTCTATAGGGGCATATACTACTATAACTGATACCCTGAACTGTTTAGTCATAAAATGAGCAATTAGTATTCAATATTGAATACCTTCCCAGTCTAAACAAGACTTAGCAGATTCCTTATTCATCATGATCCCCACTCCCTGTCTAAAATATTTTAATTGAAATAATGGCATATACATTGTTACATGACATTTATATTATCATATAAAAATTTTAATGTTTGAGTTTGTTCCTAAAAATTGTTCATGATGTTTTTTCATGACAAGGTACTTATTCAATTTCGGTGTCTTATACGACTTTTAACATGTTTTCAGCTACAATCACATCATACATCTCACCATTGATATTATTGTGTTCATTGACATTTTCAGATGGTAAACTGTCGATGATACTAGCAACTATGCTTTGATTTTCTTAGAACTGTCATTAATTTTCATGGTGATATTATCTGCCAATGCCCTTTTTATTTTTCCGGCGTCTTTTTGTCTTCTGTTGAATGCTAATACTCGAGAGATGGCAATATGATTTATCAAGAGGTAACGTGTTACCCACGCTCCGAGCAAGAATTTGACCCTCGTTGTCAACTATTACTTTTAGGCTTGCAATATGTTTAAACAGTATAGTCTCTGGGAATTTTATTCTATTATATCCACCATCAGTAATGATGCATTTTTCGGCAGTCCATAGAAGTATAATCTCTAATCGTCATGACGATGCACATATACACTTCCAATGGTGTTATCATTTTTGCTTTTTTCATAGTTCAAATATTTATCTTTGTCAGCATTAAATGCTACGATAACTCTATTACGTTCACATACTTTCTTGAAGTATTTCATTTTCACTTTTTCATCATTGCTATTATTCTGTTCAATGACGGCATCTAATGGTAAACTACCAGTGATACTATTAACGTTCAGTGATACTTTGCTTTTCATTGAATTCTCTTTAATTTCCTTGGCGATGTTATCTGTCCATGGCCTTTTAATTTTGCTCTCGATTAAACAGTCTATTACCTAATTAGTTTTTAAACAGGTTACAGTTCCAACACATAGACATGATATGATTTATGACATTGATGCTGGAGTACGATCGTCTTGCTTTTACGTTCTGTTGAATTGTAATACCACATAATTGTTGGTATGATTTATCAAGAGGTAATGTGTTACCCGCATAGTGAGCAAGAAGTTGGTCCATTTCATCAACTATTAGTTTTAGGCTCGCATTATCTTTATGCACTATCATCTCTGGAAATTTGACTCCGGTATAACCAAGACTGTAACTATTGAATATTTTTATACTCCAAAGAAATTCAATCTCTCACTGCCACAACAACGCTCCCATACATTTCCAAGAATGTCACCATTAGTGCTTGTTTCGCAATTCAAATATTTGTCCTTGTCAGCATTCAATGCTAAGACAGCTCTATCTTGTAGACTCACTTTCACGAAAAAATTCTTCTTTACTTTTTAGAATACGATTTATGTGTTTATCCTTCCACTGCACAATCAATAATGATCGAAAACATAGAATAAACTAAGTATTGTCGACGACCAGCCAGAGAGTACCAGTGGGACAGCCACATAAGAAAAATACAAAAACTATGTCACCCGATTGCGTGTCATTTTAAGACATGGAAACATTTTTCAAAAAATCTGTCTTTTTTCATTCTAAGAAAAAAAGGGGCCCTGGAAGAGGAGGCCTGGAGGAGGGAGGATTGGGGCCCCTGGAAGTTGGGGACATGAAGTGAGGACTCGGGGCCTTGGTGTGGGACCCGGGGTCCTAGATGAGAATGCGGGGGCCAAAACTCATGCGCAAGCCTGGTAATGAGAAACCTATGTGCACAGTTCTATTAGCTATCAGAACAATGTATGTCCAGTATGTATCTCAACTCATCGTGGTATGCATATTCTCAGGAGGACTTCATAAATGATGCCCAGAAACAGATCACTATTACACCTACCAACAATCCAATTGATAAATCGAATGTGCAAATAACTTGTCGAATTTGCAAATACGATATTGTGGCGCTTAATATCAGTTATCTTATGTGCGGGAAACAATATTTTGAACGCCTTAGAAGGTATTCGTATAAGCGCAATGCTTTGAATAACTTTGTTGCTTTTTCAAGTAGCGTGTCTTTGTTTTACCCTGGGAAGGCATTCGTTTCATTTTAGAGTCCTACATCATACGCACATTTTTTAAACTCAATGGTAAGTTGCTTAGAAGCTAAAAAAACATGTCGTTGGAAAAAAAACCTATCACCATCTATAACTAAAGTTAACAATAATGGCATCTGTGACTTTGGCTAAGTAGTCGGTAGCATTGGAGGAATTGCCTTTAAACCTTCTTCATGATAGTAAACCACTAATGAAGAAAAGAGTAGCACTCTCTTCATCTAAAGAAAGCACAGGGCCATTGCAGTACAATAATGATACTTGCCCAGTTGTAGTCAGAATCAATAACCAATAGTCAATAATCATTAATCAATTCGATACCATTAGAGTACAAAAAAGAGCTCATCCAACTGTTTATTATAATCAATAACAAAACTTCGTTTATAAGACATAATGTCACTTCAAATTCACTTTTGAACATTGGCTTGAGATAATGGGAGAGCCGCTCTAAATGTTGGCATTCTTACAGAAAAATTCCTTATCGGAGAACTAGAGATAAGAATGCCCGCTTGAAACGATTTCCTATGTGTCCGCTCAGAGTAATAGCATTTCTAGTGTTGAGAAAAAGTCTTTTCAGGGAAATGATAGATCCTGTATAGCATGTGTGTCGTTAAGAGAGGGGATATGAGGGATTGGTAACTCCAATATGGCCCGTTTGTATGGTTGGACAGGGATATTGTTGTCATAGGGCTCTTGCTGTATGGTGGGACAGGGCACCACTTGAAGTAATAGGTTGCTTGTATGGTGAGACAGGGCACCGCTTAGAATAATAGGCCGCTTGTATGGTGGATGGGGCACCTGTTGGAGTAATAGGCTATGGGCCCGCTTAAAGTAAGTCCTAAGGGTCCACTTAAAGTAACGTCCTATGTGCCCACTTAAAGTAATGTTTTATGGGCCCACTTAAAGTAACGTCCCATGGGCCCGCTTAAAGTAATAGGATATGGGCCCGCTTAAAGTAATAGGATATGGGCCCGCTTTAAATAATAGGTTATGGGCCCGCTTAAAGCAACGCCCTATGGGCCCGCTCGTATGGTTAGGTTAGGATCGGAATGGCTGAATATGTGTGTCATGGGAATGGTGTAATATGTGTCATGGGAATGATTGGCTATATGTGTCATGGGACATACTAACACAATACTACTTGTGAAAAGAATTGGCTAATGTTATAACTTAAATACCTTTCCCCGGGGCTTCGGGGGGATCATGTTATATCCAAAGGCATAGTTATCGGCTTTTTCAACTATGATGAACAAAATCGCTATCTCAAAATTTTGATTGGACGATTTTTGGAAAAAAGGGCGGGAGAGGTGGCCCAATACCCCTCAAATCCTTTTGGTCACTTAAAAAGGGCACTAGAATTTTTAATTTCCGTTCAAATGAGCCCTCTCTCGATATTCTAGGACCATTGGGTCAATATGATCACCCCTGGGAAAAACAAACAAACAACAAACAAAAACAAACAAACAAATCAACACGCATCCATGATCTTTCTTCCGACAAAAAATAGAAAATTCCAATTTTTTACAGATAGGAAGTTGAAACCTTTGAAATAAGGTTCTCTAATGCACTGAATCTAATGGTGCGATTTTCTCAGGCTCGTAGCCTTTGATGTATAACATTAAGCTTAATGAAACTTATATATTTGGAGTCAGTATAATCAGCCAATTCTTTTTTGATATATCTATCGGTATCGAAATTGTGTTTTTTAGAGTTTTGGTTACTACTGAGCCGCGTTGTTCCTTACTTACAGTTCGTTACCACGAACTGTTTGATATCTACGGATATTTTTTAATTTAATTCTTCAATGAAAACAATTTGCACAGTAAATCTTGAAAACTGTATTTTCACGTTCCTATAGCCTACAGTTGTTGGAATTTTATATTTCATTTCGGGCACCGACCAAATGATATGAGTGGTTTCCAAGGAGTTGAGTACTTCTATCACAGGTAAAAGTACATTTTTTGCTTCCCGTACAATGAAACCCCGCGCAACCCAGCCCATTTGACTGAATCCTCATGCAGCCCAACTTCCGTTTAACTGAGCCGTTGTTTAGCTAAACCATCGTTTAATTTAACCCCCATTCGACTCAGTCTATTCAACTCAACCCTCACCCACCTCAATCCTCGGTCAAATTAAACCTCGTGAAACTCATCCCCGTTCAACTCAACCCAACCTTCCAATTCAACTTTGTTTCAACTCAAACCCTTCTTATTCAACCCTAGTTTGACTCAATCCCATTGAACTAAACCATCATACAACTCAACCCGGTTTAAGTCAACCCCCATTCAATTCAACCCCCCTGTAATTCAACCATTAGGTTTGGTTGAGTCCCTTAACAGGGGTTACGTTAAAACAGATTTGAATTCCAAGGGGGCTTAGTCAAATGGGATTGAGTTGAACGGGGTTTGAGTAGCAGGAGGGTTTAATTAAATGGAGTTGAGTTAAATGAAGGTTGAATTGAACAGAAGTTGAGGTGAATGAGGATTGAGTAGCATTAAGTTGAGTTAGATTGTAGTTGAGTCGAATAGGTTGAATTTAATGGGGATGGACTTAAACGGGGAGTTACATTGCGGAGTTCCACAAAGTTCGGTGCTTGGGCCCCAATTTTACCTAATTTAGGTAGATACCATGCGATTTTATATTCCTGTGACACTAATCACGTCTTTCGCTGATGACACTGTGTTTACAGTAATATCATCTTGCGAAAATCTTTTGATTGATAAGACAAATAAGATCCTAAATGAAGTGGCAAGTTTTACGAGATGTGGCTGTCTATCTGTTAATGTTTTTAAGATGAATTTCATGACTTTTTGCAGAAGTGGTACTCCCATTATTTAAAAAAATAAAATATGTCTGAATGGTGTAATCTTAAAACAAGCTTTTAGTGTAAAATATTTGGGTGTTTATCTTGATTGTAATTTGAGTTGGAAATTACACTACGATGCAGTAGCAGCAAAAGTGGCAAGAGGATTGGGTCTTATAAGAAGGCTAAGGAATGAGCTCCCGCCAAGAATTCTAATGATCCTCTATCATTCTCTTATCAGTCCGTATCTATCTTATGGTTGTTTGCTGTGAACTAGTTGTTTTGTGTCAAGTTTTAAAAGAGATCAAATTGTAAAAAATAAAGTTCGTGTCTTAGGAGATTATGTGAAATTTGAAAATAGTACTTTGCAAATTAAATAGTACTTTTAGTGAAGTTGCTTCACTAAAATGAATATTCTAAATGTTTATAAGTTCAGAGATTATCATTTAGCTATTTTTGTTTATCAATGTTTGAATCGCTATTCACCGGAGTGCTTTTGTGAAATTTTAAAGTCTAACTCGTTTCATCATTGTTATTAAACTAGGCATTCTTCAGGGATAGTGTCTGAGGCTCGGAGTGCTCAACGCGGATTTCACTCCCTGAGGGTAGCCTATATAGATGACAGATGATGTTAGCCAGTTCAAGAGTGAGTTGAAACGTTACCTTCTGGGAAGTTGTTAATGATTTAAGTTGATTTAAGTATGTGTCGCTAGTAATTCGTTTCCACGTCGTTTATGGTCTATTGATGATATGGTTTAATAGTGTGTGCTAATAGTTAAAAGTTGTTATACTTTCACACTTGTTGGCTTTTTTTCTTTTTTTCGTGATTTTGATTTATAGTGTGAATATATGTTAGTAGATTATGAGGTTGGAAACAACCATCATATACAATCCAATGGGTTTCCCCGGTGATTGTTGAAAGATTATGTAAGCGTTATTTTTGTTAATAAATTTTTTTTTTCTCTCTCTCTCTCTCTCTCTCTCAAAGTTAAATAAGGGTTCTTTTAAATGGTTTCATTTGAGCGGGGTTCTGTTACACACACATATTTTTATCTGTATTGTGCCTTCAGCGCCGCATTCTCTTTCTTTTACTCCTCCTATATCTCTGAGTGAACGTCCAATTTTAGGTAGGTGGCCTCAACGCTACCTCTAATTTATAGAAGTGGTCTAGTATTTGACCCCTTGCGGTAACGTGATTCCTTTTGCAGTATAATCGATTGTGTCGTCAAAATTTTCTTGTTGCCTTTCCGTGACATGCTGTCTTCCAAGATAGGATCAAGTCATTTTTCTCTATTATTGTTTCAGTCTCAGCTTCGTTGGGTTATGAATGACATTCATAAGAACTAGATTGAATTAGTTTTTTTTTCTATTCTGCCATTATTTATCATGATTTTGACAGTGTGACTTAACCGATTTCAGTAAGACAAACTGTTCCTACTCTTGAAATGTCCTTGTGTTTCCTTTTGAACTTGTTAGAAGAGATTGATGACTTCCACTCTTCTCTCTGACGAGATCACTCTACAGTTTGATAAATTGACAACATTGTTGTTGACTGAAAGAAAAATTGCACAGCTCCAATAGTTCTTAACTATACACTAATTTCGATCAAGCGCTTCCCCCCATCCCTCCTAGAAGACCAAAAAATATCGAAATGTCAGAATTCAAAAATTTCCTGAAACAATATATTATTTCTGGCAAAGCAGCCTTTTTCTAACCTTTAGCCCCCTCCAGGATTTTGACGTGCTTGTAAGCACTTCTGTTGTCTATGCGTTACCATTCAGACATTTTGTTTTATGGCCCTAATTTTGTGAAGTGTAAAATCTTCCAGATACAATAAGAACAATTCAAATAACGAAAAAAGAGTATTCGTGAATGCAAATTTGTTCACAATTTTCGCTCCCTATTATTATAGCTCCACGAAGACACTAACTTTTCCAGTATTTTCCCTTTATTCAATTCTTTATTATTTCACTAAAGCTTATTCAACTGAGGGTAATCGCTTGTCTTTAGATTTTAACAAATATATCCTAGCACGAACACTTTTGCAGAAGAATATCAGACCCCCTTAGTGAATTTCTTCATGATTTTAGTTTGATGTCTTAAAATTTTTATTTGAATAGTTAGTTTATGTGGATTTTTCTCAATTTTTACCTTGCCCTGAAATTAATTCCTGTGCAGATGCATGTCCTGGCATAAAATAAATGCAATAATTCGATTGAAACTGTTAAATTGTTTCTGAGTGACCTCGGAGAGTCACATATTTTTTGTTTGATGGTCACCCATAGATGCGGGATCTAAAAAGAGAAAAAAATGGCACAGTGAAAAAAATGACAAATAAAAAGGGAAAAAAACTGAACTCATGAAACTGATAATTCGAGTAAAAATTATTTAAAATTTTGGGTGCTGCACCTTTGTTGCTTATTGCAAGGGGTTGCACAGTCACCCCAGTTTTGTACGTAAAAATCTTGGAAGCTCTATTTTTATAGTGAAAATAAGGCGAATGAACGATTTCCCCCTCAAAAATGCGCCGATTCTAGAAATTCAATGCGCAACTGCCTCAAAAAAGCGTCTGAATGGCGCAAATGCGTCCCATCTGGCAACTCTGAACTGAAGTACAATCGGAAGCACGGAATTTTAATGGCCAGTCGGATCAGCCGGAGAGAATCTTAGAAGCGCAAATTCATACAGAAAGGTATACAAGAAATTATATCAGAAGTGGGTTTCTTGTTCAATCACAACAGGTGAATTATACAAAAACTTTATGAAGGCTTAGAAAAAAAATGAGAGCATGGAGATTTTGGAGGAAGAAAGATTTCTACTTCCTCCCATGGAGTCAAGTATGCTTTACAAACGACAGTGCGCGTCCCTTAGCCTCAAGATTTCAACTTTTTTTCTACATTTGCTAAGACTTTGGGCCTATTCAATTTTGCGAGTAGTTTCGTTTCTTGGGGACAAGTTTTCATTTTTTGGAAAAACAATGACTGTTTATACTATAGCAGATATGCATTTAAAGTACCATTCCAAACATCCCTGGAGTTTTAACACCAATCATACCTTGTTCGTCCAACTAGGAATAAAATTAACATATCTTGTTCTCATCTTAATAGTTAAAGAAAAAAATGAGATCTGATATTAGTAATGAGCTATCAAGTAAGAAACCACGACGGTAACTAAGTCAAGACGCTAAGGATAGATAACCAGAAAAAAAGGCTTCAAGGATAATGAAAATGAAACTGATACAATAACTAACAAGTACATATAGACAAGTCAGTCCTTTTTAAGGGATACAAAGGAGATAAAATCTAGAGTAGAAGGCTTTGAACAAATGACATGAAATAAAACGGGTTATGAAAATGTTGTTACTCGGGTGATAAAACACTCAACTTGAAAAAATTAATAGCTAGATCAAAGATTGAAAGACCAACTTTGTTTTTATTATTTCATTTACTCTACAATCAATAATGATTGAAGGAAGACAATGGTTAAAAAATCAATCTTTCATTTATTAGGGAAGACAAATTCAAGCGTACTAAGGAATGGAAATAAAAAATAATAATTTAAAAACAAATTGCAATTTACGTCAGCGTATTTGTAATATTTCAACATAACTTCAACAATAAATCATAATTTAAAATAATTTATTATATAACTTCAATAAATAACAATTTCAACAATAAATCAACATATTTTATTCCCATCGTACTAAATAGAAACTAACGGCGAGCTAATGCCCAGGCCAGACTGCAGCTACAATGGTAAATAAAAACGGTATTATCCACAATTAATCGTTATTAAAGTATTCCATGTGTGATTTGGTGAGATATGTTCAACTTATAATCGTCGTTTCCACGATTGACCATTGAATGTTTATGGTATATTTTTTCAGTTCAAAAGATGGGTGCTTGGAATATAAATTCCTTTCTGCATGGTGGATCTGACAAATATACAAAAACATGAAGCGAGTAGGAAATACTTTAGAAAAATTATCTTTTATATAGACTGTTCAAACCAAGTGTTCGCCGTTATCTACGGTCATCTATGGTTGGGGTGGGAGAAAGTCGGAAGGAAAGATTTAAGGGAAATGGGAGTTTTCTGGGAGGGTGTAAAGAGGGAGACTTAGAATAGATTGGGATGGACGAAGAGCGTGCGTAGCTGTGTTAACCTCAGACGGCTTGGTACTGCAGTTAGTTGTTAGTAGTAGTGGTAGTAGAAGTGCATAAAAAACTTAGCACATGGAGTCTTGCAAAAAACTCCAGACTTACAGTTGGATATTCAAGCTTACAACCTTGTTTGTTTTTTTCGCTTGTTTGACCCGATTTTTAACATTTTCCAGTTGATAGTTTTAATAAGTTATTTTAGATTATCGAGTCATTTTCGTGCGTGCTGTCGGTTTGTAGTTTTATAAATGTTTAATAGACCCCTCCACAACCTTGCGTTCTGGGAACCCGTTTTTTTCTTTTCTGCTCGTTTTTTGTTTTGTAATATATTTAGTATAAAATAAATGATGATGATCAAATTTTTTTAATTTACTAATGAATGAGGCAAGAAGAAATAAATACACAAACACAAAAAAAAATACACAAAAAAGTTCGAAGTTTTTACGTGTTTCTTTCCTTCTTTTGTAGATTTTCAAGACATGGCATCTTCCTTGATGTTAATACCGTCAATGACGGTAAAGTTGTGTTACACTTTTGTAAGACATGAGAGACGCTAAAGTTAAAAGCTGTCGTCTTTATTAATTTCGGTTTTTATTTATCAATACAGACAAATAAGTTTTCAGTTTATGTTTTTCTCTCGTCGAGGTTCCTTAACCCATTCTACATCCCTACAAGTTTCAAGATAACGGGCAAAAAAGAAATTTGTGTTAAAAATTGATACAAGAAAATTTTCTTTCTGAATTTGTTTTCTTCATTGCGCTCCCTACGTAGAAATTCATTAGATCTGAAATTAAATTTATTTTCAAGACTTTTCTCTTCATTGAGTTTGCTTGGCCCAGTTTACATGCCCTCTGAGTTTCAGGCGGATCAGAGACGAAACAAATTTCACTCCAATTTTCGGGCATCAGCCATTTCAATTTTCTATTTTTATTATTACTTTTTTTTGCATCGCGGTTCACTTTGCCCAAGGACTTGTGGATACAAAGTTTAAACTCGGTCAGAGAATACGATATCGTGCAGATCTTTGGGTGTCATAAATCTTTAGTTTTTTTTGGTCTGGGCTGATTAAAACAGTCCAAGAGTAGAAATGACCCTACAACTCCCACGCCCACACCATATATGGGCATAGAGTCCCTAGGGAGAACACGTTGTTAATGGGGTCAATGACCTCTTTTTCCAAGGTCGATTTATTTGTTGTTGTTGTTGTAAGTGCACGCTCGAGGTGAATGTCAAGGTGTCCAGAAATAGGAAACAGCATTTGTTGTTGTTGTTGTTTTGGGCAAGTGCAAGCTCTCAGCGAATGTCATGGTGTCCAGAAATAGGAAACAGTATTTGTTGTTGTTGTTGTTGTTTTGGCCAAGTGCACGCTCTCAGCGAATGTCAAGGTGTCCAGAAATAGGAAACAGCATTTGATGTTGTTGTTGTTTTGGACATGTACATGCTCGAGGCGAATGTTATGAGTTTCCAGAAATAGGAAACAGTTAGATCACCTGTTTCCTTCTCAGCCAATCAGCGAGTCGGTTACTCCCCCCTTCTCAGCCAATAAGAGGGCTGGTTACATATGGTTTTCCCCATTACATAACAATTCGCCCTTTGAGATTTCGTATATACCGGACCAGCAATGTGATTAAATTATCAGAAAGTATTTTGACACAGTGCAAACAACTAGAATGTCAAGGTCGATGTTGTTGTTGTTTTAAGTGCACGCTCTCAGCGAATGTCAAGGTCAATGTTGTTGTTGTTGTTTTTGGCACGCTCGAGGTGAATGTCATGGTGTCCAGAAATAGTATTTGTCATTGTTGTTCAAGCCAAATGTTATGAGTTTTCCGGAATTTGGAACGCCTGTGCTGTCTACCTCAATTCACCTATCGTGAATCAATAATTCCCCTTAGAAACAACAAATTAATTCCCCTTTCTTGACAGATCAATCAACCAATGACATCATCTGTCAGACTTTAAAAATTTTCGCATAGAAACGATTCTCCAGGAATAGATCCAAGTCATTAATGTCTTTGCCTCGGAAACAATTCTTTTGGTCGAACTCCAAAGGATATTAATAGCCAAAGTCCATGGAAACAATTCTCCAAGAAACATCTTAGCGATGAATTGTTTTAGCGCGGGAATCAGGTTTCTTATTAATTTGAAATGCATTAGCGCAGAGATGCCAAAAACATAAGGAACACGCTGAATTACGTTTAGGGATTATTTGGGCGAAACTGTTTTAGACAGGTTATGGAACTATTTCGGCGAAACAGTTAGACATTTTAAAAGATGATTTTTGAAGAGATTTTAGAAGAGAATTTAATGGTGAAACTCTGTGGTCGTTATAATACACAAGTTTCATTTGAAAAGTGTTGTGAGGTCCTCTAACCCAACCCCAAAGGGTTCCAATCCTCCTACCCCAACCCCGAAGGAAGCCCCCGGTCCTCAAAGGCCCCCCAAGCTCCCAAAGGGCCCCCGGCGCCCCCCAAGGCCCACCCCGACCCCCCAAGGCCATCCCCGGGCCCCCCAAAGGCCCATCGAGCTCCCAAAGGACCAACGGGGTCCCAAAGGCCCTCCACCGGTCCCCAAATGTCCACCAGGCCCCCAACTGACCCCCCGGACCCCCAAAGGCCCCCCCTGTGCCCCAAAGGTCCTCCCGGTGCCCCAACGGCCCTCCCCTGGCCCCCAAAGGTCCCCCGGACCATAGAAGCGCCGCCGGGGTGCGCCGTGGGCCAGGAAAGCACCACAGGATGTGCCGCAAGGATGCGCCGCGGGTCTGGAAAGCGCCGCAGGGGATGCGCCGCAGGGAGGCACCGAAGGAAAGCGCCGCAGGATGCGCCGCAGGGATGCGCCGCAAAAAAAAGTAAACTAAAAAGTAAAAATTTCGAAATGTTATCCCCCAAACGCACTCCTCAGACCCCCAAAGGCCCTCCCCAGGTCCACAAAGGTCCCCCGGGCTCCCAAAGGGCCAACCAGCCCCAAAGGGTCCCCCGGGCCCCCAAAGGTCCTCCCCCGGTCCCCAAAGGTCCACTGGGCTCCCAAAGGCCCCCCCCGGTCCCCAAAGGTCCCCCGGGCTCCCAAAAGACCACTCAATCCTCAAGGGCCCCCGGATCCCCAAACGCCCTCCCTGGGCCCCAAAGGTTCTCCCCCGGTCCCCATACATGCACACAAAAACTTACACACACACAAAAACTTACACACACACACACAAAAACTTACACACACACACGAAAACTTACACACACACGCCAAAACTTACACACACACACACAAAAACTTACACACACACATACACAAAAAAACTTACACACACACATACACAAAAAAACTTACACATGCACACGAAAACTTACATGCAGACAAAAACTTACATGCACACAAAAACTTACACACAGACACACACAAAAAACTTACACACACAAACACACTAAAAATAAAACCCACACGCAAAATATAACACAAACACAAAAAAATACACACACACACACACACACACAAAAACTAAAAAATGAAAACAAAAAAAACTCACACACACACACACAAACACACACATACAAAAACAAAAACACAAACAAACAAAAAACAAACACAAACACGAAAACTTACACACACACTCAAAAAATAAAACAAACAAAAACTTACACAAACAAACACACACACACAAACTAATAAACAAAAACACAAAAAAAACTAAAACACAAAAAAAAAAACAAACACACACACACAAAAACTTACACACACACACAAAAAACTTACATCCACACACAAACTCTTAGACACAAAAAAAATTACACACAAACACAATAAAAATTTCAAAATCAAGAATATAAGAACATTCAAAAAAAAACTAAAATTCAAACAAAAAATTACAAACACACAAAAACATAAACACACGCACAAAAACATACACACACACACAAAAACTTACACATGAACACACATGAAAACTTACACACACACGAGAAAACTAACACACACACTCCAAAACTTACACACACACACAAAAACTAACTTAAACACACACAAACAAAAACTAACACAAGCAAACGAAAAATAAAAATCACACAAAAAATAAAAAGAACACAAAAAATTACACACACACACACACTAACACAAAACACAAACACACAAACACAAACACAAACTCACACACAAACACAAAAACTAACACACACACAAAAACTTACACACACACAAACACACACACACACACAAAAACTTACACATGAACACAAAAAAACTCACACACACACGCACAAAAACATACACACACACACACACACAAAAACAAAACACACACACACACGAAAACATACACACACACGCAAAAACTTACACACACAAAAACTTACACGCACACACACACACACACACACAAAAACATACACATGCACGCGAAAACTAACAAGCACACAAAAACTGACATGCACACAAAACTTACATGCACACAAAAACTTACACACACAAACACACGAAAACTCACACACACACGCCAAAACTTACACACACACACAAAACCTACACACACACACACACACACAAAAACTTACACATGAACACAAAAAAAACTCACAAACACACGGACAAAAACTTACACACACACACACAAACAAAAATGACACACACACACACCAAAAATTACACACACACGACAAAACAAAAAAAAACAAAAACATACACATGCACACGAAAACTTACACACACACACACGAAAACTTACACACACACTCCAAAACTAACACACACACACACACACTCCAAAACTTACACACACACGCCAAAACTTACACACACACACACACAAATCTTACACACACACACACACGAAAACTCACACACACACGCCAAAACTTACAGTCACACAAAAAATTACACACACACACCCACACAAAAACTTACACATGAACACAAAAAAACTCACACACACAAACAAAAAAAATAACACACACACACAAACACACACACACACACACAAACTTACACACACACACACACGAACACTAACACACACACATCAAAACTAACACACACAAAAGCTTAGACACACACACACACACACACACACACAAACTTATACACACACACACACACAAAAACTTACACACACAAAAACTTACACACACACACACACACAAACTAACACACACACACGCAAAAACATAGACCAACATTCAAAACCTTACATGCACACAAAAACTAACATTCGCACAAAAACTAACACACACACAAAAACTTACACACACTCACAAAAACTGACACACACACACAAAAACTTACACACACACACACACACATTAAAACTTACACACACATTTAAAAACTTACACACACACTCCAAAACTTACACACACACACACACAAAAACTTACACACACACACACACAAAAACTTACACATGCACACGAAAACTTACATACACACAAAAACTTACATGCACACAAAAACTTACACACACACACACACACAAAACTTACACACACACAAACACGAAAACTCACACACACACGCCAAAACTTACACACACACAAAAATTTACACACACACACACACACACACAAAAACCTACACAAGAACACACAAAAACTCACACACACACGCAAAAAAACTTGCACACACACACACACACACACAAACTTAACACACACACACACAAGAAAACTTACACACACAATCAAAAACTTACACACACAAAAAATTACACACACACACACACACAAAAACTTACACATGCACACTAAAACTTACATGCACACAAAAACTTACATGCACACAAAAACTTACATGCACACAAAAACTTACACACACACACACACGAAAACTCACACACACACACGCCAAAACTAACACACACACAAAAACTTACACACACACACACAAAAACTTACACATGAACACACAAAAAAAACTCACACACACACGCACAAAAACTTACACACACACACACTCACAAAACTTACACACACACACACGAAAACTTACACACACACGCCAAAACTGACACACACAAAAACTTACACATGCACACTAAAACATACACACACACACACGAAAACATACACACACACCCCAAAACTTACACACACACACACACACGCCAAAACTTACACACACACACGCCAAAACTTACACACACACACACACACAAACACTTACACACACACACACACAAAAACTTACACATGCACACGAAAACTTACATACACACAAAAACTTACATGCACACAAAAACTAACACACACAAACACACACACAAAACTTACAAACACAAACACACGAAAACAAACACACACAAACCAAAACTTACACTCACACAAAAACTTACACACACACACACACACAAAAAAACTTACACATTAACACAAAAAAACTCACACACACACGCACAAAAACTTACACACACACAAACACACACAAAACTTACACACACACACACTAAAACTAACACACACAATCAAAAACTTACACACAAAAAAACTTACACACACACACACACACACAAAAAACTTACACATGCACACCAAAACTTACAATCACAAAAAAACTTACATTCACACAAAAACTTACACACACACACACACACACAAAACTTACACACACAAACACACGAAAACTCACACACACACGCAAAACTTACACACACACAAAACTTACACACACACACACACACACAAACTTACACATGAACACAAAAAACTCACACACACACGCGCAAAAACTTACACACACACACACACACAAAACTTACACACACACACACGAAAACTTACACACACACGCCAAAACTAACAAACACAAAAACTTAAACATGAAAACTATAACAAACTAACACACACTCGAAAACTTACAACCACACACTAAAACATACACACACACACACACACACACACACACACACACTTACACACACACACACACACACAAAAACTAACACATGCACACGAAAACTTACATGCACACAAAAACTTACATGCACACAAAAACTAACACAAACAAACACACAAAATATACACACACACACACACACACGTAAAATCACACACACACTAAGAATATAAAACAAGAAAAAAAAAATAAACAAGAACACACACATAAACAAAAAAAAAAAAAACAAAACAAAAAAAAACTCAAACACTCACGCACACAAAATTACACACACACACACACACACAAAACTTACACGTACACACACGAAAAATTACACACACACACGCCAAAACTTACACACACAAAACTAAAACACACACACACACACACACACACAAACACAAACACACAAAAAAAACTTACACACACACAAACTGACACACACACACACACACACACAAACTTAAAAAAACAAACAAAAAAAGAATATAAAAACTTAAAATATTAGAAAAAAAAAAAATAAAAAACAAAAAAACAAAATTAAACACACACGCAAAAACTTACATTCACAAAAAAACTTACATGCACACAAAAACTTACACACACACAAAAACTTACACACACGCACAAAAACTTACACACACACACAAAAACTAACACACACACACACGAAAACTAACACACACACTCCAAAACTTACACACACACACAAAAACTAACACACACACACACACACACAAAATCTTACACAAGCACACGAAAACATACATCCACACAAAAACATATACACACACACACGAAAACTGACACACACACGTCAAAACTTACACACACTAAAGCTTAGACACAAAAACAATTACACACACACACACACAAAAACTAACACCCACACTATACATATTACACACACACACACAAAAACTGACACACACAAAAACTTACACACACACACACACAAAAACTTACACCCACACGCAACCAATTACACACACACACACAAAAACTTACACATACACACGAAAACATACGCACACACAAAAACTTACACACACTCACAAAAACTTACACACACACACAAAAACTTACACACACACACACACACTAAAACAAACTCACACACACCAAAACAAAAACACACACACTCCAAAACTTACACACACACACAAAAACTTACACACACACACACACACACAAAAACTTACACATGCACATGAAAACTCTATATGGTGATCCATTCAAACTGAACTATTCACGTAAAGAAGTCTCTATTGGTATCCTTATTTTATACATATCTAGTAGGAGAAAATAAAAATAGCAGAAACAAATTTATTGTATGATTACAATATAAAACTCATTATGCATATCAAAAATGGGATTAGTCCACCGGCCTGAATGGTGGAAATCCACTAGCTCAATATTGGGGTCCCAGTCCACCAGCCTGAATGGTGGAAATTCATTAGCTCAGAATTAGGGTCTTAGTTCACCAGTCTGAATGGTGGAAATTCACTAGCTCAGAATTGGGGTCTTAGTCCACCAGCGTGAATGATTGAAATTCACATTAGACGAGGTTGCGTGCGCAGACACACAGAGAGAGAGACGATTAACACACAGGGATAACACACACAAAGAGACGACACCTAACCTTTTCCGGCGAGTATGGTTAGGTTAGGTTAGGCTAGATTAAGTTAGGTTAGGTTAAGTTAGGTTAGGTTAGCCTACATACGCTTCACTTAGGTTAGCTTAGGTTAGGTGAGAGACAGGCAAAAAGTTTGGTGTATGATTAGGTTAGGTTAGGTTAGATTAAGTTAGGTTAGGTTAAGTTCGGTTAGGATAGTTTAGCCGACGTCCGCGCGCGAACTTAGGCTAACCTAGCCTCACCTAACTTAATCTAACCTAACCGAACCAAATCATAAACCTAACATTTTGCCTGTCTCTCACCTAACCTAAGCTAACCTAAGTTAAGCGTACGTGGGCTAACCAAACCTAACTTAACCTAACCTAACTTAATCTAGCCTAACCTAACCTAACCATACTCGCCGGAAAAGGTTAGGTGTCGTCTCTTTGTGTGTGTTGTCCCTGTGCGTTAGTCGTCTCTCTCTGTGTGCGTGTGCGCACGTAACCTCGTCTAATGTGAATTTCAACCATTCAGGCTGGTGGACTAAGACCCCAATTCTGAGCTAGTGAATTTCCACCATTCAGACTGGTGGACTAAGACCCTAATTCTGAGCTAGTGAATTTCCACCATTCAGGCTGGTGGACTGAGACCCCAATATTGAGCTAGTGGATTTCCACCAGTCAGGCTGGTGGACTAATCCCATTTTTGACATGCATAATGAGTTTTATATTGTAATCATACAATAAATTTGTTTCTGCTATTTTTATTTTCTCTTACTAGATATGTATAGAATAAGGATACCAATAGAGACTTCTGTACATTAATAGTTCAGTTTGAATGGATCACCATATATAGTTTTCGTGTGCATGTGTAAGTTTTTGTGTGTGTGTGTGTGTAAGTTTTGGCGTGTGTGTGTGTAAGTTTTGGCGTGTGTAAGTTTTGGTGTGTGTAAGTTTTGACGTGCATGTGTGTAAATGTGTGTTCGTTTGCTTTTGTTTTCGTGTGTGTGTGTGTATTTTTTTGTGTGTGTGTGTAAGTTTGTGTGTGTGTTTGTTATGTTTTTTGTGTGCATATGTTTTCGTGCGTTTGTAAAAGTTTTTGTGTGTGTGAGCTTTGGCGTGTGTGTGTAAGTTTTGTGTGTGTGTGTAAGTTTGTGTGTGTGTAAGTTTTTGTGTGTGTGTGTGTAAGTTTTTGCGTGTGGGTGTAAGTTTTTGTGTGTGTGTGTGTGTGTAAGTGTTTGTGTGTCTAAGCTTTTGTGTGTGTAAGTTTTTACGTTTGTGTGTAAGTTTTAGTGTGTGTGTGTATAAGTTTTTGTTTGCATGTAAGTTTTAGTGTGCATGTGTAAGTTTTTGTGTGTGTGTGTGTGTGTGAGTTTTTGTGTGTGTGTAAGTTTTGGCGTGTGTTTGTAAGTTTTCGTGTGTGTGTGTGTAAGTTTTGTGTGTGTGTGTAGTGTGTGCGTGTGTGTAAGTTTTTGTGTGTGTGTAAGTTTTTGTGTGCATGTAAGTTTTTGTGTGCGTATGTAAGTCTTTGCGTGTGGGTGTAAGTTTTGTGTGTGTGTGTAAGTTTTTGTGTGTCTGCTATTGCGTGTGGATATAAGTTTTTGTGTGTCTGTGTAAGTGTGTGTGTGTGTGTGTGTGTGTGTTAGTTTGTGTGTGTGTATGTTTTTGTGTGTGTGTGTGTGTGTAAGTTTGTGTGTGTGTGTGTGTGTGTGTGTAGCTTTGTGTGTGTGTGTGTGTGTGTGTGTGTGTGTCGTGTGTGTGTGTGTAAGTTTGTGTGTGTGTGTGTGTGTGTGTGTCTTGTGTGTGTGTGTGAGTTTTTGTGTGTCGTGTGTAAGTTTTTGTGTATGTGTGTGTGTGTGTGTAAGTTTTGTGTGTGTGTAAGCTCTGCGTGTGTGTGTGAGTCTTCGTGTGTGTGTGTGTGTGTAGTTTGTGTGTGTGTGTGTGTGTATGTGTTTTGTGTGCATGTAAGTTTTTGTGTGCATGTAAGTGTTTCGTGTGTATGTGTGTGTGTGTGTGTGTGTGTGTGTAAGTTTGTGTGTGTGTGTGCTGTGTGTGTGTGTGTTGTGCGTGTGTGTGTAAGTTTTGTGTGTGTGTGTGTAAGTTTTCGTGTGCATGTGTAAGTTTTCATGTGTGTGTGTGTAAGTTTTGTGAGTGTGTGTGTGTAAGTTTTTGTGCGTGTGTGTGTGTGAGTCTTTGTGTGTGCATGTGTAAGTTTTTGTGTGTGTGTGTGTGTGTGTAGTGTTTGTGTGTGTGTAAGTTTTGGCGTGTGTGTGTGAGTTGTGTCGTGTGTGTGTGTGTGTGTAAGTTTGTGTGTGTGTGTGTGTGTGTGTAAGTCTTTGTGTGCATGTAAGCTTTTGTGTGCATGTAAGTTTTCGTGTGCATGTGTAAGTTTTTGTGTGTGTGTGTGTGTGTGCAAGTTTTTGTGTGTGTAAGTTCTGGCGTGTGTGTGTAAGTTTTCGTGTGTGTGTGTGTAAGTGTGTGTGTGTGTGTGTGTGTGTGCAAGTTTTTGTGCGTGTGTGTGTGAGTTTCTTTGTGTTCATGTGCAAGTCTTTGTGTGTGTGTGTGTGTGTGTAGCCCTGTGTGTGTGTGTCTGGCGTGTGTGTGTGAGTTTTCGTGTGTGTGTGTGTGTAAGTTTTGTGTGTGTGTGTGTGTGTAAGTTTTTGTGTGCATGTAAGTTTCTGTGTGCATGTAAGTCTTCGTGTGCATGTGTAAGCTTTTGTGTGTGTGTGTGTGTGTGTAAGTTTGTGTGTGTGTGTGTGTGTCGTGCGTGTGTGTGTGTGTGTCTGTGTGTGTGTGTCAAGTTTTCGTGCGTGTGTGTGTGAGTTTTCGTGTGCATGTGTAAGTTTCTGTGTGTGTGTGTTTCATGTGTGTGTGTAAGTTTCGTGTGTGTGTGTGTAAGTCTGTGAGTGTGTGTGTGTGTTTTGTGCGTGTGTGTGTGAGTTTTTGTGTTCATGTGTAAGTTTTTGTGTGTGTGTGTGTGTGTAAGTTTTTGTGTGTGTGTAAGTTTTGGCGTGTGTGTGTGAGTTTTAGTGTGTTTGTGTGTGTAAGTTTTTGTGTGCATGTAAGTTTTTATGTGCTTGTAAGTTTTTGTGTGCATGTTAGTTTTCGTGTGCATGTGTTAGTTTTTGTGTGTGTGTGTGTGTGTGTAAGTTTTTGTGTGTAAGTTTTGCGTGTGTGTAAGTTTTCGTGTGTGTGTGTAAGTTTGTGTGTGTGTGTGTGTAAGTTTTTGTGCGTGTGTGTGTGATTTTTTTGTGTGTTCATGTGTGTTTGTGTGTGTGTGTGTGTGTGTGTGTTTTGTGTGTGTGTAAGTTTGCGTGTGTGTGTGAGTTTTCGTGTGTGTGTGTGTGTGTTTGTGTGCATGTAAGTTTTGTGTGCATGTAAGTTTTCGTGTGCATGTGTAAGTTTGTGTGTGTGTGTGTGTGTGTGTGTGTGTAAGTTTTGTGTGTGTGTGTGTATGTTTTTGTGTGCTTGTTTGTTTTTGTTTGCTTGTTTTTTTTTGTGTGCATTTGTATGTGTGTGTGTGTGTGTGTGTGTGTGTTTGTTTGTGGTTGGGTTTTTTTATGTTTTGGCGTGTGTGTGTATGTTTTGGTGTGTGTGTGTTTGTTTTCGTGTGTGTGTGTAAGTTTTTGTGTGTATGTGTAAGTTTTTGTGTGTTTGTAAGTTTTTGTGTGCATGTATGGGGACCGGGGGAGGACCTTTGGGGCCCAGGATGGGCGTTTGGGGATCCGGGGGCCCTTGAGAATTGAGTGGTCTTTTGGGAGCCTGGGGGACCTTTGGGGACCGGGGGAGGGCCTTTGGGAGCCCAGTGGACCTTTGGGGACCGGGGGAGGACCTTTGGGGGCCCGGGGGACCCTTGGGGGCCGGTTGGCCCTTTGGGAGCCCGGGGGACCTTTGAGGACCAGGGGAGGGCCTTTGGGGGTCTGAGGAGGGCGTTGGGGGGATACCATGACGAAAGTTTTACTGGGTAGTGTACTTTTTTTTTGCGGTGCATCCCTGCGGCGCATCCTGCGGCGCTGTCCTGCGGTGCCTCCCTGCGGCGCATCCCCTGCGGCGCTTTCCTGACCCGCGGCGCATCCCTGCGGCACATCCTGCGGCGCTTTCCGGGCCCACGGCGCATCCCGGCGGCGGTTCTCTGGTCGGGGGGACCTTGGGGGGCCGGGGGAGGGCATTGGGGGCACAGGGAGGGCCTTGGGGGCACAGGGTGGGCCTTTGGGGGTCCGGGGGGCAGTTGGGGGCCTGGGGGACATTTGGGGACCGGTGAAGGGCCTTTGGGACCCCGTTGGTCCTTTGGGAGCTCAATGGGCCTTTGGAGGGCCCGGAGATGGCCTTTGGGGGTCTGGGTGGGCCTTTGGGGGCGCCGGTGGCCCTTTGGGAGCTTGGGGGGCCTTTGAGGACCGGGGGCTTCCTTCGGGGTTGGGGTAGGAGGATTGGAACCCTTTGGGGTTTGGGTTAGAGGACCTCACAACACTGTTCAAATGAAACTTGTGTATTATAATGACCACAGAGTTTCACCATTAAATTCTCTTCTAAAATCTCTTCAAAAAATCATCTTTTAAAATGTCTCTAACTGTTTTGCCGAAATGGATCCATAGCATGTCTAAAACAGTTTAGACTAAAAACTCCCTAAACTTAATTCAGTGTGTTCCCTTTGTTTTTGGTATCTCTGCGCTAATAAATTTCAAATTAATAAGAAACCTGTTTCCCATAGTATAAAAATTCATCGCTAAGATATTTCTTGGAGAATTGTTTCCATGGCCTTTGGCTATTAATATCCTTTGGAGTTCGACCAAAAGAGTTGTTTCCGAGGCAAAGACATTAATGACTTGGATCTATTCCTGGAGAATCGTTTCTATGCGAAAATTTTTAAAGTCTGACAGATGATGTCATTGGTTGATTGATCTGTCAAGAAAGGGGAATTAATTTGTTGTTTCTAAGGGGAATTATTGATTCACGATAGGTGAATTGAGGTCGACAGCACAGGTGTTCCAAATTCCGGGAAACTCATAACATTTGGCTTGAACAACAACAACAAATACTATTTCTGGACACCATGACATTCACCTCGAGCGTGCCAAAAACAACAACAACAACATTGACCTTGACATTCGCTGAGAGCGTGCACTTACAACAACAACAACATCGACCTTGACATTCTACGTGTTTACACTGTGCCAAAATACTTTCTGATAATTTAATTACATTGCATGTCCGTTATATACGAAATACCAAGGGTGAATTGTTATGTAGCGGGGAAAACTATAAGTAACCAGCCCTCTGATTGGCTGAGAAGGGGGGTGTAACCCACTCGCTGATTGGCTGAGAAGGAAACACGTGATCTAACTGTTTCCTATTTCTGGAAACTCTTAACATTCGCCTCGAGCATGTACATGTCCAAAACAACAACAACATCAAATGCTGTTTCCTTTTTCTGGACACCTTGACATTCGCTGAGAGCGTGCACTTGGCCAAAACAACAACAAAAACACATACGGTTTCCTATTTCTGGACACCATGACAGTCGCTGAGCGTGCACGTTCCAAAAACAACAACAACACCAACTACTGTTTCCTATTTCTGGACACCTTGACATTCACCTCGAGCGTGCACTTATAACAACAACAACAAATAAATCGACCTTGGAAAAAGAGGTCATTGATCCCAATAACAACGTGTTCTCCCTAGGGACTCTATGCCCATATATGGTGTGGGCGTGGGAGTTGTAGGGTCATTTCTACTTCCAAGCTGTTCCTCTTTTTGTCACTGGTTGAAAATTTACTCGTTTTTTTTTCACTATTTTTTTTTTCATTTTTAGCCAATAGTACAGGGAAACTAGAGTTTGGCCCCAAACAAACTGCAACAGAAATGATTTTTACACCATGCTATAGAGAAAAAACGATGAACAACATATCCAAAGTTGCACATTCTAGGTCGACGCATAACTAGTTTTTTTTTGCTTTTCGTGTCAATTTTCTCAGTTTTTTTTTCTGAAAATATGAACTCTCGGTGAATGTTGATTAGTCAGTATATTAAGTACCGTCCCGATGTAAAATGAAGAGCTGAGCCCGAAAATGAAAGGTAATTTGATGTACAATGTACCAGAAAAAAGTTTCATAATCATCAATATTTAATTTTACCCTTCTCATCGTTGTGACCTCTTTTTCACCATACTATCAGAAGACAACTATTCTGACACTGCTTTTCATGAAGGCAACTATTTCAGGCACTGCTTTTCATATTACATCAGGACGGTACTTTATATACAGAAAAACGAACATTTACCGATAGTTAATTTTTTTTAGAAGAAAACTTAGAAGATTGACACGAAACGCAAAAAAAACTAGTTTTGCGTCTACCTAGAATGTGCCACTTTTAATATGTTGTTAAGCTTTTTTTTCTCTGCAACATGGTTCAAAAATCATTTCTGTTGCAATTTCTTTGGGGTCGACCCATATTTTTGGCTAGTTTGCCTATACTACAGAGTGGTCTTAAAAATTCTGTCCGAATGTAAGTTTCGAATTATCAGAAAAAAATCGGGTTATTGGCTCTTTTTTTATCCCCATTTTCGGGATAACCGATTTTTTTGCAACTTTTCTTTTTAATAAAACTTTCTAAATCCGTATGTTCCGACTATACCCTTTAAAAGTCCCAATGAATGAAAATTCTTTTTAGTCCTTAACCATATGCATGGCCGAATTCTGTGGAAATTTTGGCTTACGCTCATTTGGCAGAGCACGGCAGATTTGTAAATATATGTTGTTCTAAATTCTCTATGAACTGATTGACATGATCTTACCTGGAAAGGGTGGAGTACACTAGCTTTTGAAATATCCTAACTTGAAGAAGACCAATGTTTACTGCAAAAACCGAATGAAAAAAACGTCTGAAACGGATGATTACTCAAATGATGTCTTATATATTTCCATTTAGAACAGCTTCGCATGTCTAAGTTACGAAAAGAGAAGTATCATTTGCTTATAAATGACAGACTATATTCGGCAGTACAAAACAATGTGAAGCCAACTTCCTTTTTTGACAGCATTCAAAGACAGCGTTTCATGATGTAACACTGAAGCATTATTAGCTCATTAGACTATGATCCATACTATTTTTTCTTGACACAAAGAAACTTTGATATACTGAGCCAGGTTGCATCAGTCACTAAACACGACACATCTTTTTTATCACACCCTTGCTATGCAAATAGCAGTTCATTAATAATGATGAAGATATGAATGACTTGATTATTGGTTTTCTTATTACCATAAGTCAAGCTCTGAGATGGCAGTTTCTCAATGGAAGGTATTGGTTTGCTATTAATCTCGAAAGATTACCTAGTCAGATCGCTCACTTACTTCAGGAGGTAAGGGGTGGGATTAATGTTACACTCGAATTATATAGAAATATAATCCCTGACTAAAGAACGTACATATTAAAATTCATCCGTAGCTGTTAGAGGAATTTTAAGGCGCCTGATGTTTTAGAGACATAGGGGGTGTTCCAGACCTCATTATCATTTATGGTCAATAATTACTTGTCATTATCTTCATTCAAAAATGTCAGATAACAACAAATTCACCCTTAAATTGCTAATAATGCATAAAAGATAGATTAAAGAATACAAAGCAATACGGCACTGGACTTTACAGTCCTTACCGGCGGTTCTCATCTTCGGTTTATGACCCTTCAGCCAGGAAGTGCAATGGGTGGGGGGCAGCTACTTTGTACTTTCGCACACCCTTCCTGTTTACCTTCTCCAGATTTCTCCTGGTACCTATTTAGAGCAAGGTTGATTGAGTTTAAAGAGTCAGGTTGCCCCCTCTTGCCCCCATTCCAAACCAAAAAACCAGCGACACCACGACTTTTAACGGAAAAAACGGAACAATTTCCTAACAGAAAAAATTTCCAGTCTAGTATCACTGAGGAAAGTGAAAACACCAAAATTACTCCTGTTAAGTTTTGAAAAATATACTTAGGCCCTACCCCCCCCCTAATTTCTGTGAATTAACGTACTACATCAAAATGCATGATCATGGTGACAATTTTCGCTTTTGACGCGACGGATACCAAAATGAAGATTACAGAAGATCTTAGAACATACTGATATGAGTCGGAAGTGCTTAAATTAAAAATATTCTGCTTCAAAGAACATTGAACAGAGGACTTTAATGATATTCTAATTAAAGTCTTTAGACCACTGTTCAGCAGGAACCTCAGACTTCTTTGAGAAACCTTTTCTTTACAAAAGACGCAAGATCCTAGCATTCTAATCAGCCAAAAAATGAGCCTAACTTATCTGTAAGATGTTTTACTTGCAAGATTTCTAGTGATTAACGAAATCACATTCTAAAAAAGTCTTGACCGCAAACCTCCCATCGCAGTACCCAGGACAGCTTTCCTCGACCCTTTCTGATAGGTCCTGTCTCTACGTAAAATATGGCCAGTGACCATAGTAAATTTGCCATCAATGGGACAAAAATTCATGACCTCTTGAATCCTTGTAAAAATTTCTGACGCTAGACAATAATTCAGCTGTTTCAGAGAACACAACCCAAAGCCAAAAAAATAAGGTCAGTAGCTAACTGTAATCAGGGTTGAATATCCAGCATTTTCATTGGGAGGGGAGGGCAAGAGGGGTCCATATCTGGATAGTCAAAGGGCATGGGATGCATAATATTTTTTCTCCACATTATTGGGGGGCAACTGCCCCTCCTTGCCACCCCCAAACGACACCCCTGACTGTAATTGACTTCCTCATGTAAGAAAGACTTATGTCAATCTAACTGACATTTGCTGCGTGGAATCTATATTGGTAGGCTGTTGTCCCTAATCGTTTAGCTGTTGCCAGGGTTTCCAAAACTGGCCACGGAAACTTAGGCCATTGTAATCCCCAAAAAAGCCCACAACAGGTCTAGTAGCCTGGATAAAAAATTTCCATTGTAACCACTTGTAGTTACCCATATTTTCAGGAATATAGAAAGAATAAACCATCTTTCAATTAAATTACACAGAGACTCGGCATTCTCAAAGATTTTACCGGATTGATGAACCCTGTTTACCGACAAACTGCAAGAGTAAATAACCTCATTTATTGTATAGTTTATGCAGTGGTAGCACTGCACAACCCTTTTGAGGAAAGGTGCATCTATACAAGGGTTTCATAGATACTAGTAGAAAACGGGGTACCAGCCCGGACGGGCACCACTGCTGCCTCCTACAATTGAGTGTGCATGTGCCAAACCATATATACAATGTATTGATCCCCCTGAGGGGAAATAAATTTCTGAGAACTTGATTTGCATAATCGAGGGAAGTAAATTTCTGAGAAATTGATTTGCATAATCGAGGGGAATTATTGATTTATGAACGGGGAATTTATAAACAATTATGGCTTCTTTGATCTTAGGTCTGAGGGATAAACGGTCTTTACGTCACAGAGATAAATTAATATTATATTTTTAAATATGACTTCCTTGATCTTTAGTGCCAAGAATTAGAAATGACATCACTTGTTATCTTAGAATTATGCAGGAGTCTAGGAAGATAGAAAAATCCTTTTTAAATACGGCTTCTCTGATCTTTAAGCCAGAGAGATAAATTGATATTCTATCGAAACCATAATAGTGTAGCTAGGAACATCTTAGAGATGAGGAGATTAACGCGGAAAAGGGTTTTCTAGGAATTTCAAATGTGACAGCGCAGGGATGCCAAAACAAAAGGAACACGCAGAAATTACATTTAGGGATTATTTGGGCGAAACAGTTTGAGACATTTTAGAAGATGATTTGGGCGAAACAGTTTGAGACTTTTTAGAAGATAATTTTAGACGATGATTTGGGGTGAAGCTCCGTGGTCGTTATAATGCGTAAGTTCCATTTGAACAGTGTTCTGATGTCCCCTACCCCAACCCCAAATGGCCCCCTACCCCAACCCCAAAGGGCCCTATCCCCTCTGGCCCCCAAAGGACCCCCAAGGCCTGCCTAGCTCTCAAAATGACCCCGGGCCCCCAAATGCCCCCGGCCCCCCAAGTGCTCCCGAGGCCCCAAATTTTTTAAAAAGTTTTTTGAATCAATTTGTTTGCATATCTGGGTTGGTGTTTGCAAGTCCAAGTATTTGTCTTTGTTGGTTTATATATCTAAAGTGCCTGTCTTTCTCTGTTTGAATGTCTGATTCTTTTTGTTTGCATGTCTGGGTTGGTGTTTGCAAGTCCAAGTATTTGTCTTTGTTGGTTTGTCTATCTAAAGTGCCTATATTTCTCTGTTTGCATGTCTGATTCTATTTGTTTGCATGTCTGGGTTGGTGTTTGCAAGTCCAAGTATTTGTCTTTGTTGGTTTGTATATCTAAAGTTCTTGTCTTTCTCTGTTTGCATGTCTGATTCTATTAGTTTGCATGTTTGGGTTGGTGTCTGCAAGTCCAAGTATTTGTCTTTGTTGATTTGTATATCGAAAGTGACTGTCTTTCTCTGTTTGTAAGTCTGATTCTATTTGTTTGCATGTCTGAGTTGTTGTTTTAAAGTACAAGTATTTATCTTTGTATGTTTGTATATATAAAGTTACTGTCTTTCTCTGCTTGCATGTCAGATTCTATTTTTTTACATGTCGTAGTTGATGTTTTGCCAGTCCAGTTATCTGTATTTGTTTCTTTGTATATAAAAAGGACCTGTGTTTAGCAGTCTGAGTATCTGATTCTATTTGTTTGTATGTCTGGGTTGATGTTTTAATGTCCTGTTAAATTTTTCTTTGTCTTTTATTATATAAATTGAATGTTTCTCTCTGTTTGCATTTCTGATTTTATTTTTTTGCAGGTCTTGGCTGGTGTTTGCAAGTCCAAGAATTTGTTTTTGTTGGTTTGTATATCTACATTGCATGTCTTTCTCTGCTTGCATGTCTGATTCTATTTGTTTGTATGTCTGGGTTGGTGTTTGCAAGTCCAAGTATTTGTCTTTGTTGGTTTGTATATCTAAAGTGCCTATCTTTCTCTGTTCGCGTGTCTTATTATATTTGTTTGCATGTCTGGGTTGGTGTTTGCAAGTCCAAGAATTTTTATTTGTTGTTTTGTATATCTAAAGTGCCTGTCTTTCTCTGTTTGCATGTCTGATTCTATTTGTTTACATGTCTGGGTCGGTGTTTGCAAGTCCAAGGATTTGTCTTTGTTGATTTGTATATCTAAAGTGCCTGTCTTTCTCTGTTTGCATGTCTGATTCTATTTGTTTGGATGTCTGGATGTGGTTTTGCAAGTCCAAGGATTTGTCTTTGTAGATTTTTATATCTAAAGTGCCTGTATTTCTCTGTTTTCATGTCTGATTCTATTTGTTTGCATGTTGGTATTGGTTTTTTCAAGTCCGAGTAGTTGTCGTTGTTGATATGTATATCTAAAGTGCGTTTCTTTCTCTGTTTGCATGTCTGATTCTATTTGTTTGCATGTCTGGGCTGGTGTTTACAAGTCCAGGTATCTGTCTTTGTTGGTTTGTATATCTAAAGTGCCTGTTTTTCTATGTTTGCATGTCTGATTCTATTTGTTTGTATGTCTGGGTTGTTGTTTACAAGTCCAAGTATTTGTCTTTGTTGGTTTGTATATCTAAAGTGCATGTCTTTCTCTGTTCGCATGTCTGATTTTATTTGTTTGCATGTCTGGGTTGGTGTTTACAAATCCAAGAATTTGTCTTTGTTGGTTTGTATGTCTAAAGTGCCTGTCTTTCTCTGTTTTCCTGTCTGTTTCTATTTGTGCGCATGTCTGGGTTGGTGTTTTCAAGTCCAAGTATTTGTCGTTGAGGGCTTGTGGTTATAAATTACATGTCTGTTCAACTTGGCACCCCTTATTTTTTTTGTTTATATTTCTGGGCTGGGGTCTGCAAGTCAAAGAATTTGTCGGTGTTGGGTTTGTATATACATAGTGTTTGCCTTTCTCTGTTTTAAGGTCTGATTCTATTTGTTTACATTTTTGAGTTGGTGTTTGCAAGTCCGAGTATTTGTCTTTGATGGTTTGTATATCTAAAGTGCCTTTCTTTCTCTGTTTACGTGTCTGATTCTATTTTTTTGCATGTCTGGGTGGGTGTTTGCAAGTCCAAGTATTTGTCTTTGTTGGTGTGTATATCTAAAGTGCCTGTCTTTCTCTGTGTGAATGTCTGATTCTATTTGTTAGCATGTCCGGGTTAGTGTTTGCAAGTCCAAGTATTTGTCTTTGTTGGTTTGTATATCTAAAGTGCCTGTCTTTCTCTGTTTGCCTTTCTGAGTATATGTGTGTGCATATGTGTGGTGGAGTTTGCAACTCCAAGTATCTGATTTTTTGGGTTGGTATATAGAAATTACATGCCTGTGTATGTGCTCAAATCTTGTTATAATAATGTATTGTCTTTGGTTTATTGTTGCACTTCCGAGAAGTAGCCTCTGTTGGTGTGTCCATTTTAACAGCATGTCTTTCTCTGGTTTATATTCTGATTATATGTATTAGAATGTCTGTTATTGTTTTTTAAATTCTATGTATTTGTCTTTGTTATTTTGTATATCGAAAGGGCCTGTGTTCCTCTGTTTGCATGTCTGATTCTATTTGTTTGCATGTCTGGGTTGGTGTTTAAATGTCCAAGAATTTGTCTTTATTGGTTTGTATATCTAAAGGGCCTGTCTTTCTCTGTTTGCATGTCTGATTCTATTTGTTTGCATATCTTGGTGGGTGATTGCAATTCCAAGTATTTGTATTGGTTGGTGTTCATATCGAGAGTATCGGTGTATATATGTGCGCATGTCAGATTCTAAGTGTGTCCCGGCCTGAGTAGATGATTGCCTGCCAAACTGACGCGCGGTGTTTGTTTCTATTCTTAAATAACCTTTGTGCCTCTGTTTTACTGTCAGAATCGCTCTATGTGAATTAATTGATCTGTTTTTGCAAGTTTAGAGAAGCGTCTTTGTTGGTTTGTATTTGTACATTGCCGGTCTTTCTACGTGGGCATTTCTGATTACATTTGAGTGATCACCTTGGTTTGTTTTTGCAGGTTCAATGAAGGGTATTTACGGGTGTGTAAACCTAAATTGCACGTCGTCGTATGCTTGCATTCCATAATTTAACTTTTTGAAAATCTGTGCGGATTTTTGCCAGTCGAGTTATCGTCTTTTGTTGGTGTTTCTATCTAAAGAGCTCGTCTTTCTCTGTTTGCAAGTCAGATTCTATTTGTTTGAACATCTGTACTGATTTTAGCCAGTCCAAGTATGCATCTTTGTTGTGTTGTATATCTAAAGTGCCTGTCTTTGTCGGTTTGCATGTCTGATGCTATTTGTTTACATGTCTGGATTGGTGTTTTCAAGTCAAAGTATCTGTCTTTGTTTGTTTGTATATCTAAATTGACTTTCTGTCTACGTTTGCTTGTCTGTTTATATTTATTTGAATGTCTGGGTTGGTGTTTTCAAGTCCAAGTATTTGTCTTTGTTGGTTTGTATATCTAAAGTGCCTGTCTTTCTCTGTTTGCTTGTCTGATTCTATTTGTTTGCATGTCTGGGTTGATGTCTGCAAGTCCAAGTATTTGTCTTTGTTGGTTTGTATATCTAAAGTATCTGTCTTTCTCTGTTTGCATGTCTGATTCTATTTGTTTGCATGTCTGGGTTGATGTTTTCAAGTCAAAGTATTTGTCTTTGTTGGTTTGTATATATAAAGTGCCTGTCTTTCTCTGTTTGCATGTCCGATTCTATTGGTTTACATGTCTGGGTTGGTGTTTGCAAGTCCAAGTATTTGTCTTTGTTGGTTTGTATATCTAAAGTGCCTGTCTTTCTCTGTTTGCACGTCTGATTCTATTTGATTGCATGTCTGGTTTGGTGTTTGCAAGTTCAAGTATTTGTCATTGTTGGTTTGTATATCTAAAGTGCCTGTCTTTCTCTGTTTGCGTGTCTTATTCTATTTGTTTGCATGTCTGATTTGGTGTTTGCAAGTCCAAGTATTTGTCTTTGTTGGTTTGTATATCTAAAGTGCCTGTCTTTCTCTGTTTGCATGTCTGATTATATTTGTTTGCAAGTCTGAGTTGGTGTTTGCAAGTCCAAGTATTTGTCTTTATTGGTTAGTATATCTAAAGTGCCTATCTTTCTCTGTTTGCATGTCTGGGTTGGTGTTTGCAAGTCCAAGTATTTGTCTTTGTTGGTTTGTACATCTAAAGTGCCTGTCTTTCTCTGTTTGCATGTCTGATTCTATTTGTTTGCATGTCTGGGTTGTTGTTTTCCAGTCCAAGTATTTGTTATTGTTGGATTTTTTATATAAAGTGACTGTCATTCTCTGTTAGCATTTGTTATTCTATTTGTTTGCATTTCTTGGCTGATGTTTGCAAGTCCAAGTATTTGTCGTTGTTTGTTTGTATATCTAAAGTGTCTGTCTTTCTCTGTTTGCATGTCTGATTCTATTTGTTTGCATGTCTGTGTTGTTGTTTGCAAGTCCAAGTATTTGTCTTAGTTGGTTTGTATATCTAAAGTGCCTGTCTTTCTCTGTTTGCATGTCTGATTCTATTTGTTTGCATGTCTGGGTTTGTGTTTTCAAGTCCAAGTATTTTTCTTTGTTGGTTTGTATATATAAAGTTCCTGTATTTCTCTGTTTGCATTTCTGATTCTATTTGTTTTCATGTTAGGGGTGTTGTTTGCAAGTCCAGGTATTTGTCTTTGTTGGTTTGTACATCTAAAGTGCCTGTCTTTCTCTGCTTGCATGTCAGATTCTATTTTTTTGCATGTCTGGGTTGATGTTTGCAAGTCCAAGTATTTTTCTTTGATGGTTTGTATATCTAATTTGCCTGTCTTTCTTTGTTTGCCTGTCTGATTCTATTTGTTTGCATGTCTGGGATGATGTTTGCAAGTCCAAGTATTTGTCTTTGTTGGTTTGTATATCTAAAGTGCCTGTCTTTCTATGTTTGTATATCTGAATCTTTTTGTTTGCATGTCTGGGTTGGGGTTTGCAAGTCCAAGTATTTGTCTTTGTTGGTTTGTATATCTAAAGTGCCTGTCTTTCTCTGTTTGCATGTCCGATTCTATTGGTTTGCATGTCTGGGTTGATGTTTGCAAGTCCAAGTATTTGTCTTTGTTGGTTTGTATATCTAAAGTGCCTGTCTTTCTCTGTTTGCATTTCTGATTCTATTTGCTTGCATGTCTGGTCTGGTGTTTGCAAGTCCAAGTATTTGTCTTTGTTGGTTTGTATATCTAAAGTGCCTGTCTTTCTCTGTTTGCATTTCTGATTCTATTTGTTTGCATGTCTGGATTGGTGTTTGCAAGTCCAAGTATTTGTCTTTGTGGTTTGTATAACCAAAGTGCCTGTCTTTCTCTGTTTGCATGTCTGATTCTATTTGTTTGCATGTCTGGGTTGATGTTTGCAAGTCCAAGTATTTGTCTTTGTTGGTTTGTATATCTAAACTGTCTGTCTTTCTCTGTTTGCATGTCTGATTCTATTTGTTTGCATGTCTGGGTTGGTGTTTTCAAGTCCAATTATTTGTCTTTGTTGGTTTGTATATCTAAAGTTACTGTATTTCTCTGTTTGCATTTCTGATTCTATTTGTTTGCATGTCTGGGTTGGTGTTTGCAAGTCCAAGTATTTGTATTTGTTGGTTTGTATTTCTAATGTGACTGTCTATTTTTGTTTGCATGTCTGATTCTATTTGTTTGCATGTCTGGGATGATGTTTGTAAGTCCAAGTATTTGTCTTTGTTGGTTTGTATATCTAAAGTGCCTGTCTTTCTGTGTTTGCATATCTAATTCTATTTGTTTGCATGTCTGGGTTGGTGTTTTCAAGTCCAAGTATTTGTCTTTGTTGGTTTGTATATCTAAAGTACCTGTCTTTCTCTGTTTGCATGTCCGATTCTATTGGTTTGCATGTCTGGGTTGGTGTTTGCAAGTCCAAGTATTTGTCTTTGTTGGTTTGTATATCTAAAGTGCCTGTCTTTCTCTGTTTGCATGTCTGATTCTATTTGTTTGCATGTCCGGTTTGGTGTTTGCAAGTCCAAGTATTTGTCTTTGTTGGTTTGTATATCTAAAGTGCCTGCCTTTCTCTGTTTGCATGTCTGATTCTATTTGTTTGCATGCCTGACTTGTTGTTTGCAATTCCAAGTATTTGTCTTTGTTGGGTTGTATATCTAAAGTGCATGTCTTTCTCTGTTTTCATGTCTGATTCTAATTGTTTGCATGTCTGGGTTGCTGTTTGCAAGTCCAAGTATTTGTCTTTGTTGGTTTGTATATCTAAACTGTCTGTCTTTCTCTGTTTGCATGTCTGATTCTATTCTGTTTGCATGTCTGGATTGGTGTTTTTAAGTCCAATTATCTTTCTTTATTGGTTTGTATATCTAAAGTGCCTGTATTTCTCAGTTTGCATGTCTTATTCTATGTGTTTGCTTGTTTGGACTGTTGTTTGCAAGTCCAATTATTTGTCTTAGTTGGTTTGTATATCTAAAGTGCTTGTCTTTCTCTGTTTGCATGTCTGATTCAATTTGTTTGCATGCCTGGATGTGTTTTTACAAGTCCAAGTATTTGTCTTTGTTGGTTTGTATATCTAAAGTGCTTCTCTTTCTCTGTTTGTATGTCTCATTCTATTTGTTTTTAGGTCTGGGTTGTTGTTTTCAACTCCAAGTATTTGTGTTTGGTTTTTTTTATATATAAATTGACAGTCTATATCTGTTTGTTTGTCTGATTCTATTTGTTTGAATGTCTGGGTTGTTGTTTGCAAGTCCAAGTATTTGTCTTTGTTGTTTTTTATATCTAAAGTGCCAGTCTCTATCTGTGTGCATGTCTGATTCTATTTTTTTGCATTTCTGGGTTGGTGTTTGAAAGTCCAAGTATTTGTCTTTGTTGGTTTGTATATCTAAAGTAACTTTCATTCTCTGATTGAATGTATGATTCTATTTGTTTGCATGTCTGGGTTGGTGTTTGCAAGTCCAAGTATTTGTCTTTGTTGGTTTGTATATCTAAAGTGCCTGTCTTTCTCTGTTTGAATGTCTGATTCTATTTGTTTGCATGTCTGGGTTGGTGTTTATAAGTCCAAGGATTTGTCTTTGCTGGTTTGTATATCTAAAGTACCTGTCTTTTTCTGTTTGCATGTCTGATTCTATTTGTTTGCATGTCTGGGTTGGTCTTTGCAAGTCCAAGTATTTGTCTTTGATGGTTTGTATATCTAAAGTCCCTTTTTTCTCTGTTTGCATGTCTGATTTTGTTTGTTTGCATGTCTGGGTTGGTGTTTGCAAGTCCAAGTATTTGTCTTTGTTGGTTTGTATATCTAAAGTGCCTGTCTTTCTCTGTTTTTATGTCTGATTCTATTTGTTTGCATGTCTGGGTTGGTGTTTGCAAGTCCATGTATTTGTCGTTGTTGGTTTGTATATCTAAAGTCCCTTTTTTCTCTGTTTGCTTTTCTGTTTCTATTTGTGGGCATTTCTGGGCTGTTGTTTGCAAGTCCGAGTATTTGTCTTTGTTGGTATGTTTATCTAAAGTGCCTGCCTTTCTCTGTTTGCGTGTCTAATTCTATTTGTTTGCATGTCTGTGTTGGTGTTTGCAAGTCGAAGTATTTGTTTTTGTTGGTTTGTATATCTAAAGTGCCTGTTTTTCTCTGTTTGCATGTCTGATTTTATTTGTTTGCAAGTCTGAGTTGGTGTTTGCAAGTCCAAGTATTTGTCTTTATTGGTTAGTATATCTAAAGTGCCTATCTTTCTCTATTTGCATGACTGGGTTGGTGTTTGCAAGTCCAAGTATTTGTCTTTGTTGGTTTGTATATCTAAAGTGACTGTCTTTCTCTGTTTGCATGTCTGATTCTATTTGTTTGCATGTCTGGGTTGGTGTTTCAAAGTCCAAATATTTGTCTTTGTTGGTTTGTATATCAAAAGTGCATATATATCACTTTTTGCATGTCTGATTCTATTTGTTTGCATGTCTGCGTTGGTGTTTGCAAGTCCAAGTAGTTGTCTTTGTTGGATTTTATATCTAAAGTGTCTTTCTTTCTCTGTTTGCATGTCGGATTCTATTTGTTTACATGTCTGGGTTGGTGTTTCCAAGTCCAAGTATTTGTCTTTGTTGGTTTGTATATCAAAAGTGCCTGTCTTTCTCTGTTTGCATGTCTGATTCTATTTGTTTGCAAGTCTGGGTTGGTGTTTGCAAGTCCACGTATTTGTCTTTGTTGGTTTGTATATATAAAAAGCCTGTCTTTCTCAGATTGCATGTCTGATTCTATTTGTTTGCATGTCTGGGTTGGTGTTTGCAATTCCAAGTATTTGTCTTTGATGGTTTGTATATCTAAAGTGCCTGTCTTTCTCTGTTTGCTTGTCTGATTCTATTTGTTTGCATGTCTGGGATGATGCTTGCAAGTCCAAGTATTTGTCTTTGTTGGTTTGTATATCTAAAGTGCCTGTCTTTCTGTGTTGGCATATCTGATTCTATTTGTTTGCATGTCTGGGTTGGTGTTTGCAAGTCCAATTATTTGATCTTGCTTGTTTTTATGTCTAAATGACACGTCATTGTCTGTTTGCATGTCGTATTCTATTTATGTGCATGTAATGGTTGATGTTGTGAAGTAAAAGTAATAGGCGTTGTTGCTTTTCATGTCTAAAGTTACTATCGTTATCTGTTTTAATGTTTGATTCTATTTGTTTGCATGTCTGGGTAGGTGTTTGCAAGTCCAAGTATATGTCTTTGTTGGTTTGTATATCTAAAGTGCATGTCTTTCTCTGTTTGCATGTCTGATTCTATTTGTTGGCATGTCTGGGTTGGTGTTTGCAAGTCTAAGTATTTGTCTTTGTTGGTTTGTATATCTAAAGTGCCTATCTTTCTATTTTTGAATGGCTGATTTTATTTTTTTGCAAATCTTGGTTGGTGTTTGCCATTCCAATTATTTGTCATTGTTGTTTTGTATATCTAAAGTACATGTATTTCTCCGGTTGCATGTCTATGTCTATTTTGTTGCCTGTCGGGGTTAGTGTTTTCAAGTCCAAGCATTTGTCGTTGTTTGTTTGTATATCGAAAGTACCTGTCTTTCTCTGTTTGCATGTCCGATTATTTTTTTTGGCATGTCTGGGTAGGTGTTTGCAGGTCCAAGTATTTGTCTTTGTTGGTTTGTAAATCTAAAGTCCCTGTCTGTCTCTGTTTGGACGTCTGATTTTATTTGTTTTCATGTCTGGGTTGGTTTTTGCAAGTCAAAGTATTTGTCTTTTTTGGTTTGTATATCTAAAGTGCCTGTTTTTCTCTGTTTGCATGTCTGATTATATTTGTTTGCAAGTCTGAGTTGGTGTTTGCAAGTCCAAGTATTTGTCTCTATTGGTTAGTATATCTAAAGTGCATATATTTCTCTGTTTGAATGTCTGTGTTGGTGTTTGCAAGTTAAAGTATTTGTCTTTGTTGGTTTGTATATCTAAAGTGCCTGTCTTTCTCTGTTTGCATGTCTGATTCTATTTGTTTGCATGTCTGGGTTGGTGTTTGTAAGTCCAAGTATTTGTCTTTGTTGGTTTATATATCTAAAGTGCCTGTCCATCTCTGTTTGCATGTCTGATTCTATTTGTTTGCATGTCTGGGTTGGTGTTTGCAAGTCCAAGTATTTGTCTTTGTTGGTTTGTATATCTAAAGTGCCTGTCTTTCTCTGTTTGCATGTCTGATTCTATTTGTTTGCATGTCTGCGTTGATGTTTGCAAGTCCAAGTATTTGTATTTGTTGGTTTGTATATCTAAAGTACCTGTCTTTCTCTGTTTGCATGTCTGATTCTATTTGTTTGCATGTCTGGGTTGGTGTTTGCAAGTCCAAGTATTTGTCTTTGTTGGTTTGTATATCTAAAAAGCCTGTCTTTCTCTGATTGCATATCTGATTCTATTTGTTTGCATGTCTGGGTTGGTGTTTGCAAGTCCAAGTATTTTTCTTTGTTGGTTTGTATATCTAAAGTGCCTGTCTTTCTCTGTTTGCTTGTCTGTTTCTATTTGTTTGCATGTCTGGGTTGATTTTTGCAAGTGCAAGTATTTGTCTTTGTTGGTTTGTATATCTAAAGTGCCTGTCTTTCTGTGTTTGCATATCTGATTCTATTTGTTTGCATGTCTGTGTTGTTTTTTGCAAGTCGAAGTATTTTTTTTTGTTTCTTTGTATATCCATAGTAGCTGTCTTTCTCTGTTTGCATGTCTGATTATATTTGTTTTCATTTTTGGGATGTTGTTTGCAAGTCAAAGTATTTTTATTTGTTGGTTTGTATATATAAAATGCCTGTCTTTCTCTGTTTGCATATCTGATTCTATTTGTTTGCATGTCTGGGTTGGTGTTTGCAAGTCCAAGTATTTGTCTTTGTTGGTTTGTATATCGAAAGTACCTGTCTTTCTCTGTTTGCATGTCTGATTCTATTTGTTTGCATGTCTGGGTTGATGTTTGCAAGTCCAAGTATTTGTCTTTGTTGGTTTGTATATCTAAAGTGCCTGTCGTTCTCTGTTTGCATGTCTGATTCTATTTGATTGCATGTCTGGATTGGTGTTTTAAAGTCCAAGTATTTGTAATTGTTGGTTTGTATATATAAAGTGCCCGTCTTTTTATGTGTGCCTGTCTGATTCTTTTTGTTGGCATGTCTTGGTTGATGTTTGCATTTCAAAGAATTTTTCTTTATTGATTTGTATATCGAAATTGCCTGTCTTTATCTGTTTGCATGTCTGATTCTAATTTTTTGAATGTCTGGATGTGTTTTTCCAAGTCCAAGTATTTGTCTTTGTTGGTTTGTATATCTAAAGTGCCTGTCTTTCTCTGTTTGTCTGTCTGATTCTAGTTGTTTGCAGGTCTGGGTTGGTGTTTTAAAGTCCAAGTATATGTCTTAGGTTGTTGGTATATCTAAAGTTCCTTTCTTTCTCTGTTTGAATGTCTGATTATATTTTTTTTCATGTCTGGGTTGGTGTTTGAAAGTCCAAGAATATTTCTTTTTTTGTTTGTATATCTAAATTAACTGTATCTCTATGTTTGAATGTATGATTCTATTTTTTTGCAGGTCTGGGTTGGTGTTTGCAAGTCCAAGTATTTGTCTTTGTTGGTTTGTATATCTAAAGTGCCTGTCTTTCTCTGTTTGCATGTCTGATTCTATTTGTTTGCATGTCTGGGTTGGTGTTTGCAAGTCCAAGGATTTGTCTTTGCTGGTTTGTATATCTAAAGTGCCTGTCTTTTTCTGTTTGCATGTCTGATTTTATTTGTTTGCATGTCTGATTCTATTTGTTTGCATGTCTGGGTTGGTCTTTGCAAGTCCAAGTATTTGTCTTTGATGGTTTGTATATCTAAAGTCCCTTTTTTCTCTGTTTTCATGTCTGATTCTATTTGTTTGCATGTCTGGGCTGGTGTGTGCAAGTACAAGTATTTGTCTTTGCTGGTTTGTATATCTAAAGTGCATGTCTTTCTCTGTTTGCATGTCTGATTCTATTTGTTTGCATGTCTGATTCTATTTGTTTGCATGTCTGGGTTGGTGTTTGCAAGTCCAAGTATTTGTCTTTGTTGATTTGTATATCTAAAGTGCCTGTCTTTTTCTGTTTGCATGTCTGATTCTATTTGTTTGCATGTCTGGGCTGGTGTTTGCAAGTCGAAGTATTTGTCTTTGTTGGTTTGTATATCTAAAGTGCCTGTCTTTCTCTGTTTGCATGTTTGATTCTATTTGTTTGCATGTCTGGGTTGGTGTTTGCAAGTCCAAGTATTTGTCTTTGTTTGTTTGTATATCTAAAGTGCATGTCTTTCTCTGTTTGCGTGTCTAATTCTATTTGTTTGCATGTCTGGGTTGGTGTTTGCAAGTCCAACTATTTGTCTTTGTTGGTTTGTATATCTAAAGTGCCTGTTTTTCTCTGTATGCATGTCTGATTTTATTTGTTTGTATGTCTGAGTTGGAGTTTGCAAGTCAAAGTATTTGTCTTTTTTGGTTTGTATATCTAAAGTGCCTGTCCATCTCTGATTTAATTTCTGAGTCTATTTGTTTGCAAGTCTGGGTTGTTGTTTGCAAGTCCAAATATTTATCTTTGTTGGTTTGTGTATCCAAAGGGCCTGTCTTTCTCTGTTTGCATGTCTGATTCTATTTGTTTGCATTTCTGCGTTGATGTTTGCAAGTCCAAGTATTTGTCTTTGTTGGTTTGTATATCTTAAGTGCCTGTCTTTCTCTGTTTGCTTGTCTGTTTCTATTTGTTTGCATGTCTGGGATGATGTTTTCAAGAACAAGTATTTGTCTGTGTTGGTTTGTATATATAAAAAGACTGTCTTTCTCTGTTTGCATGTCTTATTCAATTTGTTTGAATGTCTGGGTTGGTGTTTGCAAGTCCAAGTATTTGTCTTTGATGGTTTGTATATCTAAAGTGCCTGTCTTTTTTTGTTTGCATGTCAGATTCTATCTGTTTGCATGTCTGGGATGATGTTTGTAAGTCCAATTATTTGTCTTTCTTGGTTTGTATATCCAAAGTGCCTGTCTTTCTGTGTTTGCATATCTGATTATATTTGTTTGCATGTCTGCGTTGGTGTTTGCAACTCCAATTATTTGCCGTTAGTTCTTTGTTGATCGAAAGTGCATATCTATCTGTGTTTGCATGTCTGTTTCTAATTTTTTACATGTCTGTGCTGGTGTTTTCAAGTTCAAGTATCTGTCTTTGCTTGTTTGTATATCTAAAAGACATATCCTTCTCTGTTTGCATGTCTTATTCTATTTGTTTACATGTCTTGGTTGTTGTTTGCAAGTCCTAGTATTTGTATTTGTTTGTTTGTATATCTAAAGTGCCTGTCTTTCTCTGTTTGCATTTCTGATTTTATTGGTTTGCATGTCTGGGTTGGTGTTTGCAAGTCCAAGTATTTGTCTTTGATGGTTTGTATATCTAAAGTGCCTGTCTTTCTTTGTTTGCCTGTCTGATTCTATTTGTTTGCATGTCTGGGTTGATGTTTGCAAGTCCAAGTATTTGTCTTTCTTGGTTTGTATATCTAAAGTGCCTGTCTTTCTCTGTTTGCATATCTGATTCTATTTGTTTACATGTCTGGGTTGGTGTTATCAAGTCAATGAATTTGTCTATGTTGGTTAGTATATCTAAAGTGACTGTCGTTCTCTGTTTGCATGTTTGATTCTATTTGTTTGCATGTCTAGGTTGGTGTTTGCAAGTCCAAGTATTTGTCTTTGTTGGTTTGTATATCTAAAGTGCCTGTCTTTCTCTGTTTGCATGTCTGATTCTATTTGTTTGCATGTCTAGATGTGTGTTTTCAAGTCCAAGTATTTGTCTTTGTTGGTTTGTATATCTAAAGTGCCTTTCTTTCTCTGTTTGCATGTCTGATTCTATTTTTTTGCATGTCTTGGTTGTTGTTTGCAAGTCCAAGTATTTGTCTTTGTTGGTTTGTATATCTAAAGTGCCTGTCTTTCTCTGTTTGCATGTCTGATTCTATTTGCTTGCATGTCTGGGTTGGTGTTTGCAAGTCCAAGTATTTGTCATTGTTGGTTTGTATATCTAAAGTGCCTGTCTTTCTCTGTTTGCATGTCTTATTCTATTTTTTTTGCATGTCTGGGTAGGTGTTTGCAAGTCCAAGTATTTGTCTTTGTTGGTTTGTATATCTAAAGTGCCTGTCTTTCTCTGTTTGTATGTCTGATTCTATTTGTTTGCATGTCTGGGTTGACGTTTGCAAGTCCAAGTATCTGTCTTTGTTGGTTTGTATATCTAAAGTGCCTGTCTTTCTCTGTTTGCATGTCTGATTCTATTTGCTTGCATGTCTGGGTTGGTGTTTGCAAGTCCAAGTATTTGTCGTTGATGGTTTGTATATCTAAATTGCCTTTCTTTCTCTGTTTGCATGTCTGATTCTTTTTGTTTGCATGTCTGAGTAGATGTTTGCATGTCCAAGTATTTTTCTTTGTTGTTTTGTATATCTAAAGTGACTGTCTTTCTCTGTTTGCATGTCTCATTCTATTTGTTTGCATGTCTGGGTTGTTGTTTACAAGTCCAAGTATCTGTTTTTGTTGGTTTGTATATCTAAACTGTCGGTCTTTCTCTGTTTGCATGTCTGATTCTATTCTGTTTGCATGTCTGGATTGGTGTTTTCAAGTCCAATTATTTGTGTTTATTGGTTTTTATATCTATAGTGTCTGTATTTCTCTGTTTGCATGTCTTATTCTATTTGTTTGCATGTCTGGGTTGGTGTTTGCAAGTCCAACTATTTTTCTTTGATGGATTGTATATCTAATGTGCCTGTCTTTTTCTGTTTGCTTGTCTGATTCTATTTGTTTGCATGTCTGGGATGATGTTTGCAAGTCCAAGTATTTGTCTTTGTTGGTTTGTATATCTAAAGTGACTGTCTTTCTGTGTTTGCATGTCTGATTCTATTTGTGTGATAATTTGCATTTGTTTTTAAAATTCAATATACTTGTAGTTGTTTGTTTGTATCTCCTAAGTGTCTGTATTTCTCTGTTTGCTAGTTTAATGATTTTTGTTGGCACGTTTAGGCAGGTTTTTGCAATTTCAAATATTTGTCCGTGTTTGTTTGTATATCTAAAGTGCCTGTCTTTCTCTGTTTGCATGTCTGATTCTATTTGTTTGCATGTTTGGGTAGGTGTTTGCAAGTCCAAGTGTTTGTCTTTGTTGGTTTGTATATCTAAAAAGCCTGTCTTTCTCTGATTGCATGTCTGATTCTATTTGTTTGCATGTCTGGGTTGGTGTTTGCAAGTCCAAGTATTTTTCTTTGTTGGTTTGTATATCTAAAGTGCCTGTCTTTCTCTGTTTTCTTGTCTGATTCTATTTGTTTGCATGTCTGGGTTGATTTTTGCAAGTGTAAGTATTTGTCTTTGTTGGTTTGTATATCTAAAGTGCCTGTCTTTCTTTGTTTGCATGTCTGGGTTGCTTTCTTCGAGTCAAACTACCTATCATTGACGGTGTCTATATCAATAGTGCCTGTCTCTCTATGTTTGCCTGTCTAATTCTATATGTTTGCCGGTCTGGGTTTGTTTTTGCAAGTCAATTTGTTTGTTTTTAATGGTTGGTATATCTAAAGTGTATGTATTTCTCTGTTTGCATGTCTGACTCTTTTTGTTTGCATGTCTGAGTTGGTGTTTGCAAGTCCAAGTATTTGTCTTTGTTGGTTTGTATATCTAAAGTGCTTGTCTTTCTCTGTTTGCATGTCTGATTATATTTGTTTGCGTGTCTGGGTTGGTGTTTTCAAGTCCAAATATTTGTCTTTGTTGGTTTGTATATCTAAAGTCCCTGTCTTTCTCTGTTTGTATGTCTGATTCTATTTGTTTGCATGCCTGGATGTGTTTTTCCAAGTCCAACTATTTTTCTTTGTTGATTTGTATATATAAAGTGTCGATCTTTCTCTTTTTTAATTTCTCATTATATTTTTTTGCATTTCTTTGTTTGTGTTTTCAACTAAAAGAAAAATTATTTTTTTGTTTTTAAATATAAAGTTCAAGTCTTTATCAGTTTTACTGTCTGAATATATTTTTTTTAATGTCTGGGTTGGTGTTTGCAAGTCCAAGTATTTGTCTTTGTTGGTTTGTATATCTAAAGTAACTGTCTTTCTCTGTTTGAATGTCTGATTCTATTTGTTTGCAGGTCTGGGTTGGTGTTTGCAAGTCCAAGTATTTGTCTTTGTTGGTTTGTATATCTAAAGTGCCTGTCTTTCTCTGTTTGCATGTCTGATTCTATTTGTTTGCATGTCTGGGTTGGTGTTTGCAAGTCCAAGGATTTGTCTTTGCTGGTTTGTATATCTAAAGTGCCTGTCTTTTTCTGTTTGCATGTCTGATTTTATTTGTTTGCATGTCTGATTCTATTTGTTTGCATGTCTGGGTTGGTCTTTGCAAGCCCAAGTATTTGTCTTTGCTGGTTTGTATATCTAAAGTCCCTTTTTTCTCTGTTTTCATGTCTGATTTTGTTTGTTTGGATGTATGGGTTTGTGTTTTCAAGTACAAGTATTTGTCTTTTCTGCTTTTTATATCTAAAGTTCATGACTTTCTCTGTTTGCAGGTCTGAATCTATTTGTTTGCATGTCTGATTCTATTTGTTTGCATGTCTGGGTTGGTGTTTGCAAGTCCAAGTATTTGTTTTTGTTGATTTGTATATCTAAAGTGCCTGTCTTTTTCTGTTTGCATGTCTGATTCTATTTGTTTGGATGTCTGGGATGGTGTTTGCAAGTCCAAGGATGTGTCTTTGATGGTTTGTATATCTAAAGTTCCTATCTTTCTCTGTTTGCATGTCTGATTCTGTTTTTTTGCATGTTGGGGTTGGTGTTTGCAAGTCCAAGTATTTGTCTTTGTTTGTTTGTATATCTAAAGTGCATGCCTTTCTCTGTTTGCGTGTCTAATTCTATTTGTTTGCATGTCTGGGTTGGTGTTTGCAAGTCCAACTATTTGTCTTTGTTGGTTTGTATATCTAAAGTGCCTGTTTTTCTCTGTTTGCATGTCTGATTTTATTTGTTTGCAAGTCTGAGTTGGTGTTTGCAAGTCCAAGTGTTTGTCTTTATTGGTTTGTATATCTAAAGTGCCTGTCTTTCTGTGTTTGCATTTCTGATTCTATTTGTTTGCATGTCTGGGTTGGTGTTTGCAAGTCCAAGTATTTGTCTTTGATGGTTTGTATGTCTAAAGTGCCTATCTTTCTCTGTTTGCTTGTCTGATTCTATTTGTTTGCATGTCTGAGTTGATCTTTGCAAGTCCAAGTATTTGTCTTTATTGGTTTGTATATCTAAAGTGCCTGTCTTTCTCTGTTTGAATATCTTATTCTATTTGTTTTCATATCTTTTTTGGTGTTTTCAAGTCCATTTATATGTCTATGTTGGTTTGTATATCAAAAGTTCCTGTCTTTCTATGTTTGCATGTCTGATTCTATTTGTTTGAATGTCTAGGTTGGTGTTTACAAGTCCAAGTATTTGTCTTTGCTGGTTTGTATATCTAAAGTGCCTGTCTTTCTCTGTTTGCATGTCTGATTCTATTTGATTGCATGTCTGGGTTGGTGTTTGCAAGTTCAAGTAATTGTCTTTGTTGGTTTGTATATCTAAAGTGCCTTTCTTTCTCTGTTTGCATGTCTGATTCTATTTGTTTGCATGTCTGCGGTGATGTTTGCAAGTCCAAGTATTTGTCGTTGTTGGTTTGAATATCTAAAGTGCCTGTCTTTTTATTTGTGCATGTGTTATTCTATTTTTTTTGCATGTCTGGGTAGGTGTTTGCAAGTCCAAGTATGTGTCTTTTTTTGTGTGTATAACTCAAGTAATTGAATGTCTCTATATACTTTTCAGATTCTATTTGTTTTCATGTCTGTGTTGATGTTTTCAAGTCCAAGTATCTGTCTTTGTTGGTTTGTATATCTAAAGTGTCTGTCTTTCTCTGTTTGCATGTCTGATTCTATTTGTTTGCATATCTGGTTTGGTGTTTTCAAGTCCAAGTATTTGTCTTTATTGGTTTGTATATCTAAAGTACCTGTATTTCTCTGTTTGCATGTCTGATTCTATTTTTTTTCATGTCTGGGTTGATTTTTGCAAGTCCAAGTATTTGTCTTTGTAGGTTTGTATATCTAAAGTGCCTGTCTTTCTCTGTTTGCATGTCTGATTCTATTTGTTTGCATGTCTGGATGTGTTTTTCCAAGTCCAAGTATTTGTCTTTGTTGGTTTGTATATCTAAAGTGTATCTCTCTCTCTGTTTGTCTTTCTGATTATATTTTTATGAATGTCTGGGTTGTTGTTTTCAAGTCCAAGTATGTGTCTTTGTTTTTTTTTTTAAATAAAATCCCTATCTTTCTCTGTTTGCTTGTCTGATTCTATTTGTTTGCATGTCTGGGTTGTTGTTTGCAAGTCCAAGTATTTGTCTTTGTTGGTTTGTATATCTAAAGTGCCTGTCTCTCTCTGTTTGCATGTCTGATTCTATTTGTTTGCATGTCTGGGTTGGTGTTTGCAAGTCAAAGTATTTGTCTTTGCTGGTTTGTATATCTAAAGTAACTGTCTTTCTCTGTTTGAATGTATGATTCTATTTGTTTGCAGGTCTGGGTTGGTGTTGGCAAGTCCAAGTATTTGTCTTTGATGGTTTGTATATCTAAAGTGCCTGTCTTTCTCTGTTTGCATGTCCGATTCTATTGGTTTGCATGTCTGGGTTGGTGTTTGCAAGTCCAAGTATTTGTCTTTGTTGGTTTGTATATCTAAAGTGCCTGTCTTTCTCTGTTTGCATGTCTGATTCTATTTGTTTGCATGTCTGGGTTGATGTTTGCAAGTCCAAGTATTTGTCTTTGTTGGTTTGTATATCTAAAGTGCCTGTCTTTCTCTGTTTGCATGTCTGATTCTATTCTGTTTGCATGTCTGGATTGGTGTTTTCAAGTCCAAGTATTTGTCTTTGTTGGTTTGTATATCTAAAGTGTCTGTCTTTCTCTGTTTGCATGTCTTATTCTATTTGTTTGCATGTCTGGGTTGGTGTTTTCAAGTCCAAGTATTTGTCTTTGATGGTTTGTATTTCTAATGTGCCTGTCTTTCTCTGTTTGCTTGTCTGATTCTATTTGTTTGCATGTCTGAGTTGGTCTTTGCTAGTCCATGTATTTGTCTTTGTTGGTGGTTATATCTAAAGTTCCTGTCTTTCTCTGTTTGCATATCTGATTCTATTTTTATGAATGTCTTTTTTGGTGTTTGCAAGTCCATGTATTTGTCTTTGTTGGTTTGTATATCTAAAGTGCCTTTCTTTCTCTGTTTGCATGTCTGATTCTATTTGTTTGCATGTCTGGGTTGGTGTTTGCAAGTCCAAGTATATGTCTTTGATGGGTTGTAAATCTAAAGCGACTGTCTTTCTCTGTTCGCATATCTGATTCTGTATGTTTACATGTCTGGGTTGGTGTTTGCAAGTCAAAGAATCTGTCTGTGTTGGTTTGTATATCTAAAGTGCCTGTCTTTCTCTGTTTTCATGTCTGATTCTATTTGATTGCATGTCTGGTTTGCTGTTTACAAGTTCAAGAATTTGTTATTGTTGATTTGTATATCTAAAGTGCCTGTCTTTCTCTGTTCGCATTTCTGATTCTATTTGTTTGCATGTCTGGGTTGGTGTTTGCAAGTCCCAGTACTTTTCATTGTTGCTTTGTATGTCTAAAGGGCCTGTCTTTCTCTGTTTGCGTGCCTAACTATATATGTGTGCATGTATGGTTCGATGTTTACAAGTCCATCTATTTGCCTTTATTGGTTTTTAAATCTAAAGGGACTGTTTTTCTATGTTTGTATGTCAGATTCTATTCTGTTTTCCTTTCTGGGTTTGTGTTTTAAAGTCAAAGTATTTGTCTTTAATGGTTTTTATATCTAAAGATATGCAAACATGTCTTTCATCTGATTTGCAGATGTACTGACATTAGCTAATATTGATTTGCATGATCTGAGATATGAATCAGACTTGCAAAGTCCAAGTATTTGTACTTTGATATGGATTTAGTATATCTAAAGTGCCTGTCTTTCTCTGTTTGCATGTTTGATTCTATTTGTTTACATGTCTGGGTTGGTGTTTGCAAGTCCAAGGATTTGTCTTTGTTGGTTTATATATCTATAGTAACAGCTTTTCTCTTTTTGCTTCTCTGATTCTATTTGTTTGCATGTACGGGTTTGTGTTTGCAATTCAAAGTATTTTTCTTTGATGGTTTGTATGTCTAGAGTGCATGTCTTTCTCTGTTTGCCTGTCTGATTCTATTTGTTTGCATGTCTGGGATGATGTTTGCAAGTCCAAGTATTTGTCTTTGTTGGTTTGTATATCTAAAGTGCCTGTATTTCTGTGTTTGCATCTCTGATTCTATTTGTTTGCATGTCTGGGTTGGTGTTTAAAAGTCCAAGTATTTGTCTTTGTTGGTTTGTATATCTAAAGTGACTGTCTTTCTCTGTTTGCATGTCCAATTCTATTGTTTTGCATGTCTGGGTTGGTGTTTGCAAGTCCAAGTATTTGTCTTTGTTGGTTTGTATATCTAAAGTGCCTGTCTTTCTCTGTTTGCACGTCTGATTCTATTTGTTTGCATGTCTGGGTTGGTGTTTACAAGTCCAAGTATTTGTCATTGTTGGTTTGTATATCTAAAGTGCTTGTCTTTCTCTGTTTGCGTGTCTGATTATATTTGTTTGCATGTCTGGCTTGGTGTTTGCAAGTCCATGCATTTTTCTTTGTTTTTTTGTATATCTAAAGCGCTTGTCTTTCTCTTTTTGCATGTCTGATTCTACTTGTTTACATGTCTGTGTGGATGTTTGCAAGTCCAAGTATTTGTCTTTGTTGGTTTGTATATCTAAAGTGCCTGTCTTTCTCTGTTTGCATGTCAGATTCTATTTGTTTTCATGTCTGGATTGGTGTTTCCAAGTCCAATTGTTTGTTATTGTTGCTTTGTATATCTAAAGTATCTGTCTTTCTCTGTTTGCATGTCTTATTCTATTTGTTTTCATGTCTGGGTTGGTGTTTTCAAGTCCAATTATATGTCTTTGATGGTTAGTATATCTAAAGTGACTGTCTATTTCTGTTTGCTTGTCTGATTCTATTTGTTTGCATGTCTGGGTTGATGTGTGCAAGTCAAAGTATTTTTCTTTGGTGGGTTGTACATCTAAAGTGCATGTCTTTTAGTGTTTGTATATCTTACTCTTTGTGTTTACAGGTCTGGGCTGAGGTTTTCAAGTCCTAGGATTAACCTTTGTTGGTTTGTATATCTATAGTGTCGGTCTTTCTGTGTTTGCAAGTCCAATTCTATTTGTTTACGTGTCTGGGTTTATGTTTGCAAGTCCAAGTATTTGTCTTTTTTGGTTTGTATATCTAAAGTGCCTGTCTTTCTCTGTTTGCATGTCTGATTCTATTTGCTTGCATGTCTGGGTTAGTGTTTGCAAGTCCAAGTATTTGTCTTTGTTGGTTTGTATATCTAAAGTGCCTGTATTTCTCTGATTACATGTCTGATTCTATTTGTTTGCATGTCAGGGTTGGTGTTTGCAAGTCCCAGTACTTGTCTTTGTTGCTTTGTATATCTAAAGTGCATGTCTTTCTCTGTTTGCATGTCTGATTATATTTGTTTACATGTCTCGGTTGGTTTTTGCAAGTCCATGTGTTTGTCCTTGTTGGTTTGTATATCTAAAGTGCCTGTCTTTCTCTGTTTGCATGTCTGATTCTATTCGTTTGCATGTCTGGGTTGGTGTTTTCAAGTCCAATTATTTGTCTTTATTGATTTATATATCTAAAGTATCTGTCTTTCTCCGTTTGCATTTCTTATTCTACTTGTGTTCTTATCTGGGTTGGTGTTTTCAATTCAATGTATTTGTCTTTGTTGGTTTGTATATCTAAATTGCCTGTCTTTCTCTGTTTGCATGTCTTATTCTATTTGTTTGCATGTCTGGATGTGTTTTTCCAAGTCCAAGTATTTGTCTTTGTTGATTTGTAGATCTAAAGTGCCTTTCTCTCTATGTGTTTCTGTCTGTTTCTATTTGTTTGCATGTCTGGGTTGGTGTTTTCAAGTCCAATTATGTGTCTGTGTTTCTTTTTATATCTAAATTGCCTGTATTTATATGTTTTCATGTCTGATTATATTTGTTTGCATGTATGTTTTGTTGTTTTCAAGTCCAAGTATTTGTCTTTGTTGGTTTGTATATCTAAAGTGCCTGTCTCTCTCTGTTTGCATGTCTGATTCTATTTGTTTGCATGTCTGGGTTGGTGTTTGCAAGTCCAAGTATTTGTCTTTGTTGGTTTGTATATCTAAAGTAACTGTCTTTCTCTGTTTGATTGTCTGATTCTATTTGTTTGCAGGTCTGGGTTGGTGTTTGCAAGTCCAAGTATTTGTCTTTGTTGGTTTGTATATCTAAAGTGCCTGTCTTTCTCTGTTTGCATGTCAGAGTCTATTTGTTTGCATGTCTGGGTTGGTGTTTGCAAGTCCAAGTATTTGTCTTTGTTGGTTTGTATATCTACAGTGCCTGTCTTTCTCTGTTTTCATGTCTGTTTCTATTTGTTTTCATTTCTTGTTGTGTGAGTGCAAGTCATTTAAATTGTCTTTGTTGGACTTCAGATCAAAATTGAATGACTGTTTCGCTGTGAGGTTATGATTCTATGTACTTATATGTTTTAGTTGATCTTTGCAAATCAATTAATCTGAAAGCGATTTGTTGTATATTTAAATTGACTGTATTTCTCTGTTTGCATGTCTGATTATATTTGGTTTACATGTCTGGGTTGATGTTTGCAAGTCCAAGTATTTGTCTTTGTTGGTTTGTATATCTAAAGTGCCTGTCTTTCTCTGTTTGCATGTCTGATTCTATTTGTTTGCATGTCTGGATTGGTGTTTTCAAGTCCAAGTATTTGTCTTTGTTGGTTTGTATATCTAAAGTGTCTGTCTTTCTCTGTTTGCATGTCTGATTCTATTTGTCTGCATGTCTGGGTTGGTGTTTGCAAGTCCAAGTATTTGTCTTTGTTGGTTTGTATATCTAAAGTGCCTGTCTTTCTCTGTTTGTATGTCTGATTCTATTTGTTTGCATGTCTGGATGTGTTTTTCCAAGTCCAAGTATTTGTCTTTGTTGGTTTGTTTGTCTTAAGTGCTTGTGTTTCTCTGTTTGTATGTCTGATTCTATTTGTTTGCAGGTGTGGGTTGGTGTTTTCAAGTCCAAGTATTTGTGTTTTTTGTTTTTTGTATCTAAATGGACTTTCTTTCTCTGTTTGCATGTCTGATTCTATTTGTTTGCATGTCTGGGTTGGTGTTTGCAATTCAAAGAATTTTTCGTTGTTTTTTTGTTTATCTAAAGTGCCTGTATTTTTCTGTTTGCATGTCTGATTATATTTGTTTGCATGTCTGGGCTATTTTTTTCAAGTCAAAGTATCTGTCTTTGTTGGTTTGTATATCTAAAATAACTGTCTTTATCTGGTTGCTTGTATGAATCTCTGTGTTTTCATGTCTGGGTTAGTGTTTTCAAGTCCTGGCATGTTTGTTTGGCTGGGGTTATATCTATAGTGCATGTCTGTATCTGTGTGAGTGTCTGAGTCTATCTATGTGCAGGTCCGGGTTGATGTTTACAAGTCAAAGTATTTGTCTTTGTTTGTGTGTATCTCTAAAGTACCTGTCTTTTTCTGTTTGAATGTCCGATTCAATTTGTTTTCATGTCTGGGTTGGTCTTTGAAAGACCAAGTATTTGTCTTTGCTGGTTTGTATATCTAAAGTCCCTTTTTTCTCTGTTTGCATGTCTGATTCTGTTTGTTTGCATTCCTGGGTTGGTGTTTGCACGTCCAAGTATTTGTCTTTGTTGGTTTGTATATCTAAAGTACCTGTCTTTCTCTGTTTGCGTGTTTGAGTCCATCTTTGGGCATTTTTGGGTTGGTGGTTGCAAGTCAAAGTATTTGTATTTTTTGGTTTCCATATCTAGAGTGCCTGTGTTTGTCTGTTTGCAGATTTGATTCTATATGTTTGCATGTCTGGTCTGGTGTTTTCAAGTCAAAGTAATTGTCTCTGCTGGTTTGTATATCTAAAGTGCCAGTCTTTCTCTGTTTGCGTGTCTTATTCTAGTTGTTGGCATTTCTGGGTTGGTGTTTGCAAGTCCAACTATTTGTTTTTGTTGGTTTGTATATCTAAAGTGCCTGTTTTTCCCTGTTTGCATGTCTGATTATATTTGTTTGCAAGTCTGAGTTGGTGTTTGCAAGTCCAAGTATTTGTCTCTGTTGGTTAGTATATATAAAGTGCCTATCTTTCTCTATTTGCATGTCTGGGTTTGTGTTTGCAAGTCCAAGTATTTGTCTTTGTTGGTTTGTATATCTAAAGTGCCTGTCTTTCTCTGTTTGCCTGTCTGATTCTATTTGTTTGCATGTCTGGGTTGGTGTTTCCAAGTCCAAGTATTTGTCTTTGTTGGTTTGTTTATCAAAAGTACCTGTCTTTCACTGTTTGAATTTGTGATTCTATTTGTTTGCATTTCTGGGTTTGTGTTTGCAAGTTCAAGTATTTGTCTTTGTTGGTTTATATATCTAAAGTGCCCGTCTTTCTCTGTTTGCTTGTCTGATTCTATTTGTTTGCATGTCTGGGTTGATGTTTGCAAGTCCAAGTATCTGTTTTTGTAGTTTTGTATATCAAAATTGCCTGTCTTTCTCTGTTTAAATGTCTGATTCTATTTGTTTACATGTCTGGGTTGGTGTTTGCAAGTCCAAGTATTTGTCTTTGTTGGTTTGTATATATAAAAAGCCTGTCTTTCTCAGATTGCATGTCTGATTCTATTTGTTTGCATGTCTGGGTTGATGTTTGCAAGTCCAAGTATTTATCTTTGATGGTATGTATATTTAAAGTGCCTGTCTTTCTGTGTTTGCATGTTTGATTCTATTTGTTTGCATGTCTAGGATGGTTTTTGCAAGTCCAAGCATTTGTGTTTGTTGGTTTGTATATCAAAAGTGACTGTCTTTCTCTGTTTGCATGTCTGATTCTATTTGTTTGCATGTCTGGGTTGATGTTTCAAAGTACAAGTATCTGTCTTTCTTTGTTTGTTTATCTTAAGTGCCTGTTTTTCTCTGTTTGCATGTCTGATTCTATTTGTTTGCATGTCAGGGTTGGTGTTTGCAAGTCCAAGTATTTGTGTTTGTTACTTTGTATATCTAAAGTGTCTGTCTTTCTCTATTTGCAAGTCTGATTCTATTTGTTTGTATGTCTGGGTTAGTGTTTGCAAGTCCAAGTATATTTCTTTGTTGGTTTGTATATCTAAAGTACCTGTCTTTCTGTGTTTGAATCTCTGATTCTATTTGTGTGCATGTCTGTGTTGATTTTTAAAAGTCCAAGTACGTGTATGCGAGGGATTGTACATCTAAAGTGCCTGACTTTCTCTGTTTGCATATCTGTCTCAATGTGTTTGAATGTCTGGGTTGTGGTTTGAGAGTCCAAGTATGTGTCTTTGTTGGGTTGTATATCTAGAGTGACTGTCTTTCTCTGTATGCTTGTCTGATTCTATTTGTTTGCATGTCTGGGTTGTTCTTTTCAAGTCCAAGTATTTGTCTTTCTTGGTTTGTATATATAAAGTGCCTGTCTTTGTCTGTTTGCATATCTGATTCTATTTGTTTGCAGGTCTTGGCTTTTTATTTCTAGTCAAAGTATGTTTCGTTTTTTGGTTTTTTTTCTAATTTTCCTTTCTTTCTCTGTTTTCATTTGTGATTCTATTTGTTTGCATGTCTGAGTTGGTGTTTGCAAGTCCAAGTATTTGTCTTTGTTGGTTTGTATATCTAAAGTGACTGTCTTTCTCTGTTTGCATGTCTTATTCTATTTTTTTGCATGTCTGGGTTGGTGTTTGGAAGTCCAAGTATTTGTCTTTGTTGGTTTGTATATCTAAAGTGCATGTCTTTATCTGTGTGCATGTTTGATTCTATTTGTTGTCATGTCTGGGTTGGTATTTGGAAGTCCAAGTATTTGTCTTTGTTGGTTCGTATATCTAAAGTGCCTTTCTTTCTCTGTTTGCATGTCTGATTATATTTTTTTGCATGTCTGGGTTGGTGTTTGCAAGTCCAAGTATTTGTCTTTTTTGGTTTGTATATCTAAAGTGCCAGTCTTTTTTCTGTTTGCATGTCTGAATATATTTGATTTCATGGCTGGGTCGTTATATTCAAGTCCAAGTATTTGTCTTTGTTGGTTTCTATATCTATAGTGAATGTCTTTCTCTGTTTGAATGTCTGATTCTATATGTTTGCGTGTCTGGTTTTTTATTTTCAAGTCCAAGTATATGTCTTTGTTGGTTGGTATATCTAAAGTGAATGTCTTTCTCTGTTTGCATGTCTGATTCTATTTGTTTACATGTCTGGGTTGGTGTTTGCAAGTCCAAGTATTTGTCTTTGTTGGTTTGGATATCTAAAGTGCATGTCTTTCTCTGTTTGCATGTCTTATTCTATTTATTTGTATGTCTGGGTTGGTGTCTGCAAGTCCAAGTATTTGTCGTTGTTTGTATGTATATCTAAAGAGATTATCTTTATCTGTTTGCATGTCTGAATCTATTTGTTTGCATGTTTGGGCTGGTGTTTGCAAGTCCAAGTATATGTCTTTGTTGGTTTGTATATCTAAAGTGACAGTCTTTCTCTGTTTGAAAGTATGATTCTATATGTTGGCATGTCTGGGTTTTTGTGTGCTAGTCCATGTATGTTTAGATGTTTCTTTGTATATCTTAATTGCCTGTCTTTAACTGTTTTAATGTATGATTATTTATGTTTGCAATTCTTGTATGGTGTTTTAAATTCAAAGTATTTTTCTGAGTTGGTTTTTATATATAAAGGGGCTGTCTTTCTCTCTTTTCATGTCTGATTCTATTTGTTTGCATGTCTGGGTTGGTGTTTGCAAGTCCAAGTATTTGTCTATGTTGGTTTGTATATCTAATGTGCCTGTCTTTCTCTGTTTGAATGTCTGATTCTATTTGTTTGCATGTCTGGGTTGGTGTTTGCAAGTCCAACTATTTGTCTTTGTTGGTTTGTAAATCTAAAGTCCCTGTCTTTCTCTGTTTGTACGTCTGATTCTATTTGTTTGCATGTCTGGGTTGGTGTTTGCAAGTCCAACTATTTGTCTTTGTTGGTTTGTATATCTAAAGTGCCTGTCTTTCTCTGTTTGCATGTCTGATTTTATTTGTTTGCAAGTCTGAGTTGGTGTTTGCAAGTCAAAGTATTTGTCTCTGTTGGTTTGTATATCTAAAGTGCATCTCTTTCTCTGTTTGCATGTCTGTGTTGGTGTTTACAAGTACAAGAATTTGTCTTTATTTGTTTGTATATCTAAAGTGAGTGTCTTTCTATGTTCTCATGTCTGATTCTATGTGTTTGCGTGTCTGGCCTGGTGTTTGCAAGTCCAAGTATTTGTCTTTGTTTGTTTATATATCTAAAGTGCCTGTATTTTTCTGGTTGTATGTCTGATTCTATTTTTTTGCCTGTCAGGGCTGGTGTTTGTAATTACAAGTATCTGTCTTTGTTGCTTTGTATATATAAACTTAATATCTGTCTATGTTTTAATGTATTATTATCTATGTTTGATTGTATGGGTTGGTCTTTGCAAGTACAATTATTTGTTTTTGTTGGTTTGTATATCTAAAGTGCCTGTCTTTCTCTGTTTGCATGTCTGATTCTATTTGTTTGTATGTCTGGATTGGTGTTTGCAAGTCTAAGTATTTGTCTTTGTTGGTTTGTATATCTAAATAGCCTGTCTTTCTCTGATTGCATATCTGATTCTATTTGTTTGCATGTCTGGGTTGTTGTTTGCAAGTCCAAGTATTTTTCTTTGTTGGTTTGTATATCTAAAGTGCCTGTCTTTCTCTGTTTGCATGTCTGATTCTATTTGTTTGCATGTCTGGGTTGATTTTTGCAAGTGCAAGTATTTGTCTTTGTAGGTTTGTATATCTAAAGTGCCTGTCTTTCTCTGTTTGCATGTCTGATTCTATTTGTTTGCATGTCTGGATTTGTTTTTCCAAGTCCAAGTATTTGTCTTTGTCTGTTTGTATATCTAAAGTGGCTATATTTCTCTGTTTTCCTGTCTGATTCAATTTGTTTGAATGTCTGGGTTGGTGTTTTCAATTCCAAGTAATGGTCTTTGTTTTTTTGTACATATAAAGTGACTCTCATTCTCTGTATGCATGTCTGATTCTATTTGTTTGCATGTCTGGGTTGTTGTTTGCAAGTCCAAGTATTTGTCTTTGTTGGTTTGTATATTTAAAGTGCCTGTCTTTCTCTGTTTGCATGTCTGATTCTATTTGTTTGCATGTCTGGGTTGGTGTTTGCAAGTCCAAGTATTTGTCTTTGTTGGTTTGTATATCTAAAGTAACTGTATTTCTCTGTTTGAATGTCTGATTCTATTTGTTTGCAGGTCTGGGTTGGTGTAGGCAAGTCCAAGTATTTGTCTTTGTTGGTTTGTATATCTAAAGTGCCTGTCTTTCTCTGTTTTTATGTCTGATTCTATTTGTTTGCATGTCTGGGTTGGTGTTTGCAAGTCCAAGGATTTGTCTTTGCTGGTTTGTATATCTAAAGTACATGTTTTTTTCTGTTTGCATGTCTGATTCTATTTGTTTGCATGTCTGATTCTATTTGTTTGCATGTCTGGGTTGGTGTTTGCAAGTCCATGTATTTGTCTTTGTTGTTTTGTATATCTAAAGTGCCTGTCTTTCTCTATTTGCATGTGTGATTCTATTTTTTTGTATGTCTGGGTTGATGTTTGCAAGTCAAAGTATCTGTATTTGTCGGTTTGTATAACTAAAGTGACTGTATTTCGATGTTTACTGGTCAAATTCTATATGTCTAAATCTCGGGGCTGGTATTTCCAAGTAAAAGAATTTTTCTTTGTTGGTTTGTATATCTAAACAGCCAGTCTTTCTCAGATTGCATGTCTGATTCTATTTGTTTGAATGTCTGGGTTGGTGTTTGCAAGTCTAAGTATTTGTCTTTGTTGGTATGTATATTTAAAGTGCCTGTCTTTCTATGTTTGCATGTCTGAGTCTATTTGTTTGCATGTCTAAGTTGGTGTTTGCAAGTCCAAGTATGTTTATTTTAGGGTTTTGTATATCAAAAGTAAATCTATTTCGCTGGTTGCATGTCTGATTCTATATGTCTACATGTCTGGGCTGGTGTTTGCAAGTCAAGGTATTTGTCTTTATTGGTTTTTATATCTAAAGTGAATGTCTTTTTCTATTTGCATGTCTGATTCTATTTGTTTGCATGTCTGGGTTGGTGTTTGCAAGTCCAAGTATTTGTCTTTGTTGGTTTGTATATCTAAAGTGTCTGTCTTTCTCTGTTTGCAAGTCTGATTCTATTTGTTTGCATGTCTGGGTTGGTGTTTGCAAGTCCAAGTATTTGTCTTTGTTGGTTTGTATATCTAAAGTGCCTGTCTTTCTCTGTTTGCATGTCTGATTCTATTTGTTTGCATGTCTGGGTTGATGTTTGCAAGTCCAAGTATTTGTCTTAGTTGGTTTGTATATCTAAAGTGCCTGTCTTTCTCTGTTTGCATATCTGATTCTATTTGTTTGCATGTCTGGGTTGGTGTTCGCAAGTCCAAGTATTTGTCTTTGATGGTTTGTATATCTAGAGTGCCTGTCTTTCTCTGTTTGCTTGTCTGATTCTATTTGTTTGCATGTCTGGGTTGATGTTTGCAAGTCCAAGTATTTGTCTTTGTTGGTTTGTATATCTAAAGTGCCTGTCTTTCTCTGTTTGCATATCTGATTCTATTTGTTTGCATGTCTGGTTTGGTGTTTTCAAGTCAAAGTATATGTCTTTTGTTGGTTTGTATATCTAAAGGGCCTGTCTTTCTCTGTTTTCATGTCTGAGTTTATGTTATGGCTTGTCCAGTCTGGTGTTGGCAAGTTCAAGAATTGGTTTTGGTTTGTGTGCATATCTAAAGATCCCTTCATTCTATCTTTTCATATCTGATTCTTATTGTTTAAATGTAAGGGTTAGTGTTTACAAGTCCAAGTATTTGTCTTTATTTGTTTGTATATCTAAAGTGAATGTCTTTCTCTGTTTGCATGTCTTATTCTATTTTTTTGCATGTCTGGGTAGGTGTTTGCAAGTCCAAGTATTTGTCTTTGATGTTTTGTATATCTAAAATGAATGTCTTTATCTGTTTGCATGTTTGATTCTATTTGTTGGCATGTCTGGGTTGGTATTTGGAAGTCCAAGTATGTGTCTTTGTTGGTGCGTATATATAAAGTGGCTGTCGGTCTCTGTTTGCATGTCTGATTATTTTTTTGTGCATGTCTGGGTTGGTGTTTTCAAGTCCAAGTATTTGTATTTATTGGTTTGTATATCTAAAGTGCCAGTCTTTTTTCTGTTTGCATGTCTGATTATATTTGATTTAATGGATGGGTCGTTATATGCAAGTCCAAGTATTTGTCTTTGTTGGTTTGTATATCTATAGTGACTATCTTTCTCTGTTTGCATGTCTGATTCTATATGTTTGCGTGTCTGGCTTGGTATTTTCAAGTCCAAGTATATGTCTTTGTTGGTTTGTATATCTAAAGTGCATGTCTTTCTCTGTTTGCATGTCTGATTCTATTTGTTTGCATGTCTGGGCTGGTGTTTGCATGTCCAAGTATTTGTCTTTGTTTGTTTGTATATCTAAAGTGCCTGTTTTTCTCTGTTTGCATGTCTGATTCTATTTGTTTGCATGTCTGGGTTGGTGTTTGCAAGTCCAAGTATTTGTCTTTGTGGATTTTTATATCTAAAGTGCATGTCTTTCTCAGTTTGCATGTCTGATTCTATTTGTTGGCATGTCTGGGTTGGTGTTTGCAAGTCCAAGTATATGTCTTTCTTGGTTTGTATATCTAAAGTGAATGTCTTTCTCTGTTTGTATGTCTGAGTCTATTTGTTGGTATGTCTGGGTTGGTGTTTGCAAGTCAAAGTATGTGTCTTTGTTGGTTTGTATGTCTATAGTGCCTGTCTTTCTCTGTTTCCATTTCTTATTCTATTTGTTTGGATGTCTGGGTTAGTGTTTGCAAGTCAAAGTATTTGTCTTTGATGCTTTCTATATCTAAAGTGCCTGTCTTTCTCTGTTTGCATGTCTGATTCTATTTGTGTGCATGTCAGGGTTGGTGTGTGCAAGTCCAAGTATTTGTCTTTGTTGGTTTGTATATCTAAAGTGCCTGTCTTTCTCTGTTTGCATGTCTGATTCTATTTGTTTGCATGTCTGGGTAGATGTTTGCAGGTCCAAGCATTTGTCTTTGTTGGTTTGTATATCTAAAGTGCATGCCTTTCTCTGTTTGCTTGTCTAATTCTATTTGTTTGCATGTCTGTGTTGGTGTTTGCAAGTCGAACTATTTGTTTTTGTTGGTTTGTATATCTAAAGTGCCTGTTTTTCTCTGTTTGCATGTCTGATTTTATTTGTTTGCAAGTCTGAGTTGGTGTTTGCAAGTCCAAGTATTTGTCTTTATTGGTTAGTATATCTAAAGTGCCTATCTTTCTCTGTTTGCATGTCTGGGTTGGTGTTTGCAAGTCGAAGTATTTGTCTTTGTTGGTTTGTATATCTAAAGTGCCTGTCTTTCTCTGTTTGCATGTCTGATTCTATTTGTTTGCACGTCTGGGTTGGTATTTACAAGTCCAAGTATTTGTTCTTTGTTGGTTTGTATATCTAAAGTACCTGTCTTTCTCTGTTTGCATGTCTGATTCTATTTGTTTGCATGTCTGGGTTGGTGTTTGCAAGTCCAAGTATTTGTCTTTGTTGCTTTGTACATCTAAAGTGCCTGCCTTTCTCTGTTTGCATGTCTGATTCTATTAGTTTGCATTTCTGTGTCGCTGTTTGCAAGTCCAAGTATTTGTCATTGTTGGTTTGTATATCTAAAGTGCCTGCCTTTATCTGTTTGCATATGTGATTCTATTTGTTTTCATGTCTGGGTTGGTGTTTGCAAGTCCAAGTAACTGTCTTTGTTGGTTTGTATATCCAAAGTGCCTGTCTTTCTGTGTTTGCATATCTGATTATATTTGTTTGCATGTCTGGGTTGGTGTTTGCAAGTCCAAGTATTTGTCTTTGTTGGTTTGTATATCTAAAGTGCCTGTCTTTCTCTGTTTGCATGTCTGATTCTATTTGTTTGCATGTCTGGGTTGATGTTTACAAGTCCAAGTATTTGTCTTTGTTGGTTTGTATATCTAAAGTGCCTGTCTTTCTCTGTTTGCATATCTGATTCTATTTGTTTGCATGTCTGGGTTGGTGTTTGCAAGTCCAAGTATTTGTCTTTGATGGTTTGTATGTCTAAAGTGCCTATCTTTCTCTGTTTGCTTGTCTGATTCTATTTGTTTGCATGTCTGGGTTGATGTTTGCAAGTCCAAGTATTTGTCTTTGTTGGTTTGTATATCTAAAGTTCCTGTCTTTCTCTGTTTGCATATCTGATTCTATTTGTTTGCATGTCTGTGTTGGTGTTTGCAAGTCCAAGAATTTGTCTTTGTTGGTTTGTATATCTAAAGTGCCTGTCTTTCTCTGTTTGCATGTCTGATTCTATTTGTTTGCATGTCTGGGTTGGTGTTTGCAAGTCCAAGTATTTGTCTTTGTTGGTTTGTATATCTAAAGTGACTGTCTTTCTCTGTTTGCATGTCTGATTCTATTTGTTTGCATGTTGGATGTGTGTTTTCAAGTCCAAGTATTTGTCTTTGTTGGTTTGTATATCTAAAGTGCCTGTCTTTCTCTGTTTGCATGTCTGATTCTATTTGTTTTCATTTCTGGGTTGGTGTTTGCAAGTCCAAGTATTTGTCTTTGTTGGTTTGTATATCTAAAGTTCATGTTTTTCTCTGTTTGCATGTCGGATTCTATTTATTTGCATGTCTGGGTTGGTGTTTGCAAGTCCAAGTATTTGTCTTTGTTGGTTTGTATATCTAAAGTGCATGTCTTTCTCTTTTTGCATGTATGATTCTATTTTTTGTCTTGTCTGTGTTGGTTTTTGCAAGTCCAAGTATGTGTCTTTGTTGGTTTTTATATCTAAAGTGGCTGTCTTTCTCTGTTTGCATGTCTGATTCTATTTGTTTACATGTCTGGGTTGGTGTTTGCAAGTCCAAGTATTTGTCTTTCTTGGTTTGTATATCTAAAGTGCCTGTCTTTTTTCTGTTTGCATGTCTGATTATATTTGATTTCATGGCTGGGTTGTTATATGCAAGTCCAAGTATTTGTCTTTGTTGGTTTGTATATCTATAGTGCCTGTCTTTCTCTGTTTGCATGTCTGATTCTATATGTTTCCCTGTCTGGATTGGTGTTTTCAAGTACTAGTATATGTCTTTGTTGGTTTGTATATCTAAAGTGCCTGTCTTTCTCTTTTTGCATTTCTGATTCTATTTGTTTGCATGTCTGGGTTGGTGTTTGCAAGTCCAAGTATTTGTCTTTTTTGGTTTATATATCTAAAGTGCCTGTGTTTCTCTGTTTGCATGTCTGATTCTATTTGTTTGCATGTCTGGGTTGGTGTTTGCAAGTCCAAGTATTTGTCTTTGTTGGTTTGTATATCTAAAGTGCATGTCTTTCTCTGTTTGCATGTCTGATTCTATTTGTTGGCCTGTTTGGGTTGGTGTTTGCAAGTCCAAGTATATGTCTTTGTTGGTTTGTATATCTAAAGTGAATGTCTTTCTCTGTTTGTATGTCAGATTCTTTTTGTTTGTATGTCTGGGTTGATGTTTGCAAGTCATAGAATTTTTCGGTGTTTGTGTGCAGTTATTTTTGTTCCCTCATCCTCTGTGTTCAATTCATAGATTATTTGTTTGCTTGTCTTGTTTGGTTTTTGCATGCCCTAGAGATGGTCTTTGTTTGTTCATACTTCTTAGGTGCATGTCGTGCCATGTGTGCGATTCATTATGTCAATGTGTGAATAGGGGGACGGGTGTTTGAAAGTTAAAGACTTTGTTATTAATAGTTTGTCTATCTAAAGTTCCTGTATTTGTCAGTTTGAATGTCAGATTTTATTTGTTGATATGTCTGGGTTGGTGTTTGCAGGTCAAAGTATTTGTCTTTGTTGGTTTGTAAATCTAAAGTCCCTGTCTTTCTCTGTTTGTACGTCTGATTTTATTTGTTTGCATGTCTGGGTTGGTGTTTGCAAGTCCAACTATTTGTCTTTGTTGGTTTGTATATCTAAAGTGACTGTGTTTCTCTGTTTGCATGTCTGATTCTATTTGTTTGCATGTCTGGGTTGGTGTTTGCAAGTCCAAGTATTTGTCTTTGTTGGTTTGTATATCTAAAGTGTCTGTCTTTCTCTGTTTGCTTGTCTGATTCTATTTGTTGGCATGTCTGGGTTGATTTTTGCAAGTCCAAGTATTTGTCTTTGTTGGTTTGTATATCTAAAGTGCCTGTCTTTCTGTGTTTGCATATCTGATTCTATTTATTTGTATTTCTGGGTTGGTGTTTTGAAGTCCAAGTATTCGCCTTTGATGCTTTGTATAACTAGATTACCTGTCTATCTCTGCGTGGATTTCGCAGTCTATTTGTTTACTTCTCAGCCCTTATTTTTTCATGTTCCTGTCAGGGTCGTTTTTGCTTGGCATATCGAAAGTGACGGTATTTCTATGTTTTCGTTTATGTTTCTCTATTTTTAAACGTGTATGTTGTTGTTTGCAAGTCCTAGTATTTGTCTTTGTTGGTTTGTATATCTAAAGTGCCTGTCTTTCTCTGTTTGCATGTCTGATTTTATTTGTTTGCATGTCTGGGTTGATGTTTGCAAGTCCAAGTATTTGTCTTTGTTGGTTTGTATATATAAATAGCCTGTCTTTCTCAGATTGCATGTCTGATTCTATTTGTTTGCATGTCTGGGTTGGTGTTTGCAAGTCCAAGTATTTGTCTTTGATGGTTTGTATATCTAAAGTGCCTGTCTTTCTCTGTTTGCATGTCTGATTCTATTTGTTTGCATGTCTGGGTTGATGTTTGCAAGTCCAAGTATTTGTCTTTGTTGGTGTGTATATATAAAGTGCCTTTCTTTCTCTGTTTGCATTTCTGTGTAGAATTGTGTGGAATTCAGGGATGGTGTTTGGAAGTCCTAGGTTTTGGATGTGATGGTTGGTGTCTGTAATGTGGATGTTTTTCTATGTTTGAATGTCAGATTAATTATGTTCGCATGACTTTACTGGCGTTTGCTAGTCAAAGTAACTTTCGTTTTAGGTTTGTATATCTAAAGTGCCTGTCTTTCTCTGTTTGCATGTCTGTTTCTATTTGTTTGCATGTCTTGGTTGATGTTTGCAAGTCCAAGTATTTGTCTTTGTTGGTTTGTATATATAAAAAGCCTGTCTTTCTCTGTTTGCATATCTGATTCTATTTGTTTGCATGTCTGGGTCGGTGTTTGCAAGTCCAAGTATTTGTCTTTGATGGTTTGTATATCTAAAGTGCCTGTCTTTCTCTGTTTGCTTGTCTGATTCTATTTGTTTGCATGTCTGAGTTGATGTTTGCAAGTCCAAGTATTTGTCTTTCTTGGTTTGTATATCTAAAGTGCCTGTCTTTCTCTGTTTGCATATCTGATTCTATTTGTTTGTATGTCTGGGTTGTTGTTTGCAAGTCCAAGTATTTGTCTTTGTTGGTTTGTATAGCTAAAGTGCCTGTCTTTCTCTTTTTGCATGTCTTATTCTATTTGTTTGCATGTCTAGTTTTTTGTTTTCAAGTCCAAGTATTTGTCTTTGTTGGTTTGTATATCTAAAGTTCCTTTCTTTCTCTGTTTTCATGTCTGATTCAATTTGTTTTCTTGTCAGGGTTTATGTTTGCAAGTCCAAGTATATATCTTTGTTTGTTTATATATCTAAATTGTCTGTCTTTCTCTGTTTGCATGTCTGATTCAATTTTTTTGCATGTATGGGTTGTTGTTTGCAAGTCCAAGTATTTGTCATTGTTGTTCTGTATATCTAAAGTGCATGTCTTTCTCTGTTTGCATGTCTGATTCTATTTGTTTGCATGTCTGGGTTGGTGTTTGCAAGTCCAAGTATTTGTCTTTATTGGATTGTATATCTAAAGTGCCTGTCTTTCTCTGTCTGCATGTCTGATTATATTTGTTTTCTATGTCTGGGTCGATATTTTCAAGTCCAAGTCTTTGTCTTTGTTGGTTTGTATATCTAAAGTGACTGTCTTTCTCTGTTTGCATGTCTGATTCTATTTGTTTGCCTGTCTGGATTGGTGTTTTCATGTCCAAGTATTTGTCTTTGTTGGTTTGAATATCTAAAGTTCCCGTCATTCCCTATTTGCATGTCTTATTCTATCTGTTTTCATGTCTGGTTATGTTTTTGCAAGGCCAATTATCTGTAATTGTTGTTTTTTATATCTAAATTGCTTCTTTTTCTCTGTTTGCATGTTTTATTCTATTTGTTTGAATGTCTGGGTTTGTGTTTGCCATTCTAAGTATCTGTCTTTGATGCTTTGTATATCTAAAGTGCATATCTTTCTCTGTTTGCATGTCTGATTCTATTTGTTGGCCTGTCTGGGTTGGTGTTTGCAAGTCCAAGTATATGTCTTTGTTGGTTTGTATATCTAAAGTGCATGTCTTTCTCTGTTTGCATGTCTGATTCTATGTTTGGTCTGGTCCGAGTGATTATTTGTTATTACTCTAACTTTACTTTTTGTCTTTACTTGCCTAAATTACCTGACCTCCTCTTTTGGCCTTACATAATCTCTTTGGGTGCTTGCGTGGGTTTGAGATGGAAATTAATAGTATCTGCCGTTGTTGGATGGTGTTTAGAAAGCGCCGGTCGGTCTCTGTTTGCAAGTCTGTTACCTTTGTTTTGCATGTCGTGATTGGATTTTGATAGTCCATGTATTCGTTTTTGATGGTCTGTATATATAAATTGAAGGTTTATATCGATTTGCATGTAATATTCTATTTTTTTGAATGTCTGGGTTGGTTTTTGCAAGTCAAACTATTTGTTTTTGTTGGTTTGTATATCTAAAGTGACTTTATTTCCGTGTTTGCATGTCTGATTTTATTTGTTTGCAAGTCTGAGTTGGTGTTTGCAAGTCCAAGTATTTGTCTCTATTGGTTAGTATATCTAAAGTGCATTTCTTTCTCTGTTTGTATGTCTGTGTTGGTGTTTACAATTCAAAGCATGTGTGTTTGTTGCTTTTTGTATATAAATTGCCTGTCTTTCTCTCTTTCCTTGTATGATTCTATCTGTTTTCAGCACTGGGTTGGTGATTGAAAGTAAAATTTTTTGTATTTGTTGTGTTGTATATCTAAAGTGCATGTCTTTATATGTTTGCATGTCTGATTCTATTTGTTTGCATGTCTGGGTTGGTGTTTGCAAGTCCAAGTATTTGTCTTTGTTGCTTTGTATATCTAAAGTGCCTGTCTTTCTCTGTTTGCATGTCTGATTCTATTTGTTTACATGTCTGCGTTGATGTTTGCAAGTCCAAGTATTTGTATTTGTTGGTTTGTATATCTAAAGTGCCTGTCTTTCTCTGTTTGCATGTCTGATTCTATTTGTTTGCATGTCTGGATTGGTGTTTTCAAGTGCTAGTATCTGTCGTTGTCTCTCTGTTTAAATTAATCGACTGTATTCCTCTTTTTGTAAGTCATACTTAATTTTGTCGTGTTTCTGGGTTGATGTTGGCAAATTAATTTTTTTTTCGTCTTATGTATGTACAAATAAATTGCCTGTCATTGTACTCTTGAATTTCAGTTTCTATTTTTTTGCATGCCATTGCTGATTTATCCTATCCATATAATTTTTCTTTGCTGCTTTGTATATCTAAAGTGAATGTCTTTCTCTGTTTGCATGTCTGATTCTATTTGTTTGCCTGTCTGGGTTGGTGTTTGCAAGTCCAAGTATTTGTCTTTGTCGGTTTGTATATGTTATGGTCCTCTCTTTCTCTGTCTGCCCGTCTGTGTCGTTTTTTGTACATGTCTGGGTGTGTGTTTTCCATTCCCATGATTACTCTTTGTTGGGTTGTGGATATAAATGGCATATCGTTCTATGTTTACAGGTCCTATTCTAATCTGTTTAAATGTACGGGCGAACTTTTCCCCGTCATTGTAAGCTTTTTTGTTTGTGTTGGTATCTAAAGTTCCTGTCTTTATCTGTTTGAATGTCTGATGCTATTTGTTTGCAATTATGGTTTTATGTTTGCAAGTACATGTATCTGTCTTTGTTGGTTTGTACATATAAAGGCCCTGTCTTTCTCTGTTTGTATGTCTGAGTCTATTTTTTTTCCGGTCTGGGTTGGTTTTTGCAAGTCAAAGTATTTGTTTTTTGTGGTTTGTATATCTAAAGAGACTGTTTTTACATGTTAGCAGGTATGATGTTATTTGTATTAAAGTCTGAGTTGGTGTTTGCAAGTCAAAGTATTTGTATTTGTTGGTGTTTGCAAGTCCAAGTATTTGTCTTTGTGGGTTTGTATATCTAAAGTGCCTATCTTTCTCTGTTTGCATGTCTGATTCTATTTGTTGGCATGTCTGGGTTGGTGTTTGCAAGTCCAAGTATGTGTCTTTGTTGGTTTGTATATCTAATGTTCCTGTCTTTCTATGTTTGCATGTCTGATTCTATTTGTTTGCATGTCTGGGTTGGTGTTTGCAAGTCCAAGTATTTGTCTTTGTTGGTTTGTATATCTAAAGTGCATGTCTTTCTCTGTTAGCATGTCTGATTCTATTTATTTGCATGTCTGGGCTGGTGTTTGGAAGACCAAGTATTTGTATTTGTTGGTTTGTATATCTAAAGTGAATGTCTTTCTCTGTTTGCATGTCTGATTCTATTTGTTGGCATGTCTGGGTTGGTGTGTGCAAGTCCAAGTATTTGTCGTTGTTTGTTTGTATATCTAAAGTATATGTCCGTCTCTTTTTCCATGTCTTATTGTATTTGTTTGCATGTCTGGGTTGTTGTTTGAAGGTCCAAGAAACGGTCTGTTTTGGTATGTAAATCTATATTGCATGTATATCTCTGTTTGGAGGTCTATTTCTATATGTTTTCATGTCTGGATTGGTGTTTTCAAGTGCAAGTTTATGTCTTTGTTGGTTGGTATATATAAAGTGCCTGTCTTTCTCTGTTTGCATGTCTGATTCTATTTGTTTGCATGTCTGGGTTGGTGTTTGCAAGTCCAAGTATTTGTCTTTGTTGGTTTGTATATCTAAAGTGCCTGTCTTTCTCTGTTTGCATGTCTGATTCTATTTAATTGCATGTCTGGGTTGGTGTTTGCAAGTCCAAGTATTTGTCTTTGTTGGTTTGTATATCTAAAGTGCATGTCTTTCTCTGTTTGCATGTCTGATTCTATTTGTTTGCATGTCTGGGTTGGTGTTTGCAAGTCCAAGTATTTGTCTTTGTTGGTTTGTATATCTAAAGTGCCTATTTTTCTCTTTGTACGTGTCTTCTTCGTTTTTTTGGCATGTCTAGGTTGGGGTTTGCTATGACAATAACTGTTCTTTTCCGGGGGGAATGACATAAGTGACCGACTGTCTCAGAAAGCTTTTCAGTTACTATTTGTCTGCTTGCCTGGGTAGGTGATTCCACTTAAAGGAAGTTGTCTTATTTTGTTTGGTTTTCAATAGTACAGGTCTTTTACTAGTAGAATGTGTCCATTTAATTTTATTAAATGTATTGGTTTGTGTTTGAAAGTCCAAGTATCTTTCGATGTTTGTTTGAATATCTAAAGTGCATATTTTTCTATGTTTGAACGTCTGATTCTACCTGTTTGCATGTCTGGGTTGTTGTTTGCAAGTCCAACTATTTGTCTTTGTTGGTTTGTATATCTTAAGTGCCTGTCTTTCTCTGTTTGCATGTCTGTTTTTATTTGTTTGCAAGTCTGAGTTGGTGTTTGCAAGTCCAAGTATTTGTCTCTATTGGTTAGTATATCTAAAGTGCCTATCTTTCTCTGTTTGCATGTCTGGGTTGGTGTTTGCAAGTCCAAGTATTTGTCTTTGTTGGTTTGTATATCTAAAGTGCCTGTCTTTCTCTGTTTGCATGTCTGATTCTATTTGTTTGCAAGTCTGAGTTGGTGTTTGCAAGTCCAAGTATTTGTCTTTGTTGGTTTATATATCTAAAGTGCCTTCCTATATCTGTTTGCATGTCTGATTATATTTGTTTGCATGTCTGGGTTGGTGTTCGCTAGTCCAAGTATTTGTCTTTGTTGGTGTGTATATCTAAAGTGTTTGTCTTTATCTGTTTGCATGTCTGATTCTACTTGTTTGCGTGTCTGGGTTGATGTTTGCAAGTCCAAGTATTTGTCTTTGTTGGTTTGTATATACAATGTGCCTGTCTTTTTCTGTTTGCATTTCTGATTCTATTTGTTTTGCATGTCTGGGATTGGTGTTTGCAAGTCCAAGTATTTGTCTTTGTTGGTTTGTATAACTAAAGTGCCTGTCTTTCTTTGTTTGCAGGTCTTATTCTATGTGTTTATATTTTATGGTTGATGTTCTGTAAGTCCAATCATTTGCCTTTGTGAGCATGTATAACTAAAGCACCCGTCTTTCTCCGATTACAAGTCAGTTTGCATTTGTTTGCATGTCTTTGTGGATGTTTTGCTAGTACAACTATCCGTCTTTATTGGTTTGTATATCTAAAGTGACTGTCTTTCTCTGTTTGCATCTCTGATTCTATTTGTTTTCATGTCTTGGTTGGTGTTTGCCAGTCCAAGTATTTGTCTTTGTTGGTTTGTATATCTAAAGTGCCTGTCTTTCTCTGGTTGCATGTCTGATTCTTTTAGTTTGCATGTCTGGGTTGGTGTTTGCAAGTCCAAGTATTTGTCTTTGTTGGTTTGTATATCTAAAGTGCCTGTCTTGCTCTGTTTGCATGTCTGTTTCTATTTGTTTGCATGTCTTGGTTGATGTTTGCAAGTCCAAGTATTTGTCTTTGTTGGTTTGTATATCTAAAGTGCCTGTCTTTCTCTGTTTGCATGTCTGATTCTATTTGTTTGCATGTCTGGGTTGGTGTTTGCAAGTCCAAGTATTTGTCTTTGATGGTTTGTATATCTAAAGTGCCTGTCTTTCTCTGTTTGCTTGTCTGATTCTATTTGTTTGCATGTCTGGGTTGATTTTTGTAAGTCCAAGTAGTTGTCTTTGTTGGTTTGTATATCTAAAGTGCCTGTCTTTCTCTGTTTGCATATCTGATTTTATTTGTTTACATGTCTGGGTTGGTGTTTTCAAGTCCAAGTATTTGTCTTTGTTGGTTTGTATATCTAAAGTGCCTGTCTTTCTCTGTTTGCATATCTAATTCTATTTTTTTGCATGTCTGGGTTTGTGTTTGCAAGTCCAAGTATTTGTCATTGTTGGTTTGTATATCTAAAGTGACTGTCTTTCTCTGTTTGCCTATCGGATTCTATTTGCTTGTATATCTGGATGTGTGTTTTCAAGTCCAAGTATTTGTCATTGTTGGTTTGTATTTGTAATTTGCCGGTCTGTGTCGGTGTACAAATCAGAGTCTCTCTGTTGACATGTCAGGGTTGGTGATTTTAATTTCATTTGTTGTTCACTGTCTGTTTTTATATCAAGATAGCCTGTAAATCTCTGTTAGCATGTCTGATTATATTTTATTGAATGTAAGTGTGGGTGTTGGCATGTCCGAGTATTTGTCTTTGATGGTTTGTATATCTAAAGTGCATGTCTTTCTCTGTTTGCATGTTTGATTCTATTTGTTGGCATGTCTGGGTTGGTGTTTGCAAGTCCAAGTATTTGTCTTTGTTGGTTTGTATATCTAAAGTGTCTGTATTTCTCTGTTTGCATGTCTGATTCTATTTGTTTGCATGTCTGGGTTGGTGTTTGCAAGTCCAAGTATTTGTCTTTGTTGGTTTGTATAGCTAAAGTGCCTGTCTTTCTCTGTTTGCATGTCAGATTCTATTTGTTTGCATGTCTGGATGTGTGTTTTCAAGTCCAAGTATTTGTCTTTGTTTGTATGTATGTCGAAAGTGTCTGTCTTTGTCTGTTTGCATGTCTGATTCTATGTGTTTGCATGTCTGGATTTGGTTTCGCAAGTCAAAGTGTTTGTATGTGTTAGTTTGTACAACTATAGTTCCTCTCTTTCTCTGTTTGCATGTCTGATTCTATTTGTTTGCATGTCTGTATTGGTGTTTTAAAGTCAAAGTATTTGTATTTGTTGGTTTGTATATCTAAAGTCCCTGTCTTTCTCTGTTTGCATGTCTGATTCTATTTGTTTGCATGTCTGGGTTGTTGTTTGCAAGTCCAAGTATTTGTCTTTGTTGGTTTGTATATCTAAAGTGCCTGTCTCTCTCTGTTTGCATGTCTGATTCTATTTGTTTGCATGTCTGGGTTGGTGTTTACAAGTCCAAGTATTTGTCTTTTTTGGTTTTATATCTAAAGTGCATGTGTATATCTGATTGCGAGTCTTAATCTATTTGTTTGCCTGTCTGTGTAGTATTTTTTAAGTACAAAAATCTGTCTTTATTTGTTTGTATATTTAAAGTGACTATCTTTCTATGTTTCGTGTCTCATTATATTTTTTTGCATGTCTGCTTTGGTGTTTTGCAAGTCCAAGGATTTGTCTTTGCTGGTTTGTATATCTAAAGTGCCTGTCTTTTTCTGTTTGCATGTCTGATTCTATTTGTTTGCATGTCTGGGTTGGTCTTTGCAAGCCCAAGTATTTGTCTTTGCTGGTTTGTATATCTAAAGTCCCTTTTTTCTCTGTTTGCATGTCTGATTTTGTTTGTTTGCATGTCTGGGCTGGTGTTTGCAAGTACAAGTATTTGTCTTTGTTGGTTTGTATATCTAAATTTCATGCATTTCACTGTTTGCGTGTCTAGTTATATTTGTGTGCGTGTCTGGGTTGGTGTTTACAAGTCAAAGTATTTGTCTTTGTTGGGTTGTATATCTAAAGTGCCTGTCTTTCTCTGTTTGCATTTCTGATTCTATTTGTTTGCATGTCTGGGCTGTTGTTTGCAAGTCCAAGTATTTGTCTTTGTTGGTTTGTATATCTAAAGTGCATGCCTTTCTCTGTTTGCGTGTCTAATTCTATTTGTTTGCATGTCTGTGTTGGTGTTTGCAAGTCGAACTATTTGTTTTTGTTGGTTTGTATATCTAAAGTGCCTGTTTTTCTCTGTTTGCATGTCTGATTTTATTTGTTTGCAAGTCTGTGTTGGTTTTTGCAAGTCAAAGTATTTGTCTCTATTGGTTAGTATATCTAAAGTGCCTATCTTTCTTTGTTTGCATGTCTGGGTTGGTGTTTGCAAGTACAAGTATTTGTTTTTACTGGTTTGTATGTCTAAAGTGCATGTCTTTCTCTGTTTGCAAGTCTGATTCTATTTTTTTGCACGTCTGGGTTGGTGTTTGCAAGTCCAAGTATTTGTCTTTGTTGGTTTGTATATCTAAAGTACCTGTCTTTCTCTGTTTGCATGTCAGATTCTATCTGTTTGCATGTCTGGGTAGGTGTTTGCAAGTCCAAGTATTTGTCTTTGTTGGTTTGTATATCTAAAAAGCCTGTCTTTCTCTGATTGCATGTCTGATTCTATTTGTTTGCATGTCTGGGTTGGTGTTTGCAATTCCAAGTATTTGTCTTTGTTGGTTTGTATATCTAAAGTGCATGTCTTTCTCTGTTTGCTTGTCTGATTCTATTTGTTTGCATGTCTGAGATGTTGCTTGCAAGTCCAAGTATTTGTCTTTGTTGGTTTGTATATCTAAAGTTTCTGTCTTTCTGTGTTTGCATTTCTGATTCTATTTTCTTGCATGTCTGGGTTGGTGTTTGCAAGTCCAAGTTTCTGTCTTTGTTGGTTTGTATCTCAAAAGTGCCCGTCTTTCTATGTTTGAATATCAGGTTCTATTTGTTTGTATGTTTGGGTTGATGTTTGCAAGACCAAGTATCTGTCTTAGTTGGTTTGTATATCTAAATTGCACTGTCTTTCTCTGTTTGCATGTCTGTTTCTATTTGTTTGCATGTCTGGGTTGGTGTTTGCAAGTCCAAGTATTTGTCTTTGTTGGTTTGTATATCTAAAGTGCCTGTCTTTCTCTGTTTGCATATCTGATTCTATTTATTTGCATGTCTGGGTTGGTGTTTGCAAGTCCAAGTATTTGTCTTTGATGGTTTGTATATCTAAAGTGCCTGTCTTTCTCTGTTTGCTATTCTGATTCTATTTGTTTGCATGTCTGGGTTGATGTTTGCAAGTCCAAGTATTTGTCTTTCTTGGTTTGTATATCTAAAGTGCCTGTCTTTCTCTGTTTGCATGTCTGACTCTATTTGTTTGCATGTCTGGGTTGGTGTTTGCAAGTCCAAGTATTTGTCTTTGTTGGTTTGGATATCTAAAGTGACTGTCTTTCTCTTTTTGCATTTCTGATTCTATTTGTTTGTATATCTAGATGTGTATTTTCAAGTCCAAGTATTTGTCTTTGTTGGTTTGTATATCTAAAGTGCCTTTCTTTCTCTGTTTGCATGTCTGATTCTATTTGTTTGCATGTCTGGGCTGGTGTTTGCAAGTCCAAGTATTTGTCTTTGTTGGTTTGTATATCTAAAGTGCCTGTCTTTCTCTGTTTGCATGTCTGATTCTATTTCTTTGCATGTCTGGGTTGGTGTTTGCAAGTCCAACTATTTGTCTTTGTTGGTTTGTATATCTAAAATGCATGTCTTTATCTGTTTGCATGTTTGATTCTATTTTTTGGCATGTCTGGGTTGGTATTTGGAAGTCCAAGTATGTGTCTTTGTTGGTTTGTATATCTAAAGTGGCTGTCTTTCTCTGTTTGCATGTCTGATTCTATTTGTTTGCATGTCTGGGTTGGTGTTTGCAAGTCCAAGTATTTGTCTTTATTTGTTTGTATATCTAAAGTGCCAGTATTTCTCTGTCTGTAAGTCTGATTGTATTTGTTTTCATGTCTGGGTTGTTATTTGCAATTCCAAGTATTTGTCTTTGTTGGTTTGTATATCTAAAGTGCCTGTCTTTCTCTGTTTGCATGTCTGATTCTATTTGTTTACCTGTCTGGATTGGTGTTTTCAAGTCCAAGTATTTGTCTTTGTTGGTTTGTATATCTAAAGTGCCTGTCTTTCTCTGTTTGCATGTCTGATTCTATTTGTTTGCATGTCTGGGTTGGTGTTTGCAAGTCCAAGTATTTTTCTTTGTTGGTTTTTATATCTAAAGTTCCTGTCTTTTTCTGTTTGCATGTCTGATTATATTTGTTTTCATGTCTGTGTTTGTGTTTGAAATTACAAGTATTTGTCTATGTTGGTTTTTATATCTAAATTGAATATATTTCTCTGTTTGCATGTCTGATTCTATTTGTTGGCCTGTTTGGGCTGGTGTTTGCAAGTCCAAGTATTTGTCTTTCGTGGTTTGTATATATAAAGTGCCTGTCTTTCTCAGTTTGTATGTCTGATTCTATTTGTTTGCATGTCTGGGTTGGTGTTTGCAAGTCTAAGTATTTGTCTTTGTTGGTTTGTATATCTAAAGTGCCTGTCTTTCTCGTTTGCATGTCTGATTCTCTTTGTTTGCATGTCTGGGTTGGTGATTGCAAGTCTGAGTAGTTGTCTTTGTTGGTTTGTATATCTAAAGTGACTGTCTTTCTCTGTTTGCATGTCTGATTCTATTTGTTTGCATGTCTGGGTTGGTGTTTGCAAGTCCAAGTATTTGTCTTTGTTGGTTTGTATATCTAAAGTGCCTGTCTTTCTCTGTTTGCATGTCTGATTCTATTTGTTTGTATGTCTGGGTTGGTGTTTGCAAGTCTAAGTATTTGTTTTTGTTGGTTTGTACATCTAAAGTGCCTGTCTTTCTCTGTTTGTACGTCTGATTCTATTTGTTTTCATGTCTGGGTTGGTGTTTGCAAGTCCAACTATTTGTGTTTGTTGGTTTGTATATCTAAAGTGCCTGTATTTCTCTGTATGCATGTCTGATTCTATTTGATTGCAAGTCTGAGTTGGTTTTTGCTAGTCAAATTAATTGTCTCGGTTGATTTGTTGATATTAAGTACCTAAATGTATCTATTTGCAGGCCAGTGTTTGTGTTTACGTTTAAATAAATAGTTCTTTTCTTCTATTTTAATATTACACGAATACGGTTCTCTTATTGCAAGTCTGATTATGTCTATTTTAACTCATGTCTGTGTTTTTCAAAGTTCAAGCAATTGTCTTTGTAGGATAGTATATCTAAAGGTACTGTATTTCTCTTTTTGAATGTGTAAGCCTCTTTTCTTTCATGCATGGCTTAGTGTTTGCAAGTCCAAGTATTTGTCTTTGTTGGTTTTTTTATCTAAAGTGCATATCTTTGTGTGTTTGCATGTCTGATTCTATTTGTTTGCATGTCTGGGTTGGTGTTTGCAAGTCCATGTATTTGTCTTTGTTAGTTTATACATCTAAAGTGCCTGTCTTCGTCTGTTTGCATGTCTGATTCTATTTGTTTGCATGTCTGGGTTGGTGTTTGCAAGTCCAAGTATTTGTCTTTGTTGGTTTTTATATCTAAAGTGCCTGTCTTTCTCTGTTTGCATGTCTGTTTCTATTTGTTTGCCTGTCTGGGTTGTTGTTTGAAAGTCCTAGTACTTGTATTTGTTGGTTTGTATATCTAAAGTACCTGCCTTTCTCTGTTTGCATTTCTGATTTTATTTGTTTGCATGTCTGGGTTGGTGTTTGAAAGTCCAAGTATTTGTCTTTGATGGTTTGTATATCTAATGTGCCTGTCTGTTTTTGTTTGCCTGTCTGATTCTATTTGTTTGAATGTCTGAGATGTTTTTTGCAAGTCCAAGTATTTGTCTTTCTTGGTTTGTATATCTAAAGTGCCTGTCTTTCTGTGTTTGCATATCTAATTCTATTTGTTTGCATGTCTGGGTTGGTGTTTGCAAGTCCAAGTATTTGTCTTTGTTGGTTTGTATATCTAAAGTGCCTGTCTTTCTCTGTTTGCATGTCCGATTCTATTTGTTTGTACGTCTTGTCTGGTGAATGCCAGTACAATTATTTGTCTCTGCTGGCTTGTATATCTAAAGTGTCCTTATTTTTCTGTTTTCTTGTCTGTTTATATTTGCTTGCTTTCCAGGGTTGGTGTTTGTAAGTCCAAGAATTTGTCTTTGTTGGTTTACATATCTAAAGTGCCTATCTTTCTCTGTTTGCATATCTGATTCTATTTGTTTGTATGTCCGGGTTGGTGTTGGTAAGTCCAAGTATTTGTCTTTTGTTGGTATGTATATCTAAAGTGCCTGTCTTTCTCTGTTTTCGTTTATGATTATATTTGTTTGAATGTCTGGGTTGGTGTTTGCAAGTCCAAGTATTTGTCTTTGTTGGTTTGTACATCTAAAGTGCCTGTCTTTCTCTGTTTGTACGTCTGATTCTATTTGTTTGCATGTCTGGGTTGGTGTTTGCAAGTCCAACTATTTGTCTTTTTTGGTTTGTATATCTAAAGTGCCTGTTTTTCTCTGTTTGCATGTCTGATTTTATTTGTTTGCAAGTCTGAGTTGGTGTTTTCAAGTCCAAGTATTTGTCTTTGTTGGTTAGTATATCTAAATTGCCTGTCTTTCTCTGTTTTCATGTCTGGGTTGGTGTTTGCAAGTCCAAGTATTTATCTTTGTTGGTTTGCATATCTAAAGTGCCTGTCTTTCTCTGTCTGCATGTCTGATTTTATTTGTTTGCATGTCTGGGTTTGTGTTTGCAAGTCCAAGTATTTGTTTTTGTTGGTTTGTATATCTAAAGTGCCTTTCTTTCTCTGTTTGCAGGTCTGATTCTATTTGTTTGCATGTCTGGGTTGGTGTTTGCAAGTCCAAGTATTTGTCTTTGTTGCTTTGTGTATCTAAAGTGCCTGCCTTTCTCTGTTTGCATTTCGGATTATATTTTTTTGCATGCCTGGGTTGATGGTTGCAAGTCCTATTATTTATCTTTGTTGGTGTGTATAAATAAAGTACCTTTCATTCTCTGTTGTATTGTCTGATTTTATTTTTTTGCAGGTCTGTGTTGATGTTTGCAGGTCCAATTGTCTGTCTTTGATGGTTTGCATATATAAAAAGCCTGTCTTTCTCTGATTGCATATCTGATTTTATCTGTTTGCATGTCTGGGTTGATGTTTGCAAGTCCAAGTATTTATATTTGTTGGTTTGTATATCTAAAGTGCCTGTCTGTCTCTGTTTGCATGTCTGATTCTATTTGTTTGCATGTCTGGGTTGATGTTTGCAAGTGTAAGTATTTGTCTTTGTTGGTTTGTATATCTAAAGTGCCTGTCTTTCTGTGTTTGCATATCTGATTCTATTTATTGGTATGTGTGGGTTAGTGTTTGCAAGTCAATGCATATGTCTTTTTCTCTTTTTTGATATATTTTGAATGTCATTCTATCTTTGCGGGCCCAATTCTATTTTTTTGTATTTCTTACTTTGACTTTGCCAGTTCAATTATCTGTCTTTTATGGTGTGAATATATAAATTTCCTGTATTTATATTTTTTCATGTCTGTTTCTATTTGTTTGCATGTCTGGGTTGATGTTTGCAAGTCCAAGTATTTGTCTTTGTTGGTTTGTATATCTAAAGTGCCTGTCTTTCTCTGTTTGCATATCTGATTTTATTGGTTTGCATGTCTGGGTTGGTGTTTGCAAGTCCAAGTATTTGTCTTTGATGGTTTGTATATCTATAGTGCCTGTCTGTCTCTGTTTGCTTGTCTGATTTTATTTTTTTGCATGTCTGGGTTGATGTTTGTAAGTCCAAGTATTTGTCTTTGTTGGTTTGTATATCTAAAGTGCCTGTCTTTCTCTGTTTGCATATCTGATTCTATTTGTTTGCATGTCTGGGTTGGTGTTTGCAAGTCCAAGTATTTGTCTTTGTTGGTTTGTATATCTAAAGTGCCTGTGCTTCTCTGTTTGCATGACTGATTTTACTTGTTTATATGCCTGGGATTGGTGTTTGCATGTCAAAGTAATTATCATTGTTGGTTTGTATTTCTAAATTTCCTGTCTTTTTCTGTTTGCTTGTCTGATTATATTTTCATATATGTCTGGGTTGGTGTTTGCAATTCAAAGTATTTGTCTTTGTTGTTTTTTATATCTAAAGTTCCTGTCTTTCTCTGTTTGCATGTCTGATTCTATTTGTTTGTATGTCTGGGTTGGTGTTTGCAAGTCCAAGTATTTGTCTTTGTTGGTTTGTATATCCAAAGTGCCTGTCTTTCTCTGTTTGCATGTCTGATTCTATTTGTTTGCATGTCTGGGTTGGTGTTTGCAAGTCCAAGTATTTGTCTTTGTTGGTATGTATATCTAAAGTGCCTGTCTTTCTCTGTTTGCATGTCTGATTCTATTTGTTTGCATGTATGGGTCGATGTTTGCAAGTCCAAGTATTTGTCTTTGTTGGTTTGTAAATCTAAAGTCCCTGTCTTTCTCTGTTTGTAAGTCTGATTCTATTTGTTTGCATGTCTGGGTTGGTGTTTGCAAGTCCAACTATTTGTCTTTGTTGGTTTGTATATCTAAAGTGCCTGTGTTTCTCTGTTTGCATGTCTGATTTTATTTGTTTGCAAGTCTGTGTTGGTGTTTGCAAGTCCAAGTATTTGTCTCTATTGGTTAGTATATCTAAAGTGCCTATCTTTCTCTGTTTGTATGTCTGTGTTGGTGTTTGCAACTCAAAGTATCTGTCTTTGTTGGTTTGTATATCTATAGTGCCTGTCTTTCTCTGCTTGCATGTCTGATTCTATTTGTTTGCATGTCTGGGTTGGTGTTTGCAAGTCCAAGTATTTGTCTTTGTTGGTTTGTATATCTAAAGTGCCTGTCTTTCTCTGTTTGCATGTCTGATTCTATTTGTTTGCATGTCTGGGTTGGTGTTTGCAAGTCCAAGTATTGGTCTTTGTTGCTTTGTATATCTAAAGTGCCTGTCTTTCTCTGTTTGCATGTCTGATTCTATTTGTTTGCATGTCTGGGATGATGTTTGCAAGTCCAAGCATGTGTGTTTGTTGGTTTGTATATCTAAAGTGCCTGTCTTTCTCTGTTTGCATGTCTGATTCTATCTGTTTGCATGTCTGTGTTGTTGTTTGCAAGTCCAAGTATCTGTCTTTGTTGGATTGTACATCTAAAGAGCCTGTCTTTCTCTGTTTGCATGTCTGATTCTATTTGTTTGCATGTCTGGGTTGTTGTTTGCAAGTCCAAGTATTTGTCTTTGTTGGTTTGTATATATAAAGTGCCTGTCTTTCTCTGATTGCTTGTCTGATTCTATTTGTTTGCATGTCTTGGTTGATTTTTGCAAGTGTAAGTATTTTTCTTTGTTGGTTTGTATATCGAAATTGCCTGTCTTTATGTGTTGGCATTTCTGATTCTATTTATTGGTATGTCTGGGTTAGTGTTTGCTAGTCAAAGTATACGTATTTGTTTGTTTGATTCTATAAAGTGCCTGCCCGACTATACTTGCATTCGTGAGACGTTTTTTGTGCTTGCCATAGTTGAAGTTTGCAAGCCAAATTAAATGTCTTTGTATCTTATTAAATAAAAATTGTCGGTCTTTCTCTGTTTTCTGTTATGATTATTATTGTTTGTGTTTATTTATTGGTGTTTACAAGTCCAAGTATTTGTCTTTGTTGGTTTGTATATCTAAAATGTCTGTCTTTCTCTGTTTGCATGTCTGATTCTATTTGTTTGCATGTCTGGGTTGGTGTTTGCAAGTCCAAGTATTTGTTTTTAATGGTTTGTATATCTAAAGTGCCTGTCTTTCTCTGTTTGCTTGTCTGATTCTATTTGTTTGCATGTCTGGGTTGATATTTGTAAGTCCAAGTATTTGTCGTTGTTGGTTTGTATATCTAAAGTGCCTGTCTTTCTGTGTTTGCATATGTGATTCTATTTGTTTGCATGTCTGGGTTGGTGTTTGCAAGTCCAAGTATTTGTCTCTGTTGGTTTGTATATCTAAAGTGCCTGTCTTTCTCTGTTTGCATGTCCGATTCTATTGGTTTGCATGTCTGGGTTTGTGTTCGTCAGTACAAGTATTTGTCTCTTGTAGTGAGTATCTCTAAAGTGTCTGTCTTTCTCTGTTTGCAAGTCTGATTCTATCTTTTTGCATGTCTGGGTTGGTGTTTGCAAGTCTGAGTAATAGTCATTGTTGGTTTTTATATCTAAAGTGCTGTATTTCTGTGTTTGCATGTCTGATTATATTTTTTTACATGTCTGGGTTGGTGTTTGCAAGTCCAAGTATTTGTCTTTGTTGGGTTTGTATATCTAAAGTGCATATCTTTCTATGTTTGTATGTCTGATACTATTTGTTTTCATGTCTGGGTTGTTGTTTGCAAGTCCAAGTATTTGTCTTTAGTGGTTTGTATATCTAAAGTGCCTGTCTTTCTCTGTTTGCATGTCTGATTCTATTTGTTTGTATGTCTGGATTGGTGTTTTCAAGTCCAAGTATTTGTCTTTGTTGATTTGTATATCTAAAGTGTCTGTCTTTCTCTGTTTGCCAGTCTGATTCTATTTGTTTGCATGTCTGGGTTGATGTTTTCTAGTCCAAGTATTTGTCTTTGTCGGTTTGTATAGCTAAAATGCCTGTCTTTCTCTGTTTGTAAGTCTGATTCTATTTGTTTGCATGTCTAGATGTTTGTTTTCAAGTCAAACTATTTTCGGATGCCGGTTTGCTTGCCTCATGTGTATTTCTTACATTGTGTGCATGTCAGTTTCCAATTGTTTACACGGCATGTCTGGAGGTTGCAATTCAAAGAATTATTCTGGAATGCATCGTATACCTAAATATACGGACTTTCACTGATTGCATTTCAGTGTCTTTCTGTTTGAATGTCTGGGTTGGTGTTCGCAAGTCCAAGAATTTGTGTTTGTTGGTTTGTATATCTAAAGTGCCTGTCTTTCTCTGTTTACATGTCTGATTCTATTTGTTGGCATGTCTGGGTTGGTGTTTGCAAGTCCAAGGATTTGTCTTTGTTTGTTTGTATATCTAAAGTGCCTGTCTTTCTCTGTTTGCATGTCTGATTCTATTTGTTTGCATGTCTGGGTTTGTGTTTGCAAGTCCAATTAATTGTCTTTATTGGTTTGTATATCTAAAGTGCCTGTCTTTCTCTGGTTTGCAGGTCTGATTCTATTTGTTTGCATGTCTGGGTTGATATTTGCAAGTCCAAGTATTTGTCTTTGTTGGTTTGTGTATCTAAAGTGCCTGTCTTTCTCTGTTTGCATGTTTGATTCTATTTGTTTGCATGTCTGGATTGGTGTTTTCAAGTCCAAGTATTTGTTTTTGTTGGTTTGTATATCTAAAGTGCCTGTCTTTCTCTGTTTGCATGTCTGATTTTATTTTTTTGCATGTGCGGTTTGGTGTTTGCAAGTTCAAGTATTTGTCTTTGATGGTTTATATATCTAAAGTGCCTGTCTTTCTCTGTTTGCATGTCTAATTCTATTTATTTGCATGTCTGGGTTGGTGTTTGCAAGTCCAAGTATTTTTCTTTGTTGGTTTGTATATCTAAAGTGCATGTCTTTCGATATTTGCATGTCTGATTCTATTTGTTTGCATGTCTGGGTTGGTGTTTTCAAGTCCAAGTTTTTGTCATTGTTTGTTTGTATATCTAAAGTGCATGTTTTTCTATGTTAACATGTGTGATTCTATTTGTTTGAATGTCTGGTATGTTGTTTGCAAGTCCAAGTATATGTATTTGTTGGTTTGTATATCTAAAGTGCCTGTCTTTCTCTATTTGCATGTCTTATTCTATTTGTTTTCATGTCTGTGTTGGTGTTTGCAAGTCCAAGTATTTGTCTTTGTTGGTTTGTATATCTAAAGTTCCTGTCTTTCTCTGTTTGCATGTCTTATTCTATTTGTTGGCCTGTCTGGGTTGGTGTTTGCAAGTCCAAGTATATGTCTTTGTTGTTTTGTATATCTAAAGTGCATGTCTTTCTCTGTTTGCATGTCTGATTCTATTTGTTGGCATGTCTGGGTTGGTGTTTGCAAGTCCAAGTATTTGTCTTTGTTGGTTTGTATATCTAAAGTGCCTGTCTTTCTCTGTTTACATGTCTGAGTCTATTTTTTGGCTTGTCGGGGTTGGTGGTCTCAAGTCCTAGTATTTGACAGTGTGGGTTGGTATATCTAAAGTACCTGTCTGTGTCTGTTTGCATGCCTCATTCTATTTGTTTGCATGTCTGGATTGGTGTTTGCAAGTCCAAGTATTTGTCTTTGTTGGTTTGTATATCTAAAGTGCCTGTCTTTCTCTGTTTGCATGTCTGATTCTATTTGTTGGCATGTCTGGGTTGGTGTTTGCAAGTCCAAGTATTTGTCTTTGTTGGTTTGTACATCTAAAGTCCCTGTCTTTCTCTGTTTGTACGTCTGATTTTATTTTTTTGCATGTCTGGGTTGGTGTTTGCAAGTCAAACTATTTGTATTTTTTGGTTTGTATATCTAAAGTGCCTGTTTTTCTCTGTTTGCATGTCTGATTTTATTTGATTGCAAGTCTGAGTTGGTGTTTGCAAGTCAAAGTATTTGTCTCTGTTGGTTTGTATATCTAAAGTGCATTTATTTCTCTGTTTGTATGTCTGGGTTGGTGTTTGCAAGTCAAAGTATTTGTCTTTGTTGGTTTGTATATCTAAAGTGTCTGTCTTTCTTTGGTTGCATTTCTGATTTTATTTGATTGCATTTGTGTTTTGATTTTCACAGAGCCAATTTTTTTTCGTTGTCTGTTTGTATGTCTTCACTATCTGTCTTTCTCTGTTTGCGTGTCTGATTCTATCTATTTGAATTTCTGGGTTGTTGTTTGCTAGTAAAAGAATTTTTATGAGTTGCTTTGTATGTCTAAAATGTCTGTTTTTCTCTTTTTCACTATCTGATTCAATTTATTTGCATGTCTGGATGTGTATTTTCAAGTCAAAGTATTTGTCTTTGTTGGTTTGTATATCGAAAGTGAGTGTTTTTCTCTTTTTGAATGTCTGATTCTATTTGTTTGCATTTCTGGGTTGGTTTTTTCAAGTCAAAGAATTTTTCTTTTTTGGTGAGTTAATATAAAGTAAATGTCTTTCTCTGTTTGATTGTCTGATGCTATTTGTGTGCATGTTTGGGTGGGTGTTTGCAAGTACCAGTATATGTCTTTGTTGGTGTGGATATCTAAAGTGACTGTCTTTCTCTGTTTGCATGTCTGATTCTATTTGTCTGCATGTCTGGGCTGGTATTTCCAAGTCCAAGTATTTGTCTTTGTTGCTTTGTATATCTAAAGTGCCTATCTTTCTCTATTTGCATGTCTGATTCTATTTATTTGCATGTCTGGGTTGGTGTTTGCAAGTCCAAGTATTTGTCTTTGTTGGTTTGTATATCTAAAGTGCCTGTCTTTCTCTGTTTGCATGTCTGATTCTATTTGTTGGCCTGTCTGGGTTGGTGTTTGCAAGTCCAAGTATTTGTCTTTGTTGGTTTGTATATCTAAAGTGCATTTCTTTCTATGTTTTCATGTCTGATTCTAGTTGTTTGCATGTCTGGGTAGGTGTTTGAAAGTCCAAGTATATGTATGTGTTGGTTTATATATCTAAAGTGACTGTGTTTCTCTGTTGGAATGTCTGATTCAATGTATTGTTATGTGTGGTTTGGTGTTTTGAAGTCCAATTATTTGTCTTTGTTGATTTGTATATCTAAACTGCATTTATTTCTTTGTTTACTTGTTTTATTCTATTTGTTTGCATTTCTAGGCTGGTGTTTGCAAGTCCAAGTATATCTAAAGTGCATGTCTTTATCTGTTTGCATGTCTGATTCTATTTGTTGGCATGTTTGGGTTGGTGTTTGCAAGTCCAAGTATTTGTCTTTGTTGGTTTGTATATCTAAAGTGCCTGTATTTCTCTGTTTGCGGTTCTCATTTTTTTTTTTAGTATTTAAGTTTTTGATTTTTCATGTCCTTGTTATTGTCTGTGATTGGTATTCTATCTAAATTGTCTTTCTATAACTGTGTGCTTGTCAGTTTATATCTTGTTGCATGTCTTGGTGGGGTCAGCTAGTCCAAAATTTCTTTTTTGTGGTTTTGTACATCGAAAGTGACTGTATTTCCCCATTTGCATGTCTGATTCTATTTGTTTGCATGTCTGGGTTGATGTTTGCTAGTCCAGGTATTTGTTTTTGTTGGTTTGTACATCTAAAGTCCCTGTCTTTCTCTGTTTGTACGTCTGATTTTATTTGTTTTCATGTCTGGGTTGGTGTTTGCAAGTCCAACTATTTGTCTTTGTTGGTTTGTATATCTAAAGTGCCTGTTTTTCTCTGTTTGCATGTCTGATTTTATTTGTTTGCAAGTCTGAGTTGGTGTTTGCAAGTCAAAGTATTTGTCTCTATTGGTTAGTATATCTAAAGTGCCTATCTTTCTCTGTTTGTATGTCTGGGTTGGTGTTTGCAAGTCCAAGTATTTGTCTTTGTTGGTTTGTATATGTAAAGCGCATGTCTTTCTATGGTTCCATGTCTGATTATCTTTGTTTGCATTTCATTGTTGGTGTTTACAAGATAAAGCATTTTTTGTTGTTTGTTTTCATGTCTAAACTGTCTGTCCTTCTTAGTTTGCATGTCTTAATCTATTGGTTTAAATGCTTGGGCTGTTGTTTGCAAGTCCAGGAATCTTTCTAAGTTGGTTTGAATTGCTAAAGAGCATGTCTTTATCTTTTTGCATTTCAGATTCTATTTGTTTGCATGTCTGGATGGTTGTTTTCAAGTCCAAGTATTTGCCTTTGTTGGGTTGTATATCTAAATTGTCTGTATTTCTATGTTTGCATGTCTGATTCTATTTGTTTGAATGTCTGGGTTGGTGTTTGCAAGTCCAAGTATTTGTCTTTGTTGCTTTGTATATCTAAAGTGCATGTCTTTCTCTGTTTGCATGTCTGATTCTATTTGTTTGCATGTCTGGGTGGGTGTTTGCAAGTCCAAGTATTTGTCTTTGTTGTTTTGTATATCTATAGTGCCTGTCTTTCTCTGTTTGCATGTCTGATTCTATTTGTTGGCATGTCTGGGTTAGTGTTTGCAAGTCCAAGTATTTGTCTTTGTTGGTTTGTATATCTAAAGTGCCTGTCTTTCTCTGTTGGCATGTCTGATTCTATTTTTTTGCATGTCTGGGTTGGTGTTTGCAAGTCCAAGTAATTGTCTTTATTTGTTTGTGTATCTAAAGTGCCTGTCTTTCTCTGTTTGCATGTCTGATTGTATTTGTTTGCATGTCTGGGTTGTTATTTGCAAGTCCAAGTATTTGTCTTTGTTGGTTTGTGTATCTATAGTGCCTGTCTTTCTCTGATTGCATGTCTGATCCTATATGTTTGCATGTCTGGATAGGTGTTTGCAAGTCCAAGTATTTGTTTTTGTTGGTTTGTATATCTAAAGTGCCTTTCTTTCTCTGTTTGCATGTCTGATTCTATTTTTTTGCATGTCTGGTTTGGTGTTTGCAAGTCCAAGTATTTGTTTTTGTTGGTTTGTATATCTAAAGTGCCTGTCTTTCTCTGTTTGCATGTCTGATTATATTTATTTGCATGTCTGAGTTGGTGTTTGCAAGTCCAAGTATTTGTCTTTGTTGGTTTGTATATCTAAAGTGCATGTCTTTCTCTATTTGCATGTCTGATTCTATTTGTTGGCCTGTCTGGGTTGGTGTTTGCAAGTCCAAGTATTTGTCTTTGTTGGTTTGTATATCTAAAGTGCATTTCTTTCTCTGTTTGCATGTCAGATTCTATTTGTTGGCATGTCTGGGTTGGTGTTTGCAAGTCCAAGTATTTGTCTTTGTCTGTTTGTAAGTCTAAAGTTCCTGTCTTTCTCTGTTTGCATGTCTGATTCTATTTGTTTGCATGTCTGGGTTGGTGTTTGCAAGTCCAAGTATTTGTCTTTGTTGGTTTGTATATCTAAAGTGCATTTCTTTATCTGTTTGAATGTCTGATTCTATTTGTTGGCATGTTTGGGCTGGTGTTTGCAAGTCCAAGTATATGTCTTTCTTGGTTTGTATATCTAAAGTGCCTGTCTTTCTCTGTTTGTATGTCAGAGTCTATTTGTTGGCATGTCTGGGTTGGTGTTTTAAAGTCGAAGTATATGTCTTTGTTGGTTTGTATATCTAAAGTGACTATATTTCTCTGTTTGAGGGTCTGATTTTCTTTGTTTGCATGTCTATGCTAGTGTTTGCAAGTCCAAGTATTTGTATTTGTTTGTTTTTATATATAAAGTAACTGTGTTTCTCTGTTTGAATGTCTGATTCTATATATTTGCTTGTCTGGGCTGGTGTTTGCAAGTCCAAGTATTTGTCTCTGTTGGTGTGTATATCTAAAGTGCCTGTCTTTCTCTGTTTGTATGTCCGATTCTATTTGTTGGCATGTCTGGGGTGGTGTTTGCAAGTCCAAGTATTTGTCTTTGTTGGTTTGTACATCTAAAGTGCCTGTCTTTCTCTGTTTGTACGTCTGATTCTATTTGTTTGCATGTCTGGGTTGGTGTTTGCAAGTCAAACTATTTGTCTTTGTTGGTTTGTATATCTATAGTGCCTGTTTTTCTCTGTTTGCATGTCTGATTCTATTTGATTTCAAGTCTGAGTTGGTTTTTGCAAGTCAAAGTATTTGTCTCTATTGGTTTGTATATCTAAATTGAATATATTTCTCTATTTGTATGTCTGGGTTTGTGTTTGCAAGTCCAAGTATTTGTCTTTGTTGGTTTGTATATCTAAAGTTCTTGTCTTTCTCTGTTTGCATGTCTGATTCTATTTGTTTGCAAGTCTGGGTTGGTGTCTGCAAGTCCAAGTATTTGTCTTTTTTGGTTTGTATATCTAAAGTGCCTGTCTATCTCTGTTTGCATGTCTGATTCTATTTGTTTGCACGTCCGGGTGGGTGTTTCCAAGTCCAAGTATTTGTCTTTGTTGCTTTGTGTATCTAAAGTGCCTGTCTTTCTCTGTTTACATTGCTGATTATATGTGTTTGCATGCCTGCGTTGTTGTATGCAAGTCATAGTATTTGTCTTTGTTGGTGTGTATATCTAAAGTACGTGTCTTTCCCTGTTTGCTTGTCTGATTTTATTTGTTTGCATGTCTGGGATGATGTTTGCAAGTCCAAGTATTTGTCTTTGTTGGTTTGTATATATAAAAAGCCTGTCTTTCTCAGATTGCATATCTGATTCTATTTGTTTGCATGTCTGGGTTGGTGTTTGCAAGTCCAAGTATTTGTCTTTGTTGCTTTGTGTATCTAAAGTGCCTGTCTTTTTCTGTTTGCTTGTCTGATTCTATTTGTTTGCATGTCTGGGTTGATGTTTGCAAGTCCAAGTATTTGTCTTTGTTGGTTTGTATATCGAAATTGCCTGTCTTTCTCTGTTTGAATATCTGATTTTATTTATTTGTATGTCTGAATTGGTGTTTGCAAGTCCAAGTATTTGTCTTTGTTGGTTTGTATATCTAAAGTGCCTGTCTTTCTCTGTTTGCATGTCTGATGCTATTTGTTTGCATGTCTGGGTTGTTGTTTGCAAGTCCAAGTATTTTTCTTTGTTGGTTTGTATATCTAAAGTGCCTGTCTTTCTCTGTTTGCATGTCTGTTTCTATTTGTTTGCATGTCTGGGTTGATGTTTGCAAGTCCAAGTATTTGTCTTTGTTGGTTTGTATATCTAAAGTGCCTGTCTTTCTCTGTTTGCATATCTGATTCTATTTGTTTGCATGTCTGGGTTGGTGTTTGCAAGTCCAAGTATTTGTCTTTGATGGTTTGTATATCTAAAGTGCCTGTCTTTCTCTGTTTGCTTGTCTGTTTTTATTTGTTTGCATGTCTGGGTTGATGTTTGAAAGTCCAAGTATTTGTCTTTGTTGGTTTGTAAATCTAAAGTGCCTGTCTTTCTCTGTTTGCATGTCTGATTCTATTTGTTTGCATGTCTGGGTTGGTGTTTGCAAGTCAAAGTATTTGTCTTTGTTGGTTTGTATATCTAAAGTGACTGTCTATCTCTGTTAGCATGTCTTATTATATATTTTTTCATGTCCGGGTTGGTGTTTCAAAGTCCAAGCATTTTTCTTTGTTGCTTTGTATATCTAAAGTGCCTGTCTTTCTCTGTTTGAATGTCTGATTCTATTTGTTTGCTTGTCTGAGTAAATGTTTGAATATCCAAGTATATGTATTTGTTTTTTTTTATATCTAAAGTGTCTATCTTTCTCTGTTTGCATGTATGATTTTATTTGTTTGCATGTCAGGTTTGGTGTTTGCAAGTCCAAGTATTTGTCTTTGTTGGTGTGTATATCTAAAGTTCCTATCTTTCTCTATTTTCATGTCTGATTCTATTTGTTGGCATGTCTGGGTTGGTGTTTGCAAGTCCAAGTATTTGTCTTTGTTGGTTTGTATATCTAAAGTGCATTTCTTTCTCTGTTTGCATGTCTGATTCTATTTGTTGGCATGTCTGGGTTGGTGTTTGCAAGTCCAAGTATTTGTATATGTTGGTTTGTATATCTAAAGTACCTGTCTTTCTCTGTTTGCATGTCTGATTCTCTTTTTTTGCATGTCTGGTTTGGTGTCTTCAAGTCAAAGTATTTGTCTTTGTTGGTTTGTATATCTAAAGTGCATTTCTTTATCTGTTTGCATGTCTGATTCTATTTGTTGGCATGTCTGGGTTGGTGTTTGCAAGTCCAAGTATATGTCTTTGTTGGTTTGTATATCTAAAGTGCATGTCTTTCTCTGTTTGCATGACTGATTCTATTTGTTTGCATGTCTGGGTTGGTGTTTGCAAGTCCAAGTATTTGTCTTTGTCGGTTTGTATATCTAAAGTGCATATCTTTCTCTGTTTGCGGGTCCGATTCTATTTGTTAGCATTTCTGGGTTTGTGTTTGCAAGTCCAAGTAATTGTCTTTATTTGTTTTTATATATAAATTGACTTTATTTCTCTGTTTGCAGGTCTGTTTCTATATATTTGCTTGTCTGGGTTGGTGTTTGCTAGTCAAAGTATTTGTCTTTGTTGTAGAGTAGCTCTAAAGGGCCGTTCTTTCTCTGTTTGCATGTCCGATTCTATTTGTTTGCATGTCTGGGTTGATGTTTTCAAGTCAAAGAATTTGTCTTTGCAGGTATGTACATCTAAATTAAATGTCTTTATCTGTTTGTAAGTCTGATTCTATTTTTTTTCATGACTCGGGTGGTGTTTGCAAGTCAAAGTATTTGTCTTTGTTGGTTTGTATATCTAAAGTGCCTTTTTTTCCCTGTTTGCATGTCTGATTTTATTTGATTGAATGTCTGTGTTGGTTTTTGCAAGTCATAGTATTTGTCTTTCTTGGTTAGTATATATAAAGTGAATCTCTTTCTCTGTTTGCATGTCTTTGTTGGTGTTTGAAAGTCCAAGTATTTGTCTTTGTTGGTTTGTATATCTAAAGTTTTTGTCTTTTTCTGTTTGCATGTCTGATTCTATTTGTTTGCATGTCTGGGTTGGTGTTTGCAAGTCCAAGTATTTGTCTTTGTTGGTTTGTATATCTAAAGTGCCTGTCTGTCTCTGTTTGCATGTCTGATTCTATTTGTTTGCATGTCTGGGTTGGTGTTTGCAAGTCCAAGTATTTGTCTTTGTTGCTTTGTGTATCTAAAGTGCCTGTCTTTCTCTGTTTGCATTTCTGATTCTATTTGTTTGCATGCCTGCGTTGATGTTTGCAAGTCCTAGTATTTGTATTTGTTGGTTTGTATATCTAAAGTGCCTGTCTTTCCCTGTTTGCTTATCTGATTTTATTTGTTTGCATGTCTGGGTTGGTGTTTGCAAGTCCAAGTATTTGTCTTTGTTGGTTTGTATATCTAAAAAGCCTGTCTTTCTCTGATTGCATGTCTGATTCTATCTGTTTGCATGTCTGGGTTGGTGTTTGCAAGTCCAAGTATTTGTCTTTGTTGGTTTGTATATCTAAAGTGCCTGTCTTTTTCTGTTTGCTTGTCTGATTCTATTTGTTTGCATGTCTGGGTTGTTGTTTGTAAGTCTAAGTATTTGTCTGTCTTGGTGTGTATATCTAAAGTGTCTGTCTTTCTCTGTTTGAATATCTGATTCTTTTTGTGTGAATGTCTGTATTGCTGTTTCCAACTCAAAGTATTTGTCTTTGATAGTTTGTATTTTTAAATTACCTGTCTTTCTATGTTTGCATGTCTGATTCTATCTGTTTGTTTGTCTTTGTTGGTTTTTGCCAGTCCATGTATTTATCTATGGGGATTTTTATATCTAAAGTACCGGTCTTTCTCCGTTTGACTGTCTGATTCTCTTTGTTTGCATGTCTGCGTTGATGTTTGCAAGTCCAAGTATTTGTCTTTGTTGGTTTGTATATCTAAAGTGCCTGTCTTTCTCTGTTTGCATATCTGATTCTATTTGTTTGCATGTCTGGGTTGGTGTTTGCAAGTCCAAGTATTTGTCTTTGATTGTTTGTATATCTAAAGTGCCTGTCTTTCTCTGTTTGCTTGTCTGATTCTATTTGTTTGCATGTCTGGGTTGATGTTTGTAAGTCCAAGTATTTGTCTTTGTTGGTTTGTATATCTAAAGTGCCTGTCTTTCTCTGTTTGCATGTCTGATTCTATTTGTTTGCATGTCTGGGTTGGTGTTTGCAAGTCCAAGTATTTGTCTTTGTTGGTTTGTATATCTAAAGTGCCTGTCTATCTCTGTTTGCATGTCTGATTCTATTTGTTTGAACGTCTGGGTTGGTGTTTCCAAGTCCAAGCATTTGTCTTTGTTGCTTTGTGTATCTAAAGTGCCTGTCTTTCTCTGTTTGCATGTCTGATTATATTTGTTTGCATGTCTGCGTTGATGTTTGCAAGTCCAAGTATTTGTATTTGTTGGTTTGTATATCTAAAGTGCCTGTCTTTCCCTGTTTGCATGTCTGATTCTATTTGTTTGTATGTCTGGGTTGGTGTTTGCAAGTCCAAGTATTTGTCTTTGTTGGTTTGTATATCTAAAAAGCCTGTCTTTCTCTGTTTGAATATCTTATTTTATTTGTTTGCATGTCTGGGTTGTTGTTTGCAAGTCCAAGTATTTGTCTTTGATGGTTTGTATATTTAAAGTGTCTGTCTTTCTCTGTTTGCTTGTCTGATTCTATTTGTTTGCATGTCTGGGTTGATGTTTGCAAGTCTAAGTATTTGTCTTTGTTGGTTTGTATATCTAAAGTGCCTGTCTTTCTCTGTTTGCATGTCTGATTCCATTTATTTGCATGTCTGGGTTGGTGTTTGCAAGTCCAAGTATTTGTCTTTGTCGGTGTGTATATCTAAAGTGCCTGTCTTTCTCTGTTTGCATGTCTGATTCTATTAGATTGCATGTCTGTGTTTGTGTTAGAACTTACAAGAGTATTTATAAGTTGGTTTTTATATCTAAATTTCCTGTCTTGCTCTGTTTGCATGTCTGATTCTATTTGTTTGCATGTCTGGGTTGTTGTTTGAAAGTCCTAGTACTTGTATTTGTTGGTTTGTATATCTAAAGTGCCTGCCTTTCTCTGTTTTCATATCTGATTCTATTTGTTTGCATGTCTGGGTTGGTGTTTGCAAGTCCAAGTATTTGTCTTTGATGGTTTGTATATCTAAAGTGCCTGTCTTTCTCTGTTTGCTTGTCTGATTCTATTTGTTTGCATGTCTGGGTTGGTGTTTGTAAGTCCAAGTATTTGTCTTTGTTGGTTTGTATATCTAAAGTGCCTGTCTTTCTATGTTTGAATTTCTGATTATATTTGTTTGCATTTCTGGGTTGTTGTTTACAAGTACAAGTGCCGATCGCTGATGGTTTACGCTTCTAAAGGGTAAATATGTTTATGTTTGCATGGCTTATTCTTTTGGTTTACAGGTCGGGGCTGAGATTTTTAAGTCACAATATGTGTCTTTGTTGCTGTCTATATCTAAAGTACCTTTCTTTATATGTTTTCATGTCTGATTCTATTTGTTTGGATGTCTGGGTTGGTGTTTGTAATTCAAAGAATTTGTCTTTGTGGGTTTATATATATATCTAAAGTGCCTGTCTTTCTCTGTTTGCATGTCTGATTCTACTTGTTTGCATGTCTGGGTTGGTGTTTGCAAGTCCAAGTATTTGTCTTTGTTGGTTTGTATATCTAAAGTGCCTGTCTTTCTCTGTTTGCATGTCATATTATATATGTTTGCATGTCTGGGTTGATGTTTACAAGTCCAAGTATTTTTCTTTGTTGGTTTGTATATCTAAACTGCCTGTCTTTCTCTGTTTGCATGTCTGATTCTATTCGTTTGCATGTCTGGATTGGTGTTTTCAAGTCCAAGTATTTGTCTTTATTGGTTTGTATATCTAAAGTGCCTGTATTTCTCTGTTTGCATGTCTGATTCTACTTGTTTGCATGTCTGGGTTGGTGTTTGCAAGTCCAAGTATTTGTCTATGTCGGTTTGTATATCTAAAGTGCCTGTCTTTCTCTTTTTGCATGTCTGATTCTATTTGTGTGCATGTCTGGATTTGTGTTTGCAAGTCCAAGTATTTGTCTTTGTTTGTGTGTATATCTAAAGCGACTGTCTTTCTCCGTTTGCCTGTCTGATTCTATTTGTTTGCATGTCTGGGCTGGTGTTTGCAAGTCCAAGTATTTGTCTTTGCTGGATTGTGTGTCTAAAGTGCATGTCTTTTTCTGTTTACATGTCTGATTCTATTTATTTGCATGTCTGGGTGGTTGAGTTGAAGTACAAGTATATGACTGTCTTTGATTGTAGAACTATTGAGACTTTTTCTATCTGTGTTTTTGTTAGAGTCTAATTTTTGGTCTTTTTAGTTTGTTATTGTCTATTCCAAGAATTTGTCTTAGTATGGTCGCATGTATAAATTTGCGGTCGATATCTGTTTGCTTGTCCGATTCTATTTTTTTTCATGTCTGGGTTGGTGTTTGCAAGTCCAAGTAATTGTCTTTATTGGTTTGTATATCTACAGTGCCTGTCTTTCTCTGTTTGCATGTCTGATTGTATTTGATTTCATGTCTGGGTCGTTATTTGAAAGTCCAAGTATTTGTATTTGTTGGTTTGTGTATCTATAGTGAATATCTTTCTCTGTTTTAATGTCTGATCCTATATGTTTTCCTGTCTGGATTGGTGTTTGAAATTCCAAGTTTATGTATTTGTTGGTTTGTATATCTAAAGTGCCTGTCTTTCTCTGTTTGCATGTCTGATTCTATTTGTTTGCATGTCAGGTTTGGTGATTGCAAGTCCAAGTATTTGTATTTGTTGGTTTGTATATCTAAAGTGCATGTCTTTCTCTGTTTGCATGTCTGATTATATTTATTTGTATGTCTGAGTTGGTGTTTGCAAGTCCAAGTATTTGTCTTTGTTGGTTTGTATATCTAAAGTGCATGTCTTTCTCTATTTGCATGTCTGATTCTATTTGTTGGCCTGTCTGGGTTGGTGTTTGCAAGTCCAAGTATTTGTCTTTGTTGGTTTGTATATCTAAAGTGCATTTCTTTCTCTGTTTGCATGTCTGATTCTATTTGTTTACATGTCTGGGTTGATGTTTGCAAGTCAAAGTATTTGTGTTTGTTGGGTTGTATATCTAAAGTACCTGTCTTTCTCTGTTTGCATGTCTGATTCTATTTGTTTACATGTCACGGTTGTTGTTTTCAAGCACATGGAATTATATTTGTTTGTTTGTATATCGAGAGGACATGTGTTTCTCTGTTGGCATGTCTGATTATATATTTTTGCGTGTTTGGGCTTGTTTTTGCATTTCAAAGAATCGGTCTTTGTTTGTTTGTATATCTAAAGTGCATGTCAATCTATGTTTGTATGTCTGATTCTATTTGTTTGCATGTCTGGGTTGGTGTTTGTAAGTCCAAGTATTTGTTTTTGTTGGTTTGTAAATCTAAAGTGCCTGTGTTTATCTGTTTGTACGTCTGATTATATTTGTTTGTATGTCTGGGTTGGTGTTTGCAAGTCAAAGTATTTTTCTTTGATGGTTTGATTGTCTGAAGTGCCTGTCTTTCTCTTTTTTCATGTCTGCTTATATGTTTATTAATGTCTGAGTTGGTGTGTTAAAGTAATAGTATATGTCGTTTTGGTGTAATATATATAAATTTAATGTCTTTCTCTGTTTGCATGTCTGATTCTATTTGTTGGCATGTCTAGGTTGGTGTTTGCAAGTCAAAGTATTTGTGTTTGTTGGTTTGTATATCTAAAGTGCCTCTCTTTCTCTGTTTGCATCTCTGATTCTATTTGTTTGCATGTCTGGGTTGGTGTTTGCAAGTCCAAGTATTTGTCTTTGTTGGTTTGTATATCTAAAGTGCCTGTCTTTCTCTGTTTGCATGTCTCATTCTTTTTGTTTGCATGTCTGGGCTGGTGTTTGCAAGTCCAAGTATTTGTCTTTGTTGATTTGTATATCTAAAGTGCCTGTCTTTCTCTGTTTGCATGTCTGATTCTATTTGTTTGCATGTCTGGGTTGGTGTTTGCAAGTCCAAGCATTTGTCTTTGTTGTTTTGTATATCAATAGTGATTGTCTTTCTCTGTTTGCATGTCTGATTCTATTTGTTTTCATGACTGGGTTGGTGTTTGCAAGTACAAGTATCTGTCTTTGTTGGTTTTTATATGTAAAGTTCCTTTCTTTTTTTGTTTGCATGTCTGATTCTATTTGTTTGTATGTTTGGGTTGGTGTTTGCAAGTCCAAGTATTTGTCTTTGTTGGTCTGTATATCTAAAGTGCCTGTCTTTCTCTGTTTGCATGTCTGATTCTATTTGTTTGCATGTCTGGGTTGGTGTTTGCAAGTCCAAGTATTTGTCATTGTTGGTTTGTATATCTAAAGTGCCTGTCTTTCTGTTTGCATGTTTCATTCTTTTTGTTTGCATGTCTGGGCTGGTGTTTGCAAGTCCAAGTACATCGTAGTGGTGTTTACATCGTAGAGGGTTGTTCAATAGCTCATTTTAAAGGAAATTAATTGGGTTAAAAACCTTTTGTAACTAAAATAAATTATTTCTAAAAGAGAATACATTTTTCCACCAAAAACTGCATTTTCGATGTCTTCTCACACTGCAGTCTTTCAAACATAATCGTATACCAGCGGTAAGATTTGAACCCACGCCTCCGAAGAGACTGGTGGCTAACACCAGTGCCTTGGACCACTCGGCCAGGCTGCCTCTCATAAATAAATATATATGTGAATTTGGGTTGCAGCAGTAGCTAGCAACCTAGTAAGAGACGATCAGTCCAATGCTAAGAAATATAACAAAACTCCTAAAATTAGAGTCAGATCAAAACAAAAGTACATCATTAGAATTACCTTGTCTGAAACCCTACTAGATAAATAATGAATGTCATCATAGTTTTATATTAGAGCTATGACGTGAATAGAAAAACACGAAATTATATTGTTGTTTCTGAAGACGTCATGAAATAATATCATTGCGCTATGACGTCATCATAAAATAAAATCATTACGCCGTGACGTCATAATTACTATATAATAAGCGTCAGAACTGTAAATGTTCTCATTCATAATTACATAATGGTTTCAATCAAGCAAGCTGCACGCAAGTTAAAAAAACAGTACTACACAAACAACAGAGATAGTATCTTGAAAAGAGAAAAGCAAAGGTATTCAACCGAACAGGCGTATCGAGAAGTAAAAATTGAGCAGGCTAGACAAAAGATCAAGGAGCGTTATCACAATGATAAAGATTACAGAGAAGCAAGAATTGAGCAGGCTAGACAGAAGAGCAAGATGTGTTATCACAATGATGAAGATTATAGACATGCAAAAATTGAGACAGCCAAACAAAAGTTCAAGGAGAGTTATCACAATGATGAAGATTACCGCATCAAATATAAGAAAAACCAAAAGCAAAGGTATTCAACCGTCCAGGTGTATCGAGAAGTAAAAATTGAGACAGCCAAACAAAAGATCAAGGAGCGTTACTGGGGTGACAAAATCTATAATGAAAAAATTAAATTCTCTGCGAGGTTGTACCGAAGAACGCATAAGGACAAAGGGAAAAATTACATTCAGAAATACAAGAAGATGGCAAAAATGCAGGCTGATCTTTGTAAATTGAGAAACATTTTACGCATGTTTTATCGGGATCACGAAAAGTATTCAAAATTACAGATTAAAATTCTCTTTGAAAGAGCGGATGCTGTTGAAAAGTCGGCTAGAAATTCTTTGGCAAAGCTTCATAGTAATATCCAAAAGAAATGTTGTCAGTTTAACGAAAAGCTTCCAAGGTATGGATTGGCAACTGCGGAACAGTTTATAGATGCAATGGAAAATGTTCGACAACATTACATTAAAGAAAGAACTGAAGTTATATTAAAAGATCATACTGAAGTCTTTTCAAAGATATTTGATTTTCGAAGCATATTACATTAAGAAGTTATATTAAAAGACGACACAAGGGCTCGATACTGTATCCGGGTTCCAGCGCTAGCTAGCAACCTAGTAAGAGACGGTCACGCCCCATAGTTAAAACTAATGTAACCCATAACTCCTGAAACATATTCAGATCAAAACAAAAAGTGCACAATTAGAACCACCATGTCCAAAACTTCTATATAGCAAACTTACCGTTACCGTCTATATAGCAAACTTCTATATAGCAATCTTACCAATCTGTATAATGGCTCATTTTAAAGGAAATTGCTACATCTAGTCAGATTTGTAATTAAAAATAAAATAGTTTTTAAATCAGAATCAATTTTGTCAAAAAACTGCATTTTTGATGTATTTTCATACCGCAGTCTTTTCAAAGATATTTGAATTTTGAAGCAATCATACAGTTCATAGTAATGAACTCTATAGTATTAGCTAAATGCCTCAATAGTAACCAAAACTCTAAAGAACGAAATTTTGATACCAATAGATACATCAAAGCACACAGTTCGTGATAACGAACTGTATCCGAGCTGCAGCAGTAGCTAGCAACCTAGTAAGAGACGATCACGCCCCATAGTGAAAACTAAAGTAACCCACTACTCCTGAAAAAAAAAACTCAGATCAAAACAAGAAGTATACTATTAGAACCGCCATGTCCAAAACCTCTATGAAGCAAACTTACCGTCCCTGGGCTTGAATAATATTCTCCACAAACGGCATCTTTTTTTTTTCTTTCCGCTTGATTTTACGCCTCCGCTAGCTGGGCACTGGAAAATCATAGAGAGCTGTATAATGGCTGATTTGAAAGAAAATTGCTACATTTAGTGCCTTTTGAAATTAAAAATTAAATATTTTTAAAGTAGAATCAATTTTGTCAAAAAACCTGCATTTTTGATGTATTCTCATACTGCAGTCTTTTCAAAGGTATTTGATTTTTGTTTACATAAAGGATCGATATAGCTCATCATAAATGGTATTTGTCAATTAGGTTTTTTACAGTAAAGAACGATCTCTTGCCCATAGTAACTGATATACGGTGGTTCCAGGGGTAGCTATCCGGGTTGCAGCGGTACCTAGCAACCTAGTAAGAGACGATCACTTCTAATGTTAAGAAATATAATAACTCCTAAAAAAACTTACCGTTACCGTCTATATAGAAAACTTCTATATAAGAAACTTACCGAGCTGTATAATGGCTCATTTTAAAGGAAATTGCTACGTCTAGTCAGATTTGTAATTAAAAATAAAACAGTTTTTAGAGTAGAATCAATTTTGTCAAAAAACTGCATTTTTGATGTGCTGAAACTAAGTAAAGGACATCCGGGTTGCAGCGGTAGCTAGAAACCTAGTAAGAGACGATCACGTCCAATGTTAAGAAATATAAAAACCCATAGTTCCTAACAAAGGAGTCAGATCAAAACAAAAAGTAGACCATTAGAACCGCCTTGTCCGAAACCCCTGTATAGGAAACTTTCTGTCCCTTGGCTTGAACAGCAAGGGAAATATATTGGCTTGAAAATCAAGAAAATTGACTTTAACCACGTTATTCTCCCCAAACGGGATATTTTTTTCTCTTTTCTTTTTTTCTTTTCCACAAATAGCTTGGCACTGGAACATCGTAGAGGGTTGTTCAATAGCTCATTTTAAAGGAAATTAGTTGGGTTAAAAACCTTTTGTAACTAAAATAAATTATTTCTAAAAGAGAATAAATTTTTCCACCAAAAACTACATTTTCGATGTCTTTTCACACTGCAGTCTTTCAAACATAATCGTATACCAGCGGTAAGATTTGAACCCACGCCTCCGAAGAGACTGGTGGCTAGCACCAGTGTCTTGGACCACTCGGCTAGGCTGCCTCTCATAAATAAATATATATGTGAATTTGGGTTGCAGCAGTAGCTAGCAACCTAGTAAGAGATTATAATAAAGAACGACCTCTTGCCTATACTAAATTTTACACGCCACTTAATTGTAGTATAGGTTAGTAATTCAACAGATAATACATTAAGAAACGATCATTGGAATAACAAACCATTGCATACTTTGTACTTAGTTAGCTACTTGATTGTTTGAGGTTCGTTTCTTACTATTTCAAAGAAGAAAAAGCCGTAGGCTTTTTCCTGTTTGTAATCATATAGCATAGAATATGGGTTGCAGCGGTAGCTAGCAACCTAGTAAGAGATGATCAGTCCAATATTAAGAAATATATAAACCCAGAACTCCAAAAAAAAGAGTCAGATCAAAACAAAAGACGTCATGACGTCATGAAATAATATCATTACGCCATGGCGTCATTTTTTGGGGAAGATTTTTTACCATATAAAATAAACGGGCTTTCAAAAAAATTTGTTAGTGGGAATCACAGGGAATCACAAAGCCAGCTATCAGAAGACTGGCTCGCCGAGGTGGTGTAAAACGTATATCTGGCCTAATTTACGAGGAAACCAGAGGCGTTCTTAAAGTTTTTCTAGAAAATGTTATTCGCGATGCTGTCACTTACACAGAGCATGCCAAAAGAATATTATAATGGATCGATATATTTCATCGTAAATATTGTCAGTCAAGAGTTATCAAATAGTTGGTTGTAACGAACTGTATAATAAGAGTGACTCATCTCAATAGTAGCTGAAACTCTAAAAACGAAATTTTGATACCAATAGATACATCAAAAGAATTGGATTTTTATGCTGATCCTGGTATGCTGATCCTATAGCCACTGTACTATAAAAACTAAAAATACCAGTCAATTTAAACCATGTCAGTAATCCGGGTTGCAGCGGTAGCTAGCAATCTAAAAAGAGAAAATCACGCCCCATAGTTAAATTAAAATAGCCCATAACTCCTAAAATTATCCGGGTTGCAGCGGTAGCTAGCAACCTAGTAAGAGACGATCACGTCCAATGTTAAGAAATATAAAAACCCATAGTTCCTAACAAAGGAGTCAGATCAAAAAAAAAAGTACACCATTAGAACCACCTTGTCCGTAACCCCTGTATAGGAAACTTTTTGTCCCTTGGCTTGAACAGCAAGGGAAATATATTGGCTTGAAAATCAAGAAAATTGACTTTAACCACGTTATTCTCCCCAAACGGGATATTGTTTTCTTTTTTTTTCTTTTCCACAGATAGCTTGGCACTGGAACATCGGAGAGGGTTGTTCAATAGCTCATTTTAAAGGAAATTAATTGGGTTAAAAACCTTTTGTAACTAAAATAAATTATTTCTAAAAGAGAATAAATTTTTCCACCAAAAACTGCATTTTCGATGTCTTTTCACACTGCAGTCTTTCAAACATAATCGTATACCAGCGGTAAGATTTGAACCCACGCCTCCGAAGAGACTGGTGGCTAACACCAGTGCCTTGGACTACTCGGCCAGGCTGCCTCTAATAAATAAATATATATGTGAATTTGGGTTGCAGCAGTAGCTAGCAACCTAGTAAGAGACGATCAGTCCAATGCTAAGAAATATAACAAAACTCCTAAAATTAGAGTCAGATCAAAACAAAAGTACATCATTAGAATTACCTTGTCTGAAACCCTACTAGATAAATAATGAATATCATCATAGTTTTATATTAGAGCTATGACGTGAATAGAAAAACACGAAATTATATTGTTGTTTCTGAAGACGTCATGAAATAATATCATTGCGCTATGACGTCTTCATAAAATAAAATCATTACGCCGTGACGTCATAATTACTATATAAGAAGCGTCAGAACTGTAAATGTTCTCATTCATAATTACATAATGGTTTCAATCAAGCAAGCTGCACGCAAGTTAAAATCCGGGTTGCAGCGGTAGCTAGCAACCTAGTAAGAGACGATCAAGTCCAATGTTAAGAAATATAAAAACCCATAGTTCTTAAAAAAAGAGTCAGATCAAAACAAAAAGTACACCATTAGAACCGCCTTGTCCGAAACCCCTGCATAGTAAAATTTCTGTCCCTTGGCTTGAACAGCAAGGGAAATATATTGGCTTGAAAATCAAGAAAAGTGGCAGCTACTACAACATTCTGCCTAAACGGGATATTTTTTTCTTTTTTTTCTTTTTTTTTTCTTTTTCTTTTCCACAGATAGCTTGGCACTGGAACATCGTAAAGGGTTGTTCAATAGCGCATTTTAAAGAAAATTAATTGGGTTAAAAATCTATAGTAACTAAAATAAATTATTTCTAAAAGAGAATAAATTTTTCCACCAAAAACTGCATTTTTGATGTCTTTTCACACTGCAGTCTTTCAAACATAATCGTATACCAGCGGTAAGAATTGAACCCACGCCTCTGAAGAGACTGGTGGCTAACACCAGTGCCTTGGACCACTCGGCCAGGCTGCCTCTCATAAATAAATATATATGTGAATTTGGGCTGCAGCAGTAGCTAGCAACCTAGTAATAGACGATCAGTCCAATGCTAAGAAATATAAAAACCCAAAACTCCTAAAAATAGAGTCAGATCAAAACAAAAGTACATCATTAGAAATACCTTGTCTGAAACCCTACTAGATAAATAATGAACGTCATCATAGTTTTATATTAGAGCTATGACGTGAATAGAGTGACGTCATAATTAGTATATAAGGAAAGTCAAAACTGAAAATTCTCTCATTCTTGATTAGAATAATGGTTAGATCGAAGCAAGCTATACGCAATTTGAAGAAAGAGTACTACACAAACAACAGAGCTAGTATCTTGAAAAGAGAAAAGCAAAGGTATTCAACCGACCAGGCGTATCGAGAAGTAAAAATTGAGAGAGCAAAACAAAGGTATTCAACCGACCAGGCGTATCGAGAAGTAATAATTGAGAGAGCAAAATTATAATAAAGATCGAACTCTTCCCTATACTAACTTGCATACGCAACTTCACTGTAGTTAAGATTACAGTATTTATATTATACATCATTATAGATTATAAAAGGTTCAAATTGAAGATTATAGAGTTAAAAATTTTCCCACACCTAGAATCGAACCCGAGCCTGTTAAGTGAAATTATAATAAAGAACGACCTCTTGCCTATACTAAATTTTATACGCCACTTAATTATAGCATAGGTTAGTAATTCCACAGATAGCTTGGCACTGGAACATCGTAGAGAGTTGTTTAATGGCTCATTTTAAAGCAAATTAATGGGGTTAAAAACTTTTTGTAGTTATAAAACAAATTATTTTTAAATAGATTTACATTAAAAGACGATCACTGAAATAACAAACCATTCCATACATTGGACTTAGTTAGCTACTTGATTGTTTGAGTTTCGTCTCTTACTATTTAAAAGAAGAAAAAGCCGTAGGTTTTTTCCTGTTTGTATTTATAGTTAAAAAACGAACTCAAGTCCAAAGAAATTGAATACTGTGGTTCATTCATGTTATCTTCGTTATTTTAGCTAGAATGTAAATAAACAAGTTTCTTTTTTAAATTTTAAATTGAAAAGATAGTGATTTTAATTCAACATATTAAAAGTTCTCCCCGATGGGAAATCGAACCCCCTTCTCCCAGGTAACAAGTGGGCATACTTACCATTAGACTATCGAAGACTTATAAAATAAAAGTTACATATAAGATATGATAATAATTTTTTAATCCGGTTTACATAAAGGCTCGATCATCGAATTTTTACATTAAAGTCCATAGTTTATATTAAAGGACGATCATTAGAAAAGCACACCATTGCATATATTGGACTGAGTTAGTTTTTCATTTTAGAATCGCTAAAGTTATTATGTAAACTGCAAGTATATTTTTGATATCTGAGCAATAATCCGGGTTGCAGCGGTAGCTAGCAACCTAGTAAGAGACGATCACGTCCAATGTTAAGAAATATAAAAACCCATAACTCCAAAAACAGGAGTCAGATCAAAACAAAAAGTACATCATTAGAACCGCCTTATCCGAAACCCCTATAAAGGAAACTTACCGCCCTTTGGCTTGAATAACAAATAAAATATATTCGCTTGAAAATCAAGATCCGGGTTGCAGCGGTAGCTAGCAACCTAGTAAGAGACGATCACGTCCAATGTTAAGAAATATAAAAACCCATAGTTCCTAAGAAAGGAGTCAGATCAAAACAAAAAGTACACCATTAGAACCGCCTTGTCCGAAACCCCTGTATAGGAAACTTTCTGTCTCTTGACTTGAACAGCAAGGGAAATATATTGGCTTGAATATAATAAAGATCAAACTCTTCCCTATACTAACTTGCATACGCAACTTCACTATAGTTAAGATTACAGTATTTACATTTTTACATCCGGGTTTCAGCGGTAGCTAGCAACCTAGTAAGAGACGATCACGTCCAATGTTAAGAAATATAAAAACCCATAGTTCCTAAAAAAAGAGTCACATCAAAACAAAAAGTACACCAGTAGAATTACATTAATTCTACTATAATAAAGCAACCTAGTATAAAGAACCATCTGTAGTCCATAGTAACCAAAGTGTTATAAGGAATCAGTATATGTATGATGATGCAAAATATATTTATTTTTAAATAATTCAATCCGGGTTGCAGCGGTAGCTAGCAACCTAGTAAGAGATTTACAATAAGGAACGAACTGTAACCCAGTGTACAGCTAGGTAAAGCTAGTTGCAGCGGTAGCAAGGAAAATTTATAGAGAAGCAACAATTAAGCAAGCTAGACAAAAGAGCAAGGAATGCTATGATAATGATGAAAATTACAGAGAAGCAACAATTTTTATAATAAAAATTACATAAAGGCTCGATCATCGAATTTAAGCTGAAACTAAGTAAAGGACAATTATGCCTCCATATATTCACAGTGATGTATAAGATTTCCCATTACATCTGTAAACTGTTCCACAGTTGCCGGTCCTATAATAAAGAACGACTTCTTGCCTATACTAAATTTTATACGCCACTTAATTATAGTATAGATTAGTAATTCAACAGATAGCATGGCACTGGAACATCGTAGAGAGTTGTTCAATGACTCATTTTAAAGGAAATTAATGGGGTGAAAAACATTTTGTATTTAAAATAAATTATTTTTATTACATTCAGAAATTTTAATTATATTCCTTAAGAAATCATCATAAGTAAAAATTTCCAATACAGAAATTGAACTCAAGAATACTGGGTGAAAGCTATCCCAACCTCTAGACAATATAAAATATATTATCCGGGTTGCAGCGGTAGCTAGCAACCTAGTAAGAGACGATCACGTCCAATGTTAAGAAATATAAAAACCCATAGTTCCTAAAAAAGGAGTCAGATCAAAACAAAAAGTACAACATTAGAACCGCCTTGTCCGAAACCCCTGTATAGTAAACTTTCTGTCCCTTGGCTTGAACAGCAATCCGGGTTGCAGCGGTAGCTAGCAACCTAGTAAGAGACGATCACGTCCAATGTTAAGAAATATAAAAACCCCTAACTCCTAGAAAAATAGTCAGATCAAAACAAAAAGTACACCATTAGAACCGCCTTGTCTGAAACCCCTATAAAGGAAACTTACCACCCTTTGGCTTGAATAACAAAGAAAATATATTGGCTTGAAAATCAAAAAAATTGACTTTAACCACGTTATTCTGCACAAACGGGATATTTTTTCTTTCTTTTGTTTCCAGAGATAGCTTGGCACTGGAACATCGTAGAGAGTTGTTCAATGGCTCATTTTAAAGGAAATCTCTAGATCTAGCGCCTTTTGCACTTAATTTTTTTTATTAATTATTTTTCACGAAACACTTAATTTTGTATATACAATATTGATCAATAACGTCATAGTCGTTGGATGTAGTACATAAAGGGTCGATCATCGAATTTAAGCTGAAACTAAGTAAAGGACAATTATGCCTCCATATATTCACAGTGATGTATAAGATTTCCCATTACATCTGTAAACTGTTCCACAGTTGCCGGTCCATACCTTGGAAGCTTTTCACTAAACATGCAACATTATCTTTTGGATAATACTATGAAGTTTTGCGAAAGCATCTCTAGCTGACTTTTCAACAAAATCTATTCTTTCAGAGATAATTTTAATCTTTAATTTTGAATATTTTTCGTAATCCCGGTAAAACATTCGTAAAATTTTTCTCAGTTTACAAAGATCAGCCTGTGCGTTCTTTGCAGCTTGTGTAAACTGCAAAAATATCCATGGTATCCGAGCAATAGTTTGAATATTTCAATACAAGCTGGAAAAATACCTTAAAATGTTAAAATTAGTTTTATTTTTGGTTAGGTTCTAACTACCCAATGTGGGATTGACTATGTATTTTCAGACCAAATAATTACATTTTTTAATATATATTTTATTTTTCAGTTTATATAATAAAGAACGACCTCTTGCATATACTAAATTTTATACGCCACTTAATTATAGTATAGGTTAGTACTTCAACAGATAGCATGGCACTGGAACATCGTAGAGAGTTGTTCAATGGCTCATTTTAAAGGAAATTAATGGGGTTAAAAACCTTTTGTAATTAAAACAAATTATTTTTATTACATTAAGAAATTTTAATTATGTTCCTTAAGAAATCATCATAAGTAAAAATTTCCCAAAAAGAAATTGAACTCAAGCCTACTGGGTGAGAGCTATCCCAACCTCTAGACCATATAGGATATATTAAAATATCCGATTAATGAAGTTTATGTTAAAGAACAAATTATAATCCTAGTTCGCTGCCTGATTATTTGAGGATCGTCTCTTGCTATTCCAAAGAAGAAAAAGCCGTAGGCTTTTTCCTGTTTGTAATTTATTTCATAATCCGGGTTGCAGCGGTAGCTAGCAACCTAGTAAGAGACGATCACGTCCAATGTTAAGAAATATAAAAACCCCTAACTCCTTAAAAAAAATAGTCAGATCAAAACAAAAAGTACACCATTAGAACCGCCTTGTCCGAAACCCCTATAAAGGAAACTTACCACCCTTTGGCTTGAATAAAAAAGAAAATATATTGGCTTGAAAATCAGGAAAATTGACTTTAACCACGTTATTCTGCACAAACGGGATATTTTTTTCTTTCTTTTGTTTCCAGAGATAGCTTGGCACTGGAACATCGTAGAGAGTTGTTCAATAGCTCATTTTAAAGGAAATCTCTAGATCTAGCGCCTTTTGCACTTAATTTTTTTTATTTTACAATAAAGAACGACACCTTGCCCATGTTAACTAAAACATAAATAGGGATTATGTAATTTCCAATAGTATCATGGCTGTAGAGATGGCTGAAACCTAGTTACAATAAAAAACGATCATTGGAATCCGGGTTGCAGCGGTCGCTAGCAACCTAGTAAGAGACGATCACGTCCAATGTTAAGAAATATAAAAACCCCTAACTCCTAGAAAAATAGTCAGATCAAAACAAAAAGTACACCATTAGAACCGCCTTGTCTGAAACCCCTATAAAGGAAACTTACCACCCTTTGGCTTGAATAACAAAGAAAATATATTGGCTTGAAAATCAAAAAAATTGACTTTAACCACGTTATTCTGCACAAACGGGATATTTTTTTCTTTCTTTTGTTTCCAGAGATAGCTTGGCACTGGAACATCGTAGAGAGTTGTTCAATGGCTCATTTTAAAGGAAATCTCTAGATCTAGCGCCTTTTGCACTTAATTTTTTTTATTAATTATTTTTCACGAAACACTTAATTTTGTATATACAATATTGATCAATAACGTCATAGTCGTTGGATGTAGTACATAAAGGGTCGATCATCGAATTTAAGCTGAAACTAAGTAAAGGACAATTATGCCTCCATATATTCACAGTGATGTATAAGATTTCCCATTACATCTGTAAACTGTTCCACAGTTGCCGGTCCATACCTTGGAAGCTTTTCACTAAACATGCAACATTATTTTTGGATATTACTATGAAGTTTTGCGAAAGCATCTCTAGCTGACTTTTCAACAAAATCTATTCTTTCAGAGATAATTTTAATCTTTAATTTTGAATATTTTTCGTAATCCCGGTAAAACATTCGTAAAATTTTTCTCAGTTTACAAAGATCAGCCTGTGCGTTCTTTGCAGCTTGTGTAAACTGCAAAAATATCCATGGTATCCGAGCAATAGTTTGAATATTTCAATACAAGCTGGAAAAATACCTTAAAATGTTAAAATTAGTTTTATTTTTGGTTAGGTTCTAACTACCCAATGTGGGATTGACTATGTATTTTCAGACCAAAAAATTACATTTTTTAATATATATTTTATTTTTCAGTTTATATAATAAAGAACGACCTCTTGCCTATACTAAATTTTATACGCCACTTAATTATAGTATAGGTTAGTACTTCAACAGATAGCATGGCACTGGAACATCGTAGAGAGTTGTTCAATGGCTCATTTTAAAGGAAATTAATGGGGTTAAAAACCTTTTGTAATTAAAACAAATTATTTTTATTACATTAAGAAATTTTAATTATGTTCCTTAAGAAATCATCATAAGTAAAAATTTCCCAAAAAGAAATTGAACTCAAGCCTACTGGGTGAGAGCTATCCCAACCTCTAGACCATATAGGATATATTAAAATATCTGATTAATGAAGTTTATGTTAAAGAACAAATTATAATCCTAGTTAGCTGCCTGATTATTTGAGGATCGTCTCTTACTATTCCAAAGAAGAAAAAGCCGTAGGCTTTTTCCTGTTTGTAATTTATTTCATAATCCGGGTTGCAGCGGTAGCTAGCAACCTAGTAAGAGACGATCACGTCCAATGTTAAGAAATATAAAAACCCCTAACTCCTTAAAAAAAATAGTCAGATCAAAACAAAAAGTACACCATTAGAACCGCCTTGTCCGAAACCCCTATAAAGGAAACTTACCACCCTTTGGCTTGAATAAAAAGAAAATATATTGGCTTGAAAATCAGGAAAATTGACTTTAACCACGTTATTCTGCACAAACGGGATATTTTTTTGTTTCTTTTGTTTCCAGAGATAGCTTGGCACTGGAACATCGTAGAGAGTTGTTCAATGGCTCATTTTAAAGGAAATCTCTAGATCTAGCGCCTTTTGCATTTAATTTTTTTTATTATTTTACAATAAAGAACGACACCTTGCCCATGTTAACTGAAACATAAATAGGGATTATGTAATTTCCAATAGTATCATGGCTGTAGAGATGGCTGAAACCTAGTTACAATAAAAAACGATCATTGGAATCCGGGTTGCAGCGGTAGCTAGCAACCTAGTAAGAGACGATCACGTCCAATGTTAAGAAATATAAAAACCCATAGTTCTTAAAAAAAAGAGTCAGATCAAAACAAAAAGTACACCATTAGAACCGCCTTGTCCGAAACCCCTGCATAGTAAAATTTCTGTCCCTTGGCTTGAACAGCAAGGGAAATATATTGGCTTGAAAATCAAGAAAAGTGGCAGCTACTACAACATTCTGCCTAAACGGGATATTTTTTTCTTTTTTTCTTTTTTTTTTCTTTTTTTGTTATAATAAAGATCGAACTCTTCCCTATACTAACTTGCATAGGCAACTTCACTATATTTAAGATTACAGTATTTATATTATACATCATTATAAATTATAAAAGGTTCAAATGTTAGAAGATTATAGGGTTAAAAATTTTCCCACACCGGGAATCGAACCCGGGCCTGTTAAGTGAAAGTTAACTATCCTAGCCACTAGACCATATGGGACCATAAAGAAGTATGATTTAAGATCCATGTGCATATTATTATTTCACCATACCAATTATAATAAGGCCAAAACAAAATCGTCGACCTTGCAACCTTACTTTTGACACATTAGTTAAATCTTCACCAGACTTAAAAAATGTTTTGCTAGTTTTACATGAAAGAACGAACCTTAGCCAATAGTAGCAGAAATAATAATATCTAGGTTGCAGCGGTAGCTAGCAACCTATTACATAATCTGGGTTTAAGTGGTAGCTAGCAACCTAGTAAGAAACACAAAATTAAAAGGTGATCATTAGAAGAACAGACAATTGCTTATATTGGACTTAGTTAGCTGCCTGATTCTTTGAGGTTCGTCTCTTACTATTCCAAAGAAGAAAAGGCCGTAGGCTTTTTCCTGTTTGTAATAATACATCCGGGTTGCAGTGGTAGCTAGCAACCTAGTAAGAGACGATCACGTCCAATGTTATCCGGGTTGCAGCGGTAGCTAGCAACCTAGTAAGAGACGATCACGTCCAATGTTAAGAAATATAAAAACCCATAGTTCTTAAAAAAAGAGTCAGATCAAAACAAAAAGTACACCATTAGAACCGCCTTGTCCGAAACCCCTGCATAGTAAAATTTCTGTCCCTTGGCTTGAACAGCAAGTGAAATATATTGGCTTTAAAATCAAGAAAAGTGGCAGATACAAAAACAGTCCGCCTAAACGTGTTATTTTTTTCTTTTTTTTTTTCTTTTTTTTTTTCTTTTTTCTTTTCCACAGAATGTTTTTACATTGAACAACGTAAATGGTTTTTAAAAATAGCATTTTCAATGAAATTAATTTGGTTAAAAATATATATTAAAAAAAATAAATTATTTCTAAAAGAGAATAAATTTTTCCACCAAAAACTGCATTTTTGATGTCTTTTCACACTGCAGTCTTTCAAACATAATCGTATACCAGCGGTAAGAATTGAACCCATCGCCTCTGAAGAGACTGGTGGCTAACACCAGTGCCTTGGACCACTCGGCCAGGCTGCCTCTCATAAATAAATATATATGTGAATTTGGGTTGCAGCAGTAGCTAGCAACCTAGTAATAGACGATCAGTCCAATGCTAAGAAATATAAAAACCCAAAACTCCTAATCCGGGTTGCAGCGGTAGCTAGCAACCTAGTAAGAGACGATCACGTCCAATGTTAAGAAATATAAAACCCATAGTTCCTAACAAAGGAGTCAGATCAAAACAAAAAGTACACCATTAGAATCGCCTTGTCCGAAACCCCTGTATAGGAAACTTTCTGTCCCTTGGCTTGAACAGCAAGGGAAATATATTGGCTTGAAAATCAAGCAAATTGACTTTTACCACGTTATTCTCCCCAAACGGGATATTTTTTTCTTTTTTCTTTCTTTTCCAGAGATAGCTTGGCACTGGAACATCGTAGAGGGTTGTTCAATAGCTCATTTTAAAGGAAATTAATTGGGTTAAAAACCTTTTGTAACTAAAATAAATTATTTCTAAAAGAGAATAAATTTTTCCAATAAAAACTGTATTTTTGATGCAGTGACGTCATAATTACTATATAAGAAACGTCAAAACTGTAAATGGTCTCATTCATGAATATCCGGGTTGCAGCGGTAGCTAGCAACCTAGTAAGAGACGATCACGTCCAATGTTAAGAAATATAAAAACCCATAGTTCTTAAAAAAAGAGTCAGATCAAAACAAAAAGTACACCATTAGAACCGCCTTGTCCGAAACCCCTGCATAGTAAAATTTCTGTCCCTTGGCTTGAACAGCAAGGGAAATATATTGGCTTGAAAATCAAGAAAAGTGGCAGCTACTACAACATTCTGCCTAAACGGGATATTTTTTCTTTTTTCTTTTTTTTTCTTTTGTATCCAGAGATAGCTTGGCACTGGAACATCGTAGAGGGTTGTTCAATAGCTCATTTTAAAGGAAATTAATTGGGTTAAAAATCTATAGTAACTAAAATAAATTATTTCTAAAAGAGAATAAATTTTTCCACCAAAAACTGCATTTTGATGTCTTTTCACACTGCAGTCTTTCAAACATAATCGTATACCAGCGGTAAGAATTGAACCCACGCCTCTGAAGAGACTGGTGGCTAACACCAGTGCCTTGGACCACTCGGCCAGGCTGCCTCTCATAAATAAATATATATGTGAATTTGGGTTGCAGCAGTAGCTAGCAACCTAGTAAGAGACGATCAGTCCAATGCTAAGAAATATAAAAACCCAAAACTCCTAAAAATAGAGTCAGATCAAAACAAAAGTACATCATTAGAAATACCTTGTCTGAAACCCTACTAGATAAATAATGAACGTCATCATAGTTTTATATTAGAGTTATGACGTGAATAGAGTTTATAATAAATAACGACCTCTTGCCTATACTAAATTTTATAGGCCACTTAACTATAATATAGGCTAGTACAGTTATATTTAAGGTCAATATATTAAAATTTTCCTTTGAAAGATGATCATTGGAATAAATACCCATTGCATACAAGTGAGTTAGTTAGCTACTTGATTGTTTGAGGCTAGTCTCTTACTATTTTAAACAAGAAAAAGCAGTAGGCTTTTTCTTGTTTGTAATCAATTAGAAAGAGTTCTACCTTTAAAATGAGTTGCGTAGTGCTTTGAGTCGATTGAAAACTGATAAGTGAGAAAGTCTAGTAAGAGACGATCACATCCCATTATCAGAGGCAACGCTTTAGCGTTGCCTATAGTAAAGGCCATACGGCTCCAATGTTTTATTATTGTTATTATTTTTTTCCCCAGAGGTACTTCATATGGAAGGGGTTGTCGTAGAAACTTCAAAGAGGGATCATTCAATTGGAAATCGAGAGTTCTAGTGCCCTTTTAATAGTCGAAAATGATTGGAGGGCAACTAACCCCCCCCACGCCCACCATTCCCCCAAACACATCCAATCAAAATTTTGAGATAGCTATTTTGTTCAGCATAGTTGATTTCCAGATAGAAATTATATTTTGAGGAGGACAATCCCCCACAACCCTCAGGGTAAGGGTTTTAATTTTTGCCCTGGGGGCATATAAGGTTTTTTTTAGAAGGCGTTGTCGTATCCGGGTTGCAGTGGTATCTAGCAACCTAATAAGAGACGATCATGTCCAATGTTAAGAAATTTAAAAACCAATAGTTCTTAAAAAAGGAGTCAGATCAAAACAAAAACTACACCATTAGAACTGCCTTGTCCGAAACCCCTTGAAAGGAAACTTACCGCCCTTTGGCTTGAACAGCAAGGGAAATATATTGGCTTGAAAATCAAGAAAATTGACTTTAACCACGTTATTCTCCACAAACGGGATATTTTTTTCTTTTTTTCTTCTTTTCCAGAGATAGTTTTGCACTGGAACATCGTAGAGAGTTGTTCAATGACTCATTTTAAAGGAAATTAATTGGGTTAATTTACAATAAAGAACGACACCTAGCCCATGTTAACTGAAATTTTATAATAAAGAACGACGTCGTGCCTATACTAAATTTTATACGCCGCTTAATTATAGTATAGGTTAGTAATTCAACAGATAGGTTGGCACTGGAACATCGTAGAGAGTTGTTCAATTGCTCATTTTAAAGAAAATTAATGGGGTTAAAAACTTCTTGTAATTAAAATAAATTATTTTTATTACATTAAGAAATTTTGATTATGTTCCTTAAGAAATTACATTAAAAGACGATCATTGGAATAACAAACCAGTCAGATCAAAACAAAAAGTACACCATTAGAACCGCCTTGTCCGAAACCCCTGCATAGTAAAATTTCTGTCCCTTGGCTTGAACAGCAAGGGAAATATATTGGCTTGAAAATCAAGAAAAGTGGCAGCTACTACAACATTCTGCCTAAACGGGATATTTTTTTCTTTTTTTTTCTTTTTTTTTCTTTTTTTGTATCCAGAGATAGCTTGGCACTGGAACATCGTAGAGGGTTGTTCAATAGCTCATTTTAAAGGAAATTAATTGGGTTAAAAATCTATAGTAACTAAAATAAATTATTTCTAAAAGAGAATAAATTTTTCCACCAAAAACTGCATTTTGATGTCTTTTCACACTGCAGTCTTTCAAACATAATCGTATACCAGCGGTAAGAATTGAACCCACGCCTCTGAAGAGACTGGTGGCTAACACCAGTGCCTTGGACCACTCGGCCAGGCTGCCTCTCATAAATAAATATATATGTGAATTTGGGTTGCAGCAGTAGCTAGCAACCTAGTAAGAGACGATCAGTCCAATGCTAAGAAATATAAAAACCCAAAACTCCTAAAAATAGAGTCAGATCAAAACAAAAGTACATCATTAGAAATACCTTGTCTGAAACCCTACTAGATAAATAATGAACGTCATCATAGTTTTATATTAGAGCTATGACGTGAATAGAGTGACGTCATAATTAGTATATAATCCGGGTTGCAGCGGTAGCTAGCAACCTAGTAAGAGACGATCACCTCCAATGTCAAGAAATATAAAACCCCCCAACTCCTAAAAAAAGAGTCAGATCAAAACAAAAAGTACACCATTAGAACCGCCTTGTCCGAATCCTCTATAAAGGAAACTTACCTCCCTTTGGCTTGAATAACAAAGAAAATATATTGGCTTGAAAATCAAGAAAATTGACTTTTACCACGTTATTCTCCACAAACGGGATATTTTTTTCTTTCCGCTTTTTCTTTCTGCTCAGCTAGCTGGGCACTGGAAAATCATAGAGAGCTGTATAATAGCTCATTTTAAAGGAAATTGCAACACCTAGTCACTTTTGTATTTAAAAATAAAATACTTTTTAAAGTAGAATCAATTTTGTCAAAAAAATTGCATTTTTGATGTATTTTCATACTGCAGTCTTTTCAAAGATATTTGAATTTTGAAGCAATAAAACAGTCCATGTAATGAACTCTATAGTAATAATAGCTACTTGTCTCAATAGTAACCGAAACTCCTGGAACCAAAATTTTCTTTTTTGGCTTAATCGCTAAAATTATTATGTAAACTGCAAAAATATTTATGATGCCTAATCAGTAATAGTAATTTTTTAATTTAAACAACAAAAATACATGAAAATTCTAAAATTAGTTTTGCTTTTTGTCTCCTGGAAGAAATTTTTTTTTCATCTCAGTTCAAATTTATTATTGTATCCTGTAACCCGTAAAGTACATATCTCCATATTATTGTCTCATAATTGCAATTATTTTAGTTTTCAGTCCAGAATCACTAAACTTATTATTTAAACTGCAAAAATATTTATGGTGTCTAACCAATAATACTAATCTTGTAATTCAAACAAGATAAATACCTGAAAATTTTAAAATTAGTTTTGTTTTATGCTAGGTTTTAGATACTCGACACGGGATTTTGTGTGCTTAATAATTTTAATTATAATAAAGAACGAACTCTTCCCTATACTAACTTGCATACGCAACTTCACTATACTTAAGATTACAGTATTTATATTATACATCATTATAAATTATAAAAGGTTCAAATGTTCGAAGATACATGAAAATTCTAAAATTAGTTTTGCTTTTTGTCTCCTGGAAGAAAATTTTTTTCATCTCAGTTCAAATTTATTATTGTATCCTGGAACCAAACTTTTTTTGGTTTGTAACCCGTAAAGTACATATCTCCATATTATTGTCTCATAAATGCAATTATTTTAGTTTTCAGTCCAGAATCGCTAAACTTATTATGTAAACTGCAAAAATATTTTTAGTGTCTAACCAATAATACTAATTTTGTAATTCAAACAAGATAAATACCTGAAAATTTTAAAATTAGTTTTGTTTTATGCTAGGTTTTAGATACTCGACATGGGATTTTGTGTACTTAATAATTTTAAACCTTGAAAAAATATGGTCTCACGCGAGTGGAAAAAAAGAAAGAATAACCAAAAACAATATCAAAATAGAGCAATCCAAATTTCTACTAATAAAAAATATAATAAAGATCGAACTCTTCCCTATACTAACTTGCATACGCAACTTCACTATAGTTAAGATTACAGTATTTATATTATACATCATTATAGGTTATAAAAGGTTCAAATGTTCGAAGATTATAGAGTTAAAAATTTTCCCACACCAGGAATCGAACCCGAGCCTGTTAAGTGAAAGTTAACTATCCTAGCCACTAGACCATATGGAACCACACAGAAGTATGATTTAAGAGCCATATGCATATTATTATGGCCAAAACAAAATCGTCGACTTGCAACCTTACTTTTGACACATTAGTTAAATCTTCATCAGCCTTAAAACATTTTTTGCTAGTTTTACATGAAAAAACGAACCTTAGCCCATAGTAGCAGAAATAAGAATATCTAGGTTGCAGCAGTAGCTAGCAACCTATTACATAATCTGGGTTTAAGTGGTAGCTAGCAACCTAGTAAGAAACGCCAAATTAAAAGATGATCATGAGAAGAACAAACAATCGCTTATATTGGACTTAGTTAGCTGCCTGATTCTTTGAGGTTCGTCTCTTACTATTCCAAAGAAGAAAAAGCCGTAGGCTTTTTCCTGTTTGTAATTATAGTAAAGAACGACCTCTACCCCATTTTAACTGAAAAGATCTATTCACAAGATATTTCCGGGTTGCAGCGGTAGCCAGCAACCTAGTAAGAGACGATCACGTCCAATGTTAAGAAATATAAAAACCCATAACTCCTAAAATGAACCATTGAACAACTCTCTACGATGTTCCAGTCCCAAGCTATCTGTTAAATTACTAACCTATACTATAATTAAGTGGTGTATAAAATTTAGTATAGGCAAAAGGTCGTTCTTTATTATATAAACTGCAAAAATATTTATGATGCCTAATCAGTAATAGTAATTTCTTAATTTAAACAACAAAAATATATAAAAATTTTATAATTCGTTTTACTTTTTGTCTCCTGGAAGAAAAATTTTTTTAATCTCAGTTCAAAGTTGTTAGTGTATTCTGGAACCAAACTTTTTTTGGTTTGTAACCCGTAAAGTAGGTATCTCCATATTATTGTCTTATAATTGCAATTATTTTAGTTTTCAGTCCAGAATCGCTAAACTTATTATGTAAACTGCAAAAATATTTATGGTGTCTACCCAATAATACTAATTTTTTAATTCAAACAAGATAAATACCTGAAAATTTAAAAATTAGTTTTTTTTATGCTAGGTTTTAGATACTTGACACGGGGTATTGTGCACTTAATAATTTTAAACCTTGAAAAAATATGGTCTCACTTGAAAGGAAAAAAAGAAATAATAACCAAAAAAAATATCAAAATAGAGCAATCCAAATTTCTACTAATAAAAAACTTTACTACACAAAAATAAAGCTAACATGCTGAAATATCAGAAAAGTTTATTTAAAAGAGATAAGAATGCCACCAAACGCAACGAAGCGCGAGCACGCGTAAGGATTGCTACTAAGATGTCTTGTGATACAGGATTTAAGAAAATGAAATATGACAGAGCAAAACAGAGGTATCTTACGCATCAGGGGTATCGAGAAGGGAAAATTGAGACAGCCAAACAAAAGAGTAAGGAACGGTATGATAACGATATAGATTACCGAAACAAAAATAAGAAAACAGTTGCTACCAGAATAATGGGTAGATGAAAAAAGCTATAATGAAAAAATTAAATTCTCTGCGAGGTTGTACCGAAGAACGCATAAGGACAAAGGAAAAAATTACATTCAGAAATACAAGAAGATGGCAAAAATGCAGGCTGATCTTTGTAAATTGAGAAACATTTTACGCATGTTTTATCGGGATCACGAAAAGTATTCAAAATTACAGATTAAAATTCTCTTTGAAAGAGCGGATGCTGTTGAAAAGTCGGCTAGAAATGCTTTGGCAAAGCTTCATAGCAATATCCAAAAGAAATGTTGTCAGTTTAACGAAAAGCTTCCAAGGTATGGATTGGCAACTGCGGAACAGTTTATAGATGCAATGGAAAATGTTCGACAACACAGTGAATATACGGAGGCGTACTTCTTAGAAAATTCGTATATTAATTTTGGAAGGAGCAATTGCAGTTTATGTAGCAGCAATAAAAATATATATACAAGCATACCTATCAACAGCGAAGGAAAAGCAATGTTTTCTGCTTTTCCATAATTTTCAATTATGGCAAAAACGAGCCTGTTAGGGTTATTAGTAAATGTTTCCGGGTTGCAGCGGTAGCTAGCAACCTAGTAAGAGACGATCACGTCCAATGTTAAGAAATATAAAAACCCCTAACTCCTAGAAAAATAGTCAGATCAAAACAAAAAGTACACCATTAGAACCGCCTTGTCCGAAACCCCTATAAAGGAAACTTACCACCCTTTGGCTTGAATAACAAAGAAAATATATTGGCTTGAAAATCAAGAAAATTGACTTTAACCACGTTATTCTGCACAAACGGGATATTTTTTTCTTTCTTTTGTTTCCAGAGATAGCTTGGCACTGGAACATCGTAGAGAGTTGTTCAATGGCTCATTTTAAAGGAAATCTCTAGATCTAGCACCTTTTGCACTTAATTTTTTTTATTAATTATTTTTCACGAAAAACTTAATTTTGTATATACAATATTGATCAATGACGTCATAGTCGTTGGATGTAGTACATAAAGGCTCGATCATCGAATTTAAGCTGAAACTAAGTAAAGGACAATTATGCCTCCATATATTCAAAGTGATGTATAAGATTTCCCATTACATCTGTAAACTGTTCCACAGTTGCCGGTCCATACCTTGGAAGCTTTTCACTAAACATGCAACATTTCTTTTGGATATTACTATGAAGTTTTGCGAAAGCATCTCTAGCTGACTTTTCAACAAAATCTACCTGATCATGCTGATGCGAAGTTTGTGAAATTCTATAATAAACTGCATAATCTGCTGATTAGTTGCACTAAAGAGGTACGGAAAAGAGCTCGCAGAGAAATGCCTAAGAAGCCGTGGGTGACAAAAGGATTGCTCAGATCAATAAATCGAAGGGATTTGCTGTTTAAAAAGAAAATGTTACAACCTAGTGATGTTAATGAAAGGATATACAAAAACTACAGAAATGCATTAAATAGACTTTTGCGAAAAGCAAAGGAAGCTCATTATAAGAAAAAGTTTGGTGATGCAGTTGGAAACCCCAATAAAACATGGCGGATAATTAAACAGCTCATAAATCCTCCCCACACAGTCGCCCCGGATCAGATTATTGGTCGAGTAGGTGCAGAATTAAGTGACCCGTCTGATATAGCCCAAGAATTTGTTGACCACTTCGCTACAGTTGGACATAATGTGGCTGAGGGAGTAAGAATAGTGGATGGCGACCGCCCTTTCCAACATTACCTTGGAAATAGCGAAACAGAATTTTCAGTTTACCTGAAACCGGTGACCGAGAGTGAAGTAAAAGAAATAATTTTCGACATGAAAAATAGTGCAGCTGGTAGTGACATTTTGTCTCTACGGATAATTAAATATCTGTGGCCAGCTATATCGCATGTATTAGTTAACCTAATAAATCTTTGTTTTAAACAGGGAGTATTTCCATCTTGTTTCAAGTTGGCACGAATTACACCGGTTCATAAGGGGGGTGATCACAGTGAGGTAAGTAACTATCGCCCGATTTCCGTTTTACCGGTCATGTCAAGACTTGTGGAAAAGTGCTTTTCCCGGAGGTTGTACCATTATTTAGAGTGCCATTCAATACTAACATCCACCCAGTTTGGATTCAGAAATGGACGCACGACCGAACAAGCTGTGGCTTATCTCTGTGGTGTTGTGAATACTGCCCTGGACCTTGGTTTTAAAGTGTCTACCATCTTTTTGGACATTATAAAAGCTTTCGACACTGTAGACCATGGTATATTGCTTGAAAAATGTGAATTTTATGGGATTAGAGGGCCTGCTCTTGATTTCCTACGTAGTTTTTTGTCTAATAGGCAGCAGTATGTGCGAATAAATGGATCTACTTCTTCCGTTGTAGATATGAAATGTGGTGTGCCACAAGGGTCCGTTCTTGGCCCCTTGCTATTTTTGATATTTGTAAATGATCTTGTACTGTCCCTGAAGGATGCGAAAACTAAAATGAGCGACATGTTTCACAGTGACAGTGACGTTACAGTACCTCTATTTGCCGATGATACTTCATTGATTTGCATTGCAAAAACAGAACGCCTTTTAGTTGAATTAATGACACAGTGTTTAGATCAAGTGTCTAGCTGGCTAAGAGTTAATAAAATAAAAGTAAACCCATCAAAGAGCAGTTTTGTAATATTTTCGCGTACATCTAATTACTACCCATGGATCCAAGAAGTGAGTTACCTGGAAGGTAAAGTTAAGCGTGATCAGTGTGTTAGATATTTGGGTATTATGCTAGATGAAACACTATCTTTTAGGAAACATGTTGAAAAGGTGTCAGGAATCCTGTGCCGTAATCTGGGAATACTGCGTAAATTGAAACATGTATTACCCCCTTCTGTTCTTCGCACTTTGTATTTTTCTATTATACATCCACATATATTGTATTGCTCATCTATTTGGCTGAGTACGTTTCCATCAATTACTAATCGAGTTCGAGTGATCCAAAATAACGGAATCCGTGTGTTGACTGGTAAATCAAATCTTGTATCTGTTAGAGCTACCTATATTGATGTAAAAGTATTACCTGCTGCAGGCCTTAGAGATTTTTATAGCCTTCAATTTATGTTCAAATATAATAATGAATTATTACCGTCTTGCTTTTCAGGAATGCTAAAAGCTAGATCTTCGATTCATGATCATGAAACTCGCCAAAGGGAAAATTTACATGCCCCGCTCGTGGTGTCTGCCAGGTCGACATTCTCGCCTATTTATAGGGGATTAAAGTTGTGGAATGGGGTTAATAAAGAGTTAAGAGAAATAGGGGATCTGAAGTAATTTAAAAAAAAAAAAAAAGTAATTTTATTTTACAAAAATTATTTTTAAATTTTTTTTTTTTTTTTTTTTTTTTTTTTTTTTTTTTAATGTTTTTTTTTTTTTATGTACCTGGAGGACAAGTATGGTGATTTTGTGATTGGTGGTAGGAACTGCGTGCGAAGGGGAATGATTTTTCTTTTATTTTATTTTTTTTAGGCCTAGGTTGTATATTTCTGTTGTGAATATGAAATTTTGATATATGCCTACCCTTAGGACAACCTGACCCCAGGTTCTTGGGTCGGTAGTGAGTAAAATGTATTGTCCTTGTGTGTGTTAATAAATTACTATTACTATTAATAGTTTGAATATTTCAATGTACATAAAGGATCGACATAATTCATCATAAATGGTGTTAGTTATGAAGATCTCATATAGTGTAGTCATTAATAAAATTGTGGTTTAGACTTTAAATTGACAAATATGTAAAAAATGGCCATGGTAGGAATTGAATCCTACGTTTACCTTTTTTTACAAAGAAACTGCATTTTCTTATACCAGATGATGGTATACTTTAAAGGTTTTTTAAAGAACTAAACACCGATACATGTAAATCGTGGTTGTAACGATAGGTGCAATCTAGAAAAAAATTAACATGGCCCACGGTAACCGAAAAATTACCTGAAAACCCTATAGATGGTATATGATAGAAACAATAAGTACATTTGTATATATAACTAAATATTTTGTTATTAAGACTAATTTAGCTTATCGTTACCATTCCTAAATTAGCAGGAACGGATTTTTTAGAAGAGGTTCGAGTATCTCAACATGATGTCTTAGAAGTATTCCCGTACAACAAAGGCTACACACCCCTAAAAGGCACAATAATCAAACATTTTTCCCTCTCAGCATTCAGCCTTGGTTTTCGAAAAAAAAAAACAATAAAAGTTTACCTTATCTACGAAGATGAATTAATTTGACTTTTAATATACCTCGATACTAATTTTTGAGGTCTGGCTTGCCATTCATCTCGTTGTTCTTTTGTAGAATTTATTTGATCACCATTTAATCTGTTAAGCAAGGTTACACAAACGATGGCCGCTCGAATACCAGCATGGTGAGTTAGTGCACCAAAAATAACTGACTCCATTTCAATATTTCTAACTCCATTCTTATTAAGCTTGGTCAAATATGCAATCTTATCATCCTCACTATATTCACAGAAAGCACCATCTAGTCTTCCTTGTCCTTCGTAAAAGTCATCTGCACACATTGTCTTTCCTATGATTGTGCTCCATGGATCTTCAGGTCTTGTAAGATTCTTTAACTCCGTCGCTAAGTTGGAGTCAAGTTTTGCTGGGCGACTCATTTTTTTGCCAAGTACAGGAAGGTCAAAATTAGCCTCACCATATCCGTTCAAAGCTTCACTGGTTATCACAATATTTCCACCCTCAATGCCAATTCCTCCACAGGTTCCTATCCGGAAGAAAACTGGATCCTTTACTTGTGCATGATACATAAGCTTAATCATCTCATGAAGCAAAATACCTATAGATGGGACACCCATTCCATGGCTCACTGAAAGTACAGGCCCAACCTTAAACATTGAGTATCTATGCCCTTCCTTTGAAATATCTCGAAGAGTAGTACCGACCGGCAGAGTATATCCTATCTCCTTCATGATGAAATGCGCAAACTCTTTCATACGAGCTGGTGTACCCCCCATGCATACAAACTAAACATCACCAAATAATGCTTGTAGATCCTGATACTCAGTATCTAAATGAATGTGGTACAATGTATCACATGGCATCTCCTCAAGGTGAGGGTTTTTCACGTGAATCAACTCCTTCTTCCTTGCGACTGTCTCTCCATCAAACTTTGATTTACACTTGTTAGTACAAGAATTATTCCGTGAAGTCATCTTATAAAATTCTTATTAAGATATGACAAGTTAAAGTCACGTATCAAGTAGCAGGAACCTAACAAAAAACAAAACTAATTTTAGAATTTTCAGAAATTTTTGTAGTTTGAAATAAAAATTAAAAATTATTGCTCGGACAGCATAAATATTTTTGCAGTTTACATAATAACCTTAGCGCTTCTGAACTGAAATCTAAAATAAAATACAAATTGGATTTATTTTCTACAGAAATATAGCACAAAAGATACGCACTGTAGAAGTTGAGCCAAAAAATAACTGCAAAATTAACTGCAAAATAACTGCAGGTTCAAATCCTGCCAGAGGCAATTTTTACACATTTATCTATTTAAAGTCTAAATAAAACTTCTATTAATTAGTACTACATTAGATCCTCTTGACTGACATCGATCCTTAATGTATTTTAGTGGAAAATTTTAATATATTGACCTTAAATATAATAACTGTACTAGCCTATACTATAGTTAAGTGGCCTATAAAATTTAGTATAGGAAACAGGTCGTTCTTTATTATAAAAAGAAAGAAAAAAAAAATATCCCGTTTGGGGAGAATAACGTGGTTAAAGTAAATTTTCTTGATTTTAGAGCCAATATATTTCCCTTGCTGTTCAAGCCAAGGGACAGAAAGTTTTCTATACAGGGGTTTTGGACAAAGCGGTTCTAACTGTGTACTTTTTGTTTTGATCTGACTCCTTTTTTAGGAACTATGGGTTTTTTTATTTATTAACATTGAACGTGATCGTCTCTTACTAGGTTGCTAGCTACCGCTGCAACCCGGATGTAACTACACCTGGAACCACCATATATCAGTTAGTATGGGAGAGAGATCGTTCTTTACTGTAAAATCCCATTAATTTCCTTTAAAATGAGCCATTGAACAACTCTCTACGATGTTCCAGTGCCAAGCTATCTGTTGAATTACTAATCTATACTATAATTAAGTGGCGTATAAAATTTAGTATATGCAAGAGGTTGTTCTTTATTATATTCCTTTAAAATAAGCCATTGAACAACTCTCAATTATATTCCAGTGCCAAGTTATCTGTGGAAAAAAAAAAGAAAAAAAGATGCCGTTTAGGCAGAATGCTGTAGTAGCTGCCACTTTTCTTGATTTTCAAGGCAATATATTTCCCTTGATGTTCAAGCCAAGGGACAGAAAGTCTCCTATACAGGTATTTCGGAGAAGGCGGTTCTAATAATGTACTTTTTGTTTTGATTTTACTCTTTTCTTAGGAGCTATGGGTTTTTATATTTCTTAACATTGGACGTGATCTTCTCTTACTAGGTTGCTAGCTACCACTGCAACCCGGATTAGATTTATAAATTAGATTACAGCTAAAGCTGCAATCATGATACTATAATCACTCCACATATTAACTTTAAATAAAACTTTACCAGCCTATAATATAGTTAAGTTGCCTAAGCAAGCTAGTATAGGCAAGAGTTCGTTCTTTATTGTAATATGGGTTGTAAGTTTGTTCTTTACTGTAATGGTTTGTTCTCTACTAGGTTTCAGCCATCTGTACAGCCATGATACTGATGGAAATTAAATAATCCCTATTTTTGTTTCAGTTAACATGGGCTAGGTGTCGTTCTTTATTGTAAAATCAATAAAACTATATCATTACTGCATCATTAACTAGTACAGGCTTATTTAGTATAGGAAAGAGTTCGTTCTTTATTGTATAATAAAAAAAATTAAGTGCAAAAGGCGCTAGATCTAGAGATTTCCTTTAAAATGAGCCATTGAACAACTCTCTACGATGTTCCAGTGCCAAGCTATCTCTGGAAACAAAAGAAAGAAAAAAATATCCCGTTTGTGCAGAATAACGTGGTTAAAGTCAATTTTTTTGATTTTCAAGCCAATATATTTTCTTTGTTATTCAAGCCAAAGGGTGGTAAGTTTCCTTTATAGGGGTTTCGGACAAGGCGGTTCTAATGGTGTACTTTTGTTTTGATCTGACTATTTTTCTAGGAGTTAGGGGTTTTTATATTTCTTAACATTGGACGTGATCGTCTCTTACTAGGTTGCTAGCTACCGCTGCAACCCGGATTGCTGTTCAAGCCAAGGGACAGAAAGTTTACTATACAGGAGTTTCGGACAAGGCGGTTCTAATGTTGTACTTTTTGTTTTGATCTGACTCCTTTTTTAGGAACTATGGGTTTTTATATTTCTTAACATTGGACGTGATCGTCTCTTACTAGGTTGCTAGCTACCGCTGCAACCCAGATAATATATTTTATATTGTCTAGAGGTTGGGATAGCTTTCACCCAGTATTCTTGAGTTCAATTTCTGTATTGGAAATTTTTACTTATGATGATTTCTTAAGGAACATAATTAAAATTTCTGAATGTAATAAAAATAATTTATTTTAAATACAAAATGTTTTTCACCCCATTAATTTCCTTTAAAATGAGTCATTGAACAACTCTCTACGATGTTCCAGTGCCATGCTATCTGTTGAATTACTAATCTATACTATAATTAAGTGGCGTATAAAATTTAGTATAGGCAAGAAGTCGTTCTTTATTATAGGACCGGCAACTGTGGAACAGTTTACAGATGTAATGGGAAATCTTATACATCACTGTGAATATATGGAGGCATAATTGTCCTTTACTTAGTTTCAGCTTAAATTCGATGATCGAGCCTTTATGTAATTTTTATTATAAAAATTGTTGCTTCTCTGTAATTTTCATCATTATCATAGCGTTCCTTGCTCTTTTGTCTAGCTTGCTTAATTGTTGCTTCTCTATAAATTTTCCTAGCTACCGCTGCAACTAGCTTTACCTAGCTGTACACTGGGTTACAGTTCGTTCCTTATTGTAAATCTTACTAGGTTGCTAGCTACCGCTGAAACCCGGATTGAATTATTTAAAAATAAATATATTTTGCATCATCATACATATACTGATTCCTTATAACACTTTGGTTACTATGGACTACAGATGGTTCTTTAATGTAATACTAGGTTGCTCGCTACCACCGCAACCCGGATACCAGTTACTTTGGGCTATAGTTCGTCCTTTATTGTATACCGCTGCAACCCGGATACTGGACTAAAGTTCATTCTTTAATGTAAAACCTAATGACAAACAGGAAAAAGCCTAAGGCTTTTTCTTCTTTGAAATAGTAAGAGACGAGCCTCAAACAATCAAGTAGCTAAGTAAGTTCAATGTATACAATGTTATTCCAATTATCGTCTTTTAATGTAAACTGTAAATACTCCATTTAATATAAGTTAGAGTTCCTTTTTTGTATTATTATAATACGGTGCAACCCGGATATTCAGTTACTACGGGCTACAGATCGGTCTTTACTGTAAACTATCTCTGGAAACAAAGAAAAAAGAAAAAAAAATATCCCGTTTAGGCAGAATGTTGTAGTAGCGGCCACTTTTCTTGATTTTGAAGCCAATATATTTCCCTTGCTGTTCAAGCCAAGGGACAGAAATTTTACTATACAGGGGTTTCGAATAAGGCAGTTCTAATGGTGTACTTTTTGTTTTGATCTGACTCTTTTTTTTAGGAGTTAGGGGTTTTTATATTTCTTAGCATTGGACGTGATCATCTCTTACTAGGTTGCTAGCTACCGCTGCAACCCGGATGTGGAAAAGATAAAAAGAAAAAAAGATACCGTTAGGGCAGAATGCTGTAGTAGCTGACACTTTTTTTTGATTTTTAAGCCAATATATATCCCTTGCTGTTAAAGTCAAATGACAGAAAGTTTCCTATATAACGATTTTGGACAAGGTAGTTCGAATGGTATACTTTTTGTTTCGATCTGACTATTTTTTTTTAGGAGCTATGGGTTTTTATATTTCTTAACATTGGACGTGATCGTCTCTTACTAGGTTGCTAGCTACCACTGCAACCCGGATTGAGTTCACTCTTTACTCTAGCATATATATTAAACTAGATTGATCCTTTATGTAAAACCTATACTATAATTAAGTGGCGTATAAAATTTAGTATAGGCAAAAGGTCGTTCTTTATTATAATTTCTCAATTTACAAAGATCAGCCTGCATTTTTGCCATCTTCTTGTATTTCTGAATGTAATTTTTCCCTTTGTCCTTATGCGTTCTTCGGTACAACCTCGCAGAGAATTTAATTTTTTCATTATAGCTTTTGTCACCCCAGTATCTACCCATTATTCTGGTAGCAACTTTTTTCTTATGTTTGTTTCGGTAATCTTCATCATTATCATACCGTTCCCTGCTCTTTTGTCTAGCCTGCTCAATTCTTGCTTCTCTGTAATGTTCATCATTACCATACCGTTCCTTGATCTTTTGTTTGGCTGTCTCAATTTTTACATGTCTATAATCTTCATCATTGTGATAACGTTCCCTGCTCTTTTGTCTAGCCTGCTCAATTGTTGCTTCTCTATAAAGTTTATCATTGTGATAACGCTCCTTGATCTTTTGTTTAGCCTGCTCAATTCTTGCTTCTCTGTAATGTTCATCATTACCATACCGTTCCTTGATCTTTTGTTTGGCTGTCTCAATTTTTGCATGTCTATAATCTTCATCATTGTGATAACACATCTTGCTGTTTTCTTTTGCTCTCTCAATTATTACTTCTCGATACGCCTGGTCGGTTGAATACCTTTGCTTTTTTCTTTTCAAGTTACTATCTCTGTTGTTTGTGTAGTACTCTTTCTTCAACTTGCGTATAGCCTGCTTTGATCTAACCATTATTCTAATCAAGAATGAGAGAATTTTCAGTTTTGACTTTCCTTATATACTAATTATGACGTCACTCTATTCACGTCATAACTCTAATATAAAACTATGATGACGTTCATTATTTATCTAGTAGGGTTTCAGACAAGGTATTTCTAATGATGTACTTTTGTTTTGATCTGACTCTATTTTTAGGAGTTTTGGGTTTTTATATTTCTTAGCATTGGACTGATCGTCTCTTACTAGGTTGCTAGCTACTGCTGCAACCCAAATTCACATATATATTTATTTATGAGAGGCAGCCTGGCCGAGTGGTCCAAGGCACTGGTGTTAGCCACCAGTCTCTTCAGAGGCGTGGGTTCAATTCTTACCGCTGGTATACGATTATGTTTGAAAGACTGCAGTGTGAAAAGACATCAAAATGCAGTTTTTGGTGGAAAAATTTATTCTCTTTTAGAAATAATTTATTTGAGTTACTATAGATTTTTAACCCAATTAATTTCCTTTAAAATGAGCTATTGAACAACCCTCTACGATGTTCCAGTGCCAAGCTATCTCTGGATACAAAAGAAAAAAAAAGAAAAAAATATCCCGTTTAGGCAGAATGTTGTAGTAGCTGCCACTTTTCTTGATTTTCAAGCCAATGTATTTCCCTTGCTGTTCAAGCCAAGGGACAGAAATTTTACTATGCAGGGGTTTCGGACAAGGGGGTTCTAATGGTGTACTTTTTGTTTTGATCTGACTCTTTTTTTAAGAACTATGGGTTTTTATATTTCTTAACATTGGACGTGATCGTCTCTTACTAGGTTGCTAGCTACCGCTGCAACCCGGATTAGTACTGATTTTTTAATTATATTAAAGAACGAACTATAGCCTATAGTTATTGAACTATCCGGGTTGCAGTGGTTTATAATAAAGAACAACCTCTTGCCTATACTAAATTTTATTAACGATCATTGAAATAACCAACAATTGCATACATTTTACTTAGTTAGCTACTTGATTGTTTGAGGTTCGTTATAATAAAGAACGACCTCTTGCCTATACTAAATTATATAGGTCACCTAACTATAGTATAGGTTAATAAATTTACATTAAAAGACGATCACTGAAATAACAAACCATTCCATACATTGGACTTAGTTAGCTACTTGATTGTTTGAGTTTCGTCTCTTACTATTTAAAAGAAGAAAAAGCCGTAGGCTTTTTCCTGTTTGTATTTATAGTTAAAAAACGAACTCAGGTCCAAAGAAAGTGAACCCTGTGGTTCATTCATATTATCTTCATTATTTTAGCTAGAATGTAAATAAACAAGTTTCTTTTTTAAATTTTAAACTGAAAAGATAGTGCTTTTAATTCAACATATTAAAAGTTATCCCCGACGGGGAATCGAACCCCCTCTCCCAAGTAACAAGTGGGTATGCTTACCATTAGATCCAGGTTGCAGCGGTAGCTAGCAACCTAGTAAGAGACGATCACGTCCATCCGAGTTGCAGCGGTAGCTAGCAACCTAGTAAAAGACGATCACGTCCAATGTTAAGAAATATAAAAACCCATAGTTCCTAACAAAGGAGTCAGATCAAAACAAAAAGTACACCATTAGAACCGCCTTGTCCGAAACCCCTGTATAGGAAACTTTCTGTCCCTTGGCTTGAACAGCAAGGGAAATATATTGGCTTGAAAATCAAGAAAATTGACTTTAACCACGTTATTTTCCCCAAATGGGATATTTTTTTCTCTTTTCTTTTTTTTCTTTTCCACAGATAGCTTGGCACTGGAACATCGTAGAGGGTTGTTCAATAGCTCATTTTAAAGGAAATTAATTGGGTTAAAAACCTTTTGTAACTAAAATAAATTATTTCTAAAAGAGAATAAATTTTTCCACCAAAAACTGCATTTTCGATGTCTTTTCACACTGCAGTCTTTCAAACATAATCGTATACCTGCGGTAAGATTTGAACCCACGCCTCCGAAGAGACTGGTGGCTAACACCAGTGCCTTGGACCACTCGGCCAGGCTGCCTCTCATAAATAAATATATATGTGAATTTGGGTTGCAGCAGTAGCTAGCAACCTAGTAAGAGATTATAATAAGGAACGACCTCTTGCCTATACTAAATTTTACACGCCACTTAATTGTATTATAGGTTAGTAATTCAACAGATATTACATTAAGAAACGATCATTGGAATAACAAACCATTGCATACTTTGTACTTAGTTAGCTACTTGATTGTTTGAGGTTCGTTTCTTACTATTTCAAAGAAGAAAAAGCCGTAGGCTTTTTCCTGTTTGTAATCATATAGCATAGAATATGGGTTGCAGCGGTAGCTAGCAACCTAGTAAGAGATGATCAGTCCAATATTAAGAAATATAAAAACCCAGAACTCAAAAAAAAAGAGTCAGATCAAAACAAAAGACGTCATGACGTCATGAACTAATATCATTACGCCATGGCGTCATTTTTTGGGGAAGATTTTTTACCATATAAAATAAACGGGCTTTAAAAAAAATTTTTTAGTGGGAATCACAGGGAATAACAAAGCCAGCAATCAGAAGACTGGCTCTCCGAGGTGGTGTAAAACGTATATCTGGCCTAATTTACGAGGAAACCAGAGGCGTTCTTAAAGTTTTTATAGAAAATGTTATTCGCGATGCTGTCACTTACACAGAGCATGCCAAAAGAATATTATAAAGGATCGATATATTTCATCGTAAATATTGTCAGTCAAGAGTTATCAAATAGTTGGTTGTAACGAACTGTATAATAAGAGTGACTCATCTCAATAGTAGCTGAAACTCTAAAAACGAAATTTTGATACCAATAGATACATCCAAAGAATTGGATTTTTATGCTGATCCTGGTATGCTGATCCTATAGCCACTGTACTATAATAACTAAAAATACCAAAGTCAATTTAAACCATGTCAGTAATCCGGGTTGCAGCGGTAGCTAGCAACCTAAAAAGAGAAAATCACGCCCCATAGTTAAATTGAAATATCCCATAACTCCTAAAATTATCCGGGTTGCAGCGGTAGCTAGCAACCTAGTAAGAGACGATCACGTCCAATGTTAAGAAATATAAAACCCATAGTTCCTAACAAAGGAGTCAGATCAAAACAAAAAGTACACCATTAGAACCGCCTTGTCCAAAACCCCTGTATAGGAAACTTTCTGTCCCTTGGCTTGAACAGCAAGGGAAATATATTGGCTTGAAAATCAAGAAAATTGACTTTAACCACGTTATTCTCCCCAAACGGGATATTTTTTTCTCTTTTCTTTTTTTCTTTTCCACAGATAGCTTGGCACTGGAACATCGTAGAGGGTTGTTCAATAGCTCATTTTAAAGGAAATTAATTGGGTTAAAAACCTTTTGTAACTAAAATAAATTATTTCTAAAAGAGAATAAATTTTTCCACCAAAAACTGCATTTTCGATGTCTTTTCACACTGCAGTCTTTCAAACATAATCGTATACCAGCGGTAAGATTTGAACCCACGCCTCCGAAGAGACTGGTGGCTAACACCAGTGCCTTGGACCACTCGGCCAGGCTGCCTCTCATAAATAAATATATATGTGAATTTGGGTTGCAGGTGGAATCAATAGTAAAAACCAAAAGCAAAGGTATTCAACCGTCCAGGTGTATCGAGAAGTAAAAATTGAGACAGCCAAACAAAAGATCAAGGAGCGTTACTGGGGTGACAAAATCTATAATGAAAAAATTAAATTCTCTGCGAGGTTGTACCGAAGAACGTATAAGGACAAAGGGAAAAATTAAATTCAGAAATACAAGAAGATGGCAAAAATGCAGGCTGATCTTTGTAAATTGAGAAACATTTTACGCATGTTTTATCGGGATCACGAAAAGTATTCAAAATTACAGATTAAAATTCTCTTTGAAAGAGCGGATGCTGTTGAAAAGTCGGCTAGAAATTCTTTGGCAAAGCTTCATAGTAATATCCAAAAGAAATGTTGTCAGTTTAACGAAAAGCTTCCAAGGTATGGATTGGCAACTGCGGAACAGTTTATAGATGCAATGGAAAATGTTCGACAACATTACATTAAAGAACGAACTGAAGTTATATTAAAAGATCATACTGAAGTCTTTTCAAAGATATTTGATTTTCGAAGCATATTACATTAAGAAGTTATATTAAAAGACGACACAAGGGCTCGATACTGTATCCGGGTTCCAGCGCTAGCCAGCAACCTAGTAAGAGACGGTCACGCCCCATAGTTAAAACTAATGTAACCCATAACTCCTGAAAAAGATTCAGATCAAAACAAAAAGTGCACAATGAGAACCACCATGTCCAAAACTTCTATATAGCAAACTTACCGTTACCGTCTATATAGCAAACTTCTATATAGCAATCTTACCAAGCTGTATAATGGCTCATTTTAAAGGAAATTGCTACATCTAGTCAGATTTGTAATTAAAAATAAAATAGTTTTTAAATCAGAATCAATTTTGTCATAAAACTGCATTTTTGATGTATTTTCATACCGCAGTCTTTTCAAAGATATTTGAATTTTGAAGCAATCATACAGTTCATAGTAATGACTCTATAGTATTAGCTAAATGCCTCAATAGTAACCAAAACTCTAAAGAACGAAATTTTGATACCAATAGATACATCAAAGCACACAGTTCGTGATAACGAACTGTATCCGAGCTGCAGCAGTAGCTAGCAACCTAGTAAGAGACGATCACGCCCCATAGTGAAAACTAAAGTAACCCATAACTCCTGAAAAAAAACTCAGATCAAAACAAGAAGTATACTATTAGAACCGCCATGTTCAAAACCTCTATGAAGCAAACTTACCGTCCCTGGGCTTGAATAATATTCTCCACAAACGGCATCTTTTTTTTTCTTTCCGCTTGATTTTACGCCTCCGCTAGCTGGGCACTGGAAAATCATAGAGAGCTGTATAATGGCTGATTTGAAAGAAAATTGCTACATTTAGTGCCTTTTGTAATTAAAAATTAAATATTTTTAAAGTAGAATCAATTTTGTCAAAAAACCTGCATTTTTGATGTATTCTCATACTGCAGTCTTTTCAAAGGTATTTGAATTTGTTTACATAAAGGATCGATATAGCTCATCATAAATGGTATTTGTCAATTAGGTTTTTTACAGTAAAGAAAGATCTCTTGCCCATAGTAACTGATATACGGTGGTTCCAGGGGTAGCTATCCGGGTTGCAGCGGTACCTAGCAACCTAGTAAGAGACGATCACTTCTAATGTTAAGAAATATAATAACTCCTAAAAAAACTTACCGTTACCGTCTATATAGCAAACTTCTATATAAGAAACTTACCAAGCTGTATAATGGCTCATTTTAAAGGAAATTGCTACGTCTAGTCAGATTTGTAATTAAAAATAAAACAGTTTTTAGAGTAGAATCAATTTTGTCAAAAAACCGCATTTTTGATGTGCTGAAACTAAGTAAAGGACAATTATGCCTCCAAATATTCACAGTGATGTATAAGATTTCCCATTACATCTGTAAACTGTTCCACAGTTGCCGGTCCATACCTTGGAAGCTTTTCACTAAACAAGCAACATTTCTTTTGGATATTATGAAGTTTTGCGAAAGCATCTCTAGCTGACTTTTCAACAAAATCCATTCTTTCAGAGATAATTTTAATCTTTAATTTTGAATATTTTTCGTAATCCCGGTAAAAAATTCGTAAAATTTTTCTCAATTTACAAAGATCAGCCTTGGCTAGTACATTTATATTTAAAGTCAATATGTTAAAATTTTCCATTAAAAGAAAATCATTGGAATAAAAAAACCTTTACATACATTTGATTTAGTTAGCTACTCGATTGTCTGAGGTTCGTCTCTTACTATTTCAAAGAAGAAAAAGCCGTAGGCTTTTTCCTGTTTTCTTACAATAATTACATAAAGGCTCGATCATCGAATTTTTATATTAAAGAACGAACTATAGCCTATAGTTATTGAACTATCCGGGTTGCAGTGGTTTATAATAAAGAACAACCTCTTGCCTATACTAAATTTTATTAACGATCATTGAAATAACCAACAATTGCATACATTTTACTTAGTTAGCTACTTGATTGTTTGAGGTTCGTTATAATAAAGAACGACCTCTTGCCTACACTAAATTATATAGGTCACTTAACTAAATGCCTCAATAGTATAGGTTAGTAAATTTACATTAAAAGACGATCACTGAAATAACAAACCATTCCATGCATTGGACTTAGTTAGCTACTTGATTGTTTGAGTTTCGTCTCTTACTATTTAAAAGAAGAAAAAGCCGTAGGCTTTTTCCTGTTTGTATTTATAGTTAAAAAACGAACTCAGGTCCAAAGAAAGTGAACCCTGTGGTTCATTCATATTATCTTCATTATTTTAGCTAGAATGTAAATAAACAAGTTTCTTTTTCAAATTTTAAACTGAAAAGATAGTGCTTTTAATTCAACATATTAAAAGTTCTCCCCGACGGGGAATCCAACCCCCTTCTCCCAAGTAACAAGTGGGCATGCTTACCATTAGATCCGGGTTGCAGCGGTAGCTAGCAATCCGGGTTGCAAAACCTTTTGTAACTAAAATAAATTATTTCTAAAAGAGAATAAATTTTTCCACCAAAAACTGCATTTTCGATGTCTTTTCACACTGCAGTCTTTCAAACATAATCGTATACCAGCGGTAAGATTTGAACCCACGCCTCCGAAGAGACTGGTGGCTAACACCAGTGCCTTGGACCACTCGGCCAGGCTGCCTCTCATAAATAAATATATATGTGAATTTGGGTTGCAGCAGTAGCTAGCAACCTAGTAAGAGACGATCAGTCCAATGCTAAGAAATATAACAAAACTCCTAAAATTAGAGTCAGATCAAAACAAAAGTACATCATTAGAATTACCTTGTCTGAAACCCTACTAGATAAATAATGAATGTCATCATAGTTTTATATTAGAGCTATGACGTGAATAGAAAAACACAAAATTATATTGTTGTTTCTGAAGACGTCATGAAATAATATCATTGCGCTATGACGTCATCATAAAATAAAATCATTACGCCGTGACGTCATAATTACTATATAAGAAGCGTCAAAACTGTAAATGTTCTCATTCATAATTACATAATGGTTTCAATCAAGCAAGCTGCACGCAAGTTAAAAAAACAGTACTACACAAACAACAGAGATAGTATCTTGAAAAGAGAAAAGCAAAGGTATTCAACCGACCAGGCGTATCGAGAAGTAAAAATTGAGCAGGCTAGACAAAAGATCAAGGAGCGTTATCACAATGATAAAGATTACAGAGAAGCAAGAATTGAGCAGGCTAGACAAAAGAGCAAGATGTGTTATCACAATGATGAAGATTATAGACATGCAAAAATTGAGACAGCAAAACAAAAGTTCAAGGAGAGTTATCACAATGATGAAGATTACCGCATCAAATATAAGAAAAACCAAAAGCAAAGGTATTCAACCGTCCAGGTGTATCGAGAAGTAAAAATTGAGACAGCCAAACAATTCGTTATACTGTTATACAAACATTCGTTATACTGTAGCCCAAATTAGGGATGTCAGAGCTATTTGCGTTCTCTAAGGGCACTAGCTCCACATTTTCCTGTCTTGAACTGTTTTATTAATAGCGTATATAAGGCATTATCAAAATGTAAGATTATACAACATATTAATCTACTAAAAGTCGAGGGCTCATACAAGAAACTAAGTCATTACATAGAAGAAGTGTCAAGTAGAATATGTCGTAATAATAGTCAAGACTTCATTTACGGTGATAGCAATATTAGAGTTTCTGTGGATGAAAATACAATAATAGAATTATTTGGTGAGAGCCTTGATAAGGTAGCTAAAATCAGGGATGTATACCCCACAATGCATTGTGACAGTTGTGAGCAGATAAAGACAAAATACCAATTGAAGAGTCTAAGATCCCTTTCAAATAAGAAAGGTTTTGATGGAATGATGGCCACGATTTTAGAACACCTACAACAGGACATACCCAAAGATGACAGAGAACAACTAATTCAATGTACAGGTTAGAAAGAGGATGTCATAGATTCATTCTTTGTCTGTGATTACTGTGCTGGGAAAATGTTGAAAAGTCAGGAGAATGTCCGATCAGTATTAAATAACCTTCATATAGACTGTACACCGGAATGTATAAAGTGTTTAAATAATTTTGAAATGGCAATGATTCGATTTGTAATGCCTTGTCTTACGATCGTCAGATTAGGGCAAGTAACTGCATTGAAGAGACCTAGAACAGAACTTGTTGACGCTCTTAAGGGGAGAATAGTATATCTACCTGTTGATGTGCAAGCAAATGTAGATATTCAGCCTGAATTATAATAAAGAACGACCTCTTGCCTATACTAAATTTTATACGCCACTTAATTATAGTGCAGGTTAGTAATTCAACAGATAGCTTGGCACTGGAACATCGTAGAGAGTTGTTCAATGGCTCATTTTAAAGGAAATTATTGGGGTTAAAAACCTTTTTTAATTAAAACTAATTATTTTTATTACATTAATAAATTTTAATTATATTCCTTAAGAAATCATCATAAGTAAAAATTTCCCATACAGAAATTGACCTCAAGCCAACTGGGTGAGAGCTATCCCAGCCTCTAGACCATATAGGATATATTAAAATATCCGATTAATGAAGTTTATGTTAAAGAACAAATTATAAACGTAGTTAGCTGTCTGATTATTTGAGGATCGTCTCTTACTATTCCAAAGAAGAAAAAGCCGTAGGCTTTTTCCTGTTTGTAATTTATAATCCGGGGGTAAGCGCTAGTTATAGTAAAGAACGGACTCAAGCCCCAAGAAAACCCTGTGGTTCATTCATATTATCTTCCCTATTTTATCTAGGATGTAAATAAAACGAATTTCTTTTTATCTGGGTTGCAGCGGTAGCTAGCACCTTATTAAGAGACGATCACGTCCAATGTTAAGAAATATAAAAATCCGGGTTGCAGCGGTAGCTAGCAACCTAGTAAGAGACGATCACGTCCAATTTTAAGAAATAAAAAAAACCATAGTTCCTAAAAAAAAGTCAGATCAAAACAAAAAGCACACCATTAGAACCGCCTTGTCCGAAACCCCTGTATAGGAAACTTTCTGTCCCTTGGCTTGCACAGCAAGGGAAATATATTGGCTTTAAAATCAAGAAAATTGACTTTAACCACGTTATTCTCCCCAAACGGGATATTTTTTTCTTTCTTTCTTTTGTTTCCAGAGATAGCTTGGCACTGGAACATCGTAAAGGGTTGTTCAAAGGCTCATCCTAAAGGAAATTAATTGGGTTAAAAACCATTTGTAACTAAAATAAATTATTTCTAAAAGAGAATAATTTTTTCCAATAAAAACTGTATATATGATGCAGTGACGTCATAATCCGGGTTGCAGCGGTAGCTAGCAACCTAGTAAGAGACGATCACGTCCAATGTTAAGAAATATAAAAACCCATAGTTCTTAAAAAAAGAGTCAGATCAAAACAAAAAGTACACCATTAGAACCGCCTTGTCCGAAACCCCTGTATAGGAAACTTTCTGTCCCTTGGCTTGAACAGCAAGGGAAATATATTGGCTTGAAAATCAAGAAAATTGACTTTAACCACGTTATTCTCCCCAAACGGGATATTTTTTTCTCTTTTCTTTTTTTCTTTTCCACAGATAGCTTGGCACTGGAACATCGTAGAGGGTTGTTCAATAGCTCATTTTAAAGGAAATTAATTGGGTTAAAAACCTTTTGTAACTAAAATAAATTATTTCTAAAAGAGAATAAATTTTTCCACCAAAAACTGCATTTTCGATGTCTTTTCACACTGCAGTCTTTCAAACATAATCGTATACCAGCGGTAAGATTTGAACCCACGCCTCCGAAGAGACTGGTGGCTAACACCAGTGCCTTGGACCACTCGGCCAGGCTGCCTCTCATAAATAAATATATATGTGAATTTGGGTTGCAGCAGTAGCTAGCAACCTAGTAAGAGACGATCAGTCCAATGCTAAGAAATATAACAAAACTCCTAAAATTAGAGTCAGGTCAAAACAAAAGTACATCATTAGAATTACCTTGTCTGAAACCCTACTAGATAAATAATGAATGTCATCATAGTTTTATATTAGAGCTATGACGTGAATAGAAAAACACGAAATTATATTGTTGTTTCTGAAGACGTCATGAAATAATATCATTGCGCTATGACGTCATCATAAAATAAAATCATTACGCCATGACGTCATAATTACTATATAAGAAGCGTCAGAACTGTAAATGTTCTCATTCATAATTACATAATGGTTTCAATCAAGCAAGCTGCACGCAAGTTAAAAAAACAGTACTACTCAAACAACAGAGATAGTATCTTGAAAAGAGAAAAGCAAAGGTATTCAACCGACCAGGCGTATCGAGAAGTAAAAATTGAGCAGGCTAGACAAAAGATCAAGGAGCGTTATCACAATAATAAAGATTACAGAGAAGCAAGAATTGAGCAGGCTAGACAAAAGAGCAAGATGTGTTATCACAATGATGAAGATTATCGACATGCAAAAATTGAGACAGCCAAACAAAAGTTCAAGGAGAGTTATCACAATGATGAAGATTACCGCATCAAATATAAGAAAAACCAAAAGCAAAGGTATTCAACCGTCCAGGTGTATCGAGAAGTAAAAATTGAGACAGCCAAACCAAAGATCAAGGAGCGTTACTGGGGTGACAAAATCTATAATGAAAAAATTAAATTCTCTGCGAGGTTGTACCGAAGAACGCATAAGGACAAAGGGAAAAATTACATTCAGAAATACAAGAAGATGGCAAAAAAGCAGGCTGATCTTTGTAAATTGAGAAACATTTTACGCATGTTTTATCGGGATCACGAAAAGTATTCAAAATTACAGATTAAAATTCTCTTTGAAAGAGCGGATGCCGTTGAAAAGTCGGCTAGAAATTCTTTGGCAAAGCTTCATAGTAATATCCAAAAGAAATGTTGTCAGTTTAACAAAAAGCTTCCAAGGTATGGATTGGCAACTGCGGAACAGTTTATAGATGCAATGGAAAATGTTCGACAACATTATTTTAAAGAACGAACTGAAGTTATATTAAAAGATCATACTGAAGTCTTTTCAAAGATATTTGATTTTCGAAGCATATTACATTAAGAAGTTATATTAAAAGACGACACAAGGGCTCGATACTGTATCCGGGTTCCAGCGCTAGCTAGCAACCTAGTAAGAGACGGTCACGCCCCATAGTTAAAACTAATGTAACCCATAACTCCTGAAAAAGATTCAGATCAAAACAAAAAGTGCACAATGAGAACCACCATGTCCAAAACTTCTATATAGCAAACTTACCGTTACCGTCTATATAGCAAACTTCTATATAGAAATCTTACCAAGCTGTATAATGGCTCATTTTAAAGGAAATTGCTACATCTAGTCAGATTTGTAATTAAAAATAAAATAGTTTTTAAATCAGAATCAATTTTGTCAAAAAACTGCATTTTTGATGTATTTTCATACCGCAGTCTTTTCAAAGATATCTGAATTTTGAAGCAATCATACAGTTCATAGTAATGAACTCTATAGTATTAGCTAAATGCCTCAATAGTAACCAAACCTCTAAAGAACGAAATTTCGATACCAATAGATACATCAAAGCACACAGTTCGTGATAACGAACTGTATCCGAGCTGCAGCAGTAGCTAGCAACCTAGTAAGAGACGATCACGCCCCATAGTGAAAACTAAAGTAACCCATAACTCCTGAAAAAAAATCAGATCAAAACAAGAAGTATACTATTAGAATTACATTAAGACACGATCATTTGAATAACAAACCCAAAAACTAACAAAAACACGAACAATATAACCAGAAAAAAAAATCAAAAAAGATAGAACTTTCATACACACACACAAAAACTAACACACACTCAAAAAAACTTTCTCAAACACACAAAAGCTTACACACACACACACATCAAAAAACACACACACACCCCAAAAAGAACACACACACTGCAAAACATACACTCACAAGCAAAAAAAATAAATCACAAACACAAAAAAAAAAACTAAAACAAGCAAACGAACAATAAAAATAACACAAAATAAATAAAGAACACAAAAAATTAAATACACACACACAAACAAAACTTACACACACAAACACACCAAAACTCACACAAACACGAAAAAACTTACACACACACAAAAACTTACACACACACACACACACACACACACACAAACATAAAAAAGCAAACAAAAAAACTCACACACACACGTAACCAAAAAAAACAACAAACAAAATCTAACAAAACTTACACAAACACACACACGACAACTAACACTCACACTCCAAAACTTACACACACAAAAACTTACACACACACACACACACACACACACAAACTATCACAAGAACGCTAAAACTAACAAGCAAGAAAAAACATACATGAACACAAAAACTAACATGTAAGCCAAAACTTACACACACAAACACACGAAAACTTACAAACAATCGAAAAAAATTCAACACACAAAAAAAAGTACAAACACAAACAGAGAGACACTAACAAAATTAAAAAAGAAAACAAAAAAATAACAAAAACAAAATAAAAAAAAAAAAAAAAAAAACACACTCAAAAAAAATAAACAAACACACACGAACAATAAAACAAAAACGAACAATATAACACAAAAAAAAAAAAAAAAAAGCACACGAAAACAAAAACACACACACACGAAAACTTACACACACACGCCAAAACTAACACACACACACACACAATTCAACACTGACACACACATGCCAAAACTAACACACACACACACACACAATATTACACACACACACACACGAAAACACACACACACACTAAAAAAATTACAAACACACAAAAACTTACACACACACACACACACAAAAACTAAAAAAATAAAACAAAAAAAAAACACACACACACACACAAAAACTAAAAAAAACAAACAAAAAAAAAAACAAAAACAAAAACAAAAAAACACACACAAAAACTTACACACACACGCCAAAACTTACACACACACAAACTAACACAACCACACACACACAAACACACACACACACTTATACACACACACACACATAAAAACTTACACACACACAAAAATTTACACACACACACACACAAAAACTTACACGCAAACAAAAACTTAGAGACACACTCAAAAACTTACATGCACATAAAAACTTACATGCGCACAAAAACTAACACACCCACAAAAACTTATACACACGAACAAAAAATTACACAAACGCAAAAAAAATTACACACACACACACACACAAGAAAACTAACACAAAAACACCAAAACTTAAACACACACGCAAAAAATAACTAACACACACACAAACAAACTTACACACACACACACACAAAAACTTACACATTCACAATAAAACTTACAATCAGAAAAAAACTAAAAACCACACACAAAAATACACACACACACACACAAAACTTACAAAAACAAACACACGAAAAAAAACACACACACGCCAAAACTTACATACCCAAACACACTTACAAAAACCCACACACACACAAAAACATACACAAGAACACACAAAAACTCACACACACACGCAAAAAAACTTGCACACACACACACACACAAAACTTACACACACACAAACACGAAAACTAACACACACACGCCAAAACTTACACACACAAAAACTGACACACACACACACACAAACAAACTTACACATGCACAAAAAATCTAACATGCACACAAAAACTAACATGCACACAAAAACATACATGAACACAAAAACATACACACACACACACACGAAAACACAAACCCACACGCCAAAACATAGACACACACAAAAACATACACACACACACACAAAAAATAAAATAAGACCACACACAAAACTCACACACACACGCACAAAAACTTACACACCCACACACTCACAAAACATACACATACACATACGATAGCTTACACAAACACGCACAAAACTTACACACACACACAAACTTACACATGCACACTAAAACTTACACACACACACACACGAAAACTTAAACACACACGAAGAAAAGTACACACACACACACACACGCGATAAATTTAAAACACACTCCAACAAAAAAACATACCCTAAATCACACAAACTTACACAATCACCCACACACACACACACAAAAACCAAAACAACCTAGCAAAAAATAACAATAAAACAAAATCATCAATGATTCAACAACAATACCCACACACCCATACACAAACAAACTTCACAAACACACACACACAAAAACTCACACACACACGCAACAACTTACACACACACAAAAACTTACACACACACACACACACACAAAAAATTACACATGAACACAAAAAAAACTAACACACACACACAAAAAAACACGCAAACACACAAAAAAAAAAAAATAACACACACAAAAAATAAAACTTACACACACACACAAAAACTTACACACACAAAAACAAACACACACACACACACAAAAAAAAACTTAAACAATCACACGAACACAAACATGCACAAAAAAAATGAAAAGCATAAAAAAACTTACACACACACACACACACAAAACTAACACACACACACACACGAAAACTCACACACACACGCCAAAACTAACACACTCACCAAAACTTACACACACACACACACACACTGCACAAACACTACACAAACAACCAATCACAAAACATACAAACTTACACATACGAAAACTTAAAAACACTAGAAAAAACATAAACCAAAAAAATAATACACAAGAATATGAAAACATACACACACACACATGAACAAATAAAAAACAGCGACAACACTAAAAAACAAAAACACAAACACACACAAAAACACAAAAAAACACACACACACACACACAAACTTACACATGCACACGAAAACTTACATGCACACAAAAACTTACATGCACACAAAAACTTACACACACACACACACACAAAACAAAACAACAAACAATATCCCTAACTCACAATATCGACCTATATTACTCTGACTAAAAATATTACACACACACACACACATACACAAAAACTAAAAAACTTACACAAAAAAAACTCACACACACACCCACAAAAACTAACACACACACACACACACACAAAACTAACACAAACACACACGAAAACTCACACACACACGAAAAAAATAACAAACACAAAAACTTACACAACAACACAAACACACACACAAACTTAATAAAACAAACACAAAAAACTTACAAACACAAAAACTTACACACACACACACACACAAACTAAAACAAACACACAAAAAACTTAAAAAAACACACAAAAGCCAGGACACACAAAAACTTACAACAACAAGAACCCAACTACACACATGCAAAAAAACACTTACATGCAATCAAAAACTAACGAACACAAACAAAATTACACAAACGCACAAAAACTTAAAAAATAAAAAACAAAATAACTAACACACACACAAAAACTTACACACACCCACGCAAAAACATACACACACACACAAAAACTCACACACACACACACACACACAAAAACTTACACATGCACAAGAAAAATAACATGCACAAAAAAACTTAAACACACAAAAACTAAAAACTACACACACACGTATTATATTTAAAAATAAAAATATTAGAAAAAAACAATCTTACACACACACACACACAAAAACTAACACCCACTCGCAAAAACTTACACACACACACACACACAAAAACTTACACACACAAAAACTTAAACAAACACACACACAAAAACTTAATACCGAACACACAAACTTACACACACACACAAAAACTTACAACCACACACTAACACTTCCGAAAGAGCAAAAAATTACTCACACGCACAAAAACTTACACACACACACAAAAACTTCACCCCACACACACACAGAACAAAAACTCACACAAACGCACACTTACACACACACACGCACCCACTTCAACCAACACAAAAACTTAAACACAAACACACACACAATAAAACATACACAAGCACATAAAAACTTTATATGGTGATCCATTCAAACTGAACTATTCATGTACAGAAGTCTCTATTGGTATCCTTATTCTCTACATATCTAGTAGGAGAAAAAAAAAATAACAGAAACAAATTTATTGTATGATTACAATATAAAACTTAATATGCATATCAAAAATGGGGTTAGTCCACCGGCCTGAATGGTTGAAATCCACTAGCTCAATATTGGGGTCCCAGTCCTCCAGCCTGAATGGTGGAAATTCATTAGCTCAGAATTAGGGTCTTAGTTCACCAGTCTGAATGGTAGAAATTCTCTAGCTCAGAATTGGGGTCTTAGTCCACCAGTCTGAAGTGTTGAAATTCACATTAGTCGAGGTTACGTGCACACACTCACACAGAGAGAGACGACTAACACACAGGGACAACACGCACAAAGAGAAGATACCTAACCTTTTCCGGTGCGTATGGTTAGGTTAAGTTAGGCTAGATCAAGTTAGGTTGGGTTAAGTTAGGTTAGGTTAGCCCATGAATACTTCACGTAGGTGATCTGAGGTTGAGTGTGAGACAAACAAAAATTTGGGTGTATTACGCGGTGTGGTTACGTCAGATTAAGGTCAGAGAGGTTAGATTATGCTCGGCATTGTTAGCCTACGTACGTACGCCTACGTAGACTAACCTAGCTTAACCTAACTTAACCTAACCTAATTTAACCGACCCTAACCTAATCAAACCCCTAACGTTTGGCATGTCTCTCACCTAACCTAAGCTAACCTAAGTGAAGTTTACATGGGCTAACCTAACCTAACTTAACCTAACCCAACTTAATCTAGCCTAACCTAACCTAACCATACTCGCCGGACAAGGTTAGGTGTCTTCTCTTTGTGTGTGTTGTCTCTGTGCGTTAGTCGTCTCTCTCTCTATGTGTCTGCGCACGTAACCTCATCTAATGTGAATTTCAACCATTCACGCTGGTGGACTAAGACCCCAATTCTGAGCTAGTGAATTTCTACCATTCAGACCGGTGAACTAAGACCCTAATTCTGAGCTAGTGAATTTACACCATTCAGGCTGGTGGACTGAGACCCCAGTATTGAGCTAGTGGATTTCCACCATTCAGGCCGGTGGACTAACCCCATTTTTGATATTAATAATGAGTTTTATATTGTAATCATACAATAAATTTATTTCTGTTATTTTTTTTTTCTCTTACTAGATATGTAAAAAATAAGGATACCAATAGAAACTTCTTTACGTTAATAGTTCAGTTTGAATGGATCACCATATAGAGTTTTTGTGTGTATGTGTAAGTTTTTGTGTGTGTGTGTGTGTAAGTTTTTGTGTGTGTGTAAGTTTTGGCGTGTGTAAGTTTGTGTGCGTGTGTTCAAGTTTTGGCGTGTGTGTGTGTAAGTTTTCGTGTGTGTGTGTAATTTTTCGTGTGTGTGTGTGTAAGTTTTTGTGTGTGTGTGTAAGTGTTTGTGTGTAAGTGTTAGTGTGTGTGTGTGCGTAAGTTTTTGTGTGTGTGTGTTCAGGTTTTGTGTGTGTGTGTAATATGTTGCGTGTGGGTGTAACTTGGTGTTTTTGTGTTTGTTTTTGTGTGTGTGTAAGTTTTTGTGCGTGTGTGTAATTTTGTTTTTGTGGGTCTTAGTTTTTGTGTGTGTGTGTGTGTGTAATTTTGTGTTTGTGTGTGTAAGCTTTTGTGTGTGTATGTTTTTACGTGTGTGTGTGTAAGTTTTAGTGTGTGTGTGCATGTAAGTTTTTGTGTGCATGTAAGTTTTCGTGTGTGTGTGTAAGTTTTTGTGTGTGTGTGTGTGTGTGTGAGTTTTGTGTGTGTGTGTAAGTTTTGGCGTGTGTGTGTAAGTTTTCGTGTGTGTGTGTTTGTGTGTTTTTGTGTGTGTGTGTTAGTTTTCGTGTGTGTGTGTGTAAGTTTTTGTGTGTGTGTAAGTTTTTGTGTGCGTGTAAGTTTTGTGTGCATGTAAGTTTTTGCGTGTGGGTGTAAGTTTTGTGTGTGTGTGTGTAAGTTTTTGTGTGTCTAAGCTGTTGCGTGTGTGATGTAAGTTTTTGTGTGTGTTTGTGTAAGTTTGTGTGTGTGTTTGTTTTGTGTGTGTGTAAGTTTTTGTGTGTGTGTAAGTTTTTGTGTGTGTGTGTGTGTGTATAAGTTTGTGTGTCGTGTATGTGTGTGTGTGTAAGTTTTTGTGTGTGTAAGTTTTCGTGTGTGTGTGTGTAAGTTTTCGTGTGTGTGTGTGTAAGTTTTTGTGTGTGTGTGTGTGTGTGTGTGTAAGTCTGTGTGTGTGTGCATGTAAGTTTTGTGTGTCGTGTGTAAGTTTTTGTGTATGTGTGTGTGTGTGTGTAAGTTTTGTGTGTGTGTGTAAGTCTGTGTGTGTGTGTGAGTTTTCGTGTGTGTGTAGTGTGTGTGTCGTGTGTGTGTGTGTGTGTGTGTGTGTGTGTGTGCATGTAAGTTTTGTGTGTGCATGTAAGTTTTCGTGTGCATGTGTAAGTTTTTGTGTGTGTGTGTGTGTATGTTTTTTTGTGTGTGTGTGTGTGTGTTAGTTTTGGCGTGTGTGTGTAAGTTTTCGTGTGTGTGTGTGTAAGTTTGTCGTGTGCATGTGTAAGTTTTCATGTGTGTGTGTGTAAGTTTTGTGAGTGTGTGTGTGTAAGTTTTTGTGCGTGTGTGTGTGTGAGTTTTTTTGTGTTTCTGTGTCTGTTTTTGTTTGTTTTTTTTTTTGTGTGTGTGTGTGTGTGTGTAAGTTTTCGTGTGTGTGTGTATGTTTTCGTGTGTTGTGTGTGTTTGAGTGTGTGTGTGTGTGTGTGTGTGTGTATGTTTTTGTGTGGTTTTTATTTTTCGTGTGCTTTTTTGTTTTCGTGTGCTTTTGTATTTTTTTGTGTGTGTGTGTGTGTGTGTGTAAGTTTTGTGTGTGTGTAAGTTTTTGTGTGTGTGTGTAAGTTTTCGTGTGTGTGTGTGTAAGTTTGTGTGTGTGTGTGTGTGTGTGCAAGTTTGTGTGCGTGTGTGTGTGAGTTTTTTTGTGTTCTTGTGTTAGTTTTTGTGTGTGTGTGTGTGTGTAAGCTTGTGTTTGTGTTTTTTTGCGTTTTTTTTATATTGGTTTGTTTGTGTTTTTTTTATGTTTTGTGTGTGTGTGTGTGTGTAAGTTTTTGTGTGCATGTAAGTTTTTGTGTGCATGTAAGTTTTCTTGTGCATGTGTAAGTTTTTGTGTGTGTGTGTGTGTGTAATTTTTTGTGTGTGTGTGTGTGTAGTGCTTGTGCGTGTGTGTGTAAGTTTTGGCGTGTGTGTGTAAGTTTTCGTGTGTGTGTGTGTGTGTGTGTGTTTTGTGTGTGTGTAGTTTTTGTGCGTGTGTGTAAGTTTTTGTGTGTGTGTGTAAGTTTTGTGTGTGTGCATGTAAGTTTTTGTGTGTGCATGTAAGTTTTTGCGTGTGGGTCTAAGTTTTTGTGTGTGTGTGTGTAAGTTTTTGTGTGTCTAAGCTTTTGTGTGTGGATGTAAGTTTTTTGTGTGTTTGTGTAATTGTTTGTGTGTTTGTGTGTGTGTGTTATTTTGTTTTTTGGTTAGTTTATTTGTGTGTGTGTGTGTGTGTTTAATTTTGTGTGTGTGTGTGTGTGTGTGTGTGGAAGTTTTTGTGTGTGTAAGTTTTGGCGTGTGTGTGTAAGTTTTTGTGTGTGTGTGTGTAAGTTTGTGTGTGTGTGTGTGTGTGTGTGTTTAAGTTTTTGTGTGTGTGTTTGTGTGTTTTTTTGAGTTCTTGTGTTTGTTTTTTTGTGTGTGTGTGTGTGTGTGTGTTTGTTTTTGTGTGTGTGTTTGTTTTGGGGTGTGTTTGTGTGTTTTGTGTGTGTGTGTGTGTGTGTAAGTTTTGTGTGTGTGTGTGTGTGTAAGTTTTTGTGTGCATGTAAGTTTTTGTGTGCATGTAAGGTTTCTTGTGCTTGTTTAAGTTTTGTGTGTGTGTGTGTGTGTGTATTTGTTTGTGTGTGTGTGTGTAATTTTTGGGGTTTATTTTTTTTTCTTGGTATTATTCTGTATTTTTTTGTTGGTGCTTGTATCTTTTTGTGTGTGTGTGTACGTTTTTGTGTGTGTGTAAGTTATTGTGTGTATGTAAGGGGACCGGGGAAGGACTTTTGGGGCCCAGGGAGGGCGTTTGGGGATTTGGGGGCCCTTGAAGATTGAGTGGTCTTTTGGGAGCCCGGGGGCCGTGTGTGGACCGGGGGTGGGCCTTTGGGACCCCTGTGGACCGTTGGGGACCGGGGATAGACCTTTGGGGGCCATGGAGACCCTGGGGGGCCGGGTGGCCCTTGGGGAGCCCGAGGGACCTTGGCGGCCCAGGGGCGGACCGGGGGGGGTCGGAGGAGGGCGTTTGGAGTATAACCTTTCGAAAGTTTAACATTTTAGTTAACTTTTTTTGCGGTGCATCCCTGCGGCACATCCGGTAGCAAAGTCTCTCGATGCAGCCCTGAGGGAAATCTAATGTGGCAGGTGCTGGACCTGTGGTGCATCCCGCCGGAAACTATTGGGACGGGGGTGGCGCCCACTGCACAGGGCGACGGCGGTGCGGTGGTCCGTGGGACCGGGGGGGACCGGGGTAGTGTCTTTGGGGGCACAGGGTGGACGTTTGGGGCACAGGGAGGGCCTTTGGGGATCCGGGGGGGCAGTTGGGGGCCTGGGGGACATTTGGGGACCGGTGGAGGGCCTTTGGGACCCCGTTGGTCCTTTGGGAGCTCGATGGGCCGTTGGGGGGCCCGGGGATGGCCTTTGGGGGTCTGGGTGGGCCTTTTGGGGCGCCGTTGGCCCTTTGGGAGCTTGGGGGGCCTTTGAGGACCGGGGGCTTCCTTCGGGGTTGGGGTAGGAGGATTGGAACCCTTTGGGGTTGGGTTAGAGGACCTCACAACACTGTTCAAATGAAACTTGTGTATTATAACGACCACAGAGTTTCACCATTAAATTCTCTTCTAAAATCTCTTCAAAAATCATCTTTTAAAATGTCTCTAACTGTTTCGCCGAAATAGTTCCATAACCTGTCTAAAACAGTTTCGCCCAAATAATCCCTAAACGTAATTCAGCGTGTTCCTTTTGTTTTTGGCATCTCTGCGCTAATGCATTTCAAATTAATAAGAAACCTGATCCCCGCGCTAAAACAATTCATCGCTAAGATGTTTCTTGGAGAATTGTTTCCGTGGCCTTTGGCTATTAATCTCCTTTGGAGTTCAACCAAAAGAGTTGTTTCCGAGGCATAGACATTAATGACTTGGATCTATTCCTGGAGAATCGTTTCTATGTGAAATTTTTTAAAGTCTGACAGATGATGTCATTGGTTGATTGATCTGTCAAGAAAGGGGAATTAATTTGTTGTTTCTAAGGGGAATTATTGATTCACGATAGGTGAATTGAGGTTGACAGCACAGGTGTTCCAAATTCCTGGAAACTCATAACATTTGGCTTGAACAACAATGACAAATACTATTTCTGGACACCATGACATTCACCTCGAGCGTGCCAAAAACAACAACAACAACATTGACCTTGACATTCACTGAGAGCGTGCACTTACAACAACAACAACATCAACCTTGACATTCTAGTTGTTTGCACTATGTCAAAATACTTTCTGATAATTTAATCACATTGCATGTCCGTTATATACGAAATCCCAAGGGCGAATTGTTATGTAACGGGGAAAACTATATATAACCAGCCCTCTGATTGGCTGAGAAGGGGGATGTAACCGACTCGCTGATTGGCTGAGAAGGAAAAACGTGATCTAACTGTTTCCTATTTCTGGAAACTCTTAACATTCGCCTCGAGCATGTACATGTCCAAAACAACAACAACATCAAATGCTGTTTCCTATTTCTGAACACCTTGACATTCGCTGAAGCATGCACTGGCCCAAAACAACAACAACATCAAATGCTGTTTCCTATTTCTGGACACCATGACATTCGCTCAGAGCTTGCACTTGCCCAAAACAACAACAACATCAAATGCTGTTTCCTATTTCTGGACACCATGACATTCGCCTCGAGCGTGCACTTACAAAAACAACAACAAATAAATCGACCTTGGAAAAAGAGGTCATTGACCCCATTAACAACGTGTTCTCCCTAGGGACTCTATGCCCATATATGGTGTGGGCGTGGGAGTTATAGGGTCATTTCTACTTCCAAGCTGTTCCTCTTTTTGTCACTGGTTGAAAATTTACTCGTTTTTTTTTCACTATTTTTTTTTTCATTTTTAGCCAATAGTACAGGCAAACTAGAGTTTGGCCCCAAAAAAACTGCAAGATAAATGGTTTTTATACCATGCTGTAGAGAAAAAACGATCAAAAATCTGTCCAAAGTCACATGTTCTAGGTCAATACAAAACTAGTTTTTTCTTTCTTTTCGTGTCAATTTTTCAGTTTTTTTTAAAAAAATGAACTGTAGGCGAATGTTTGTTTTTCTGTATGTGAAGTATCATCCCAGTGCAAAATAAAGAGCTAAGACCAAAAATGGAAGGTAATCTTATCAAGAATGCACCAGAAAAAAGTTTCATAATCATTGATATTTAATTTTACCCTTCTCATCGTTGTGACCTCTTTTTCACCATACTATCAGAAGACAACTATTCTGACACTGCTTTTCATGAAGGCAACTATTTCAGGCACTGCTTTTCATATTACATCAGGACGGTACTTTATATACAGAAAAACGAACATTTACCGATAGTTAATTTTTTTTAGAAGAAAACTTAGAAGATTGACACGAAACGCAAAAAAAACTAGTTTTGCGTCTACCTAGAATGTGCCACTTTTAATATGTTGTTAAGCTTTTTTTTCTCTGCAACATGGTTCAAAAATCATTTCTGTTGCAATTTCTTTGGGGTCGACCCATATTTTTGGCTAGTTTGCCTATACTACAGAGTGGTCTTAAAAATTCTGTCCGAATGTAAGTTTCGAATTATCAGAAAAAAATCGGGTTATTGGCTCTTTTTTTATCCCCATTTTCGGGATAACCGATTTTTTTGCAACTTTTCTTTTTAATAAAACTTTCTAAATCCGTATGTTCCGACTATACCCTTTAAAAGTCCCAATGAATGAAAATTCTTTTTAGTCCTTAACCATATGCATGGCCGAATTCTGTGGAAATTTTGGCTTACGCTCATTTGGCAGAGCACGGCAGATTTGTAAATATATGTTGTTCTAAATTCTCTATGAACTGATTGACATGATCTTACCTGGAAAGGGTGGAGTACACTAGCTTTTGAAATATCCTAACTTGAAGAAGACCAATGTTTACTGCAAAAACCGAATGAAAAAAACGTCTGAAACGGATGATTACTCAAATGATGTCTTATATATTTCCATTTAGAACAGCTTCGCATGTCTAAGTTACGAAAAGAGAAGTATCATTTGCTTATAAATGACAGACTATATTCGGCAGTACAAAACAATGTGAAGCCAACTTCCTTTTTTGACAGCATTCAAAGACAGCGTTTCATGATGTAACACTGAAGCATTATTAGCTCATTAGACTATGATCCATACTATTTTTTCTTGACACAAAGAAACTTTGATATACTGAGCCAGGTTGCATCAGTCACTAAACACGACACATCTTTTTTATCACACCCTTGCTATGCAAATAGCAGTTCATTAATAATGATGAAGATATGAATGACTTGATTATTGGTTTTCTTATTACCATAAGTCAAGCTCTGAGATGGCAGTTTCTCAATGGAAGGTATTGGTTTGCTATTAATCTCGAAAGATTACCTAGTCAGATCGCTCACTTACTTCAGGAGGTAAGGGGTGGGATTAATGTTACACTCGAATTATATAGAAATATAATCCCTGACTAAAGAACGTACATATTAAAATTCATCCGTAGCTGTTAGAGGAATTTTAAGGCGCCTGATGTTTTAGAGACATAGGGGGTGTTCCAGACCTCATTATCATTTATGGTCAATAATTACTTGTCATTATCTTCATTCAAAAATGTCAGATAACAACAAATTCACCCTTAAATTGCTAATAATGCATAAAAGATAGATTAAAGAATACAAAGCAATACGGCACTGGACTTTACAGTCCTTACCGGCGGTTCTCATCTTCGGTTTATGACCCTTCAGCCAGGAAGTGCAATGGGTGGGGGGCAGCTACTTTGTACTTTCGCACACCCTTCCTGTTTACCTTCTCCAGATTTCTCCTGGTACCTATTTAGAGCAAGGTTGATTGAGTTTAAAGAGTCAGGTTGCCCCCTCTTGCCCCCATTCCAAACCAAAAAACCAGCGACACCACGACTTTTAACGGAAAAAACGGAACAATTTCCTAACAGAAAAAATTTCCAGTCTAGTATCACTGAGGAAAGTGAAAACACCAAAATTACTCCTGTTAAGTTTTGAAAAATATACTTAGGCCCTACCCCCCCCCTAATTTCTGTGAATTAACGTACTACATCAAAATGCATGATCATGGTGACAATTTTCGCTTTTGACGCGACGGATACCAAAATGAAGATTACAGAAGATCTTAGAACATACTGATATGAGTCGGAAGTGCTTAAATTAAAAATATTCTGCTTCAAAGAACATTGAACAGAGGACTTTAATGATATTCTAATTAAAGTCTTTAGACCACTGTTCAGCAGGAACCTCAGACTTCTTTGAGAAACCTTTTCTTTACAAAAGACGCAAGATCCTAGCATTCTAATCAGCCAAAAAATGAGCCTAACTTATCTGTAAGATGTTTTACTTGCAAGATTTCTAGTGATTAACGAAATCACATTCTAAAAAAGTCTTGACCGCAAACCTCCCATCGCAGTACCCAGGACAGCTTTCCTCGACCCTTTCTGATAGGTCCTGTCTCTACGTAAAATATGGCCAGTGACCATAGTAAATTTGCCATCAATGGGACAAAAATTCATGACCTCTTGAATCCTTGTAAAAATTTCTGACGCTAGACAATAATTCAGCTGTTTCAGAGAACACAACCCAAAGCCAAAAAAATAAGGTCAGTAGCTAACTGTAATCAGGGTTGAATATCCAGCATTTTCATTGGGAGGGGAGGGCAAGAGGGGTCCATATCTGGATAGTCAAAGGGCATGGGATGCATAATATTTTTTCTCCACATTATTGGGGGGCAACTGCCCCTCCTTGCCACCCCCAAACGACACCCCTGACTGTAATTGACTTCCTCATGTAAGAAAGACTTATGTCAATCTAACTGACATTTGCTGCGTGGAATCTATATTGGTAGGCTGTTGTCCCTAATCGTTTAGCTGTTGCCAGGGTTTCCAAAACTGGCCACGGAAACTTAGGCCATTGTAATCCCCAAAAAAGCCCACAACAGGTCTAGTAGCCTGGATAAAAAATTTCCATTGTAACCACTTGTAGTTACCCATATTTTCAGGAATATAGAAAGAATAAACCATCTTTCAATTAAATTACACAGAGACTCGGCATTCTCAAAGATTTTACCGGATTGATGAACCCTGTTTACCGACAAACTGCAAGAGTAAATAACCTCATTTATCGTATAGTTTATGCAGTGGTAGCACTGCACAACCCTTTTGAGGAAAGGTGCATCTATACAAGGGTTTCATAGATACTAGTAGAAAACGGGGTACCAGCCCGTACGGGCACCACTGCTGCCATCTACAATTGAGTGTGCGTGTGCCTAACCATATAGACAATGTATTGATCCACAAAAGAGGAACTAAATTTCTGAAAACTTGATTTGCATAATCGAGGAGAGAAAATTTACGAGAAATTGATTTGCATAATCGAGGGGAATTATTGATTCATGAAAGGGGAATTAAGAAACAAATATGGCTTCTTTGGTCTTTAGGTCTGAGGGATAAACGGTCTTTACGTCAGAGAGATAAATTAATATTATATTTTCAAATATGGCTTCTTTGATCTTTAGTGTCAGGAATTAGAAATGACATCACTTGTTATCTTGGAATTATGCGGGAGTCTAAAGAGATAGAAAAATCCTTTTTAAATACGGCTTCTCTGATCTTTAAGCCAGAGAGATAAATTGATATTCTATCGAAACCATAATAGAGTAGCTAGGAACATCTTAGAGATGAAGAGATTAACGCGGGCATGGGTTTCCTATGAATTTCAATTTCGACAGCGCAGGTATACCAAAATAAAAAGAAGACGTAGAAATAAATTTTAGGGATTACTTGGACGAAACTCTTTGAGACATTTTAGATAATGATTTGGGCAAAAACGTTAGAAACGGTATAGAAGATGATTTAGAAGATATTTGGGGTGAAACTCCGTGGTCGTTATAATACGTAAGTTCCATTTGAACAGTGTTCTGATGTCCCCTACCCCAACCCCAAATGGCCCCCTACCCCAACCCCAAAGGGCCCTATCCCCTCTGGCCCCCAAAGGACCCCCAAGGCCTGCCTAGCTCTCAAAATGACCCCGGGCCCCCAAATGCCCCCGGCCCCCCAAGTGCTCCCGAGGCCCCAAATTTTTTAAAAAGTTTTTTGAATCAATTTGTTTGCATATCTGGGTTGGTGTTTGCAAGTCCAAGTATTTGTCTTTGTTGGTTTATATATCTAAAGTGCCTGTCTTTCTCTGTTTGTTCGTCTGTCTATATTTGTTTTCATGTCTGGGTTGGTTTTTGCAAGTACTAGTATTTGTCTTAGTTGTTTTTCATATCTAAAGTGAATGTTTCTCTCTGTTTTCATGTCTTATTTTATTTGTTTTATTGTCTGGGCTGTTATTTTAAAGTAGAAGGATTTGTCTTTGTTGATTTGTATATCTAAAGTGCCTGTCTTTCTCTGTTTGCATGTTTCATTTTATTTGCTTACTTTTTTCGATTGATGTTGGCTACTTCAAGTACGTGTCTTTGTTGATTTGTATATCCAAAGGGCCATTCTTTCTCTGTTCACATGTCCGTTTCAACTTAATTGCCTTTATGGATTGGTGTTTTACAGTCCTAATATTTGTCTTTGTTTGTTTGTATATCTATAGTGCCTGTCTTTCTCTGTTAGTATGTCTAATTATATTTGTTTGCATGTTTGTGTTGGTGTTTGCAAGTCTGACTATTTTTCTTTGTTGGTTTCTCTATCTAAATTGCCTGTTTTTCTCTGTTTGCATGTCTGATTTTATTTGTTTGCAAGTCTGAGTTGGTGTTTGCAAGTACAACAATTTGTGTTTGTATGTTTGTATATCTTGAGTGCCTATATTTATCTTTTTGTATGTCTATTTCTATTTGTTTGCATGTCTGGGTTGGTGTTTGCAAGTCTAGCTATTTGTCTTTGTTGGTTTATATATCTAAAGTACATGTCTTTCCCTGTTTGCTTTTCTCGTTAGATTTGTTTGTATGTATGGGTTAGTGTATGACATTTCAAGCATTTATCGTTTTTGGTTTGTATATCTAAAGTGAAGGTCCTTCTATGTTTGTAATCCTGATTCTTTTTGTTTGCATGTCTGGGTTGGTGTTTACAAGTCCAGTCCAAGTTTTTTTCTTTGTTGGTTTGTCTATCTAAAGTGCCTGTATTTCTCTGCTTGCTTGTCTGATTCTATTTGTTTATATGTCTGGGTTGGTGTTTGCAAGTCCAAGTATTTTTTTTTGTTTGTTTTTCTGTCTAAAGTGTCTGTCTTTCTCTGTTGGCACGTCTGTTTTTATTTGTTTGCAAGTCCAGGTTGGTGTTTGAAGGTACTAGTATTTTTATTTGTTGTTTTGTATATCTAAAGTGCCTGTATTTCTCTGTTTGCATGTCTGATTCTAATTGTTTGCATGTCTGGGTCGGTGTTTGCAAGTCCAAGGATTTGTCTTTGTTGTTTTGTATATCTAAAGTGCCTGTCTTTCTCTGTTTGTATGTCTGATTCTATTTGTTTGCATGTCTGGATGTGTTTTTCCAAGTCCAAGTATTTGTCTTTGTTGTTTTGTATATCTAAAGTGCTTGTCTTTCTCTGTTTGCATGTCTGATTCTATTTGTTTGCATGTCTGGGTTGGTGTTTTCAAGTCCAAGTATTTGTCTTTGTTTATTTGTATATCTAAAGTACCTGTCTTTCTATGTTTGCATGTCTGATTCTATTTGTTTGCATGTCTGGGTTGGTATTTGAAAGTCCAAGTATTTGTCTTTCTTGGTTTGTATATCTAAAATGCCTGTTATTCTCTGTTTTCATCTCTGATTCTATTTGTTTGTCTGTCTGGGCAGGTGTCTACAAGTCCAACTATTTGTCTTTGTTTGTTTGTATATCTAAAGTGCCTGACTTTCTCTGTTTGCATGTCTGTTTCTATGTGTTTGCATGTCTGTGCTGGTTTTTCCAGGTCCAAGTATTTGTCCTTGTTGGTTTATATGTCTAAAGTGCATGTCTTTTTATGTTTGCATTTCTGTTTCTATCTGTTTGCATGTCTGGGTTGATGTTTGTTCGTCCAATTATATGTCTTTGTTGGTTTGTATATCTAAAGTGCCTGTCTCTGTTTGCATGTCTGATTCTATTTGTTTGCATGTCTGGGTTGGTGTTTGAAAGTCAAAGTATTTGTCTTTGTTGGTTTGCATATCTAAAGTGTCCGTCTTTCTCATTTTGCATGTCTGATTACATTTGTTTGCATGTCCGGGTAGGTGTTTGAAAGTCCAAGTACGTGTCTTTGATGGTTTATATATTTAATTGCCCTGTCTGTCTTTTTTTACATGTCTGAGTCTATTTATGTGCAGGTCTTGGTGGTTGTTTGAAAGTCAAGGTGTTTGTGTGTCTTGTTGTGGCTAACGTATTTGACTTTCTGTCTTTGTGTGAATGCTTGATGCTATTTGTTTGCCTATCCTGGTTAGTGTTTGCAAGTCCAACTATTTGTCTTTGTTGGTTTGTATATCTAAAGTGCTTGTCTTTCTCTGTTTTCTTATCCTATTCTAGGGGTGTGCATGTCTGTTTTTTTTTTGGCAAGTAAAATGATGTTTTCTTGTTGGATTTTATATCTAAAGTTCCTGTCTTTCTGTGTTTGCATGTCTGATTCTATTTGCTTGTTTGTCATTGTTGTTTTTTGCAAGTACGATTATATGTCTTTGTAGGTTTGTATATCTAAAGTACCTGTCTTTCTCTGATTGCATGTGTTATTCTATTTGTTTTCTTGTCTGGTTTGGTGTTTTCAAGTACAATTATATTTATTTGTTGTTTTGTATGTATAAAGTGCCTGTCTTTCTATGTTTGCATGTCTGATTCTGTTTGTTTGCATGTCTGGGTTGGTGTTTGAAAGTCCAAGTATTTGTCTTTGTTGGTTTGCATATATAAAGTGCCTTTTTTTCTCATTTTGCATATCTCATTCCATTTGTTTGCATGTCTGTGTTGGTGTTTGCAAGTCCAAGTATTTGTCTTTGATGGTTTATATATCTAAAGGGCCTATATTTCTCTGTGTGCAGGGCTGTGTCTATTTGTGTGCATGTCTTGATGTGTGTTTGCATGTCAAAGTATTTGTCGGGGTGGGTTTGTCTTTCTAAAGTGCCTGTCTTTCTCTGTGTGACTGCCAGATGCTATCTTTTGCCATATCCTTGTTGTTGTGTGCAAGTCCAAGTATGTTTCTTTATTGGTTTGTATAACCAACGTACCTGTCTTTCTCTGCTTGCATGTGAGTTTCTATTTGTTTGCATTCCTTGGTGGTTGTTTAAAAGTCCAAGTATTTGTCTTCTTTATTTTGTTTATCTAACGTGACTGTGTTTCTCTGTTTGCATGTCTGATTCTATTTGTTTGCATGTCGGGGTTGTTGTTTGCAAGTCCAAGTATTTGTCTTTGTTGGTTTGTGTATCTAAAGTGCCTGTCTTTCTCTGTTTGCATGTTTGATTCTTTTTGTTTTCCTGTCTGGATTGGTGTTTGAAAGTTCAAGAATTTTCTTTATTGCTTGTTATATCTAATGTGTCTTTATTTCTCTGTCTGCCTTTGAGATTCTATATGTTTGAATGTCTGGGTTGGTGTTTTAAAGTAACTTAATTTGTCTTTTTTGGTCTTTACAACTAAAGTGAATGTCTGTTTGCATTTCTGTCTATTTGTCTGTCTGTTGGTTCGCATTGTCTGGATATCTATGTCTTCTCTGTTTGCATGTCTGATTCTATTTGGTTGTGTGTTTGCAAGTCCCAGTATTTGTCTTTGTTGGTTTGTATATCTAAAGTGCCTTTCATTCTCTGTTTGCATGTCTGATTCTATTTGTTTGCATGTCTGGGTTGATATTTGCAAGTCAAAGTATCTGTGTTTGTTGATTTGTATATCTCAAGTGCCTGTCTTTCTCTTTTTGAATGTCTGATTCTATTTGTTTGCATGTCTGGGTTGGTGTTTGCAAGTCCATATATTTTTCTTTGTTGGTTTGTATATCTAAATTGCCTGTCTTTCTCTGTTTGCATGTCTGATTCAATTTGTTTGAATGTTTGGGTCGATGTTTGAAAGACCATGTATTTGTCTTTGTTGGTTTGTGTATCTAAAGTGCCTGTCTTTCTTTGTTTGCATGTCTGATTTTATTTGTTTGAATTTTTGAGTTTATGTTTGCAAGGCCAAGTATTTGTCGTTGTTGGTTGAATATCTAAAGTGCCTGTCTTTCTCTGTTTACATGTCTGATTCTGTTTGTTTGCATGTCAGGGTTGGTTTTTGCAAGTCCAAGTATTTGTTTTAGTTGGTTTGAATATCTAAAGTGCCTGTCTTTCACTGTTTGCAAGTTTGGTTCCATTTGTTTGCGTGTCTGGGTTGATGTTTTCAAGTCCAAGTATTTGTCTTTAGTGGTTTGTATATCTAGATTGCATGCTTTCTTTGTTGTCATATCTAATTTTTTTTGTTTTCATATCTTTGCTTGAGTTTGCGGGTCCAATAGCTTTTCTTTATTGGTTATTATATCTAATGTGCCTGTTTTTTTCTGTTTGCATTTCTGATTCTTTCTGTGTGCATGTCTGGGTGTTTTTTTACTAGTCTAAGTATATGTCTTTTTTTCTTTGAATGTCTAAGTGCCTGTCTGTTAGTTTTTGCATTACTTACTAAATTGGTTTGAATATTTATGTTGGTGTTTGCAAGTGCAATTATTTTACTTTGTTGGTTTGTACATCTAAATTACACATCGTTATGGTGTTAAGTGTCTGAGTCTATTTGTTTGAATTTCTGGGATTGGTGTTTGCAAGTTCATGTATCTGTCTTTGTTGGTTTGCATATCTAAAGTGCCTTTCTGTCTATGTTTTCATGTCCGATTCTATTTGTTTGCATGTCTGGCCTGGTTTTTGCAAGTCCAAATGTTTGTCCTTGTTGGTTTGTATATCTAAATCACCTGTCTTTCTCTGTTTGCATGTCTGATTCTATTTTTTTTCATGTCTGGTTTGGTGTTTGCAATTCCAAAATGTTGTCTTATCTGTTTAGTATTTCAAAAGTGATTGTCTTTTTCAGTGTGAATGTCTTTTCCTAGTTTTTTGCATCTTTTGGTTGGTTTTTGATAGTTAAACTATTTGTCCTTCTTGGTTTGTATATCTCAAGTGCATATATTTATCTTTTTGCATTTCTGATTAAATTATTTTCCTTTTCTGGGTTGGTGTTTTCAATTCCAATTTTTTGTCTTTGTTTGTTTTTATATCTAAAGTGCCTGTTTTTTTCTGTTTGCATGTCTGATTCCATTTGTTTGCGTTTCTGGATTGGTGTTTGCAAGTCCAAGTATTTGTCTGTGTTGGTTTGTATATCTAAAAAGCCTGTCTTTCTCTGTTTGAATGTCTGATTCTATTTGTTTGCATGTCTGGGTTGATGTTTGCAAGTCCAAGTATTTCTCTTTGTTAGTTTGTATATCTAAAGTGCCTATCTTTCTTTGTTTGCATGTCTGATTCTATTTGCTTGCATGTCTGGGTTGGTGTTTGCAAGTCCAAGTATTTGTCTTTGTTGGTTTGTCTAACTAAAGTGCCTGTCTTTCTCTGTTTGCATGTCTGATTCTATTTGTTTGCATGTCTGGGTTGGTGTTTGCAAGTCCAAGGCTAGATTAAGTTAGGTTAGATTAGGTTAGGTTAAGTTAGGTTAGCCTACATACGCGCGCGTATGTAGGCTAACCTAACCTAACTTAACCTAATCTAACCGAACTTAATCTAGCCTTGGACTTGCAAACACCAACCCAGACATGCAAACAAATAGAATCAGACATGCAAACAAAGAAAGACAGGCAATTTAGATATACAAACCAACAAAGACAAATACTTGGACTTGCAAACATCAGCCCAGACATGCACAAAAATAGAATCAGACATGCAAACAGAGAAAGAAAGTCACTTTTGACATATTCACACCAACAAAGACAAATACTTGGACTTGCAAACACCAACCCAGACAGACAAACAAATAGACTCAGACATGCAAACAGAGAAAGAAAGGCGCTTTAGATATATAAACCAACAAAGACAAAAACTTGTAGTTGCAAACACCAACCCAGACATGCAAACAAATAGAATCAGTCATGCAGACAGAGAAAGACAGGCACTTTGAATATACAAACCAACAAAGACAAATACTTGGACTTGCAAGCACCAACGCAGACAAGCAAACAAATAGAATCAGACATGCAAACAGAGAAAGACAGGCACTTTAGATATATAAACGAACAATGACAAATACTTGGACTTGCAAACACCAACCCAGACATGCAAACAAATAGAATCATGTATGCAAACAGGGAAAAACAGGCACTTTAGATATACAAACCAACAAAAAAAAATACTTGGACTTGCAAACACCAACCCATAATTGCACAAAAATAGAATCAGACATGCAAACGGATAACGAAAGGTAATCTTAATATAAAAACCAAAAAAGACAAATAATTGGACTTTAAAACACCAAACAAGAAATACAAACAAATAGAATCAGACATGCAAACAGAGAAAAACAGGCACTTTAGATATACAAACCAACAAAGACAAATGCTTGGACTTGCAGACATAGGCCCAGACATATATACAACTTAAATCAAACATGTAAAGTGAAATACAGGTACTTTAGATATATAAACCAACAACGATAAATGCTAGAATTTGCAAACACCAACCCAGACAAGCAAACAAATCGAATCAGATATGCAAACAGAGAAAGACAGGCACTTTAGATATACAAACCAACAAAGAAAAATCCATGGACTTGCAAACACCAACCCAGACATGAACACTAATAGATTCAGACATTCAAACAGAGAAAGACAGTTACTTTAGATATACAAACCAACAAAGACAAATACTTGGACTTGGAAACACCAACCCAGACATGCAAACAAATAGAATCAGACATGCAAACAGAGAAAGACAGGCACTTTAGATATACAAACCAACAAAGACAAATACTTGGACTTGCAAACACCAACCGATATATGCAAACAAATAGATTCAGACATGTAAACAGAGAAAGACAGGCACTTTAGATATACAAACCAACAAAGACACATACTTGGACTTGCAAACACCAACCCCGAAATGCAAACAAATAGAATCAGACATGCAAACAGAGACAGACAGGCACTTTAGATATACAAACCAACAAGGACAATACTCGGACTTGCAAACACCAACCCAGAAATGCAAACAAATAGAATCAGACATACAAAAATAGAAAAAGAGGCACTTTAGATATACAAACCAACAAAGACAAATACTTGGACTTGCAAACACCAACCCAGACATGCAAAACAAATAGAATCAGACATGCAAACAGAGAAAGACAGGCACTTTAGATATACAAACCAACAAAGACAAATACTTGGACTTGCAAACACCAACCCAGACATGAAAACAAATAGAAACAGACTTGAAAACAGAAAAAGACAGAAATTCTAGACATAAAAACCAAAACCTAAAGATCCTTGGAATTGCAGACACCAACCCAGACATGAAAAAAAATAAAATAGGACACGCAAACAGAGAAAGACATGCACTTTTAATATATACACCAACAACTACAAATACTTGGACTTGCCACCATCAACCCAGACCTGTAAACAAATAGAATCAGACCTGCAAACAGAGAAAGACAGGCGCTTTAGATATACGAACCAACAAAGACAAATACTTGGACTTGGAAACACCAACCCAGACATGCAAGAAACAAATAGAAACAAATTTTCAACTAGAAAAAGACAGGTACTCCAGATAGATAATCCATCAACAATAAATACTTGGACTAGCAAACACCAACCCAAACATGCAAACAAATAGAGTCAGACGTGCAAACAGAAAAAGACAGGGAAATTAGATGTACAAACCAACAAAAACAAATACTTGGACTTGAAAACACCGACCCAGACAGGCAAACAAATGGACTCAGACAATCAATAAGATACATATATTTACTTTATACACTCTTACCAACGCAGAATAATACTTGTAATAGTAGATACCAACCCAGACATGCAAACAACTAGAATCAGACATGCAAGAACAGAAAGGCTTGCACATTTGATAAACAAACAAACCAAGAAAAATAATTTGATACGCAAACACCGACCATGATGCTCACAAATAGAATCAGGAAAGCAAACAGCGAAGGACAGGTCCATTATATATACAAACCAACAAAGAAAAAGTCTTGGAAGTGCACACCTCAACCCAGACATGCAAACAAATAGAATCAGACATGCAAACAGAGAAAAACAGGCACTTTAGATATACTAACCGACAAAGACAAGTTCTTTGACATGCAAACACCAACCCACATATTAGCAAAAATAGAAACGCACAAGCAGCAAGAAAAAAACAGGCACTTTAGATACACAAAACATCAACGACAAATTGTTGGACTAGCAAACACAAACCCAGACATGCAAATAAATAGAATCAGACATAGAGACAAAGAAATACATTCATTCTAAATATGCAAACCTCCAATAACAAATACTTGGATTTTCGAACAACAACGCACACATGTAAACAAATAGAATCAGACCTGCAAACAGAAAAAGAAACACACTTAGGATATACCAAAAAAAATTGACAAATAATTTTACATTAAAACACAAAACAAGACATGCAAAATTTTATATTCAGAAAATCAATCATATAAAGAAATTAAATTTAGATATACAAACCAAAAAATAAAAATAATTTGATTTGCAAACACCAACCCAGACAGGCCAAAAAATAGAATCAGACATGAAAACAGAGAAAGACAGGCACTTTAGATATACAAACCAACAAAGACAAATACTTAGACTTGCAAACACCAACCCAGACATGCAAACAAATAGAATCAGACATGCAAAGAGAGAAAGAAATACTTGGACTTGCAAACACCAACCCAGACATGTAAACAAATAGAATTAGACTTGCAAACAGGGAAAGAAAGGCACTTTAGATATACAAACCAACAAAGACAAATACTTGGACTTGCAAACACCAACCCAGACATGCAAACATATAAAATCAGACATGGACACAGAGAAAGACATGCAGTTTAAATATACAAACCAGCAATGATAAATACTTGGACTTGCAAACATCAGCCCAGACATACAAACAAATAGAATCAGACATGCAAACAGAGAAAGACATGCACTTTAGATATAAAAACCAACAAAGACAAATACTTCGACTTGCAAACACAGACCCAGACATGCAAACAAATAGAATCAGACATGCAAACAGATAAAGAAAGGACCTATAGATATACAAACCAACAAAGACAAATACTTGGACTTGCAAACACCAACCCAGACAGGACAATAAATATTCTCATTCTTTCAAACACTTAAAGACTTTCACTGTATATATATCATGAGGCAAAGTCATATACCGGGACTTACGAACACCAGCCCGGACATTAAAAAAAACAGTATAAAACATGCAAACAGAAACAGAAAGTCACTTTAGAGATACAAACCAACAAAGACAAATACTTGGACTTGAAAACATCAACCCGGATTTGCAAACAAATAGAATCACACATGCAAACGAAAAAATACAGGCAATTTAGATATATAAACCAACAAAGACAAATACTTGGACTTGCAAACACCAACCCAGACATGCAAACAAATAGAATCAGACATGCAAACAGAGAAAGACAGGCATTTTAGATATACAAACCAACAAAGACAAACACTTGGACTTGCAAACGCCAACCCAGACATAGAAACAAATATAATGAGACATGCATACAGGGAAAGACAGGCACTTTAGATATAAAAAACAACAATGAAAAATTCTTTGACTTGCAAACACCAACACAGAACAGCAAACAAATTTAATCAGACATTCAAACAGTAAAACATAGACCCTTTAGATACACATGCCACTAACGAAAAATACTATTAAAAACAATCGTCCTTTCTAGCTTGCAAACTAATCGACAATTAAGTACAAACAAAAAAAGATGGTCACTGTCGGATATACAAACCATCAAACACAAATACTTGGACTTGCAAACACCAACCCAGACATGCAAACAAATTGATTCAAAAAAGTATTTAAAAAATTTGGGGCCCCGGGGGCACTTGGGTGGGGGGAATTTGGGAGCCCGGGGGTCCGTTGAGGGCTTGGGGGCCCTTTGGGGGGATAGGGCCCTTTGGGGTTGGGGTAGGTGGCCCTTTGGGGTTGGGGTAGGGGACCTCACAACATTGTTCAAATGGAACTTGCGTATTATAACAACCACGGAGTTTCACCCCAAATCATCTTCTAAAATCATCTTCTAAAATGCCTCAAACTGTGTCGTCCAAATCATCTTCTAAAATGTCTCAAACTGTTTCGCCCAAATAATCCCTAAACATAATTTCTACGTGTTCCTTTTGTTTTGGCATCCCTGCGCTGTCATATTTGAATGTCCTAGAAAACCCTTTCTCGCGTTAATCTCCTCATCTCTAAGATGTTCCTAGCTACACTATTAAGGTTTCCATCCAATGTTAATTTATCTCTCTGACTTAAAGATCAGAGAGGCTGTATTTAAAAAGGACTTTTCCGTTTCTTTAGACTCCCGTATAACTCCAAGTTAACCAGTGATTTCATTTCTACTTCTTGGCACTATAGATCAAGGAAGCCATATTTAAAAACAGAATATTAATTTATCTCTCTAACCTAAAGACCATTTATCCCTCAAACCTAAAGACCAAAGAAGCCATAATTGTTTCTCAATTCCCCTTTCGTGAATCAATAATTCCCCTCGATTATGCAAATCAATTTCTCGGAAATTTTCTCCCCTCGATTATGCAAATCAAGTTCTCAGAAATTTAGTTCCCCTCTTGTGGATCAATACATTGTCTATATGGTTAGGCACATGCGCGCTCAATTATAGAAGGCAACAGTGGGGCCCGTCCGGGCTGGTACCCCTTTTTCTACTGATACTTCTCCAAATTTGTTACGTTATATGCACATTGGATTTGTTTGGTAACACGAGCCTTGGATAAATACAGTCCCTCACCCCCCTCCCCCATGGGGGTAACAATAATGATCTGTCATAAAAATTTCTTTTTGGGATAGTAGCATATTTTAGAGGGTTTGGTGAGAATTATCGAAATGTTTGAAATACCGTGTTTGTTTCTTTGCGACTATACACAACCGCAGAATACCTCTGCTTAACACTGGATATCTACTATGAGAGTACAGGTGGGAAGATGAGTCTACCCTCCCTCTGGAAAATGGAAAATACACAAGAAGCAAAACTTTGTATAAAAACATAACGCTTGTAAAGGAAAAACTCTTCCAACTTTCGCCCTTTCCCAAGAAGGATTTCTAAAGGTACCCTTGGACATTAAGAATATTGTACGGGTAAAAAAAGGTAAACATATTTACATCATAGTTTCCATGAGCTATTGGCAAGACACATCATCAGAAGTACATTTTAATTTGACCTTGAGAATTTACATCGCTTGATATTTTAGATGAAAAAGTTTTATGTTTGTTTGGAAGCAGTAGCCTACGCCTATTTTTCTTAAAATAGAATTTACCCACAATTAAACAAACTTACCTGATTTTCCTGGAGTTCCTGGTACACCAGCTGGACCGGGAGGTCCTGGTGGACCACTTGGTCCTGGAGGGCATGTGCACTGAGGCTGCAACGCATGACCAGAGCTGCGCAGAATTTGGGTGCCAGCATCTGTCTCTAGGAACTCACCTGAAAGTTGGCATTAAAATAAATAAATAAAAAAAACAAACGGTAAAACAGCGGAGTAGCCACAACTAGTGGTATTCTGATTCCGTTTTGGCACCAACTTAGTGGTGAATACCTGTAATAATCAAAGACAAAGCTCTAGCGTTGTCTGTAGTATAGTCATACGACTTCAATATATCGTCGTGCCCAAAACCAAAGGGCGTATCTGATACTTTTTACGAAAACGAGTTAATGTGCTGCAAAGAGTCATCTAGTGGGGTACTATCCAGTGGGTGCATTTGCAGGGACGTATATTAACACACTTTTGATTTACAGCATAGGCACCTGGGCGTATCTGAAAACTCTGACCAGAACCAAAGGGCGTATCTGAACATACGCCCTTTGATTGTGGTCACTTTTCGAAGAAAAGATTTAAGTTACAGATACGCCGCGAAAAACAAGGAAAACTCAAAACACTAATTAGTGAAACTTTCATCAATTTTCGGAGCTTCAAGTTGTTCCACCACCACAGTCGTAAGCTAGGCCTATCATTCTTATGATTCCAGTACTTTGGACATTATAATGTTGGGGGAGAGGCCGGTTTTACCTTACTGATTATATTGCCTAGTGTTAAAACAGACTGATTATGTTGATTATTGTTGACCATGGATACACAACCTTCATTTTATGAAAGATCCCAAATTGGGCTGCACGAGCCTGGAGCCTGACTTATTTTTACTTTTATTAATCATTCGCTAAGGGCAATTCCATGAAAACGTCAACCTCGGGGTCAAATTTAAAATTGTCGGAGGAAATATTTGTTTGTGTCTATCTTATTGCAAATTGTCTGAGCTTTATGAATATGTAAGAATCATTTTAATGTGAAAACCGCAATTAAGTTTTTTTAGGTCAAAATCGCATGTTTTATTGACATCGGAATTAGAAATTTTACGGTTATTTTAATCCGATCACCACGGGATTAAAATAACAGTGATTTTGAGTAACGTGGGCTCATATTTAAGCCGTGCGATTATTTAATCGATGTCAGTTCATGATTAGCAGTTCTTAGTGGTTTTCTATATCATTCAAAGCTGCCTTTCAGAAAAATGCAACTGAAGAAAATTCTCAAGATAGAAGAAGCATTGCAGTATCTGGATGAATCTGACGAGCCAGAAGATATGTCCAACAGTGAAGGTGATGGTGACCCTTCGTTTCTGCCGTCTAGTGACTCTGAAAGTCCCAGTGAGCTGACACCAGCGCTGGTTGTGAATATTAGTACTCAGCCCCATGCGACAGTTTCAGCTAATTCTGAAGAGAATGATCCTGCAGAGGTAAATCTTATAGGTATCATTTCCTCCAATGAAAGTCTCTTGGCCACAGGTTCGACATCCAAAAGAGCCCACAGAAAGGCTCAACGGGTTTCAGGCAAAGAATACGTATCTCCTGCTACTGGAAAGTTTGTGAAGGCGAAAGTGAGGTCTGAAAATCCCTGTAATCACGAAAAATGTAAGAAAGGCTTTGCAGACGAGATGTTGAACGGTATGTTTGCATCGTTTTGGAATCTCGGAAAAGAGGCAGGCAACCACGATCAGCAAAGACAGTTCATCGCTGGGTTGTGTAAACAAGCTCCTAAAAAGCGACATACTGTGTCAGATTCTTCAAGAAGAACTAACAGTCTTGTTTACAGTCTACCGTCCGAAACAAACTACTTTCCAGTTTGCAAGAAATTTTTTCTTGGGACTTACGGAATATCAGAAAAATTTCTACGACGTTGCGTGAAATCAAAGTTTCAAGAACCAAGTACATCAACTTTTTAACCTGATCAACGAATAAAAAATAAAAATTCCAAACGTGTCACAACAGAACAACTTGGATTTATCCATGATCGCATCAAGTCTTTCCCCGCGGTCGAGAGTCACTATTGTCGCAAGAGCACAAAAAAACTCTATTTGGATGCGAATCTTTCATTGCGGAAAATGTATGATCTGTATAAGGAAAAATGTAAGGAAGAGAAGAAAGTAGCCTTTGCATTAGAAACTTACCGTCTTCAGTTCAAGAAATTCAACCTTGGGTTTCACAGGCCTAAAAAAGACCAGTGTGGACTTTGTCTTAGGTATAACCAGCTTGCCGACAAATCAGAAAAAGATGTGAAGCAGTATGAAGAACACCAGGAAAGAAAGGCCAAAGCGCGAGCTTTGAAAAACGAAATCGTTCGGAAGATTAAAGAAGAAGAGGAGGGCTTTGAAAAGGCTACGTTCATTAATTTTGATCTTCAACGCGTTCTCGAAACCTCGAAAGGGCCAGGTGGTCCTATATTCTACAGGCGAAAGCTTGCTTGCTATAACTTAACCCTATGCAATATGAATAGCCACGCCGGATTTTGTAATATCTGGTGTGAAACAGATGGACAAAGAGGAGCAAAAGAGGTTGCATCGATAGTGTTTGATGCTGTTTCGAATGACAAAGATCATTCTGACTTCTACTTTGTGTCTGACTCTTGCGGAGGACAGGATCGAAATCAATTTTTTTCTAGAATGTGCTTATGGGCAGTCCGCACCTTACATCATGTCCGATCGATTACTCACGTCTATCTGGAAAAGGGGCACACAGAACAAGATGGGGATAGTATGCACAGTGCCATTGAACGAGCTTCCAGGCATACCTCTATAAATGCTCCAGTTGAATGGAAAAACATTTGCATTTTAGCGAGGCGGAACAATCCGTATACTTTGAGAACACTCGATTATTCCTTCTTCAAGGACTTCAAGAAGCTGACTGGCCAGGTCGTAAAGAACGTTAAGGTGAACACTTGTGGAGAAAAAGTTAAGTGGCTTGATATCAAAGTTCTCCGTTACACAGTGGACGATGCGGCTAAAATATTCTATAGCTACGATTACAGCGGGGAATACAAGGCAATTGATGTTGACAAGGTAAAACGATCAGTTGGACAGAGTGGGACAATGTTAAGCTTGATGCCAGCTTACAAGAAAAAGTTGCCAATAAGTGATGCAAAATTTAAAGACTTGCTTTCACTGTGCGAACAACAGCTAATCCATGCAGACTTCCATGCATTCTACCGAAACCTTCCCCATGGCAAAGCCGTGAAGGATGTACTACAAGACAGTGATATTGACGACGAAAGTGACAACGGAGAGTAATGTGAATTTGTGCCTTCCTTTGATAATTTAATTGAAGCTTTATTGTACTCTTTTTTAATATTTGAAGCAAAATTACACAAACTTATTCAAAAATCACTTCGTCGTAACTTAAGGCTATGTTTTAGAATGACCAGAACCAAAAGGCGTATCTGGTTTTTCTAGTGTTCTAAGAACTTTTGAGAGTTTTACTGCTCACCAATCGATTTCTCGTAGTGAAGAACCTATAAATACATTGCGACTACGTCATTAGAAAAAAATCTCTTCTTAAAAACAGCTTCACAAACCTTGTTTTTGCTCTCCTGTAAAATTTGTAAAATGTTAGATACGCCCTTTGGTTTTGGGCACGACGATATCATCCCTTTTTTCAACAGAGCCATTTTATATGGTTGGGGCGGTCGTGTAAACTTTGGAGGGGGCTAGTTCAATTGGAAATTAAAAGTTCAAGAGCCCTATCTAAGAGTAACAAATAATTGGACTGCAACCAGCCCTCCTTCCTCGCCCTTTATGCTACACACCCCCTCGTTGAATCCAAAGATATTCGATCAAAATTTTAGATAGTAATATTGCTTAGAATAATCGAAAGGTCTAATAAATATTCCTAAGGGGATGATATAATCTCCAAAGGTCATGATACAAGGGTCGTAAATGAAACAAATTAGCAATTGTTTAAGCGTGTCTTATAATGGTTTAAATATTAAAAAAAAAAACTTTTCAACTAAAGTATGGAGCAATATTGAAATTTAAAACGAAGATAAATAATTCCGATTAAGAGGGGATTTGCTCCCTCCTCAATGCTTCGATCTCCACGCTAAAGTAAAAAAAAAACTTTTCTAATTAAACGATCCTCGTTTTTCAGGAGTCGTCCTTCGATTGGTGTACCAGTCCTGGTTGAACTTGAAGTAATGATATTAGGGCTGTTTTAAAGAATTACAAAAAAAACTCTTTTCAGTTTTAATGATTAAATTTTAATGTAAGTTTCTTTTTTATTGTTTTTATTCTCTTCGTTTGTTTTTCTGAGGACGGCCATTGGATATAGGGTCGAAATATTTATTTAAGGTTCGCATTCCACTGTCTTATATAAAAATTTCCCTATTGTTCTACTTATTGTTTATCCTCTCATATACATAATAATTTCTTGTCGTTTTAAGTTTCAATGTAGACGTGAGTAATCGATCGGACATGATGTAAGGTGCGGACTGCCCATAAGCACATTCCAGAAAAAAATTGATTTCGATTCTGTCCTCCGCAAGAGTCAGACACAAAGTAGAAGTCAGAATGATCTTTGTCGTTCGAAACAGCATCAAACACTATCGATGCAACCTCATTTGCTCCTCTTTGTCCATCTGTTTCACACCAAATATTACAAAATCCTGCGTGGCTATTCATATTGTATAGGGTTAAGTTATAGCAAGCAAGCTTTCGCCTGCAGAATATAGGACCACCTGGCCCTTTCGAGGTTTCGAGAACGCGTTGAAGATCAAAATTAATGAACTTAGCCTTTTCAAAGCCCTCCTCTTCTTCTTTAATCTTCCGAACGATTTCGTTTTTCAAAGCTCGCGCTTTGGCCTTTCTTTCCTGGTGTTCTTCATACTGCTTCACATCTTTTTCTGATTTGTCGGCAAGCTGGTTATACCTAAGACAAAGTCCACACTGGTCTTTTTTAGGCCTGTGAAACCCAAGGTTGAATTTCTTGAACTGAAGACGGTAAGTTTCTAATGCAAAGGCTGATTTTTTCTCTTCCTTACATTTTTCTTATACAGATCAAACATTTTCCGCAATGAAAGATTCACATCCAAATCGTTTTTTTGGGCTCTTGTGACAATATTGACTCTCGACCGCCGGGCAGGACTTGATGCGATCATGGATAAATCCAAGTTGTTCTGCTGTGACCCGTTTGGACGTTTTATTTTTTCTTCGTTGATTAGGTTTCACAATTGATGTACTTGGTTCTTGAAACTCTGATTTCACGCAACGTCGTAGAAATTTTTCTGATATTCCGAAAGTCCCAAGAAAATATTTCTTGCAAACTGGAAAGTAGTTTGTTTCGGACGGTAGACTGTAAACAAGACTGTTAGTTTTTCTTGAAGAATCTGACGCAGTTTGTCGCTTTTTAGGAGCTTGTTTACACAACCCAGCGATGAACTGTCTTTGCTGATCGTGGTTGCCTGCCTCTTTTCCGAGATTCCAAAACGATGCAAACATACCGTTCAACATCTCGTCTGCAAAGCCTTTCTTACATTTTTCGTGATTACAGGGATTTTCAGACCTCGCTTTCGCCTTCACGAACTTTCCAGTAGCAGGAGATACGTATTCTTTGCCTGAAACCCGTTGAGCCTTTCTGTGTGCTCTTTTGGATGTCGAACCTGTGGCCAAGAGACTTTCATTGGAGGAAATGATACCTATATGATTTACCTCTGCAGGATCATTCTCTTCAGAATTAGCTGAAACTGTCGCATGGGGCTGAGTACTAATATTCACAACCAGCGCGGGTGTCAACTCACTGGGACTTTCAGAGTCAATAGACGACAGAAACGAAGTATCACCACCACCTTCACTGTTGGACAAATCTTCTGGCTCGTCAGATTCATCCAGATACTGCAATGCTTCTTCTGTCTTGAGAATTTTCTTCTGTCGCATTTTTCTGAAAGGCAGGTTTGAATGATATAGAAAACCACTAAGAACTGCTAATCATGAACTGACATCGATTAAATAATCGCACGGCTTAAATATGAGCCCACGTTACTCAAAATCACTGTTATTTTAATCCCGTGGTGATCGGATTAAAATAACCGTAAAATTTCTAATTCCGATGTCAATAAAACATGCGATTTTGACCTAAAAAAAACTTAATTGCGGTTTTCACATTAAAATGATTCTTGCATATTCATAAAGCTCAGACAATTTGCAATAAGATAGACACAAACAAATATTTCCTCCGACAATTTTAAATTTGACCCCGAGGTTGACGTTTTCATGGAATTGCCCATAGCGAAAGATTAATAAAAGTAAAAATAAGTCAGGCTCCAGGCTCGTGCAGCCCAATTTGGGATCTTTCATAAAATGAAGGTTGTGTATCCACGGTCAACAATAATCAACATAATCAGTCTGTTTTAACACTAGGCAATATAATAAGTAAGGTAAAACCGGCCTCTCCCCCAACATTATAATGTCCAAAGTACTGGAATCATAAGAATGATAGGCCTAGCTTACGACTGTGGTTGTGGAACAACTTGAAGCTCCGAAAATTGATGAAAGTTTCACTAATTAGTGTTTTGAGTTTTCCTTGTTTTTCGCGGCGTATCTGTAACTTAAATCTTTTCTTCGAAAAGTGACCACAACCAAAGGGCGTATGTTCAGATACGCCCTTTGGTTCTAGTCAGTTTTTTCAGATACGCCCAGGTGCCTATGCTGTAAATCAAAAGTGTGTTAATATACGTCCCTGCAAATGCACCCACTGGATAGTACCCCACTAGATGACTCTTTGGAGCACATTAACTCGTTTTCGTAAAAAGTATCAGATACGCCCTTTGGTTTTGAGCACGACAATATGTTGTTTTTGGTTTTTTCTTCATAGTCGGGCACTTCGTATAGAAGGAGTCGTCACAGAAACTTTAAAAAGGGCTCATTTGATTGGAAATTAAAGTGGCTAGCGCCCAATTCACAGGAGGGGGCGTAAAAACTATGGTTTTTAACTTTGATATGCAAGACTAGAAAGAAAAGTCTTTAGGAGTGGGGCTGCCCCCCCTCCCGCCTCAACCCTCGCTCTTGAAATCCCCTCCCCCTTCCCCCAAACTCAAATTTTCCAGAGGATTTTAAAACCCCCCTTCCCCCCAAACTCAAAAATTTCTAGGAACGTATTTTCATCATATTTAAATATTTTCGGTGGACCAAAGGTCTGCGTTGCGCAGATACCAATATCCTAATTCAATGCCTTCGGTCAGGAATGCAATGCGTTGTTGGGGGCAAATCATCTGACGCTTCCAGTGTTTCCCCCCCCCCCAGATTTCTCTAGGTACCCATTTAGAGCTGGGTCGACTGTGGCTGAGCTTACAGGGTCAGAACATTTACCCCCGTTCCAAACCAAACAAACAGCGAAACCAGGACTGAAACTCCTGACCTCATATAAACTCATATGATTTCAAGTCTGAAGCGCTAACCACTCGACTAGGAATTGGAATGGGAAATCCCCCCCCCCTAAAAGTGGAGCCCATGAAATCATGAAGAAGGTAAATACGCCTATTTTTATAAGTATATGCTTTTGATGTTAATGAATTTATAATCAAATTCAGAAATTAATTAATTGAATTAGTTTATTTGTATAAATGATTTTTAAACAATTTTTTTATTTTGAACACACTGAAAAGCCATATTAAGAGCTAAATTTGTGAGTTTTTCACTGACAATTCCTTTTTTAACCTTCATCAAAATCCGGGTTACCATGTTCCTTAGTAAAATATTGGCCCTAATCATGAAAAGTATTAGCCTATTTTTTCTATAAAGTCTAAATCTAGTTAGACAAGTCTAAACCATCAAGCCCATTAGTTCAGACTAATCAGGTGTGCTATAAAAGAAGAAGTAAATTATGATGAACAGATAGTGGTTATGCCTAGAATTCAATGTCTAGATCAGCATACATGTGAATTGGACGGGAGTTGACAGTCACAAGCCAAGTGACCAATTCTGTGGGGGTGTACTAGCTACCATAGACCCAGTTGGGCTGAATTCACATTTTAAAGTCAAAAAGTGCACACAAAAAAAGCAAATATAATAGTCATTTAAAATCTCCCTTCCCCCCAAACTTATAATTTATCTTTCTAGTCTTTATACTTTTTAAGCACAATAAACATGATTACGATATGTAATTTGTAGGGCCGGTGGTGTTTTCCTTCAAAAAACTTTCTCATACAGCTAACCGTTGACGTGAAACTATAAAACTAATTCATTTTAAATATTTGGAATTGGAATAAAAAGCAAATTCTGTGGGGGTGTACTAGCTACCACAGACCCAAATGGGCTGAATTCACATTTTAGAGTTAAAAAGTGCACACAAAAAAAGCAAATATAAAAGCAATTTAAAATCTTCCTTCCCCCCAAACTCAAAAATTTCTGGGGGAACGTATTTTCAAGGTTTTATTCTAAGTGAACGGTCTTGCCTTTCAGGAGTGAGGAGTCATTCTCATAGGATTGGGAGTAAGAGTCAAACTTAAGCGCAAAGAGCGAGAAGTTTTTATTAAGAGCTAAATTTGTGAGTTTTTCACTGACAATTCCTTTTTTTTAGCCAAGCCTTAACCTCCCTAATTGAAAGATATGAATTATAATCAAGGGAACATATTTCATCGTATTTTACATATTTTTGGTTGGAAAACACACTGAAAAGTCATATAATTTGAACTTACATCAAACGTTGGAGAGCATACATTTGAAGAACTATCCATTATTTTTTATCTTGTTCTATATTTCAGCTTATACTGACTTTTAAACCTTTCAAAACCCTGAAATATACTAACCTAACGGTTATTTATTTACGAAATCGTGCTAGGTGACGATTTTAGAACAATAATTACCTTCTATTTATCACTTAACACTCGCGGGAATTATCACATAACACTCACGAGGAAAGAATTCAAAACAAAACTTCTTACATCATATAGTGTAATTGCATCAAACGAGGCATGTTCAATGCAGATTAAAACCAGAAAAGAACAGAAACGCATAAAAATAAGAAAAAAAGGAATTGTAACTAATAATATGCAGAGCGCTAGTGCTGCCTAAGTAAAGAACGATGTGGGACACAATATGTTGTTTTTGTTTTTTTCTTCATAGCCGGGGCACTTCGTATACAAGGAGTCGTCACAGAAACTTTGAAAAGGGTTCATTTGATTGGAAATTAAAGTGGCTAGTGTCCCAATTCACAGGAGGGGGCATAAAAACTATGGTTTTTAACTTTGATATGCAAGACTGGAAAGAAAAGTCTTTAGGAGTGGGGCTGCCCCCCGCCTCAACCCTCGCTCTTGAAATCCCCCCACCCCCCTTCCCCCCAAACTCAAATTTTACAGAGGATTTTAAAATCCCTCTTCCCCCCCAAACTCAAAAATTTCTAGGAACGTATTTTCGTCATATTTAAATATTTTCGTTGGAAAACCTGATTGCCGAAACTATAAAAAAAACGGAACTTTAGTAGCTAGTACGTATTTTCATCGTATTTTAAATATTTTCGTTGGAAAACACACTGAAAAGCCATATTAAGAGCTATATTTGTGAGGTTAGGTTAGGTCTAGGAATAACAGGTTAGGTTAGGTTAGATTAGGTTAAGTGGCCGGCCACTATTTCGATTTCGAAACAATTTTATTGAATAATTACAACAACAAAAATATATTTGTGAGGTTAGGTCTAGGGGTAGCAGGTTAGGCTAGGTTAGGTTAGGTTAAGTGGCCGGCCACTTAACCTAATCTAACCTAACCTGCTACCCCTAGACCTAACCTAACCTAACCTCAGAAATATATTGTTGTTGTTGTAATTATTCAATAAAATTGTTTCGAAATCGAAATAGTGGCCAGCCACTTAACCTAATCTAACCTAACCTGCTATTCATAGACCTAACCTAACCTAACCTCACAAATATAGCTCTTAATATGGTTTTTCAGTGTGTTTTCCAACGAAAATATTTAAAATACGATGAAAATGCGTACTAGCTACTAAAGTTTCGTTTTTTTATTGTTTCGGCAAGCAGGTTTTCCATCGAAAATATTTAAATACGTTGAAAATACGTTCCTAGAAATTTTTGAGTTTGGGGGGGAAGGGGGATTTTAAAATCCTCTGGAAAATTTGAGTTTAGGAGGAAGGGGGAGGGGGGATTTCAAGAGCGATGGTTGAGGCGTGTGGCAGCCCCACTCCTAAAGACTTTTCTTTCTAGTCTTGCATATCAAAGTAAAAAACCATAGTTTTCACGCCCCCTCCTGTGAATTGGGCACTAGCCACTTTAATTTCCAATCAAATGAGCCCTTTTCAAAGTTTCTGTGAGGACTCTTTCGATACGAAGTGCCCGACTATGAAGAAAAAACCAAAAACAACATATTGTGCCCACATCGTTCTTTACTTAGGCAGCACTAGCGCTTCGGCAAGCAGGTTTTCCAACGAAAATATTCAAATATGATGAAAAGACGTTCCTAGAAATTTTTGAGTTTGGGGGGAAGGGGGATTTTAAAATCCTCTGGGAAATTTGAGTTTGGAGGAAGGGGGTGGGGGGATTTCAAGAGCTAGGGTTGAGGCGGGGGGGGCAGCCCCACTCCTAAAGACTTTTCTTTGTAGTCTTGCATATCAAAGTTAAAACCATAGTTTTCACGCCCCCCCCTCCTGTGAATTGGGCACTAGCCAGTTTAATTTCCAATCAAATGAGCCCTTTTCAAAGTTTCTGTGACGACTCCTTCTATACGAAGTGCCCGGCTATGAAGAAAAACCAAAAACAACATATTGTGTCCCACATCGTTCTTTACTTAGGCAGCACTAGCGCTCTGCATATGATTAGTTGCAATTCCTTTTTTTCTTATTTTTATGCGTTTCTGTTCTTTTCTGGTTTTAATCTGCATTGAACATGCCTCTTTTGACGCAATTACACTATATGATGTAAGAAGTTTTGTTTTGAATCCTTTCCCCGTGAGTGTTATGTGATAATTCCCGCGAGTGTTAAGTGATAAATAGAAGGTAATTATTGTTCTAAAATCGTCACCTAGCACGATTTTCGTAAATAAATAACCGTTAAGTCAGTATATTTCAGGGTTTTGAAAGGTTTAAAAGTCAGTATAAGCTTAAATATAGAACAAGATAAAAAAATAATGGATAGTTCTTCAAATGTATGCTCTCCAACGTTTGATGTAAGTTCAAATAATATAACCTTTCAGTGTGTTTTCCAACCAAAAATATGTAAAATACGATGAACTATGTTCCCTTCATTATAATTCATTTCCTTCAATTAGGGAGGTTAAGGCTTGGCAAAAAAAAGAAATTGTCAGTGAAAAACTCACAAATTTAGCTCTTGATAAAACTTCTCGCTCTTTACGCATAAGTTTGACTTTTATTCTCAATCCGATGTGAACGACTCCTCACTCCTGAAAGGTAAGACCGTTCACTTTGAATAAAACCTTGAAAATACGTTCCCCCAGAAATTTTTGAGTTTGGGGGGAAGGGAGATTTTAAATTGCTATTATATTTGCTTTTTTTGTGTGCACTTTTTAACTCTAAAATGTGAATTCAGCCCATTTGGGTCTGTGGTAGCTAGTACACCCCCACAGAATTTGCTTTTTATTCCAATTGCAAATATTTAAAATGAATTAGTTTTATAGTTTCACATCAACGGTTAGCTGTACGAGAAAATCTTTTGAGGGAAAACACCACCGGTCCTACAAGTTACATATCGTAATCATGTTTACTATGCTTTAAAAGTCTAAAGACTAGAAAGAGAAATTTTGAGTTTGGGGGAAGGGAGATTTTAAATGACTATTATATTTGCTTTTTTGTGTGCACTTTTTGACTTTAAAATGTGAATTCAGCCCAATTGGGTCTGTGGTAGCTAGTACATCCCCACAGAATTGGTCACTTGGCTTGTGACTGTCAACTCCCGTCCAATTCACATATATGCTGAGCTAGACATTGATTTCTATGCATAACCACTATCTGTCCATCATAATTTACTTCTTCTTTTATAGCAAACCTGATTAGTATGAACTAATGGGCTTGATGACCTAGACTTGTCTAACTAGATTTAGACTTTATAGAAAAATAGGCTAATACTTTTCATGATTAGGGCCAATATTTTACTAAGGAACGTGGTAACCCGGATTTCGATGAAGGTTAAAAAAGGAATTGTCAGTGAAAAACTCACAAATTTAGCTCTTAATATGGCTTTTCAGTGTGTTCAAAATAAAAAAATTGTTTAAAAATCATTTATACAAATAAACTAATTCAATTAATTAATTTCTGAATTTGATTATAAATTCATTAACATCAAAAGCATATACTTATAAAAATAGGCGTATTTACCTTCTTCATGATTTCATGGGCTCCACTTTTAGGGGGGGATTTCCCATTCCAATTCCTAGTCGAGTGGTTAGCGCTTCAGACTTGAAATCATATGAGTTTATATGAGGTCAGGAGTTTGAGTCCTGGTTTCGGTGTTTGTTTGGTTTGGAACGGGGGTAAATGTTGTGACCCTGTAAGGTCAGCCACAGTCAACCCAGCTTTAAATGGGTACCTAGAGAAATCTGGGGGGGGGGGGGAAACACTGGAAGCGTCAGATGATTTGCCCCCAACAACGCATTGCATTCCCGACCGAAGGCATTGAATTAGGACATTGGTATCTGCGCAACACAGACCTTTGGTCCAACGAAAATATTTAAATATGATGAAAATACGTTCCTAGAAATTTTTGAGTTTGGGGGGAAGGGGGATTTTAAAATCCTCTGGAAAATTTGAGTTTGGGGGAAGGGGGGTGGGGGGATTTCAAGAGCGAGGGTTGAGGCGGGGGGGGGCAGCCCCACACCTAAAGACTTTTCTTTCTAGTCTTGCATAACAAAGTTAAAAACCACAGTTTTTATGCCCCCTCCTATGAATTGTACGCTATCCACTTTAATGTCCAATCACATGAGCCTTTTTTAAAGTTTCTGTGACGATTCCTTCTATGCAAAGCGCCCGACTATGTAGAAAAAACCAAAAACAATATGTTGTGCTCACATCGTTCTTTACTTAGGCAGCACTAGCGCTCTGCCTATTATTAGTTGCAATACTTTTTTTTCTTATTTTTATGCATTTCTGTTCTTTTCTGGTTTTAATCTGCATTGAACATGCCTCGTTTGACGCAATTACACTATATGATGTAAGAAGTTTTGTTTTGAATCCTTTCCCCGTGAGTGTTATGTGATAATTCCCATGAGTGTTATGTGATAAATAGAAGGTAATTATTGTTCTAAAATCGTCACCTAGCACAATTTTCGTAAATAAATAACGGTTAGGTTAGTATATTTCAGGGTTTTGAAAGGTTTAAAAAGTCAGTATAAGCTGAAATATAGAACAAGATAAAAAAATAATGGATAGTTCTTCAAATGTATGCTCTTCAACGTTTGATGTAAATTCAAATAATGTGACCTTTCATTATGTATTCCAACCAAAAATGTGTAAAATACGATGAGCTGTGTTCCATTGATTATAATTAATTTTTTTCTATTAGTGGGATTAAGGCTTGGCTAAAAAAGGACCTGTCAGTGAAAAACTCACGAATTTAGCTCTTAATATGGCTTTTCAGTGTGTTTTTCCAAAGAAAATATTCAAAATACAATGAAAATATGTTCCCCCAGAAATTTTTGAGTTTGGGTGGAAGGGAGATTTTAAATTGCTATTATATTTGCTTTTTTTGTGTGCACTTTTTGTCTCTAAAATGTAAATTCAGCCCTTCTGGGTCTGTGGTAGCTAGTACGCCCCCACAGAATTTGCTTTTTATTCCAATTGCAAATATTTAAAATGAATTAGTTTTATAGTGTCAAACCACTTCTCTTTGATATTTTAGCGATTTTAACTATAGCAATTGAATAAAAGGCAGTAAGATATATTCTTTATTGATCTACATTGCGCTTACAAAAAAAACGCAAGATTAACTCAATGAGAGGGTAAACCTATATGCATTTATACTTTTTGCTTATAGGAATTATGACAAATTCCACCACTGTAAAATTTCCCCTGAAAAATTAACGCCCTGAAAACTTCCCTCCCCATGGAAAATTCCCCCGTGCAAATTCCACCTGCATAAAATTCCCCCCCCCCATACCTAAAAATGTATCCAAACTTCCTAAAAGCCAAAATTATGTTTGAACGACAGACAAAATTTATAACTTAAGAACCTTTCCCAAGGGGCATGGGGGTGGGGGCATGTTTTATCAAAAAGCATAGTTATTGGACCTTCAACCTATGATGAATAAAATTTCAATCACAAAAATTTGATCGGGCAATTTTGGGGAAACGGGGGGGGGAGGGGGCCTAGTTGCCCTCAAATCTTTTTGGTCACTTAAAAAGTGCAGTCAATTACTGCTAATGCTCACCATTTGAAACTCTGTGAATGCTATTTTTTTCACAATTGAATATTATCTAGTTTTAAGAGAAGAAGGAACTGAGAGATTATTCCCATTTATCTATCTGTCACATATGAATCCCGTGATTTGCGCAAGGATATTTTTAAAATAGCTTTCAATCTTACAACTTGCCGCCAAGATTTTAGCGAGGGGAAACATTCTGACAATGTCTGAGTTAACGGTTTACAGCATTTAATTGTACTGTTTCCTCGTCTGAAGTTCAGTCTTGGAAATCGGAACACTCGCGCGGCGGCTTACAATAATTGTGAGCTAATGAGGAGTTCACCGAACCTCGGTAGAACGGAATTAGAGAGAGAAACGACTTATGCCGTCTAAGGGAATATTTCAACTTTTGAGCATTATGTAAACGGCTGGGAGCCGGTGGGCCCGAGAAGCACCGCAGGAAGCGCCGGTGGGCCCGAGAAGCGCCGCGGGAAGCGCTGCAGGATGGCGGTCGGGAAGCGCCGGCGGGCCCGAGAAGCGCCACGGGAGAAAGCTGCGGGATGCGCTGCGATGGCCGGCTCGGAGGGGGGAGCATTAAATAGTGGAAATTGGGAAAGGGAGTTGTTTGAACAAAATCAAATTTTGTTCTTCTATGTAAAGCGACGTTTAGATTGTAAATATCTTATATTAAGTTGGAAATTTACAGCTTTCAGAATATCGATAGTTGTGGGGTGGGGGAACAGTGAATTAACCAAATGCTACTATGTGCATACTGCTGCTACTACTATGCGCGTTTTAAATAATAATCTAAATTTTAAAAACAGTAGGGATGATTTGAACACTTTGAAAATAAGCTATTTTTTCATTTATAGGAAAATGAGCCATTGGTACCATATTCATTGTCACCATCATCATCAGTTGGAGAAGGAGAGGACATCTCCAACAATTCATTGGAAATACCGTCGTCGTCGTTAAATATTGATGAGTTTTTAGTTGATTATTTTAATGTAGATAATAGCGCAGTTGAGCAGGGAGACTTACCTTTGCTAAGTCGAAACACACTACATCTTTTGGACGATTTTACAAATGAATTAACTGGGAACCCTCCTCCTCCTCCTCCAGCCTCCGATACCCTAACGAATCCACTTCAAACAACTGAAGTGGAGCATACCCCAAATATTGTTGAACAACTTGGGGGAGGGAGTGTTGCTGATATACAAGAGGGGGAGGGGGCTAATGTCCAATTTACACCATTTCCCGAATTTCAGCTGTCCAACACAATTTTAAATGCAATAGTTGTTTACACTGTGACTTTTGGGGACCCGTTTAATTCACTTGAGGTATCCAAAAAGCTGTAAAGTATAGTTGTGGGTGAAAAAGATAAGTACTTCAAGTTGTAAAATGGGTTTAGGAGGGACATTAAGAAAAAAACTTGCTCTGAAATGGTCTTTGAAAATTATTAAAAAATGGAGAGGGGACCCTTTGGGAGCCCGGGGGGCCCTTTGGGGGGCCGGGTGGTCCTTTGGGGTGCCGGGGGGCCCCTTCGGGGTTGTGATGGGGGATCGGAACCCTTTGGGGTTGGGGTAGAGGACCTCACGACACTGTTCAAATGGAACTTGTGTATTATAACGACCACAGAGTTTCACCCTCAAATTCTCTTCTAAAACATCTTCTAAAATCATCTTTTAAAATGCATCTAACTGTTTCACCGAAATAATTCCCTAAAATGTCTAAAACGGTTTCGCCCAAATAACCCCTAAACGTAATTTCATCGTGTTCCCTTTGTTTTTGGCATCTCTGCGCTGTCACATTTGAAATTACTAAGAAACCTTTTCCCGCGTTAAACTCTTTATCTCTAAGATCAAAACATTCGCCGGAGTTACAATTAACCTTGCCTTCACCTGTCAGATATTAATAAACTTTGCCCCGGAAACAATTCTGGTCGAACTCCAAAGATACTAATAAACTTCGTCCCGGAGACAATTCTCCTTGGAAACAATAAATTAATTCCCCTTTCGTGAATCAATAATTCCCCTTAGAAACAACAAATTAATTCCCCTTTCGTGTCAAATCAATCAACCATGACATCATCTGTCACACGTGATCTAACTGTTTCCTATTCCTGGAAACTCTTAACATTCGCTCCTAGCATGCACTTGGCCAAAACAACAACAACATCAAATACATCGACATGTTGGAAATTTAGGTCATTGACTCCGGTACCCGTTAGACTCAGTAATCCTGAAAACATCCATCAAAGTGAGAAAGTTCCTCTTTTTCCATTCTCACTGACAAAAACCATAAAACATCCATAAATTGCTGTTGACATCCATGAAAAACATCAAATAAATTGACCAACACACATAACCGTCCAAGAAACATCCATAAAAGTGAGAAAATTCCTGTTTTTTCAAGTGAGAAAAATTCTGTTTTTTCATTCTCAGTGAGAAAACCATAAACCACGTGGTTCTGTTCGGAGTAGCACCCCCCTTTCTACTGAGGGGGTGAACTCCCTCCGTATACGTCATAATTTCTGTTCGTTTTAAGTTTCGATGTTGCTCCTTACTTTCAGTTGAAAAAGTTTTAATTTAATTTCCGATCGTTTTCTAAATAATACTGGAAAAACCGGCGCCCCTTCATGAAAAATTATCTTCCTCCTTTAAATTCCACCATAGAAAGATCCTCCCACATAATCCCCTCCCCTGAACCCCCACCAGAAAAAATCCCCCCTGAAAACAACAGTAAACTTCCTAACAACCAATACTATATGTAAACAATAGGCAAAGTTCATAACTTGCAGCCCTTCCCCCGAGGATTCTAGGGGACCAAGTCGTCCAAAGAGACACAGTTATTAGATTTTTCGACTATGCTGAACAAAATAGCTATATCAAAATTTGGATTCAGTGACTTTGGGGAAAAATGAGCGTGGGAGGGGGCCTAGTTGTCCTCTAATTTTTTGGTCCCTTAAAAAGGGCACTAGAACTTTTAATTTCCGTTCGTATGAGCCTTCTCGCGACATTCTAGGACCACTGGGTTAATACGATCACCCCTGAAAAAAAAAATGTATCCGTGATCTTTCTGCCGGCAAAAACTACAAAATTCCACACTTTTTGCAGATAAGAGAATGAAACCTCTACAGTAGGGTTCTCTGATACGCTGAATTTGATGATGTGATTTTAATTAACATTCTATGATTTTTAGGGGATATTTCCCCCTTTTTCCGAAAATAAGGCAAATTTTCTCAGCCTCATAACTTTTGATGGATAAGACTAAACTTGATGAAACCTATATATTTAAAATCTGCATAAAAATCAGATTTTTTAGTTTCAGTTACTATTGAGCCGGGTCGCTCCTTACTTACAGTTCGTTACTACGAACTGTTTGATCAAAAACGAGGAGTCTCCATAAGAATTTGGAAACACTTGACCAAAGCATCCGTTGGGAAATTCCTGCTCCCTCCAATCTAAAAACGCGGGAGGGGGCTATTTAACCTCTTAGTCTAGATTTTTGCTTTTCCTTCTAAGATTTTTTTTTTACGAACGTGCCCACATAGGGTACCAAACATGAGTGTTCCCACGAATCCAAGGACTACACGGCCGGCCTAATTCTGCATAGCCAGACTTATTAAGTTTCACATTACCATTGAAACTATCTTGTCCCAAAAGTTATTCTGCACTTTTAGCACCTCTGGTCCTTTTTTTATGCTCAACACGGTCCATTCAAAAAAGTACTGACAATAATACCTAAAGACCATACTAAGTAGGGTCCCTACAGACATTAAATTCATGCTGGACACAGTATTTTATAATGTACTTTTTAAAATTCACCTTTGAGCGTAAAAAGTTTCCATATTTGGGTAAAAAGAAAGATTACTCTACATCACAGTAAATCTTTATTTGAGTTTGGAGACAGGTAATTTCACACCATATTAGGAGAATTTGATGGATGCATTCAAGTTCAAACCTGTCAAATTCAATGCCTTTAGCTAACGGAAAGCTAGTTTTAAATGACTGTAAATCACAGGCTAGAACTCTAGGATATGCAAAAACAAGTAAGCCTGCATCCACATATTTCATTAAATTGTTCTACATTTACAACTGCCCTTCAAGCATTGACAAAAAGTAGCACGGCCTGTGTGATTAAGCACATTTTGGTTCTTTAGCTAATCATGTATGCCTGTCTAACCCGTCAGTTTCTTGGCTATTAAGAAAAAAACATGTTTTTGGCATGTAAATTAGACATCAGGCATTTACAGCAGTAAGATACTTATTAGTGATTTATTCCTTGTCGCCTAATGCGCACTGCTACCACGATAAAAAGAAAAACAAGCTTTGCGATTAACCACTTCTTTAACTGACGTTTTACTTGAGGGACAATTTTTAACTGAGTATGTATATCTTGCGCGATTAACATGTCCGTTTTTTGTTTACTTAGAAATAAATAATGATACATATTTAATCACGTTCAACCTTCATATTTTTGACATCCGTTATCGTGTTATGGTTGCCATTATAAGCTACCACTTAGTAAGGAATATCCCATAATTACTGAAAAAGGTGTGTCATATCCCAATAATGTAAAGTCTTTTGTGCAAAAGTAGCAGTGTATGTTTTGCAGCAAAGTTTACGTCCAGCATCCCAATTGCCATATGATTGGGCAATAGCTGTAATATTTGACAGGTCATCCCACGCGCATCAGAGAGCCAGTATATATAATAGCGAAATAAGGAGTCATTAAGGCCTATCAGATCAACTATCACTTATCATCAAGAGGCATCACCTTAAGCTCCTTAGCTACAATTTGTGTCGTCTTCAAGGCACGGCATGTTGAAACATCTAAGTATGTGAGTCAGCAGCCTCCTTGGAACAGAAACTGGGTAAAAAAAAAAATCTGACAAAAATTTCTGAAGAATTTGGAGCCATAGAAGTAGTCCCCGACGCCACGCCGCTTCTCTTTTCGGCGACGAATAGCTGGAGCAATGAGAGATGGCGGCGCCGGGAATTGGTGCGCTGCCGGTTGACGCCGATTTTTGCTATTAGGAAGGAGTTTCAAATCTATTCAAGACACAACAAGCGAGGTATCGTTCAAATAAAAACAAAACTCAATAATCGGTAGGATCAAAATTATTTTTTTTTCACATTTTTTAATCTCTCGCTTTTCAATAAACGGTAGCGGTCGCTGGTCTCCGTGTTCGTGTTTTCATGATGCTTGTCATTGCGCTCAATGAAACCCATTTTCAGTAGCCCATGTTTGACGCGCAATGGGCCTTATTCATCTTTTGTTTTCGGGATGTACTTTTGAGGGAAGAAACTCTAAAGTTTGGAAATTGAAAATTAAAAGACTCGCTACAGGTTTGTTTCAGAGAAAAGGTTTCTTTAGGATTTCTGCTTTAATTTGCTAGAAGCTCTTTTAAGTTTTTTAAAGCCGATATTACGTTTTTTTTTTCTGACAAAGTTTAAATTTCGCGCCAAAAGCAAAGATGAATACCGCATATTGATGCGCCTCATACTTGGTCTTAGTCCTAGACTGTTGAATCTCCTATTGATCCATGTCAAGACATAGCATAGCAGGCCAATGAAAACGTGTTTCAATGAAAAATGGACATGGCGCGCTGCCAAAACAGTTTTTTTTTACTGAAATGGATATGGACAAATAATATGTATGCAATTTATTTTGTATTAAATAGAAATAAAAAAGAACGGTGATCATTTTTATAGCTGGACTAGAATCCTGCATCAGGTTGTAACTGTCATGGACGAACTGCAGCTGGTTGATTCTCATTGGAGCAATTGAAGATATTTTAGCAGTAACAGACTCGTCGTTGAGAAACGATGCTCGGCTGTCGCGCTCGTGATAGGCAAGCGAAGAGCCATTCGTGCAAAAGCTGCCACCACAGGGATGTGATCTCTTTGATTCTTCCAGAACGCAATGCACGGATTTTCATTTGAAGACCTATTTTCCTCCAAGTACCCATTTAGAGCTGGGTCGACTCTGGCTGAGCTTACAGGGTCACACCATTGACCACCGTCCCATACCATCCCAAACCTATTAGCTCTTGATGCTTCAATTGTTAAAGTTTGGTACAAGTCGACTTGCTTTCTACCAGCTTCATTACATATATAGCCAATTGCATATTGGCATATGGTATGCCCGAAAATCTCAAGCTCCTAGCCTGAGAGGAGATTGTTAAATACTTAATAAGAAGGAGTGAAACTCATACAAATCAAAAACAAGAAGAACAATAGGGAATTCTTTTCGAAAGACAAAGGAATTCTGTATCTGAATGAATATTTCGATCCTATGTCCAAGGGCCGTCCTCAGCAAAACATAAATATAGCCTATAAAAGAAAAACAAACTTACATTAAAATACGACCATTAAAATTAGTCCTAGTTTAACTATGTTGAAGTAAGGATGCTGGGACTGTTTTGATTTTTTTTTTTTTTTTACTTTTAATGGTCGTATTTTATGGTATGGTACGATTATGGTACGGTCTATGGTAATGATCGAGAAGTAAATTTGAGCAAAACTTGTTCACAGTAAGCTAGACTCTAAAAAAAGATTTTATACACAATATATACATTAAAATAAATCAATTTTGACGTTTATTCCAAATATTGTAGTTTGTTAGCCTTGGAGTTTTTTTCGACATTACTAATCTATAAAAAGGGGAACAACCCAAAGAGGGTTTGGTCTTGATGAAAATCAAAGAATCAAATCTAAAGCCATCAAAAGAAAATTCGGAGGTATCCAATGATTTTAGAACCCAAAGGACATACTGCCGCTCGGTGTCATACTTCGTCCCAAAGTACATAGCCAGTCTCTATAAAGAGAATAATCTTTATAGATAATAAGTTGAAGGCATCATTTTCATTGGTGAACGTTTATTTTGCATAGTAACACATCAGCTTTTAACGTTGGTTAGAAAATCTTTCTAGGGAGAAAAGTCAAGTAATTTTGTTCTATACATACGTTTAGAGAATGAGGGGGTAGCTTCTAACCATAATTAAGTAAATATTTAGCAATAATTACAATTTAAAATTTAATATCAAAAATATGAATAGCTTAAACTTTTTTTGAACACAAACAAAATATGAACTATGGATTGAGCAAGTTGAAAACTAGATCAAAATGAGGAGAAAATTAATAACAATATATATTATATATATATAAATATTATATATCTTTTTATATATACTATCTTTATAAACGAGCAATAACTGTATATGTATGTATTTATTTATGTTTTTTTTTCCCGAAAATGGCTTCATATTTTTTTGGGAAAATTGGCATCCTGGTATATTCTGGCCTAAAAAAACGATTTAGACAGGTCAGAAGTTTGAGAAAGTTCTTTAAGAGCCTTGTGTTAAAGTTATTATGTAATTGCAAAAATATTTGTATATGTTTTAATAAGGGATTACACCAATTCAAAAATCTTAAAAAAGAAAACCAAAAGTTTGGAGCTTAGTAGATAATTGGCGCTAGAAATCGGACTTGCTTCAATAATCAAATATTTTTGAAAAGACACTGTATTTCCCATTTTTTCGGGAAAAATTTATACCCTGGGATAATCTGCCCCCCCCCCCAAAAAAAACGATCTATATTACATCAGTATTGCAATAATGTTGTCACAATTGTCACATTTATGTGGAAAAACTGAAGATTTTCATGCATGGAGAAGTTTACATTAAATTGGTAAAGAGCAAAAAACTAGTGATTGCAAAAATATTTGTATATATTTTGACAAGGGATTACAACAATTCAAAAGCCTTAAAAATAAAAGCCAAAAGTTTCAAGCTTAGTGGAAATCGCTGTTAGAAATCGAACTTGCTTGAATAATCAAATAATGTCTTTGAAAAGACCGTAGTATGAAAAGACATTAAATTTCTTAAAGAGGAAAATACTGGCAATAGCAAAAATATTTGTATATATTTTGACAAGGGATTACAACAATTCAAAAGCCTTAAAAATAAAAGCCAAAAGTTTCAAGCTTAGTGGAAATCGCTGTTAGAAATCGAACTTGCTTGAATAATCAAATAATGTCTTTGAAAAGACCGTAGTATGAAAAGACATTAAATTTCTTAAAGAGGAAAATACTGGCAATAGCAAAAATATATGCATATATTTTGACAAGGGATTACAACAATTCAAAAACCTTAAAAAAGAAAACCAAAAGTTTGAAGCTTAGTAGAAATCGTTCTTAGAAATCGGACTTGCTTGAATAGTCAAATAACTGTGGTTAGAAGACAAGCGACAATGAGAATCCATATATAGAAGCCTGCCACGTGCCGGGTGCCAGGGTCCGATAATACACACGTGCCGGGTGCCAGGGTCCGATGAATATACATATATATATATATATATATATATATATATATATATATATATATATATATATATATATATATATATATATATATATATATATATATATATATATATATATAATAAATGGAGGGCAACTAGGCCCCCTCCCACGCTAACTTTTTTCACAAAGTCATCCGATCAAAATTTTAAGATAGCCATTTTGTTCAGCATGGTCGAAAATATGATAACAATGTCTTTTAGGATGACTTAATCCCCCGAAGTCCCCGGGGGAAGGGCTGAAAGTAATGAACTTTACCCAATGTTAACATAAAGTATTGGTTATTGGAAAGTATACAGACGTTTTCAGGGGGGATTTTTTCTGGTAGGTCGGGGGGTCGGGGATTACATAGTAGGATCGGGTCATGAAGGAAGGGACATTGCTATGAAAGGGGGGGGGCGGATTTCCCAGCATTTTTAAAGAAAAATATCAGAAATTAAATTTAAATAAAAAAAGTTTCTCAACTGAAAGTAATGAGCAACATCAAAACTTAAAACGAACAGAAAATATTACGTATATGATTGGGTTCACCCCCTATTCAATACCTCGCTCTTTAAGCCAAAGATTTTTAGTACTTTCATAAGAGCTATTTATTCTAATTAACGGCCATTGTGATTAAAGGGCCATTTTTAAAGAATTGGAACAAAATTTGAACTTTAGCTTAAAGAGCAAGGTATTGACTAAGGGCCGAACCCCCTAATAGACGTATTAAAAATCTATGAATATAGATTTAATTCGTAAGTTACGTATATTTATTACTAATAAAAACGCTCGTAAGTAAAATTAAACAAGTTTCGAGAAAACCATTTAACCAAATAAAAGTAAAATTAATATACAAATTTTGTTTTAACTATTCATTTACGGTGAGCCAAAACCAAAACCTGCATTTATTCAAAACCTTTGAAAAATTAAATAAAAAAACATGTTTTTTTAACTGAAAGTAAGGACCGACTTTAAAACTTAAAAAGAACAGAAATTATTCCGTATATGTCAGGGGCTGCCCCCTCCTCAACGCCTCGCTCTTTACGGTAAAGTTTGAAATTCTCACAACTCTAGTCTTTTAAACAATAAAAAACTTTAGCATAAAGAGCAAGGCGTTGAGGAGGGGACAGCCCCTTTCATATACGGAATAATTTCTGTTCATTTTAAGTTTTAACGTCGTTCCTTACTTTCAGTTAAAAAAAACTGTTTTTTTTAATTTAATAAATGAACAATCATCTACATTTGAGATTAAATCTCAGTAATGCACATCTCAGTAAAGCACAGGTAAAATATTAGTAGAAAGAGCAGGGCGTGGACTATGTGGCAGGCCTTCCTATTTCGGGCAATCGAGAGCAAAGGTAACATGAATATAGTATTCTGTAATTGTCTAAAATATAAAAAACACTCGAGAACTTGTTTTGCGAATACCCGGTTTTTCACGCTGTCTATACCAGACAATAGCCATCGGCTTGTCGGGAAACCACGTTAGTCTATAGCTTTTTTTAATTAAATATGTAGTCGGTATTTTGGTTAGGTTAGTCTATTTTAAGTTACGTGCTCTGGGCGGCCCCCCTTCCATAATTTTTTGCGGTAGTTTTCATAATTTTTTTGCTAAAGTATTGTATTTTCATCATATTTTGTTTTATTTCATTAGCATAGACACTTCACTTCTCGAATGCGTTTTATATAATAGACAAGTACCTCATATTCTTTAGACTTACCGATTGGCGTAACTGTAGTTGTCCTTATTCTTCTACCACCAAATGGTCTTCCACCCAATCGTGTTCCGTTAGCGGCTATCGCTTTGCGCCTCCTTCCGAATCCCTAAAACAATATTGAAAAATTTTTTAGAAACTTCTAGAGGAGCTGAGCCAGTTAGGCCTTTTCTACACTAGCATTTATTTTCCAGCCCTTTGATAATGGCTCACAGCAAAATTAAGTTGATAGCAGTTATATCTGCCTAAGCTTTTTGCCAGGTCTCTACATTGGTGAGATTCAGGTGTTTGTTCACTCTGAATGACTCTGCAAGAACGTCAAGTCCTTTGAATTACAATTACAACTAATAATCAGGATTGCCACCTAGGTCAGTTCCTAAAATGCCACAATTGCCCAAATGTGCGTACTACACAGCGATTTTCAATGCTACAGTAAAAAAATTGCGCGTGCCGCGACTTGCGGCGCGTTACACGCATGGTCCGTTTAAGTGTACTTTGATTAGTTTTAGATCAATTTTTTAATTTTTTTTATGTCTAGTTATTTTGAACTTAGCGCCAATCTTTCGAAACGAACACGGCAAAAAGGCTGTTCTGGTTATATCAAACTTAGCACCAATCTTTCGAAACAAACGCGGCAAAAAGGCGGTCGGCGCTTTTTGTTAATTCCTCTGCTCTTTTTCAATACACTCATTATTTCGTCAAAAGACAAAAAGAAAAGATTGAAGCACGAAATTTGGTCATTCAATGTAGCACGTGCTACAGAGCTACACATGATGAAATAGTGATAAAATGACCCTTTAATGCTACAGGTGGCAACCCTGCTAATAATATGCTGGGTGAGTGTTGCGGAGACTGTTGCCACAGTCTCTACAGCATGTGTCTGTTGTCTTACCCCGATGTGCTGTCGAGCGACAAACAAATGCGTTGATTCGAATCCCAAGGTTAGGATTTTTAAGCGGATAGATGAGAAAAGTGCGCAGGAACCCACTTTGATGGGAGAGGCACATTACAGGCTTGGAGGAAAACTAAAATAAATAGCAAAAACTGATGAAGACGAAAGGGAAATATAGGTATAGTTGCAAAAGCGGGAATGCAGTGAAGCCCCTTCCCCGTGCGCACACGGCTCTAAATAATATGGTTTTTAGTACCTCACTTGGTCAAGCACAAATAAATATATCCTTTCCAAAATCACCCGTAGATTTTCAAGGATCAACCCAGGGAAACCAAACTTACCCTGGGATTTGATTTCCAAAGTGGAAGGGTTTGTATTTAGGTCTTTTCCATTGACGAACCCTTGAAACAAGATTCAGGATTGTCAGTCAAATAAATAGGTAAATAAAACTGTATTGTCGAATTGCAGACTTTGGAACACCAAAATTTATATGCCCGATCCACGACCAGGCAAAATCCAACTTCTCAATATTTTTTTCGAGCTAAGTTGTCGAATTCACAATCTAGGCAATGAGCTCAATATCCCGACTGTCAGTTGAACAGCATTTTCATGATCTAGACTGCCAGGGGAATGGTATCTTTGCAACCAAAAATATAGATCTGCAATCCGGTTTGTCGGTGGAAAATGTCTTACTTACGGAGTTCCCTAGAACCAACTGTTTATTCATTCTGGCTACCAAATTTTCTTATATTTTCCTCGACAAGTTTCATGTGTCATAGAAAATGTGATATTGGTGACTTAGCGAAGTCTGATTTAATAGCATCATTTACCTTTAATGTAGAATCAAATATTCTTTCAACGCCCTTTGTGTCCCGGCCACCTCTACCACACAATATGACATCGGATGAAAATTTCACAACTATTTTAATCCGAACGCTTGTAACGTAAAAAACAGACTTCAGACAAAATATTGTACGTCCAGTCCTCGGGATGGGAATGCTAAAACCTACCTTGCACAAATAAAAACTCGCACAAATATTTTGGTCGGTAATAACTATTGATCCTGAGCCAGCCCCCCTCTCCCCCCCCCCCGGATGAGTAATAAATACAGCCATGTTGCATCTCTTTTCACTCGTAATTATTCACTCGTAGTTGTCTCCCTAAAGATATTTTAGGGAGACAACTTAAACGACCATGTGATTCTACTAAATCAATACGGCTAATAATGTTTGATTTCCGACTACGTTGGTAATTAAAAGATTTTAAGCTAGTAATTACATATATGGATCAAAATTAGCGAAGGATAATTTGATAGAAACTATTTTGGGTCGGTATGATGGAGGGCTAAAGTGAGATCCTGCTGTCCATCCCACTTCCTCTGCCCGAACTTCGCAGATTTTGACCAATTTCCAGTTACATACTGAGCATAATATTGCAATACAGAAGTCCAAAAGGGAACACGGTAATAAAACATTTCACAACTATATTCCATCTTCGCCAAAGTTTACATTTAAAGGCTGGACATTAAAGCGTTCATATTTAGGGCTAAAAGTCACTAGTTTAAAAATGAGGCTGATATTGTGATTTGATTATTTTAAAAATAAAACAGTGTAAGTGGCCTACGTTGGTTTTCATTCCATTACAAGTTCTATCGATGAATTCATGAACTTTCAGGACTTAAGCAGAGTTGTGTTCTATACCCCTTTGTATGGATCATCTTGATGGACTTTGTCTTAAAAGACACAGGAAAGGCAATGGGAGAACACAGAATCAAATGGGGAAGAAAAACTGTCCTAGACTTAGATTATGTTGATGATTTGAGCATCCTAGATGAAAGTGTGAGCAAATTGAATAAACTTTTTATGGTTTGGCGACTTCAGGGTGCTAGAACAGGTTTGAATATTAATGTTAAAAAGACTGAGTCGCTAAGGGTAGGAATAAGTGAAGCTTAGAAGGTGACGTTGGGTAACGAAAAGATTGATCAAGTGGACAGCTTCACTTACCTTGGTAGTATCATTAGTAAAGAAGTTGGGAGCAGTGAAAATGGTAAAAGTAGAACAGCCAAGGCCCAGGGTGTTTTTTAAGAGTTGAAAAAACTTTGAAAGAATAGGAAGATAAGTCTGCGAACCAAGATTAAAATATCGGAAGATACAGTGATGGCAGTGGTCAAATGTGGTTCTGAAGCATTGGCGCTCTGAAAAACGGACGAATATATGCTAGATGTGTTCCAGAGAAATTGCCTACGGATTGTTTTGGGTACCCGACTGACGGACCGTATTTCAAACAGTAGGCTGTACGAAAAGTGTGGTTCAATCCGCCTTCTATGGCTATAATGAGAGAAAGGTTTTTGATGGCAAGGGCACGTTCTGCGGGTGACAGATTGCTGAAGATTGTGCTTTTCGGCCAGCAATCTAAGGCTAAACGGAAAGCAGGTCGTCCACGGTCGGGGTGGGAAGACGTCATAAAGAAAGATTTAAGGGAAATGGGAACTACCTGAGAGTGTGTAAAGAGGGAGGCTTTGAATAGATTAGGATGAGGAGAAGCGTGGATAGCTGTGTTGGCCTCAAACGGCTTGGTGCTGCGGGGAGTTGTTAGTAGAAGTAGCTAATAATTCAAATACAAAAATCTATAAACAAAACATGGTAAGAATATTTTTAAAATAAATGTCTTTAGAGCCAAATTCTGGTATTGTAGGGTTATTGAAGTCACTAATTTCAAGCATGAGTATGAAAAGGGAACTTGATTGTGGTAAAGCATAACACAGTAATATCACTCCAATTAAGCGTCACTCACTAACTGTACGCAGTACCCAGCATTAAATCCAAACCATCAGCCGTATTTTTAAATATCGTATTATTCCGAATTTATAATTTGGAGCAGGAAATCCAACCACGGATACCCATGTTCGTTATAATCTGTGCTGCCACAACTCTTACGATGACTAATTCTACTAAAGAATGAGAAAAATGTTTCACGCTAATTATGGCAGAATACCCAAATCTTGGGAGAAAATGATGACACACAATTTTTATCACAGATAATAGTGCTACCTGGAGAGTCTAATTACAATTCTAATTGCAGATAATGTATTTTGGCAGTTTGAAGGGTTAGAACTCATATATGGTGTTGAACTGAACTTGCCATGGCTATCGAAAAACAAAACTATACATGATTTAAATTGTGCTAAAAGCAGTTCTGCAACAAAAGCGTCATTCGAAGCCAAATGGCGTCTATATATGGCGGTATTATATTTGATTCTAGATTCATTTTTGGCCAAGAGGGAGGTAGTGGAATTAAAAGTTCCGATTTCTCATCCAATTATAAATTAATAATATACAAGATATCAGGAAGGTGTAAAAGAGGTGGAGGGGGCTTTTCCCACCCTTTTCCCTCCCAGATATCAAAATATTTTTAATATTGCTCCAATAATTTTCCTTTCAAATAGGTTTTGCGTTGTCTTATAAACACAAACGAAATAATTCTTAGCTTTAGGCCCTCCCAAGAAAACAGAATGATATTAGAAACCCTACTGGCATATTGGTACACCTCCTTCATGATACACCTCACCTTTTTAGAGTATTATACCGTTTTGGTTGGTTGGTTGGCACATAGTAGCACCATCTTGTTTAGCGCAAGGGATATGCCGAAATTTGCTTATTTCTGGAGTTTTTTTTCAATTTATACTTTTTCTACGAAGTTCCCTCTCTAAATAAAGTTGCGCGAATGAGCCTGATACACGACGCCCTTTAGACTTAGCTATGTTAATTTTAGTTCCATTGAAGCCATGCTAGTTAGAAAACATGCTTCATAGTTTTGCTGCAAGCAACTTCGTCAGACACCTTGAACCTTTCAACAATACCAACTACAAGATCATTTTGTTTTAATAATTCTAATTTTATAAATATCAATAAGGGATAATACTTTTCCATTTTTTTACTCAAGCTCCGTCAACTACAACTTAAAGTATGCTTTTTAGTCTTAACTTTATATAAAGTTCAAATTAGACATTGATAATGAAAATAAAAAGACCAAAGCTTACAATAGGTAAAAAGGGGTCACAAGCTCCTTTCAAATATCAATTCTATGAGCAAATATTATAGTATAATATTTGTAGTGGACAGGCGTTAAAAGATACTAGGCGATTTCTGCCATCTTAAGTTGCTAGTCTCTATACTCATTTAATTCCTACTCGTTTTTATGCAAAAACTACACAGAGAAGAGGAATGGGTAAGAAGAGAATTGTCATTCCGAATTGGTCCAAATTATCTCACAAAAATTGTGACCTTTTTAATCTTTTCGTCCTCTTTAAGAATCGTATCTGTCTGCATCTACGCTCAGGCACATTTTTGGGTCTCCGATTACCTTCAAATGGCTCGCAGCACTGATAGACTATTGAACCTTTACTCTATCCCAATCTACCTTAGTTATGCCTTAGTTTTCAATTTGACCACCTTGGTGGAAAACTTGAGACCTAAGCCCTGGCTAATTGGAGTAAAGCCAAGACAGATGGTCTCTGTGAGAAGCAAAGCTGGCATAAACCTTTTTTAGAGTTGTATAGAAATCAGCAATTTCCCCTGTCATCTATCATCCATCCTAGGGCAGAACTTAAGTAATGAGAATGCTGCTTTTTTTAAAACAAAATTGATCGAAGCCATTTTCAAATAAACAAAAGATTTTTCAGTATTGCTTTTGAATTTCAAAAAAGAGCAGACACAGTTTCAAGGCGAATGACGGTTGAAATAATTTACTATAATGTCTGTGATTGAAGGTATGAAAAATTTGTACTGCACAAGCATGTTTTGCTTTTATATTTGAACTTGAACAGACAGTTTCTGTCACGAAAACAGTAAGGGAACTATGCCGCAATAGATTACTGTTAAGCAGCCTACTGACTTGCGTTCATCCCCCTAAGATGGGAAATATTACTGGAATGGAAACCAGTAATGTGGAACGATTGGTTTGCATTTCAATAAAGCCAAGATGGTTTTCTAACTTTCAGAAGCTACGAAGAAAATTCAAAATTATCTTTTGAAAGGTAATATATTGCCTCGTCTATTTCAAATTTAAAAACTTATTTTAGCAAAATAAAAGTAACTCTGGGCCTTGAGTCAGTCAACGCAGGAAAAATTCTGGGATCAAGATGCTATGAAAAAATTGGGATAAATGTATCCCATCCACTGCATCCCCTAGATGGGGACCTAGAAGGCAAATACATTTTATCCCCTCCCTTAAATTTTCTCGAATTGATGCCACTGGGAATATGAAAGGAATAAAGAACATTCCAACGAAGGAAAATTTATCAAAGGGCATTTATTGGAAAATTGAAAAAGTTTATCGAAAAAGCTGCGTCTGTTGCGCATTTTATTAAAAATAATAACTTGGTCAACGTACTCCAAATTTGGTACAATTCTTTGCTTAATTTTGTTTCCTTCAGTTTCAAAGTCTTTTTGGTGATTTTAAAATTGATAGTTTCCCAGTAAATTTTATATTGCAATTTTCTTTTACATATTCTGATTTATCTGCAAAAAGAAAAATATGCAAACTTATAATCTATTTATTGGCTTACTAAACAATATCTTTATTTTACATACTGACCCTTCATAAGCTTTTATCTAAAGATGTGATTTAAAGAAGAATTTCATGAACTCTTTCTGATATATGACAACCATTTTGTCCGTTTTACCAAAATTTCCCAAACTCTTTTCAAGGAGTTGCAAAGTGCATGTTGAAGGTACTTCTTACTTCTAATTTTTTTTTTACTTTCAATTCTGCCTCCTCTGCGTCTGACCTGCGCACGAAGTGACCTGATCTGTAACTCCATAACTCCTCTCATCAGTATTTTTATTTTACAATTATTTGACTTGAGTTTAGGAAAAGAAAAGAGCTCGCATCTCCTTAGAATCCTGAAATTTTCATAGACTGTAGTTATTACTTAAAAAAGATCTTCTTTTTTTTAAACTAAAGGTCATAAATGCCTTTCTTGAAGCAGATGCCAGATTGGAACTGCTAATGTACGCTGTAAAAAAACAAAAAACGAACGGATGTTTCTTATTTTTTATATCATTACAACCTTTTCTCGTGGCTATAAGAATGTATTTTACCGTTAGATACAAGTTGATGGTTCATTTTATTTGACCAATTACAGTCACCAAAATCGTTTAAAACACATATGATAGCGTTAATCTGGAATTTTTAAAGTAGTTTTTTTAACCATATTTTTCGTTTAAATCTCACACGTGCGACAAAAATGAATATTTATAAGTAAATTCTTGAGTCAGATCAATGTTGTAAAAAGTCATTCCCATAATGTCCGTTATATGATTTTTAAGGATAAAGCAAAACAGAATAATTCTTAAGCATTAATGAACTAGGGCACAGAAGCTAATGTAAAATCAGTTTATCTATAAATAGGTTACAGCTGCCGATCAATTGTTAACTTCGAAATTAAAGGCATATGGAGTGCACGAATATATAATAGCTTGGATAAAAGCCTTTCTAATTAGAAGGACTCAGAAGACGAGGACATACAACTGTGATGGAAATGCTGTCTATTCTGAACTGCTACCTGTCATAAGTAGAATGCCACAGGTTACCATCTCGGGGCCCACATTATTCAGCATGTACATAAACGACTATAAAACGAACCTAATGAATCCTTTGACGCTATATTATGATGACTGCAAGCTCCTACGACTGACCCAAAATGACCTAAATTAGTCAAATTTGCAAGAAAATCTAAATGAACTATCAAAATGGTCATTGGACTGGTTTCTCCAGTTCAATCCCTCAAAATGAACAGTTCTGCATTTGGGACGCAACAATCCAAAGCGTTCATATCGGATAGGATATGCTCAGCTTGAGGCAGTCACTGAGGAGAAGGACCTCGAGGTCATTACTGACAATGAGTTTCAATTTCACTGCCACAAACAAGCTCAATTTCCAAAAGCGAACCGCGCCCTTGGCTTATAAAACGAACATTCACCACCAGAAAGCCATGTCTAATTATGAAACTATGTGAAGCCATGGTCCATCCTCACCTGGAATTTGGCATGACCCTAGCTTCTCCCCACTGTAAGATGGACGTGAAAGTACTTGAGAGTGTTCAAAGAAAGGTGACAAAGCTTATCCCTGCATTGCAAAACAAATCCTACGAGGAACGTCGCAATTCAATCAAACTCCCTACTTTAGAATACTGGAGGAAAAGAGGAGACGTATTAACAAGTTGTAAGTTGCTAGAAAAGGACCTCTTAAGCCATGTTTTTCCCCATCCCTCTCAACCAACACAAGAGGGCACAACAAGAAGCTGCAGGCCGTCCATTGCATCAAGCGAGAGCGCAAACAGTTCTTTTCAGTCCATTCTGTCACACTCTGGAACAGCCTATCTGTGACCACCGTCCAGACTCAAACCCTAGAAGCCTTCAAGAAAGGAGTCGATCAAGGTTGAACTAACGCTGAATTGAGGCTGAACTGGGATGTCAGATCATAACCTAGAATCACCGCCAGTGAGATTTTCTACAGGAGGCTCAACACCACCTTATCTCGCTCGACATGCAATTTAAGGTAATTTAAGGTAATTGCCTAATACATTAAGTACATACATAGACCAAAAAAAAATATTCAAATTTAAAATAATTAACACCTTATATCTTCTGGTCAGGATAGTCCCGTGGAAAGGACAGAAGAACAAAACTCCCTTGGCCCCAACCTCAAAGAAGTCCAGCTCGAGCTTTTTTTTTAGTTAAAATTCTCGTGAAAAATTAAATGTTTCTTCTCTTTAACTAATTGACAATCGAAGTGTTTGTTATTCCAGAATCCTTCCTGACTTCTGCTTTTCCGATTAATACAAAATTGAAAATCAAAAGGGACCTGCAGTCACAGAGTTTGCAAAAAAATTACACTAGAGCATATATTCAGCCCGAAAATGTAACTACATGAGAGGGACAGGAGAAAGTTAGGAGCAGCTCTGCGTACCCAGTGCCAACAGTCGCTACTATGACATATCATGTTAAATTGCATTGATACCGTCCTTGTGTAAAAAAAGGCAAGAGAAGATGGGGAAGAAAGTTGTCCTTCATTTATTTTTGAGAAAGAAAACAGAATTAGCTGTCTTTCCCTAATTATGAGATTTTGACTTTGCATGATTAATTTCTTAATCATTTGAAGTTACCCTCAGTATCCTATAATAAACTTAGGTCAATTGACATTGCACACTTCCGTCCACCTGACATGGTGGAGAGAGGGTAGCTAACAATTATCTGCCCCATTCCAAATACGTTAACTGGGGACTGTCAAAATGAACCTGATCCTAAAGCTAAATGAACTCAAACAAATCATGTTTCAAAGGGAGTGAGGCAATCTTTTATGTGATACAACCATAGGCTTCCAGTAGTTTCACCCCATCCCTTCCTACGAAATTTCATTGTTCCCGATGTACCAAAAAAAATTTGACATTCTACCACCTCCTTGGACCCATCTCAAAAAAATAAATTCAGCTTCTTTTCAATTTTTTTTTTAAGGTTTCATCATGAGCGTCAAGTTAGTGATTTTTCAGAAAACGGGGACTGTGGCTCACAATTTTGAATTTAATTGGATGGGGCTATTCAATATTAAGTTTTTTCAAATTTTTAAATTATTCAAAATATTTTTTTTTATAATAAATTGAGGTTCATTTTCCTGGGTCCTAACCCACTAGTTGGCATGTGCGGATGGCCGAGAAATCTCGTGGAGGCCCAAAATATGGGGATCATTTCGTTGCTCCTTCATAAAATCCCTGGCTAAATTAGAAGAAAGACAGGAATTAAGTTTTCCAGACAGCAAAATCGATTGCCAGAGTTTTTTTTTGTGCTAAATATATTTCCACAATCTCTGCGAAAAAACCAACAACATTTTCTCGACTAAATAAATTCCAGAACGACAGTGTTCCAGAACCATTAATATTTTATTGGTGTCATGTACGACTTTTCTAGCCCGATGAAAGCCAACACAACACTCTGTCAGGAAATTGGTTCAAATGTTTTGTTGATTAAGCTGTTAGGTTTCCTGAAGCTTTTTTTTTATAAATCTTCAATCAATGATTAAAAGAAAGTCAGTTATTAGCTACAGTGTGCCACTTTACATCTTATTATTTGACAATATCAAGACATTTCAATTAAATATGATAGTAAAAATTGGCATATAATGTGCCACATTTTAGTAATGTTTTCTAGGTTAAGAAATTGCAAGCATAGATTTCTAGAATGTGCAATAGCTCTTCCAATGGTGCATGTACCTTTCTTTTCCCATTTTTTCTTAAAAAAGAAAAAGGATAATAAAAAAAAATGTTCGGAGATTTCGCGTCACTAGATCGAGCTTCTTCGTTTATATATGATCTATAATTTTGTTGGTTCTTTACTTTGACTAAACTTTTTATCATATTAAAAAGTACATTTCCTGGCAATGCATATGTTTAATCTATCAGCAATAATATGAAGAACAGCTGTGAAAACAAAACTCTCTGCAGTCCATATAAAACATACTATGATATATTTCGTCCGTTTGATTTACGTCTCGTGTGATAATGTCCACAACCATATACACAATGAAAAAACTGATTTTCAAATGCTGTTGCAAGAAATGTTATGTTGAAAAGCTTAGAACTGTAGGTGACGAAGAAACAATTATTGTCTCAATCATGCATTCATAATAAATACAAGTGACAAATTTGTAAACTTATTTTCTCTGACAGAAGACAAAAAGAAGAATTTTCATTCCGGATAGTCTATTTTTCAGGTCCATTTCCATGGTTTACATTTCCCTTCAAGGTAAAATTGAGTATATATCCCTATGTAAACTTTTTTTTGCTAATCAAATTACACTTAAAGAAGAACACGGAATCAAATGGGGAAGGACAACTTTACTTGACTTAGATAATGCTGATAAATTAAGCATCCTAGATGAAAGTGTGAGCAAAATAAATGAACTTTTAGAGGTTTTGCGAGTTCAGGGTGCTAGAATAGGTTTGAAAATTAATACTAAGAAAACTTAGTCTCTAAGGCTAGGAATAAGTGAAGATGAAAAAGTGACGTCCGGTAACGAAAAGATCGATGAAATGGACAGCTTTACTTATCTTGGTAGTATCATAGGCAGCGCAATAGCGCTGCCTAAGTAAAAAATAGTGTTGGCACAATGTATTATTTATTTTTTGGTTTGTTTCTTTCTTTCTTTAAGACCAGGGCACTTCGCATAGAAGGAGTTATCATAGAAACTTCGAAAAAGGCTCATTCGATGGAAATTGGAAGGGCGTGTGCCTTTTTAATAACCGAAAGTGATTGGAAGGCAACTAACATCCCTTCCACGCCCACCATTCCTCCAAACACATCCAATCAAAATTTTGGGATAGCCATTTTGTTCAACGTAGCTGAAAGATCTGGAAATTACATCTTTGAGGAAGACACTCCCTCCACAGCTGTAAGTTATGCCCTGGGGGCATATAAGGTTTTTATAGAAAGCGTTGTCGTAAAAATTTCAGAAACGGACTCATTCAGTTGGAAAGTGAAAGGGCCAATGCCCTTTTTTGTAGTTGAAAGTGATTGGCGGGAAACTAAGCCCTCCCCCCCCCCCCTCTCACGCCCACAATTTCTCCAAACACATGCAATTATAATTTAAAGATATCCATTTTGTTCAACGTAGTTGAAACTTCTGTAAATTAGGTCGTTGAGGATGATAATCCCCTCAGAGCCCTCAGGATAGGGGTTGTAAGTTATGCCCTGGGGGAATATAAGGTTTTTTATAAAAAGCAATGTCGTAGAAACTTCAAAAAGAGTTCATTTGACTGGAAATTGAAAGGGCTAGTGCCCTTTTTAATAGTCAAAAGTGATTGGAGAGCAACTAACCCCCTCTCTCACGCCCACCATTTCTCGAAACACATCCAATCAAAATTTTGAGATAACCATTTTGTTCAACGTAGCTCAAAGTTCTGGAAATTATGTCTTTGAGGATGAAAAACCCCCATACTCCTTAGGGCAAGGGTTGTAAGTTATTCCCTAGGGATATATAAGGTTTTTATAGACAGCGCTGTCGCAGAAACTTCAAAAAGGGCTCATTCAATTAGAAATTGAAAGGACTAGTGCCCTTTTTAATCCTCGAAAGTGATTGCAGGGCAACTAACCCCCCTCTCACACCCACCATTTCCCCGAAAACATCCAATCGAAACATTGAGATAGCCATTTTGTTCAACGTAGTCGGAAGTTGTGGAAATTAAAAGGGCTAGTCAAATTAAAGGCCCCCACAGCCCTCAGGATAAGGGTTTTAAGTTATACCCTGGGGGCTTATAAGGTATTTATAGAAAGTTTTGTCGTAGAAACTTCAAAAAGGGCTCATTTGATTGGAAATTGAAATGGCTAGTGCCCGTTTTAATAGTCGAAAGTGATTGGAAGGCAACTAACCCCCCTCTCACGCCCACCATAGCCATTTTTTCAGCATAGTTGAAAGTTCTGGAAACTAGGTCTTTGAGAATGACACCCCCCCCGGCACCCCCCCCCCCCACACACACACACACAACCCTCGGTTGTAGGGTTGTAGGTTATGCCCAGGGGGCATGTAAGGTTTTGATAGAAAGGGTTGTCGTAGAAACTTCAAAAAGGGTTCATTCGATTGGAAATCGAAAGGGCTAGTGCCCTTTCTAACAGCAGAAAGTGATTGGTGGGCAACTTAAACCCCCCCCCCCCCCTCTCACGTCCACCCTTTCCCCAAGCACTTTCAATCATAATATTAAGATAGCCAATTTTTTTTCAACGTTGTTGAAAGTTCTGAAAATTAGGTATTTGAAGATGACAACACCGTCACAGCCCTCAGGGTAATGGTTTTTAGTTATGCCCTGGGGCATATAAGGATTTTATAGAAAGTGTTATTGTAGAAACTGTAAAGAGGACTCATTTGATTGGAAACTGAAAGGGCTAGTGCCCTTTTTAATGGTCGAAATTGATTGAAGGGCAAGAAACCCCCCTCTCTCGCCAACCATGTCCCCAAACACATCCCATCAAAATTTTGATATAGCCATTTTGTTCAACGTAGTTTAAAGTTCTGGAAATTATGTCTTTGAGGATGACAACCCCCTCGGAGCCCTCAGGGCAACGGTTGTAAATTATGCCCTGGGGGCATATAAGGTTTTGATAAAAATCTTTTTCGTAGACACTTTCCAAAAGGGCTCATTTCATTGGAAATTGAAAGGGCTAGTGCCCTTTTTAACAGTCGAAAGTGATTGGAGGGCAACTAACCCCCTCTCACGCCCACCTTTTCCCCCAAAAGATCCACTCAAAATTTCGAGATAGCCATTTTGTTCAAGTTAGTAGAAATTTCTGGAAATTATGTCTTTGAGGATGATAAACCCCCCACAGCCAGGGGCGGATCCAGGATTTTTTTTAAGGAGAGGGCGCAAAATAGGTTGATCCGATAAACTTGCGTTAGGAGCAAGTTTAATTAACGGAAACTTGCGTTAATATGGTATATTACACTACTTTAGACTACATTAGAGGGCGCGCACCCCCTCCCCCTGGATCCTCCACTGCGCACACCCCTTAGGACAAGGGTTGTGAGGTATTCCCTGGGGGCATATAAGGATATTATAGATAGCGTTGTCGTAGAAACGTTGTCGCATCTCAACGTAGTTTAAAGTTCAGTAAATTAGGTCTTTGAGGATGATAACCCCCTCAGAGTCCTCAGCGCCCCCTTAGAGAAAGGGGGCGCGCGCCGCCGTACCCCCCCCCCCCGGCCTGGATCCACCACTGCCCACACCCCTTAGGACAAGGGTTGTAAGTTATGCCCTGGGAGCATTATAAGGTTTTTGTTCAAAGTGTTGTCGTAAAGACTTCAAAAATGGCTCTATCGATTTGATATTCAAATAGCTAGTGCACTTTCTCATAGTCAAAAGTGAATGGAGGGCAACTAGCCACCCTTTCAAATGCATCTTTTTCCGAAACACATCCAATTAAAATTTTGAGACAGCCATTTTGTTCAACGTAGCTAAAAGTTCTGGACATTATGTCTTTGAGGATGACAAACTCCCCACACCCAGGGGCGGATCCAGGATTTATTCGAGGGAGGGGGGCACAAAATAGGTTGATCCGATAAACTTGCGTTAGGAGCAAGTTTTATTAACGGAAACGTGCGTTAATTAGGTAAATTACACTGCTTTAGACTACTTTAGGGGAGCGCGCGCCCCCTCACCCCCCTAGATCCACCACTACCCATACCCCTTAGGACAAGGGTTGTGAGGTATTCTCTGGGGGCATATAAGGTTATTATAGATAGCGTTGTCGTATAAACTTCAAAAGGGCTCATTTGATTGGAAGTTGAAAGGGCTAGTGCCTTTTTTAATAGTTGAAAGTGATTGGGGAGCAACTAACACCCTCTCACGCCCACCATTTCCCCAAACATATCCAATCAAAATTTTGAGATAGCCATTTTTTTCAACGTAGTTTAAAGTTCTGGAAATTAGGTCCTTGAGGATGACTACCCCCCACCCACCTCCACAGCCTTGAGGGTAAGGGTTGCAAGTTATGCCATGAGGCATATAAGGTTTTTATAGAAAGCTTGGTCTTAGAAACTTTAAAAAGGGCTCATTCGATTGGAAATTGAAAGGGCTAGTACCCTATTTAATAGTTGAAAGTGATTGAAGGGCAGCTATCCCCCCTCTCACGCCCACCATTTCCCAAAACTCATCCAATCAAAATTTTGAGATATCCATTTTGTACAACGTAGTTTAAAGTTCTATAAATTAGGTCTTTGAGGATGATAACCCCCTCAGAGTCCTCAGAGCAAGGGCTGTAAGTTATGCCCTGGGGGCATATAAGGTTTTTATAGAAAGTTTTGTCGTAGAAACTTCAAAAAGAGATCATTTTATTGGAAATTGAAAAGGCTAGTGCCCTTTTTAATAGTCGAACGTGATTGGAGGGCAATTAACCCCCTATCTCGTCCACTATTTTCCCAAATAGATCCAATCAAAATTTTGAGATATCCATTTTGTTCAACGTAGTTTAAAGTTCTGGAAATCAGGTCTTTGAGAATGACAACCCCCCCGCAACCCTCAGGACAAGGGTTGTAAGTAATACCCTGTGGGCATATAAGGTTGTTTTTATAGAAAGTGTTGTCGTAGAAACTTCAAAAAGGGTTCATTCGATTAGAAACTGAAAGGCCTAGTGCCCTTTTTAATATTCAAAAGTTATTGGAGGGCAACTAACCCCCCTCTCACGCCCACCATTTCCCCGAACACATTAAATCAAAACTTTGAGATAGCTATTTTGTTCAACGTAGTTGAAAGCTCCGGAAATTAAGTCTTTGAGTGGGACAACCCTCCTATGCATTCTAAAAGACAGAATATGTTTTCTAAAAGCCAGAATATAATTTGCACTTTCTGAAAAAAATTCTTTTAAATGTTTTCATTTTATAACTTCAAGAAATAAAAATTAATTAAGATTTTAAGGAATAAACATCAGCATATGTATATTAAACTGACAACGCATATTTTTTTTTAGTAAATTCATTTGAATTTTTTCAGTACAGTACAAATTATATTTTGGCTTCTAGAAAGCATAAGGGTTTAGAACCCTGCTCGTATTAATTTGCAATCGTTTTGAGTTTGGCTCTGTTATTTATTTCAATTTCTGTTTGTTTTGGGTTTCATTTATTTATTGATGCTGATTTGCGGTAGCTGTATGCTTGATATATTATTTGATTCTATTTTTGTTCGTTTTTGGTTTAATGGAGTTCTTCAGTTTAAAAGAAAAAAACTTATTTTGTGGAAAAAGTCTTTCAAATTGATTATTAGTAAAGACGGTGGAAGCCGTGAAGATGTTAAAAGTGGAAAAGCCATGGTTCAGGGTGTTTTTTTTTACCCAAATTAGAATATTTGTAGCTTCAGTAATGACAGTGATCAAATATGATTCTGAATCATGAGTGCTCCAAAACAGAGGAAGATTTACTAGATGTTTTCCAGAGAAATTGCCTACGGATTGTTTTGGGTGCCCGACTGACTGACCGTATTTCAAACACTAGGCTCTACGAAAAAAGTGGTTCAATAACGCTTTGTAGGGCTGTATTGAGAAAAAGGTTGGGATGGATAGGCCACGTTCTACGGATAAAGGATGACAGTTTTCTAAAGATTGTACTTTTCCGGCAATCGTCTAGGGCTAAACGAAAGCAGGTCGCCCACGGTTGGAATTTGATGATTTGGTAAAGAAAGATTTAAGGGAAGTGGGATCTTCCTGGGAGGGTGTAAAGAGGGATGCTTTAAATAGATTGGGATGGAGGAGCAGCGTGCACAGCTGTGTTGGCCTCAGTCGTCTTAGTGCTGTGTTGAGTTCTTAGTAGTAGTAGTAGTTCCGTTTTGCTTTAACTCTGTCCGGTAATATTATTTTGAAGACAGTATCTCATTTACGCTTACTATTTTGAGGGTCAATGGCAAAAGTAGGGTTTCAGAGTTTAGCGCAATGTAGTGGCGGAATCTGTTTTTGTTCTTCTTATTCGTAAAAAACTCATTATACGATCTTTTAAAAATATTAGCCCAAATAACAGTATTGTTTATTAGGCACAACATCATGCTCATTTTTTATATCTCAAGGGCCAAAAAGAATTTGGAAATTGTCCCAATGAAGTGATTAGAGACTTTTTTTATACCCAAAACACAATATTGCAGTCCGTCCCATAAGCATATTTCCGAGTCCACAGCTGGGGCTACAGCCGCGGTACGTTTCTTTCTAAAGCGTCTGAGAAGTAGAATCACCATGGCCGTCATTTAGACACAATATGCACCTCATGTAAGGCACTACATTACAGCTCTTTTCGGTTGACTAAAATTTTCTTTTATATATAATCCAGAATTCGTCCACACCAGGACAGGATCATATGCTTGTTGATTTCTGAGTTCCCATTAAGTCTGTGCGTCAAAGCAGACCAATTCTTATGAATTCTCGGGAAAGCTCTCTATCCCAAATGTTATGAAAAGCCAGTAGAAATAAAAAAATAGCAACCAACTTCTGAGCAATACATTTCAGAGGTTGAGAGACAACAGGAGTATTCAGCTTTTTTCGATTCCTTTTGTCATGACAACAACACGGATTATTCAAAAAATATTCGAACATTGATATTAATTTATTGCAAAGGGTCTAAAACATGAGAAATTATTCATAACGGCGGATAGGACGCCTAGGATAAAAAGGACGAATATCCTCCAGAACTATTGACGTCGCATAGGACGTCTAATCAGAGTTTCAGTTGCTGGGTCTTTTTAACAGGGACAAGTCTATCACCTAACCTTGTGGTAGCGGGAACCGAAACCCCGGGCCCAGTATTGTCAAGCTGAGCGTCCATCTACTATGCTACCACAGTGCATGACGCCTAAACCCCAGAAAAATTTCTTGCAGATTCAAACATAGGAATATTTCCTTTAACGTTTAGTATGAGGCCTTGAAGACAAAAGACATAATGCTTTAGCACACAAGTAATTTGAAGCTACAGTTTTCGTCCCGGCATATCAGATACAGTAGAAGATAAACATGCGGAAGATTATACATCCGATAAGCAGGGCTCCTTGTTCAGGACTGATAAAAACAAATATGAGCAGAAAATGGTTTATTCGTAGTTACCTTCCAAGACCATTTTTTACCTAAAGAATTGCTAGGTTAAGTCATCCCTCATGGTTTAGAACTAGTCACAACTCAATATTTTTCGTCAGGACACATCCGATTAGAGTCCACAGTTTTGCTTGACAACCATCCAGGCTTTGAAATAGACTTTGCTTGAAAAAGCTGAATTTAGAAAGCCTAGTAAAACAAAAGAAAAAGGAGTAGACACAGATTATAGTGCTAGATCATGGCAACAGAAAGAAACCAAAATCAACCCGCCTATACGTCTGTTGTCGACGGACAGGCTAAAAATATTTAACATGGAAGAGATGGCCGTGTGGTTTTCTATCCCCCCCTTAACATTAATTTGCAGAGCATCTAGTAGTTGTTGAACTTTAAACGTGATTTCCCATGTTTAATATATTCCAAGTTTCCCAATACAAACTTATCGTGGCGAACAAAGACTATAGGAAGCTTATAAGACAAGAAAATGGTGTACCCTCACCCCCTATAAAAGTGTCACGAACGCCGTCTAGGGACTTCCAGTTTGGTATAATTTTGTATAACCTTATTTAAAGGTGGATCACTGTATGGTGCTAGTGTTCTCATTATGTTATAAATATTGTTAGATATTCTATTTGTCGCAGTGGGGAGAGGGGATTCGCAAGCAAGATATAGCCATAGGTAAATGACTATACAGATATATCAGCATGAAATTTGGCTGAACCAAACTAACATTGTGCAACAGGTAGTGAGCAGAGTATATTGGGTGTCGACAAATTCCCAAATTTGGCAATATTCTAACAGCCAATCAAAGGGCTGTTTATTATTTTAACTAAATGTTACTAGGCATAGAATCCCTCTGGAAAAAATAGGAGCTGCCAAATCTGTATTTCAATTAACCTATGTTAACCTATATTAACCTATATAACCCATATAACCTATATTGTTATATATAGCTATATTGCTATATTGTTATATATAACCTATATTGTTATATATTGTATAACCTATATGGTATAACAATACCTATATTGTTATAGCAATCGCTGAGCAAAGCTGGTGACAAGGTTTAGTCAAGGAATAGCTTTGGTAAGGGAAGAGTGTGGGGATAAGGTTAAGTCAAAAAACTGTTTTCACACGCAAAACTTACCTCATTTTCGTACAAGACAAATGGATACTAAAAAATAAAATATTTTGTTACAATTAAGAAAAGTACCAAAATAAATAAAAACTTTTTAGGTGTCACTTTATGTAGGCCTCGAAGTATCTCCAAATTCCAACTGGTGAAACCTTTGTAAGCTATTGATGAGTAGTTGAATAGCTTGTTGTGTAGTTTGATACAGTTAAAAGTTGGTAATAAAATGGCACAGCGAAAAGTTATAAGCTGTTGAAGCTTTTTTTGGATGGATAAAATGAAGCAATACTAATATGGTTTCGTTTCAAATGTATTTATAAGGAGAGACACTGAAAAAAGAGGTTCACACCAAAATGTTTCGAATCTTCCGGTGTGACTTTCATATGATATATGAAAATCACAACAGCATATTAAGCATGTTCAAGAACCATATGCCAGAGGTTTCAAGCTTTTATATGCAAACACAAAATTTTGAATTTTTTCAGAGAAGGTTGAGGTATAACGAAGGTTGAAGGTTGAGGACAATAAATATAGGCTATATTTGCTTGTTTTTTTCCGCGGACGGTCGTATCGAACTAGTGGTCTTAGAATATTCTGAAGCGTCCTATTATTCTTTTTTTAAGAACTCAAAGTAATTGAAAGCCAGTTAGGCTCCCTTTCCCATGCTATTCTTCACCCCTAGGCTCCATCGTGGCCAAACATGGCGTTGCCTCAAAATGTCAAGGGAACCACAATAACCATGCAACCATTGAACCAATGCAACCATTTTAGGTTGCAGCAATTACTACAACCATGAAGATTTTAGTGTGTTCAAATGCACTATAAGTGATAAGGGAAGTTGAAAAAGATAAAAAAAGCTTTACTGAAAAAAAAATCTACTTATCAAGTTTCCCCATTACAATGTAATCATTTAATCCAGCGAGTTTGAAATTAGACAGTTGATCGTGCATCTGTGCTTGATAAGTTGAGACTGAACCAATTCTTACTTTCATATGAAGGCAAACCTTTTTAATCACTTCAGCCTATTTGGAAAGGTCTAAGAACTTTCTTGAGTGTTTATCAAGAAGCTACCAAAAACTTGTCTGTTCTATGAGAGAGAAAATTAAATAAAAAAAAAAAGTTTTTTCAACTGAAAGTAAGGAGCAACATTAAAACTTAAAATGAACGGCCTTTATTACGTATATGAGTGGGTTCACCCCCTAGTAAATACCTCGCTCTTTACGCTAAATTTCGAATTTTGTTCCAATTCTTTAACAATGCCCCCTGAATCACAAATGCCGTTTAATTAGAATAGATAGCTCTTTTGAAAGCACTATAAAAACTTGAGCGTAAAGAGCAAGGTATTGACTAGGGAGCGAATCCCCTCATATACGTAATAATTTCTGTTTGTTTTAAGTTTTAATGTTGCTTCTTACTTTCAGCTGAAAAAACTTGTTTTTTTTTAATTTGATTTCTGATCGTTCTTTAAATAATGCTGGGAAATCTGGCGCCTCCTTCAAAAAAATGTCCCTTCCCCCATGAAAAAATCCTCTATGGAAAGATCCTCCAACATAATCCCCTCCCCGACCCCCACTAGAAAAAATCCCTCCTGGAAACGTGTGTATACTTCCCAAAAACCAATACTATGTGTAAACAATGGGCAAAGTTCACAACTTGCAGCCCTTCCCCACGGGACTATGGGGGTTTAACTCATCCTCAAAAACATAGTTATTAGATTTTCGACTATGCTGAACAAAATGGTTATCTCAAAATTTTGATTGGGTGACTTTGGGAAAAATGAGCGTGGGAGGGGACCTAGTTGCCCTCGAATTTTTTGTCAATTAAAAGGGGCACTAGAACTTTTTATTTCCGTTCGAATGAGCCCTCTCGCGATATTCTAAGACCACTGGGTCGATACGATCACTCCTGAAAAAAAAAAATAAAAAAAAAATAAACACGCATCCGTGGCAAAAAATTCAAAATTCCACATTTTTGCAGATAGGAGCTTGAAACCTCTACAGCAGGGTTCTCTGATACGCTGAATTTGATGGTGTGATTTTCATTGAGATTCTATAACTTTTAGAGGGTTTCCTCTTTCTTCGAAAATAAGAAAAATTTTTCAGGCTCGTAACTTTTGATGGGTAAGACTAAACTTGATGAAACTTACATATTTGAAATCAGCATAAAAAATCCAATTCTTTTTATGTATCTATTGGTATCTAAGTTCCGTTTTTTAGAGTTTCGGTTAATATTGAGCAGGGTAGCTCCTTACTTACAGTTTGTTACCAAGAACTATTTGATTATTTGTTAATCTTTTTATCAGATACAAATATATAAGCACTATGGCTTGTCGCATACAATCAAACCAACATAATTTAGCTACACTGTTCATTAATTCCCATTACTAGAAAACAGGTGATCCATGGCTAAAATAAGTGACTAAAATAAATTAAGTAAAACAAAATACAATCTTCCAAAATAAATAATGGATGACCCATGGGCATAGGCAGCATCAGGCAGCATATTGTCTAGGGGGGGGGGCAGTCGATAGTGTGATGGAGTTTTATCAACTGCTTTTTCCAAACCATCTACTTTTTCAGCCATATCTAATGTAAATTTGAAGATCTAGGGGGGGGCAGCTGCCCCCCCTGCCCCCCTCCCTATGCCCATGGGATGACCTTCATAAGCACCATGGTAAAAATCAGTGCCAACAAGGTATGTTTTAATCAGCAATTGTAACTTCACACCTCATCTTTATCGATTTTCTATCAACATACAAAAACATGTAGCCTAAGGAGCAGTTTGTTTTTCACAATGTTTTTTTTTTTTATAGTGACTTTGTCCAGTTGTAATTTATTAAATTGATGTGACTATGCATATTTTGCAAGATTTCTGTAAAATTAATTAAAACTTTTAAATCAAGAGTCCATCTTTCACTAACACGCTTTCAATTCATTTTAAAGGTGTTTAGCCTAAACAAGTTCACTTCTGGCGGTTGATGTATGAGTTTGTCTAATGTAAGTAAAGCTTTTATTAAGTAAAAGATGTATCATATCCTTACATGAGCTTGGAAAAATGGGGTATGTCTTTGGCTAAACATAATAAAATTTTTCCAAACAAATTAAAAAAAGTAACAAAATAAGTGAAAATTAAATGATGCAATTCGATTTTCTTTTCTTATTCCTGCAAATATATTTTAACGTAATATCTATGTTAAAGCTTGCTATGCAAAACTTTAAGCACAACGTTGGAACATACTATGTACACTATGGGTACATACGTTCATATGTTCAGTTTCAAACTCTTATATATAGTTTATTTTTCATTCATAAGGTTTGCTTGAGAATTTTTTTAGATATTTTATTTTCAAACATATTACACACTTAAAAAACCACATATCTTGGCTCAAAATTGAATATTCTCAAGGACATTAGGTTCCCTAGGACAAAATTCTGATCACTTCATAAATTAAGGAATGATCTAAAAACGCAAATAAAGAATTGATCTCGCCACTAGCTTGTGATGGGATTTACTACCTCCTTTTCTATCTATATTCAGGCAGCAAATGCAATGACCAACAATTATCGGACTGGGAGTGAAGGCTGCCAGAATATCTTATCCCTCCCTTCGTTTTTGGCCTGCATTTTTTTAGTTGTTAAGATGGCCTTGCCAAAAGGGTGACTCTGACTAAGCAAGCAGAGTTGGAGAGCTTTGTGGCTAGGCACCCAGTAAGTCAACTTGGATCAAGACACCGTAGTCAAATATTTATATTTTTACTGCGCAGGGTTGCCAACTGCCGACGTCTAAAAAGAGTGCAAATCAAGGCCAAAAAAGAATTATTTTCGTTCAAAAACAGTGCAAGTCAAAAAAGTTGCGCCCATCTCCTCTTCCGCATCCCCTCTGAGGTACGAAAGAGTGTATTTCACACGAAAAGCGTGCAAGTCGACAATTCTGGTACTGCACACACAGGAAAGTATTCCGAGGGTTAATTCTCCATGAAGAATATTCAATTATTCGCCAAGCTAATTTCTGATGATTAATAAGTTGGAATTAAAAAATTGGATGTTTGAACCTAAAGACAGTTTTGCCACATTCATCAACTTAAGCAATAAATAGACCTTCAGCCTTTTTTTATGCGACTGCATTTTTTCCATTGTGAAGGCAATAGCGGATTGAACGTTTTAAAACAAAATTTAATTTCACTGAAAAAATTTCTTGAACATAACTCACCGGAACGTGACTAGTATCTGGTGGGCCAGGACGGAGGGGCCTACCTGTAACACCATTAATAGGTCGAACTGCATTTGCTTGTCTTCCCCGGAGTCTTTGTTCTAAGCGTCGTATCCGCTGCTCTAGTTGCTGGAGTGTCGTACAGTTAAAACACTCTAAAAAACAAGTAATAATAAAATGATCAACTAGGTCTACGACGTAAATAAAGCAAACGCTTCTAACATTTGCAAGGCATAATATTATGCTCTAGAAGAGCTCGGTAGTATAAGTGACCCTATTGACCCCACGAGAACACCCTGCTGCCACCTACAACTTTTTTTAACACCATATATTGGCACGAGAACCACGTGGTTTATGGTTTTTTTGTCAATGAGAATTTGAAAAACAGGAATTTTGTCACATTTATGTATGTTTTCTTGGATGGTTATGTGTGTTGGTAGATTTATTTGATGTTTTTCATGGATGTTTAATGGTTTTTGTCAGTGAGAATTTGAAAAACAGGAACTTTGTCATATTTATGGATGCCATCAGCAATTCATGTCTGTTTTATGGTTTTCTCAGTGAGAATGAAAAAACAGGAATTTTCTCACATGGAAAAACATGAATTTTCTCACATTTATGGTTGTTTTCATGGATGGTTATGTGTGTTGTTCGATTTATATGATGTTTTTCTCGGATGTCAACATCAAATTATGGATGTTTTATGGTTTTTGTCAGTGAGAATTTGAAAAACAGGGTGACAGGACCACGTGGTTTATTGTTTTCTCACTGATAATTAAAAAACAGGAATTTTATCACTTGTAAAAAAAGGAAATTTCTCACATGGAAAACCAAAAACCCCGTGGTCCTGTCACGAGTAGCACATGTGAACTTGATTTACATAATCGCTAGGGGAAATTATTGATTCACGAAGGGGAGAATTAAGAAACATTAAGGCTTCTTTAATCTTAGGTCTGAGGGATAAACGTTCTTTAGGTCAGAGAGAAAAATTAATATTCTATTTTTAAATAGGGCTTCATTGATCTTTAGTGTCATGAATTATAAATTACATAACTTGTTATCTTGTAATTATGCGGGAGTCTAAAGAGATAGAAATTCTATTTTTAAATAAGGCTTCACGGAGCTTTAAGTCGGAGAGTTAAATTGATATTCTAACGAAACCCTAATAGTTTAGCTAGGAAAATTTATGAGATGAACAGATTAACGTAGGAAAGGGTTTCCTAGAAATTTGAAATGCGTTAGCGCAGAGATGCCAAACAAAAGGAACACACAGAAATTACTTTTATATTTTTGCAGAAACCTATCGTGAATCAATAATTCCCCTTAGAAACATCAAATTAATTTCCCCTTACTTGACAGATCAATCAATCAATGACATCATCTGTCAGACTTTAAAAATTTTCGCCCTAGAAACATTTCTCCAGGAATAGATCCAAATCATTAATGTCTTTGCCTCGGGAACAGTTCTACTGGTCGAACTCCAAAGGATATTAATAACCAAAGGCCATGGAAACAATTAGGCAAGAAGCATCATAGTGATGAATTGTTTTAGCGCGCGAAAAGGTTTCTTTTTAATTTGAAATGCATTAGCGCAGAGATACCAATAACAAAGGAACACGCTGAATTTATGTTTAGGGATTATTTGGGTGAAACCATTTTAGGCAGGTTATGGAACTATTTCGGCGAAACAGATAGAGACATTTTAAAAGAAGATTTTTGAAGAGATTTTAGAAGAGAATTTAATGGTGAAACTCTGTGGTCGTTATAATACACAAGTTTCATATGAACAGTGTTGTGAGGTCCTCTAACCCAACCCCAAAGGGTTCCAATCCTCCTCCCCCAACCCCCAAGGCAGCCCCCGGGCCGCCAACGCCCCCCCCGCTCCCAAAGGGCCACCGGCGCCCCCAAAGGCCCACCCAGACCCTCAAAGACCATCCCCGGGCCCCCCAAAGGCCCATCGAGCTCCCAAAGGACCAACGGGGTCCCAAAGGCCCTCCACCAGCCCCCAACTGCCCCTCCGGACCCCCAAAGGCCCTCCCGGTGCCCCAAAGGCCCTCCCGATGCCCCAAAGGCCCTCCCCCGGCCCCCCAAGGTCCCCCGGACCAGAGAAGCGCTGCCGGGATGCGCCGTGGGCCAGGAAAGCGCCACAGGATGTGCCGCAGGGATGCGCCGCAGGTCAGGAAAGTGCCGCAGGATGTGCCGCAGGGAGGCACCGCAGGAAAGCGCCGCAGGATGCGCCGCAGGGATGCGCCGCAAAAAAAATAAATTAAAAAGTAAAAATTTCGATCACAGAAGGGCACCCTCCCCCAAGGGCCCCCCCACACCCCCTCCTCCGACCTCTCCCTGTCCTCCCCTGGTCCGCAACGGCCCTCCGGGCCCCCCAACGATCCCCCGACCCTCCCCGACCCCCCACCCCCCCCACCCCCTCCCCGGGCCCCCCAAAGCGGGCCCGCTCCATTTTTTAATAATTTTTTATGGGGTTATTATATCTTTTAAGAACAAATTCCAGAACCTATTTTCCAGATCCACTTTTCAGAACAACTTCAGAGCAAGTTACTTTCTTAATGTCCCTCCTAAACCCATTTTCTAACTTGAAGTACTTATCTTTTTCACCCACAACTATACTTTACAGATTTGGATACCTCAACACCAAGAAATATTTTTCAAAAGTCATTTCAGAGCAAGTTACTTTCTTAATGTCCCTCCTAAACCCATTTTGCAACTTGAAGTACTTATCTTTTTCGATCACAACAATACTTTACAGCTTTTTGGATACCTCAACACTAAGAAATACATGTCATAGACACTTTCAGAGCAAGTTACTTTCATACTGACCCTACTCCACCCAATTCCCCCTAGAATTTATTATGTATTTCTCACACAACTCAACCTTACAGCTTTTTTGATAAATCAAAAGCAAGACCTACTTTCCATAGACCATTTCAAAGCACGTTGATGTCTCATTCTCACTAATAAATCAATTTTCAAACTTGAAGCACCTATCATTTTCACTCACAACTATACTTTACAGCTTTTGGGATATCTCAACACCAAGAAATACTTTTCAAAGACCATTTCAGAGCAAGTTACTTTCTTAATGTCCCTCCTAAACCCATTTTCCAACTTGAAGTACTTATCTTTTTCACCCGACACTATACTTTACAGCTTTTTGGATACCTCAACACCAAGAAATACTTTTCAAGGATCATTTCAGAGCAAGTTTCTTTCATAATGTCCCTTCTAAACCCATTTTCCAACTTGAAGTACTTATCTATTTCACCCCCAACTATACTTTACAGCTTTTTGGATACCTCAAAACCAAGAAATACTTTTCAATGACCATTTCAGAGCAAGTTACTTTCTTAATTTGAATCCTAAACCCATTTTCCAACTTGAAGTACTTATCTTGTTCACCCCCAACTATACTTTACAGCTTTTTGGATACCTCAAAACCAAGAAATACTTTTCAAATACCATTTCAGAGCAAGTTACTTTCTTAATGTCCCTCCTAAATCCATTTTCCAACTTGAATTACTTATCTTTTTCACCCACAACTATACTTTACAGCTTTTTGAATACCTCAACACCAAGAAATACTTTTCAAAGTACATATCAGAGCAAGTTACTTTCTTAATCTCCCTACTAAACCCATTATACAACTGGAAGTACTTATATTTTTCACCCACAACCATACTTTACAGCTTTTTGGATACCTCAACACCAAGAAATACTTTTCAAAGACCATTTCAGAGCAAGTTACTTTCTTAATTTCCCTCCTAAACCCATTTTCTAACTTGAAGTACCTATCTTTTTCACCCGAAATTATACTTTACAGTTTTTTGTTTACCTCAACACCAAGAAATACTTTTCAAAAACTATTTCAGAGCAAGTTACTTTCTTAATGTCCCTCCTAAACCCATTTTGCAACTTGAAGTACTTATCTTTTTCACCCACAGCTATACTTTACAGCTTTTTGGTTACCTCAACACCAAGAAATACTTTTCAAAGACCATTTCAGAGCAAGTTGCTTTCTTAATGTCCCTCCTAAACCCATTTTGCAACTTGAAGTACTTATCTTTTCCACCACTTTCTCTATGAAAAAGAAATTAGTTTTTAATCAATTCTATTTTTCCAAATAATATAAAAATTTTCCACTTCGGTTCAGATTTTTCTCAAGGGGATGAAAAATTTAAATAATGTTCCAAATTTTCTCAACAAAGTTAAGAAAAGTTTTTGATCTCTTCTGAATTTTACCAAAGAACACGCTCCAATTCTAATTTCTCCAGAGAAAACAAAAATCTTCCAATTCACTTCTTTATTTCACAAAGACATATAGAAATTTAAAGTTCAATTCTAATTTTTCTGTGGAAGATAGAAAAATTAATACCAAACTTGTGAATATTTTCATGGAAGATGAAAAGTTCTTGTCCAATTTAAAATTTTCTCAACGAAGTGAAGAAAAGTTCAAGTTCTCTTCTGAACTTTACCAAAAAACACACTCTAATGATAATTTTCTCCAGAGATAACAAAAATCTTCCACTTAAGTTCTTAATTTCACAATGACATAAAGAAATTTAAAGTTCAATTCTAAATTTTTCGGTGGAAGATGGAAAAAGTAATACCATACTTGTGAATATTTTCCCGGACGATAAAAAGTTCTAGTTCAATTTACAATTTCCTCAACGAAGTGAAGAAAAGTTCAAGTTCTCTACTGAATTTTACTAAAGAACACAATACAATTCTAATTTCACCAGAGAAAATAAAAATGTTCCACTTAAGCTCTTTATTTCACAATGACATAAAGAAATTTAGAGTTCAATTCTAAATTTTTCGGCGGAAGATAGAAAAAGTAATACCATACTTGTGAATATTTTAATGGAAGATAAAAAGTTATAGTTCAATTTACAATTTCCTCAACGAAGTGAAGAAAAGTTCAAGTTTTCTTCTGAATTTTACTAAATAACACAATTCAATTCTAATTTCACCAAAGAAAATAAAAATCTTCCACTTAAGTTCTTTATTTCACAATGACATAAAGAAATTTAAAGTTCATTTCTAAATTTTTCGGGGGAAGATAGAAAAAGTAATACCATACTTGTGAATATTTTCATTGAAGATGAAAAGTTCTAGTTCAATTTGAAATTTTCTCAAAGAAGTGAAGAAAAGTTCAAGTTCTCTTCTGAACTTTACCAAAGAACACAATTCAATTCTAATTTCTCCAGAGAAAATAAAAATCTTCCACTTCAGTTATTTATTTCACAAAGACATAAAGAAATTTAAAGTTCAATTCTAATTTTTGGTGGAAGATAGAAAAAGTAATACCATACTTGTGAATATTTTCCAGGAAGATAAAAAGTTCTAGTTCAATTTACAATTTCCTCAACGAAGTGAGGAAAAGGTCAAGTTCTCTTCTGAATTTTACTAAAGAACACAATTCAATTCTAATTTCTCCAGAGAAAACAAAAATCTTCTACTTAAGTTCTTTATTTCACAAAGACATAAAGAAATTTGAAGTTCAATTCTAATTTTTTCTGTGGAAGATAGAAAAAGTAATACTATACTTGTGAATATTTTACCGGAAGATAAAAAGTTCTAGTTCAACTTAAAATTTACTCAACGAAGTGAAGAAAAGTTCAAGTTCTCATCTGAATTTTACTAAGGAACACAATTCAATTCTAATTTCACCAGCGAAAATAAAAATATTCCACTTCACCTCTTTATTTCACAAGGACATAAAAAAATTTAAAGTTCAATTCTAAATTTATCCGTGGAAGATAAAAAAAGTAATACCATACTTGTGAATATTTTCACGGAAGATAAAAAGTTCTAGTTCAATTAAAAATTTCTCGAAATAGAGAAGAAAAGTTCAAGTTCTCTTCTGAACTTTACCAAAGCTCACACTTCAGTTCTAATTTATACAGAAAAAATAAAAATATTCCACTTCAGTTTTAAGTTCCCCAAAGAAATAAAGAAATTTAAAGTTCTATTCTAAATTTATCCGTGGAAGATAGAAAAAGTAATACCATACTTGTGAATATTTTCACGGAAGATAAAAAGTTCTAGTTCAATTAAAATTTTATCGACATAGTGAAGAAAAGTTCAAGTTATCTTCTGAACTTTACCAAAGATCACATTTCAATTCTAATTTCTCCAGAGAAAATAAAAATATTCCACTTCAGTTTTAAGTTCCCCAAAGAAATAAAGAAATTTAAAGTTCTATTCTAAATTTTTAGACGAAAGATAGAAAAAGTAATACAATGATTGTGATTATTTTCCATGAAGATCAAAAGTTTCACTTTATTTATAATTTTTCTTAAATTTGGTTCTGATTTTTCTCGAATAAATAAAAAATTTAAAGTTCTGTTACAAATTTTTCATAGAATATAGAAAAAGTTATACATTGAATTTGAATATTAAACATGAAGATAAGTAACTCTACTTTAATTCAGAGTTTTCTCGAAGAAGTACAAAATGTTCAAGTTCTCCTATCTATGGCTAAGTTTGCTAAAGACAAGCTATTTTCATGTGAAAACACACAAAATCAGAAAAAATTATCAAAGTTCATCTAGTACCTACGCAATTAGACTAAAAATGAAGATATTTATGCAGAGTTTCAACTAGCTATGGTTAAGTTTGCTAAAGGCAAGCTATTTTCTTGCGAAAACACGCAAAATCAGAAAAAATGTTCAATTTTCCTTTAGTACCTACTCAAGTAGACTAAAAATGAAGATATTTATGCGGAGTTTCAACTAGCTATGCCTAAGATTGCTAAATACAAGCTATTTTCTTGATAAAACACACATACTCAGAAATAATTAAAAATGTTCAATTATTACATACTCAATTAGACTAAAAATGAAGATATTTATGCAAAGTTTCAACTAGCTATGGCTAAGTTTGCTAAAGACAAGCTATTTTCGTGCGAAAACACACAAAATCAAAAAATTTTTCAATGTTGCTTTATTACATACGCATTTATGTTTAAATTAAGATACTTATGCATATTTTCACCTATATGTGGATCATATTGATAAAGACAATCTATTTTCTTGCGAAAAAACACAAAATCATAAACAAATATTTTAAATGTTCCTCTAGTACCTATGCAATTAGGCTGAAATGAAGATATTTATGCAGATTTTCCACTATCTATGGATAAATTAGCTAAAGACAATCTATTTTCTTTCGAAAACACACAAAATCAGAAAAAATGTTCAATGTTCCTTTAGTACCTACGCAATTAGGCTTAAATGAAGATATTTATGCAGAGTTTCAACTAGCTATGGCTAAGTTTGCTAAAGACAAGCTATTTTCTTGCGAAAACACACAAAATCAGAAAAAATGTTCAATGTTCCTTTAGTACCTACTTAATTAGGCTAAAAATGAAGATATTTATGCAGAGTTTCAACTAGCTATGGTTAAGTTTGCTAAAGACAAGCTATTTTCTTGCGAAAACATACAAAATCAGAAAAAATGTTCAATGTTCCTCTAGTACCCTCTCAATTATAGTAAAAATGAAGATATCTATGCACAGTTTCAAGTAGCTATGGCTAAGTTTGCTAAAGACAATCTATTTTCTTGCGAAAACACACAAAATCATAAAAAATGTTCAATGTTCCTTTGGTACCCTCTCAATTAGACTAAAAATGAAGATATTTATGCAGAGTTTCAACTATATATTGCTAAGTTTTCTAAAGACAAGCTATTTTCTTGCTAAAACACACAAACTCAGAAAAAAAGTTCAATGTTCATTTATTACATATGCAATTAGGCTTAAATGAAGATATTTATGCAGAGTTTTTTCTAGCTATTGCTATGTTTGCTACAGATAAGTTCTTTTCTTGAAAAGACACTCAAAATCATAAAAAAAAATTTTCAATGTTCATATATTACCTACGCAATTAGGAGGACATGAAGATATTTATGAAGGGTTTCAACTATCTATGGCTAAGTTTGCTAAAGACAAGCTATTTTCATGCGAATAAAAACAAAATCAGAAAAAATATTGTTAGGTTAGGTTAAGTTAGATTAGGTTAGGTTAGCCTACGTACGCGCGCATATAGGTTAGGTTAGGTTGGATTAAGTTAGGTTAGGTTAAGTTTAGTTAGGTTTGTTTAAGTTAGGTTATGTTAAGTTTTGTTTGGATATGTTATATTAATTTATTTTTGGATAATTTTGGTTAGGCTAGGTTCGCCTACGTCCGCGCGCGTACGTAGGCTAACCTAGCCTAACCTAACTTAGCCTAACCTAACTTCATCTAACCTATCCTAACCTAACTTAACCTAACCTAACTTAATCTAACCTAACCTAACTTAACCTAACCTAACTTAATCAACCTAACCTAACCTAACCTATATGCGCGCGTACGTAGGCTAACCTAACCTAATCTAACTTAACCTAACCTAACCTAACAATATTTTTTCTGATTTTATGTGTTTTCGCAAGACAATAGCTTGTCTTTAGCAAACTTAGCCATAGCTAGTTGAAACTGTGCATAAATATCTTCATTTAAGCCTAATTGCGTAGGTACTAGAGGAAAAATTAACATTTTTTTTCTGATTATGTGTGTTTTCGCAAGAAAATAACTTGTCTTTAGCAAACTTAGCCATAGCTAGCAGAAACTCTGCATAAATATCTTCATTTAAGCCTAATTGAGTATTTACTAAAGGAACATTGAACATTTTTTCTGATATTGTGTGTTTTCGCAAGAAAATAGCTTTTCTTTAGCAACCTTATACATATATAGTTGAAACTCTGCATAAATATATTCAATTCATACTAAATGTTTAGGTACTAAATTAAAATTTAAAATTTTTTCTTATTTTGTTTGTTTTCGCAAGAAAATAGCTTGTCTTTAGCAAACTTAGCCATAGCTAGTTGAAACTGTGCATAAATATCTTCATTTTTAGCCTAATTGTGTAGGTACTAAAGGAACATTGAACATTTTTTTCTGATTTTGTGTTTTTTCGCAAGAAAATAGCTTGTCTTTAGTAAACTTAGCCATAGCTAGTTGAAACTCTGCATAAATATCTTCATTTTTAACCTAATTGTGTAGGTACTAAAGGAACATTGAAAATTTTTTATGATTTTGTGTGTTTTCGCAAGAAAATACTTTTTCTTTAGCAAACTTATCCATAGATAGTTGAAACTCTGCATAAATATCTTCATTTATAGTCTAATTGAGTAGGTACTAAAGGAACATTGATCATTTTTTCTGATTTTGTGTGTTTTCACAAGAAAATAGCTTGTCTTTAGCAAACTTAGCCATAGCTAGTTGAAACTCTGCATAAATATCTTCATTTTTAGTCGAATTGCGTAGGTACTAAAGGAACATTGAACATTTTTTCTGAGTTTGTGGGTTTTCTCAAGAAAATAGCTTGTCTTTAGCAATCGTAGCAATAGCTCGTTGAAAATCTGCATACATATCTTCTTTTTTAGTCTAATTGTGTAGGTACTATTGGAACATTGAACATGTTTTCTTATTTTGCGTGTTTTCGCAAGAAAATAGATTGTCTTTAACAAACTTAGCCATAGCTAGTTGAAACTCTGCATAAATATCTTCATTTTTAGTCTAATTGAGTAGGTACTATAGGAACTTTGATCATTTTTTCTGATTTTGTGTTTTCACAAGAAAATAGCTTGTCTTTAGCAAACTTAGCCATAGATAGGAGAACTTGAACATTTTGCACTTCTTCGAGAAAACTCTGAATTAAAGTGGAGTTCCTTATCTTCATGTTGAATATTCACAATCAATGTATAACTTTTTCTATCTTCTATGAAAAATTTGAAACAGAACTTTAAATTTTTTATTTCTTTGAGAAAAATCAGAACCAAATTTAAGAAAAATTATAAATAAAGTGAAACTTTTGATCTTCATGGAAAATAATCACAATCATAGTATTACTTTTTCTATCTTTAATCTAAAAATTTATAATATAACTTAAAATTTATTTTTTTCTTTGGGGAACTTAAAACTGAATTTGAATATTTTTATTGTCTCTGGAGAAATTAGAGTTGAAGTGTGACCTTTGGTAAAGTTCAGAAGAGAACTTGAACTTTTCTTCACTATGTCGATACAATTTTAATTGAACTAGAACTTTTTATCTTCCGTGAAAATATTCACAAGTATGGAATTACTTTTTCTATTTCCCACGTAAAAATTTAGAATTGAATTTTAAATTTCTTTATGTCTTTGTGAAATAAAGAACTGAAGTGGAAGATTTTTATTTTCTCTGTTTAAATTATAATTTAATCGTGTTATTTAGTAACATTCAGATGATAACCTGAACTTTTCTTCACTTCGTTAAGTAAATTTTAAGTTGAACTAGAACTTTTTATCTTCCGGTAAAATATTCACAAGTATAGTATTACTTTTTCTATCTTCCACAGAAAAACTTAGAATTGAACTTTAAATTTCTTTATGTCTTTGTGATATATAGAACTTAAGTGGAAGATTTTTGTTTCCTCTGGAGAAATTAGAATTGAATTGTGTTCTTTAGTAAATTTCAGAAGAGAACTTGACCTTTTCTTCACTTCGTTGAGGAAATTGTAAATTGAACTAGAACTTTTTATCTTCCGGGAAAATATTCACAAGTATGGTATTACTTTTTCTATCTTCCACCAAAAATTAGAATTGAACTTTAAATTTCTATATGTCTTTGTGAAATAGAGAACTGAAGTGGAAGATTTTTATTTTCTGTGGAGAAATTAGAATTGAATTGTGTTCTTTGGTAAAGTTCAGAAGAGAACTTGAACTTTTCTTCACTTCGTTGAGAAAATTTTAAATTGAACTAGAACTTTTCATCTTCCATGAAAATATTCACAAGTTTGGTATTTCTTTTTCTATCTTCCACCGAAAAATTTAGAAATGAACTTTAAATTTCTTTATGTCATTGTGAAATATAGAACTTAAGTGGAAGATTTTTATTTTCTTTGGTGAAATTAGAATTGAATTGTGTTCTTTAGTAAAATTCAGAAGCGAACTTGAACTTTCCTTCACTTCGTTGAGGAAATTTTAAATTGAACTAGAACTTTTTATCTTCCATGAAAATATTCACAAGTATGGTATTACTTTTTCTATCTTCCGACGAAAAATTTAGAATTGAACTCTAAATTTCTTTTTGTCATTGTGAAATAAAGAACTTAAGTGGAATATTTGTATTTTCTTTGGTGAAATTATAATTGTATTGTTTTCTTTAGTAAAATTAAGTAGAGAACTTGAACTTTTCTTCACTTCGTTGAGGAAATTGTAAATTGAACTAGAACTTTTTATCTTCCGGGAAAATATTCACAAGTATGGTATTACTTTTTCCATCTTCCACCGAAAAATTTAGAATTGAACTTTAAATTTCTTTATGTCTTTGTGAAATTAAGAACTTAAGTGGAAGATTTTTGTTTTCTCTGGAGAAAATTAGCATTGAAGTGTGTTCTTTGGTAAAGTTCAGAAGAGAACTTGAACTTTTCTTCACTTCGTTTAGAAAATTTTAAATTGGACAAGAACTTTTCATCTTCCATGAAAATATTCACAAGTTTGGTATTACTTTTTCTATCTACCACCGAAAAATTAGAATTGAACTTTAAATTTCTTTATGTCTTTGTGAAATAAAGAACTGAATTGGAAGATTTTTGTTTTCTCTGGAGAAATTAGAATTGGAGCGTGTTCTTTGGTAAAATTCAGAAGAGATCAAAAACTTTTCTTCACTTTGTTGAGAAAATTTGGAACATTATTTAAATTTTTTCATCCCCTTGAGAAAAATCTGAACCGAAGTGGAAAATTTTTATATTATTTGGAAAAATAGAATTGATTAAAAACTAATTTCTTTTTCATAGAGAAAGTGGTGGAAAAGATAAGTACTTCAAGTTGCAAAATGGGTTTAGGAGGGACATTAAGAAAGTAACTTGCTCTGAAATGGTCTTTGAAATGTATTTCTTGGTGTTGGGAAAAACAAAAAGCTGTAAAGTATGGTTGTGGTGGAAATTGATAAGTAATACAAGTTTCAAAATGGGTTTAGGAGGGACATTAAGAAAGTAACTTGCTCTGAAATTGTCTTTGAAAAGTATTTCTTGGTGTTGAGGTAACCAAAAAAGTGTAAAGTATAGTTTTTGTTTTATAAGAGAAGGGATTTTTTCTTGATTATGGGTTTATAAGGGAAATGGATAATTTAGCGTGCTCTTTTAATGACTTTTATAGGTTTTTCTAGATGCCTAGGCATACACAAGGCAGCAATGTCTAGTTGTGGGTGAAAAAGAAAATTACTTCTTGTTGAACTATGAGTTGAGGTGGGAGATTCAGAGAGGAACTTGCTCTGAAATGGTATTTGAAAACTATTTCTTGGTGTTGAGGTATTCAAAATGCTGTACATTATAGTTGTGGGTGAAAAAGATAAGTACTTCAAGTTTGAAAATGGGTTTAGGAGTGAGATTAAGAAAGTAACTTGCTCTGAAATGGTCCTTGAAAAGTATTTATTGGTTTAGAGGTATCCAAAAAGCTGTAAAGTATAGTTGGGGATGAACAAGATAAGTACTTCAAGTTGGAAAATGGGTTTAGGAGGCACATTAAGAAAGTAACTTGCTCTGAAATGGTCCTTGAAAAGTATTTCTTGGTGTTGAGGTATCCAAAAAGCTGTACAGTATAGTTGCGGGTGAAAAAGATAAGTACTTCAAGTTGCAAAATGGGTTTAAAAGGGACATTATGAAAGCAACTTGCTCTGAAATGTTCCTTGAAAAGTATTTCTTGGTGTTGAGGTTTCCAAAAAGCTGTAAAGTATAGTTTCGGGTGAAAAAGATAAGTACTTCAAGTTGGAAAATGGGTTTAGAAGTGACATTAAGAAAGTAACTCGCTCTGAAATGTTCTTTGAAAAGTGTTTCTTGGTGTTGAGATATCCCAAAAGCTGTAAAGTATAGTTGTGAGTGAAAATGATAAGTGCTTCAAGTTGGAAAATGGATTTAGGAGTGACATTAAGAAAGTAACTTACTCTGAAATGGTCTTTGAAAAGAATTTCTTGATGTTGAGGTATCCAAAAAAGCTGTAGAGTATAGTTGAGGGTGAAAAAGATAAGTACTTCAAGTTGGAAAATGGGTTTAGGATGGTCATTAAGAAAGTAACTTGCTCTGAAAGTTTCTTTGATTTAAATTTCTTATTTTTGATTTAACCAATCAGCTTGAAAGTATTGTTTGGTATGAAAAATATAAGTGCTTCTAGTTACGAAGTTTGTTTACAAGGGACATTAAGAAAGCAGCTTGCTCTGAAATGAATATTGAGAAATATTTCTTGGTGTTGAGGTATCAAAATCTGTAAAGTATAGTTGTGGGTGAAAAAGATAAGTACTTCAAGTTAGAAAATGGGTTTAGGAGGGACATTAAGAAAGTAACTTGCTCTGAAGTTGTTCTTAAAAGTGGATCTGTAAAATTGGCTCTGTAACTTGTTCTTAAAAGATATAAAAAAGCAATAAAAAAGTATTGAGAAAGAGCGCGGGCCCTCTTTGGGGGGGCCGGGGGAGAGGGTGGGGGGCGCCGGGGGCCCTTGAGGGTAGGGTGGTCCTGTAGGGGCCCGAGGGGTCTGCGATGACCAGGGGAGGACCTGTGGGGGTCTGAGGAGGGTGTTTGGGGGACCCTTGGGGGAGGGTGCCCTTCTGTGATCGAAATTTTTACTTTTTAGTTTACTTTTTTTTTGCGGCGCATCCCTGCGGCGCATCCTGCGGCGCTTTCCTGCGGTGCCTCCCTGCGGCACATCCTGCGGCGCTTTCCTGACCCGCGTCGCATCCCTGCGGCATATCCTGCGGCGCTTTTCTGGCCCACGGCGCATCCCGGCAGCGCTTCTCTGGTCCGGGGGACCTGTGGGGGCGGGGGGTGGGCATTTGGAGCAGCGGGAGGGCCTGTAGGGTACAGGAAGGGTGTTGCGGGGCCCGGAGGGGCCGTTGGGGGCTAGTGGAGGGCTTGTGGGACCCCGTTGGTCCTTTGGGAGCTCGATGGGCCTTTGGGGGGCCCGGGGATGGTCTTTGGGGGTCTGGGTGGGCCTTTGGGGGCGCCGGTGGCCCTTTGGGAGCTTGGGGGGCCTTGGAGGACCGGGGGCTGCCTTCGGGGTTGGGGTAGGAGGATTGGAACCCTTTGGGGTTGGGTTAGAGGACCTCACAACACTGTTCATATGAAACTTGTGTATTATAACGACCACAGTGTTTCACCATTAAATTCTCTTCTAAAATCTCTTCAAAAATCTTCTTTTAAAATGTCTCTATCTGTTTCGCCGAAATAGTTCCATAACCTGCCTAAAATGGTTTCACCCAAATAATCCCTAAACATAAATTCAGCGTGTTCCTTTGTTATTGGTATCTCTGCGCTAATGCATTTCAAATTAAAAAGAAACCTTTTCGCGCGCTAAAACAATTTATCACTATGATGCTTCTTGCCTCATTGTTTCCATGGCCTTTGGTTATTAATATCCTTTGGAGTTCGACCAGTAGAACTGTTCCCGAGGCAAAGACATTAATGATTTGGATCTATTCCTGGAGAAATGTTTCTAGGCGAAAATTTTTAAAGTCTGACAGATGATGTCATTGATTGATTGATCTGTCAAGAAAGGGGAAATTAATTTGATGTTTCAAAGGTGAATTATTGATTCACGATAGGTTTCTGCAAAAATATAAAAGTAATTTCTGTGTGTTCCTTTTGTTTGGTATCTCTGCGCTAACGCATTTCAAATTTCTAGGAAACCCTTTCCTACGTTAATCTCTTCATCTCATAAATTTTCCTAGCTAAACTATTAGGGTTTCGTTAGAATATCAATTTATCTCTCCGACTTAAAGCTCCGTGAAGCCGTATTTAAAAATAGAATTTCTATCTCTTTAGACTCCCGCATAATTCCAAGATAACAAGTGATGTCAATTATAATTCCTGACACTAAAGATCAATGAAGCCCTATTTAAAAATAGAATATTAATTTTTCTCACTGACCTAAAGAACGTTTATCCCTCAGACCTAAGATTAAAGAAGCCTTAATGTTTCTTAATTCTCCCCTTCGTGAATCAATGATTTCCCCTAGCGATTATGTAAATCAAGTTCACATGTGCTACTCGTGACAGGACCACGTGGTTTATGTTGGTCACTTGTTTAAATCTCATTTTTTTAAACGTTATAAAATTAAAGTTTTTTAATTCTCAGTGATAAAACCATAAACCACGTGGTCCTGTCACCCTGTTTTTCAAATTCTCACTGACAAAAACCATAAAACATCCATAATTTGATGTTGACATCCGAGAAAAACATCATATAAATCGAACAACACACATAACCATCCATGAAAACATCCATGAATGTGAGAAAATTCATGTTTTTCCATGTGAGAAAATTCCTGTTTTTTCATTCTCACTGAGAAAACCATAAAACAGACATGAATTGCTGATGACATCCATAAATGTGACAAAGTTCCTGTTTTTCAAATTCTCACTGACAAAAACCATTAAACATCCATGAAAAACATCAAATAAATCGACCAACACACATAACCATCCAAGAAAACATACATAAATGTGACAAAATTCCTGTTTTTCAAATTCTCATTGGCAAAAAAACCATAAACCACGTGGTTCTTGTGCCAATATATGGTGTTAAAAAAAGTTGTAGGTGGCAGCAGGGTGTTCTCGTGGGGTCAATAGGGTCACTTCTACTCTCGGTACTATATAACCCATGAGATGTTTACCTATGGTTTTAGGATAATTTCCTTTTCCCTCCTGTTTAGACTATTTAGTAGGCCTGTGCTAAAAAAGGAAAATAATTGGAGAGTTTGTGAACTTGTGAGCTTTTCACGATTATCTTGATGAAAAAAAAAATCCGAATTTATATCTCAAATTGTCATTGAACTAAAGACCGCTAATCACTAGAAAAAAAAAATACTAAGGCAGGAGTATTGCTTTGCAGAAAAAATATTTCTGTTATAAACTTATTGATTATTTCTGCAAATAATTGAAAAATTATTTCTGCAATTATAATTTTTCAAATTATAAGAAAAAATATTTCTGAAGGTATTATAATTCAAAGAATGTGTGATAAAATTATTGATTATTTCAGCAAATAATTGAAAAATTATTTCTGCAATCATAATTTTTCAAATTATAAGAACAATTATTTCTGCAGGTATTATAATTCAAAGAATGTGTGATAAAATTATTGATTATTTCTGCAAATAATTGAAAATTTATTTCTGCAATTATAATTTTTCAAATTATAAGAAAAATTATTCCTGCAGGTATTATAATTCAAAGAATGTGTGATCAATCACCCACATTTTGTGTGTTCCTCAACTAAGGGTGTTCAGTGAAGGAGAGGGAGGGTGAGGATTAAACTGGATATTCACATTCTAGCAACTTTGCTAGAAAATTTTGACATTAACTCGGAGAGTTTAGAATTGGAGAATATCCATGAACGGGTTTAATAGTTTGGGGTATGGCAGACAATGTTTTAGGAAGGAAAGTTAAAAAAAAGAAACTAAGCTGGTTAGCTTAGCTGTTAAGCATGCTTATCAAAAAAGCTTTAAGCTTGTTAGAACAGAGCAGGGTTGTGTATGAGACGTGCTCAGCTTTGTTTGCCTCCGGTGTTTTGGTGCTTTTGTGAGTTGTAACCAGCACTAGTAGTAGCAGTTGCAAAGCATTCAAGTGTATCAAACATCATTTTATAAGAACGCAACATGCACCTGTGTCAATCGAAAATACGATTTTGAACTCAAATATATTCTGATTATGGTGTGGAAGCTACACCGTTGATTGTTTTTATGTCAACGGCGGAGAAATCTTTTATAATTTTTTTTTATCTTACCCTAAATGCTGTCTTCTCTTATGTCGATATTCAGCAGTCAAGCTCTAAGTGATGTTCTGATGTTTTTAAACGAAAGATTTAAATTATTTGTCAGGAAATAATTTGGTTCCTATCCTAATCTTTTCTAATTCATAGTGCGCAACGAATGTGTTGTGTATAAACTATTATGGGCAACTCATTTTGCGATATGATTATTTTAAAATTATACTGTTGAAAAAATATGTATATTATCTTGAACGAGTGTGGTCCACGGTTTTTATTCGAGTTGTATAGTTATTTATCAAGGGGTTTTCATAAGTTTTTGTGTGAATTACAAAATTATGAATCCAATCGAATCAGATTTATATTTGAATTTTAAATCCGAAGTACCCATTAAGCAATCTTCAGGCTGCTTTTTTTAAAAAAATTATAAATCATGCTACCATTACATATAAGGAGGGTATAAGGAGGGTATTTCCAATTTTAAACGGGTTAGCTCCTATTTATAAGAAAAACAAAATCAATAGTTCAGCAATAGTGTTTAACTTTTATCAAGTTTTCACGAAAATATAAGTTTTGTATAAGAAGAGAAAAAAACAAGAATCTTAAATAGAATATGTGTATTCTATAATAGAATAATGCAATACAAACAACAGACAAAATAGCACATTGGATGAATAGGGAAGAACCGAAAATCTTTGCAATGACATAACGAGCTGTTTAGGGACAATCAATGTGATATTTAGTGTGTAGATATCGCTACAATTACTTTACTTCAAAATTGTCAAGGCTAACTAGTCCTCAACCCCTTCCTCTACCGAAAAAGGGATTAGTCGCCTGAAGGGTTCTTTCGGTTGCGTCTGAAAGTGTGTATTAAGACAGGATTGGATCCTAGGGTGGTTCTCAAGTCGTAAGCTGCACTAATTACAGGGCGGAGGCAAAACAAATACCAGTGGGGGAGCCCAACTTTGTTGGTCCCCCTTCCGATCATTAATTACGTATCCACTCCTGCGTTAAGACCCGTGACTCATTAGACCCTGATTATGAGGAGATTAAAACTGTTTCCCCATTATCACTTATTCTCATAATATTTCTGTGCGGTAATGAATACCGTTTTCTATTATCGCTTGTGCATAGTTTCGGTTGAGATTTGTGCTTCCTTTGAAAGTTTTGAGCGAGTTGCTAATAACTATTGTCGAAAGTTCGGACAAAATAAACTCTTGTGTTGATCAGCAAATTTCTGTAGAGTTTTCTTCGAGCTTTTGAACGCTTGGGTGATACGTACCTGTGCGACGAAGGTTTCAATTGAAACAAGCTTTTCCTTCGTAACAACAACAACTGAGAATTGCTAAATTGCCCAGAAAATGTCAACAAAACTACAAGCATAAAATGTGGTAGCTTCATTCAGCATCACCTAGGCCAGAGGACATTGGACGAACCAAATGCCCGATCAAAACCATATTCATATCTGTCGCTGCGAAGTTTCCAACTACTCTCTTCTAATACTACGTCATCTTATTTTTTGTCAGATCCATGTTACAGAGAGAAAAACTATTCCAAGCTTTTATGTTCCCTAGTTTCAAAACATTATACCTTAACTCTTGACTCTAATTGGTCAATAACAAATTTTATACTTGAAAGCTGAAGAATGTTCAACCTGTGAGATTACCTTTTTCTGCCGCATTTTGACAAAATCGCTGTTTGAAATAATCGCATTTACGAGCTGACACGCTCAAACGAGCCAGGGTAAGAAGTTGTCTAAAAATAAGGTAAGGGCCCTAACAAAGTTTATAAAAAACCAAGACTATAGACATACTCTGAGTGATAAACGCTGATTACTTCAGTTCATGCGCACGTTCAGTTTAAGGTTCTTGACAGGCACTTTAGTTGTGATTTACTATTTACTCATATGATTATTTAATCCCTATTCGCGACTCAGACACCAGATTCATGTCACTTCATGTTGATAAATACCTACGGGAGATCTAAAAACATAGAAAGCGTCGGTTTCTCATGCTCAGGCACGGGCCGGACCCTTAGATCCTAAGTTTCATTCTTTTTTTGCTAACATTTGCTTTGTATTGGACCAAAGAATACAAACAAAATTATGCATAGATTCTGTTGAAAATAAGTCCAAAAAAGAACTGAAGGGCAGTACTCATGAGTAGATAATACTCATGGGTAGATAATACCTAGAAGGGGAATCCATGCGCTGCGTTGTTGCAATAGAATCTTCAAGGCCATCTATGTGTTTTTTGGTCCTTCTGATTTTGCCACCCGATGCTACAAATTGTTAACAATGACATATTAGTCATATTACTTGGTTCAGTAACGGACGGAAAGGGCGTCTTATATCATAACGCTCCCTCTGAATGTCAAAATTTTACATCTGCCAATATAAATTGTCTTGTCAGTAACTCCCAGTCAATCACAAATCTTCAGCGCTGAAAACGATTGTGTGACGTTTTACAACGGGCACCTGAAGCTACTTCTCAAAAGATTGTCAGTCGTTTGCATTAAATGTGTGATCGATTTTATGCATAGGCCTAGTTCAAGTAATTCTGCCCTACTTTATCTCCCCGCTGGGGAATCGAGCTTAAACTTTCAGGATTTTTTTTTAGGGTGGGGTATTCTCTATCTGAATGTCCATTCCTTGTAAGAAAAATAAATTCTTCTACGAGTTTACCTAATCCGCGGGTAATCTGAACTGTTATTTGACTGTTCACTCCAAACATACCATATTCATTATCCCTTGCGTCAAACTCGGCAATTTTATTAACAGAAAAGTCCGCCATTATTGGAAGTACAATTTAACACCAATAAAAGGTAAAGTTCTGCGTATCCTTACATCCTTCTACACATTTTTATACATTTGTAAATGTATTTTATTAGTTTTTTTTTATTGCTTTGCATTGAACAAATTTTACTAAAATAGTACAAAAGGCATGTTTGTTACAATAGATAAAGCGGAAATTTGATAACAATAGACACACCATAAGAATTGGTTTTTTATGTTGCTTCAAAATATATAAAAATCATTAGGTTTAATGTTGCCCATCACAAGGTATAAAGAGCCTGAAAAGATTCGCCTGATTTTAAAAAAGGGGGAAATATCGACAAAAATTTCAGTGTTCTTGATGAAAATCACACCATCAGATTCAGCACATTAGAGAACTAATGTACACGTTTCAGGGTCCTATCTTACATAAATGAGGAATGCTGTATTGTTTACCAGAATATAGATCACGGATGTGCGTTTATTTATTTTTTTCGTTCTTTTTTTCAGAAGGGCGATAGTATCGAGCCAATGGCCTTAACAAATCGGGAAAGGGCGAATTCAAATGAAAATCAAAAGTTCTAGCGGCCATTTTAAGTGGCCAAAAACATTGGAGGGAAACTAGCCTCCCTCCTACGCCCCTTCCTCCCGAACACACCAGATCAATTTTTTTAGATAGTCACTAGATTCAGCATAGCTAAAACGTCCAATGAATATGCCTTTAGGGATGGCATGACCCCCATAGTCCCTGGGGAAGGGGCTGTGAGCTACGCAGTTTGTCTATTGTTCACCTCTTCACTTATAGTATTTATTATTAAAAAATATACAGATTTTTTAGGGGGGAGGATCCACAGAGAGAATTTTTCGTGGGGAGCAAATTTCTTATGGGAATTTTCCAGAGGAAATTTTACACGGGGTGGATGGGAGTGGATTTCCTTGCATGATTTGAAAAAGTCAGAATATTGCTCTTTACTTTCAGTTGGAAAAGCTTGTTTTTTTACGTAATTGCTATCAAAGAGTAAATGAGACAAAATACGAACAGAAATTAAAATGAATAATCACATCAAACATAAAGATAGCAGATTTTGACACAGACAAATTAATAAATCACAAAGAGGAAATTTCAAGTCAAACTTAACCCCCCCCCCCCAAAAAAAAATACTACAAACAGGAGTTCATATGTTACCCTTTCCCTCGCCGTATACGTTTTAAAGTCTATTGTGTTTGCGCCTTACTGAAAATCAAATATATTCTCAACATTTTTATTTGTAATTTTAACACTGAAAAAAACCTGTTAAATAAAATCTTGAATCTTGAGTTGCTTGAATTTCCGGGAATTAATATGATTTTGTCATTTTATCAATTTAGTCATTTTGATTAATATAGGGATTTTATTTCGTGTTCGATGTTTTGAAAAATTAAAGCACACTGTTCAAAAGACATATAGTTTTGAATAAAACACAAACGACGCGTTAGCCTTTCAGGTGGGGGGGGGGGGAGGAAGAAAATAAAAAGATTTTTTTGGTTTTCATTAAAGTGTAAATGATTCAATAGACTTAAAAAGGTTTTTGGTTCGTGGGGGCGGGACAGGAACCAAACTCCTATTGGTAGCAACGTCTGTTCGCTTCAATCACCTGCTCAAAAGTTCAAACGCCGGGTTGGAGCTTTGTGAGTTAGTTCCTACTGAGGGCTTGTTATAACAGTGACTAATACATAATTGACTGAAATAAATTGGTATTCAAGTAATTCAGCTGTTATAATTGAAATATATTCGCAACATATAATATAAACCAAAAATGCATTTATTTTTATTATTTTTTAAATTATATATATATATATATATATATATATATATATATATATATATATATATATATATATATATATATATATATATATATATATATATATATATATATATATATATATATATATATATATATATATATATAATAAATAAAAAAGCATTAAATTTTAGACTGAAAGACACAAGACAGAATTTGTCTTTTATTTACATAGACTGTGTTCCTAATATAGTATATACGTTGTTGCCAGTGAGAAAATAGAGGCTTAGTGAGCAAGGTATATAGCCTCATTCGCCGATTAAATAAAAAAAAAATGTTTTTTTCTTTTTTTGACGAGGGGGTGAACCCCCTCATATACGTAATAATTTCTGTTCGTCTTAAGTTTTAATGTTGCTCCTTACTTTCAATTGAAAAAAGTTGTTTCTTTATTTAGTTTCTGATCACTTTTTAAATATCGGCTGGGATATCCGGCGCGCCCTTCATGGAAAATTACCCTCCCCCATGAACAATTCCTCCATGGATATATCCTCCCACGTAACCCCCGACCCCCCTCACCAGAAAAAATCCCTCCTGAAAACGTCTGTATACTTCCCAATAACCAATACTATATGTAAACTATGGGCGAAGTTCATAACTCGCAGCCCTTCCAACGGGGACTGTGGGGGATTAAGACATCCTCAAAGACATAGTTATTAGATTTTTCGACTATGCTGAACAAAATGGCAATCTCAAAATTTTGATCAGGTGACTTTGGGAAAAAATTGAGCGTATGAGGGGGCCAAGTCGCCCTCCAATTTTTTGTACACTTAAAAAGACACTAGAACTTTTAATTTCTGTTCGAACGAGCCCTCTCGTACTATTCTAGGACCCCTGGGTCGATACGATCACCCCTGGGGATAAAAAAACACGCATCCGTGATTTTTCTTATGGCAAAAAATATAAAATTCAATATTTTTGCAGATAGGAGCTTGAAACCTTTCAAGTAGGGTTCTCTAATACGCTGAACCTGGTGGTGTAATTTTCATTAATATTATTTGACTTTTAGGGAATGTTTTCCCCGTTTTTGAAAATAAGGTAAACTTTTTCAGGCTCGTAACTTTGGATGGGTAAGACTAAACTTGATGAAACTTATATATTTGAATATATTTGATATATTTTAAACTTATATATATATATATATATGTATATATATATATATATATATATATATATATATATATATATATATATATATATTATATATATATATATTTAAAATCAGCATAAAATTCAATTCTTTCGATGTATCTATTGGTATCAAAATTCTGTTTTATAGAGTTTTAGTTACTATTGAGCTGGGTCGCTCCTTACTTACAGTTTGCTACCACGAACTGTTTGAAAAAAAAACTAACTTACCCATATCACAGTTAGCGCCTAAGAATCCAGGGCAACATTTATATTGTATGTCTGATACTGTTTTGTAAGCTGTTACGTATTTTGTTCTTTCAGCAATCCTAAAAAAAACATTATTAATTAATGTCAATTTATTCAAATATTAAAATAATGGCAAACACAAGGAAACTTTACTACATATTTTTTGTCGCTAAGTCAAAAATTAATGACAGTTTTTAACGCTTAGTTTAAACAAGGTAAGTTGCGTTAGCATTCTGCTGTCCATTGTATTACGATTGTAAGTGTCCAGTAGGTTAAAGCACAGATACATAAGCCTGATCCTAACAAAAGGGGGGGGGGGAGTCAGTAGATTTCCTGGGGGTTTCAAAAAACGAAATAAACATTTTATACCACTATTTTCCGGGTATTCAGGGAGTGGGGTCCTTTTGGCTGATCAAAGGGGCCAGTCGCCCCTGCCCTCTTTTTTGCAGATATAGGTTAAATCAGAATTAAAGGCTGATTTTTTATGATTTAAATAAAGGTTCTATAATTGAAATAGTTACAAATTAATTTTGGTAGAAATATAGAAAAGTAAACCGAAATCAAGGTAGGCCAACATAAGCATTTCAGTATTTTTACATGCGTATCTCCAATTTTATTGGTCTCGATTGATCGTAAAACATGCTTCGACTGGATTAATCCCAGTGTTCTGTATGTAGGTGAAGAAAATTGCGTTAAAAGAATAATTTAAAAATGAGATTTTCTTTTTTAACTGGTCTTGAATGCTTTACTTTAAGATCTTAGCTACCCCCCCCCAAGTCACTACTGATGTAACACAAAACTAAATTCTTAATCCAAACAAAAATGCAATCTCCCCCTCCCAGTTGAAAACTGTTTCTGTGGACAATATCACAATAAAGAATTTTTCCCACGGATAATCCCCCTCCCACGGATAAATCTTCTAGACAATTCTAACCCAGGTGAAAATTTCCCTGGACAATATACCCAGAACAATTTCACATGTAATTAATTAAAAAAAAATTTCCATAAAATAAGTTTTTCAAAAAAAGTAAAGAACTCCATTAAATTAAAAATGAACAAAAATAGAATCAAATAATTTACCAATCATAGAACTTCCACAAATCAGTGTCAAATAAATAAATAAAACCCAAAGAAAATAGAAATAAAACCAAGTCAAACAAAAAACCAGCAGAAATTAATATGAGTAGGGTTATAAACCCCATGCGTTCTAAAAGCTATAATATAATTTGTATTTTACTGAAAAAAATTCAAATAAATTTACTGAAAAAAATGTGTATGGTCAGTTTAATGAACAAAATAGAATCAAATAATCTACCAATCATACAACTACCACGAATCAGTATCAGTAAAAAAATGAAACTCAAAACAACAGAAATTAAAATATGTCAAACTCAAAACGAACAGAAATTAATATGATTAGGTTTCTAAACTCCATGCGTTCTAAAAGCTAGAATATAATTTGTATTTTACTAAAAAAAATTCAAATGAATTTACTGAAAAAATGTGTATGGTCAGTTTCATGAACAAAATAGAATCAAATAATCTACCAAGCATACAACTACCACAAATCAGTATCAATAAATAAATGAAACTCAAAACAACAGAAATTAAAATATGTCAAACTCAAAACGAGCAGAAATTAATCTGATTAGGGTTCTAAACGCTGCTTTCCAAAAGCCAAGATATAACTTGTACTTTATTCAATTTTTTTTTTTTTAATGTTTTCACTTTTATAACCTTAAGAAATCAAAAATTAATTAAGATTTTATGGAATAAATATAAGCATATGTAAATTAAACTGACAATGCATATTTTTTTCAGTAAATTTATTTTAATTTTTTTCAGTTCTTTACTGAAAACGTTTGACACTAAGAGCTCAAAATCTTATTCTATGGCCAAACAAATTTATTCATAATTAATCTTATTTCGAAAAATAACCTTGAAACATTCCCGTTGTTTCAGGCGGGCAATGATTTGGAGAAAAAATGATTCGATAAACCATGCTCTTGACATTTTATATGGGGATCCCTCTTGCCCCCCTCTCCTACTCAAATTTTGAAGCTACATCCCTTCTTGTGAGCTCCGTTTTAACTTTCTAATTCACAATAATTTTAACATGACTGCTAATAAGGTAATTTTTAACATGAGAAGAATTATTATTGTAAGTTAGTTAACTTTCCAGCTTTAATTATTATTACACGCCCGCCTATGTATGTATTTATTATTGGTCAAGAAATTGTGTCAAAAACGGTATTAGTTTTTTTCTTTTTTATTTTAATTTTTCAATTGTGTTTTTATTCCGCATTCAAAGAATTTTCATTCAAAATTTTCAAGGGCAATGCTACATTTTCGTCTAAATTACTACGAAGCTAGTTCATTAGATTCGGTGCGATTTTCGTCTATAAAAGCTTAGACATTAATAATTTGATGAGACCAAAGACAATCTATCCTTCAGAAATACTTTAATTGTTTAGGCTATTATCTATAGGTTTAGGTGTTTTCTCTTGGAAAATTCTCCAACCCCATTTAGAATACTCCCTGAGAAAAATTACCCCCTCTCCCAGTCATAGTTGAAAATAATTTTTTTTATTTAATATCAATTTTTTTAAATTCATGCCCAAGTTTAACAAGACATGATGTAACCAAGACTTAATCTGAATAGGGTTCTAAACCCTATTCTTTCTGAAAGTCAGAAAATAATTTGTACTTTACTGAAAAAAATTCCAATGAATTTACTGAAAAAAATCTGCATTATCAGGTTAATATACATATGCTGATACTTATTCCTTAAAATCTTAATTAATTTTTGATTTCTTAAAGTTATAAAAGTGAAAACATTAAAAAGAATTTTTAAAAGAATCGTATATAAGAATTAATAAGAAAAAAAATACATTTTTTGGCCATAGAATAAGATTTTGAGCTCTTAGTGTCAAACGTTTTCAGTAAAGAACTGAAAAAAAGAATCAAATGAATTTACTGAAAAATACATACATTTTCAGTTTAATGTACATATGCTGATATTTATTCCATAAAATCCTAATTAATTTTTAATTTCTTAAGGTTATAAAAGTGAAAAATAAAAAAAAAATTGAATAAAGTACAAATTATATTCTGGCTCTTAGAAAGTATAGGGTTTAGAACCCTATTCAGATTAATGTCTGCTCGTTTTGAGTTTGACATATTTTAATTTCTATTTGTTTTGGGTTTCATTTATTTATCGATACTGATTTGTGGTAGTTGTATGCTTGGTAGATTATTCGATTCTATTTTGTTCATTAAACTGACCATACACATTTTTTTCAGTAAATTCATTTGAATTTTTTTCAGTAAAATACAAATCATATTCTAGCTTTTAGAACGCATGGGGTTTAGAACCCTACTCATATTAATTTCTGCTCGTTTTGTGTTTGACTTATTTTAATTTCTGTTTCTTTTGGGTTTCATTAATTTATTGATACTGATTTGTGGTAGTTTTATGCTTGGTACATAATTTGATTCTATTTTTGCTAATTTTTGGTTTAATTGAGTTCTTTCTTTTCTTTAAAAAATAAATTTGTTTAAAAAGTTTTTTAATTAATTTATGTTCTTTTTATATTTACATAGTCTTTTCATTTAAAACGAAAATAATACTTTAAATCTTTTCATTTTTTTAATACTTCAAAGTTTTGCCGGCTATTTTTATGCTGGAGAAAAAATTTCAGCAATTTTTAGCTACATACACCCTTTTAAAAACATGGACACAAATACTAGCATTTAATTTAGTTTCATACCTCCTCTAGTTGACCTAAAATGGACTTTATCGGCTTTGTCTTTTTAGGGACCCACTAGGGTATAGAAAAAAAAACAATTATCTTGTCTTGTTTTTTTTTTAAACAAAAAAAAATCTGTTTTTCGTTCATTTTCCCGTTGAAGACTCACTAATAAATAAAAATACTTGGCCAAAAATTTCAAAAAGTTTGAATTTTTTTGAAATTTTGGTCAGAATTCAGAGTCGTCTAGGATGCGTTTTATTTATTATGCGTTTTATTTATCTGTGTGTTCTTTGTTTTGTAGAACAAGTGTTTTGTCTTGTTTGGAAGTGCAGAAATGACCATTCCCTATATTCCCTTAGAATTATGATCATGAAGGCTGCTCAAATTGAATCGATGGTCGTACAATATAAGAAGAGGACTATAAATATATAACAAATATATAATTTCGAACCAATTTATATTAGTTCTTGCTTGAGCAACTTGGTTCCACTCTCTCAAATTAAAGAAAGTCCATGCTGACACCTTAGAAGTACTGCTTGGTGGACATTTCAACACTTGATCTTAGAAGTAGCAGCATACAACAAATCTGAAAACTTTTGATTTGACCAATCATTACTATCATTATTATTGTTATTGGGGTTTATAATCATTATTGGGGTTTAGGGGGAGAAAAAGGTACCTAGGTTAGGTTTAATTTATAGTTATATTTATAGTTATAAAGTTAAAAAGTTATATTTATCTTTTTGTTGTCGAAGTTGTAACAATGCTCTGAATAACGAAAATTAAAACCTTGTAATTTATCGGATTTGTCTCTTTAGGGACCAACCAGGGTATAGAAAAAAAAAACACCTCGGCATGTACTGTTTTTAAGGAATCGAGAGAAATTCTTGGACTATCGCAATCATAAGAGGTTTCAACTAAGATGGAGTCACACGACTCCCAAAAACACGCAGTCAAAGACCACAGTAGAAAACTACTCATCAAAACCTATACATACAAGGTAGCCCATAAAGGAGCGTATTAGGGGAGCCGCCAACAACTAGGTCAGCATTCCCGGTTACCAAAAAGTACTGAAAATTCAAACTCAAAGTTCCAAATTGATATACCCAGTTATTCATGAGTTTCACCATTTTGAGAATCCGTAAACACATAACATGTTTTGATTTAGTTCAGTACTCTCCTCAACATTCAGTGAAAGGCTCACCTGTTTTCACTTAGTCTTTTTGGAAAATGAAGTTCAAACATGAATAGCTTTTTCAGTGACAGTGTATTTGGGAAAATGGTGGGTGTGGGAGTATAGCGGAAGGGGGGTTTTCATTCAAGAAAAGACTAAATTTAAGGGGAGAGGTAACAGAATTAGGAGTTTAATTCTCCGTTCTATCTGATTTCATATAGATGAAATCTTGTGAGTTTTTGTTGCCCTTTTCTGGAAAAAAATTCTTGTTCCTCTATACCTCAGATTCCCAATTGAGCGTTTCCTAGAGATCAAAGGAGATCTTCCTGATATCTGGCAATACAAACAAAGAAATCATAATAGACAACGGTTTTATTGTGTATTTATATACAGTTGACAAATGAGAATATCTGAAAAGCAGCACAGCAAAAAGAATTTTGATTACTTGTGTTTGGGAAAATGGTGGACATGGAGAGGGGTCAGTCCTCTCTGCCAGTCCAAAGTGGTCAGTCCACTCTGGATAAGTGAACATATCCAGAGCGGATAAGTTCATTTTAATTGACGATAACTATAAACCATCCCGCAGTTCGAATATACTTCTGAAGTTTGCCTGAAGGAGTTTTTTTTTCTTGCACTAATATTCGAAAATAGTGATGAATTTAGTGATACGGTATTCGAAGTTTAGTGTACAGTAATTTTCGACGAATAAAAATTTGGAAAGAGCTAATTAAACTGAATTCCAATTATTTTTGGAAAAAAAAACCGTTAAAAAGTTTTTTTTTGGGTGGGGGTGGGGTGCGGGGTTGGGGGGAGACAGGCCTTGGAAGGCCAGGGGAGAGTTCCCATAATTTTGGGAATAAAATAATGTTAGTAATTTTTTCTTTTTTTGGGGGGGGGGGGTCATGCAGGGAAGGCCAAGGGCCAGTTTCCTTAAGAACTGGAATAAAACATCGTTATTAAGTTTTGAGTGGGGGTGGGGTTCGGGCTTATCTGATCTTTGATCAGGGAGTTTACACCCATGACTATTGGTTTGTATGTCATCTGTTCTCATTTCAATAGCTGTTTTGTCTGTAATACTCACATTTCGTTTTGTCAAGAGATGTCTTGTTACCCCCCCCCCCTCCATAATTTCCAATCCACAAACTGGGCGTGAGAATTCATAATTTTTATTCCAAAGAGTCCTCTTCTTATATTGTATGACCATCGATTCAATTTGAGCAGCCGATTTAACTTCATGAACATAATTCTAAGGGAATATAGGGAAGAGGAGATCAAAGAGTCTGTCAACCGATCAAAACCACAACAAAGTGTAACATTCTTGCTTTGCTTTTATATTGCTATTTACGGATGAAATTCTTTCGTTTTTATTTAGTCATTTGCAAAAGTTGGGGTTGTTTCTCAGATTTTTTTTTTTTTTTTAACCTAAAATACTCATGAACAAAATATTCGTACGATCCTGATTTCAACAATAGAAAGGTCATGAATACCTTTCCTAGAAAATTTATTTATGAATTCAATTCTGCAAATCGGTGAATTCTTCATAGCCTCGGTCTCTTGCCCTAAGGTTGACACAGGCTGCATTACGTTTGGAGATATGTTTTTGTAACATCACGATCTTTCTAATTAAGATCGCTATAACAAAATGGCTATCTAAAAATTTTGATTTGATGGGTTTGAGAAAATGGTGGGTGTGAGAGGGGGGTTAGTTGCCCTTTAATCACTTTTGACTATTAAAAAGAGAACTAGACCTTTCAATTTCCAATCAAATGAACCATTTTTGACGTTTCTACAACAAAGCTTTCAATAAAAACTTATATGCCCTCAGGGCATAACTTATATCCCTTGTCCTGAAGACTCTGGGAAAAGTGTGCTGCTCAAAAGTATAATTTCCTGAACTTTAAACTGCGTGGAACAAAATGGCTATCTCAAAATTTTGATTGAATTTTTTTGGGGAAATGGTATGCGTGGAAGGGGTGTTAGTTGCCTTCCAATAACTTTCGATTATTAAAAAGGGCACTAGCCATTTCAATTTCCAATCGAATGAACCCTATTTGAAGTTTCTACGACAACGCGTACTATAAAAATCTTATATGCCCCCAGGGCATAACTTACAACCCTTGCCCTGAGGGCTGTGGGGGTGTTGTCATCCTCAAAGACCTAATTTCCAGAAATTAAAACTACGTTGAATAAAATGGATATCTAAAAATTTCATTTTATGTGTTTGGGGAAAAGGTGGGAATGAGAGGGGGGTTAGTTGCCCTCCAATCACTTTTGACTATTAAAAAGGGCACTAGCCCTTTGAATTTCCAATCGAATGAGCCTTTTTTGAAGTTTCTTCGTCAACGCCTTCTATAAAACACATATGCCCCAGGGCATAACTTACAACCTTTGCCCTGAAGGCTGTGGGGGAGTTTCCCCCTCATAATTACATTTTATATCTGGTAGTCATCTAAACTGAACAAAATGGCTATCTCAAAATTTCGATTGGATGTGCCTCGGGAAACGGTGGGTGTGGAAGGGGTGTTAGTTGCATTAAAATCACTTTCGACTATTAAAAAGGACACAAGCCACTCCAATTTCGAATTGGATGAGCCTTTTTTGAAATTTTTACAACTTCTTCGATACGAAGTGCCCTGCTGTAAAGGAAAAAAATGATAAATAATATATTGTGCCAACATCGTTCTTATATTCCCTCAGGGCATAACTTAAAACCCTTGCCCCGAGGGTTGTGGGGGAATGTCCTCCTCAAAAACTTTTTTTCTATCTGGAAATCAACTACGCTGAATAAAATGGCTATCTCAAAATTTTGATTGGATGTCTTTGGGGGAATGATGTGCGTGGGGGAGGGGGGTTAGTTGCCCTCCAATCTCTTTAGACAAGTAAAATGGACACCAGAGATTTGAGTTTCCAATAGAATGAGCCCTTTTTGAAGCTAATACAACAAGGTTTCCTATAAAAACCGTAAATTTCCCCAGGGTATAACTTACAACTCATGCCCTGAAGGCTGTATGGGAATGTCCTTCTCAAAAACATAATTTCTATCTGGAAATCAACTACGTGGAAAGCAAGGACTATCTCGAAATTTTGACTGGAAAAATGACAGTACTTGGGGAACGTGGAAGGGGTGTAGGTTGTCATGCGTTCACTTTTAACTATTAAAAAGGGCACAAGGCCACTCCGATTTCCAATTGAATGTTCCTTTTTCAAAATTTATACGACAACTTCTTCGATACGAAGTGCCCTGCTCTAAAGGAAAAAAAAAAATCATAAATAATACATTGTGCCAAAATCGTTCTTATATGCCCTCAGGGCATAACTCAAAACCCTTGCCCCGAGGGTTGTGGAAAACCTATCTCAAAATTTTGATTGGATGTGTTTGGGGGAATGATGGGCGTGGGGGGGGGGGGTGGCAAGTTCCCCTCAAATCACTTTCGACTAATAAAAAGGACACTAGCTCTTTGAATTTCCAATTGAATGAGCATTTTTTGAAGTTTCTACGACAATGCCTTCTATAAAAATCTTATATGCCCCCAGGGTATAACTTACAGCTCTTGCCCTGAAGGCTGTGGGGGAGTGTCCTCCTCAAAAACATAATTTCTATCTGGAAATCAACTACGCTGAACAAAATGGCTATCTCAAAATTTTGATTGGATGTGCTTTGGGAAATGGTGGGCGTGGAAGTGGTGTTAGATGCCTTCCAGTCACTTTTGACTATTAAAAAGGGCACGAGCCACTCCAATTTCCAATTGAATGAGCCCTTTTCGAAGTTTCTACGACATCTTCTTTGATACGAGGTGCCCGGGTATGGATAAAAAAAAAAAAACATTGTGCCAACATCGTTCTTTACTTAGGCAGCGCTATTGCGCTGCCTATGAAATTGAGTCGGCAAAGAGAAAGTAACACAAATAAAAAGTATTCCTTATAGGAACATATAGAAAACAGAAATATTTTTTTACGCCTTGGTTATTACCCTCATTACTACTAATCTAACTAACAGTTCACCGAAGAGCCAATCCGCCTGAGAACATCAAAGCTAAACACTTACTCCCGTTCTCCAAGTCTTTTCAAAACCTCCCTTTTTAAACCCTCTCAGGAGGTCTCTATGTCACTTGAATCTTTCTTTATGATATCCTCCCACCCCAAGCGAGGACGACCTGCTTTTCGTTTAGCCCTAGACTGTTGGTCGAAAAGAACAATCTTCGGCAATCTGTCATCTTTCATCCGCACAACGTGCCCTAGCCATCTCAACCTTTCTTTCATTATAGCCCTAGAGAGGGGTATTGAACAGGGTTGCCAACTTTTAGATCAATGAATATGTCCCTTGAGCATCCAAAAATGTGTCCTTTTCAGCCAAATAATGTCCATATTTTGTCTATAATATGTCCATAATATGTCCATCTTGAAATATCAGAAACTAGTTTTTTTACGACTTGTGAACCTCCTTCAAAGTGGTCAGTTAACATCGAATATAATGAAAACGATAAAGATTCATTTAGTAAATCCACACGAAATGAACTAGTGTGATAGCATAAAAGCCATAAAAACATGTAAACAGCAAAAAACTAATTGTGAGAGCTTAAGGCTCAAATTTCTACGAGAGTTCCACTTGACAGGTATGGTCGGCTTGCGGGTCGGCATTTTGACTTCTTTTGGTAGCTTATTGCAAATCAGAGTGTTTCTTGCGCGTGTCATGAGGTACAATCCAGGAGTCAAGCAACGTTGCGGAGCGCTAGGTAAGCTGGGTTGCCCTTCAATCAGGAGGATGACATCCCCAAAGGCATAATTACTGGGCCTTTGGACAATGCTGAACAAAATACATGTCAATATTTTCTGATTGGATGCTGGTTTTCGGAACTGATGAGTGCAGGAGGGTGCCCTCAAATCACTTTTAACTCCTATAAAGGGCACTAAACTTCAATCAAATGAGCTCCATCTGAAGTTTATACGACTACCCATTCCATAAAACCGTATATGCCTCTGGGGCATAACTTACAACCCTTGTCCCAGGGCTCTTAGGGGTTGTTTAAACGCTGAGGGCATTGTTATATGTTTTTTGACCATTTTTAACAAAATTACTATCTCAAAATTTTTGCTGGATGCATCTAGGGAAAAGAAGACGTGGGTGGTGGGGGGGTGGGCTGGTTTGCCTCTGACCACTTCTGACTCTTAAAACTAGCACTAGAACATCTGATTTTCAGTACAGTGAGTCCCCTCCAAAGTTTGTAAAACCAACCCTTCCATAGAAATCTTATATGTTAATAATGGAGAAGTAGTATAACTCTTAACCCTTGCCCTAAAAGTTTTTTTTTTTTTGGGGGGGGGGTTTCATCCACAAAAATATAATTACTGGAGCTTTTAATATATGCTGAACATAATGGCAATCTTAAAATTTTGATTGGACGTGTTTGGGGAAATGAAGGGGTTGGGGAGGGGGGGATTTTACCTTCCAATCACTTATGATTCTTATTAGAACTTTCAATTTCCCATTGAGCCACCTTCGAAGTTTCAACGACAATCTTTTCTACACGATGCGCCGTGGTCAGAAGTAAAAAATAAATTGTAACCTTATCTCTCTTTCATTCATTAAATAAAAAACAAGTTTTTTCAACTTGAAGTAAGAAGCAACATTAAAACTTAAGACAATCAAAAATTATTCCATATATTAGGGGAGCATCCTTTTCCTCGATACCCCTCTCTTCACGCTAAGATGTTTTCAAGAACTTTTAAAGAATTTTTGATTCAATTACACGGCCCTTATGTTTCAAGAATCGCTCTTAAAAAAAAGACGAAAGGTCCAGCATGAACGTAGAGAGGGGGGTATTGAGGAGGGAGTAACCCCCATAATATACGGAATAAATTTTGTGCTTTTTAAGTTTTAATGTTGCCCCTTACTTTTGGTAGAAAAAAATAGTTTCTGTATTTATTTCTTATCGTTTCTCTGATAATCCCAGGAAATCCACCCCCTCTGTGGAAAATTTTTCCACGAAAAATACCTCTATATAAAAGTCCGCCCATGTAAAATTCTTCCGCTGGGAAATTAATCCCGGACAATTCCATCCCTGCTGCGAATTCTTTCCAGAAATTTTTTTGCTTACGATTCTGCCTTAAAAATACTCCTTACCATACTTTTATTTGAAGAAAAACTTGTATTCATTTAGTTTCTGATCCTTTTTAAGGTCATTGGGGAATATCCATGTTTGGAAAATACCCCCAACCTGGAAATTTTATCCCCCCGACATTTCCCATGGAGAATTACTCCTGGTGATAATTACCCCATGGAACTTTATCCCGGGGAAAATCCCCCCCCCCCCAAAAAAAAGGCTCATAAAGAAAATTATCTAAAAAAAAGATCCCAAAAGAATTCTGACTCCGCTGGAAACTTTTCCCTGAGATTTCCCTCAAAGTTTCTCTACACATACAATGGGACCAAGAATGAGAAAAAAGACAAATAACACACATTCTGTATAAAAATTCTGGTAAATTTTCCCCATGTAAAATTTCCCCTGAAAAGTTCACCCCCAGAAACTTCCATCCCAATGGAAAATTCTTCCCAGAAGATCTCCTTCCTCCCTTGAAAAATGTCGGTATACTTCCCTATAACAAATACTATATGTAAACAATAGGCAAATTTCATGACTTGCGGCCCTTCCTCTGGTGGTTCTAAGAGGTCATGTTATCTCCAGACATATCTCTTGATGTGCTATCTCAAATTTTTTATCACAAAACTTGCAGTAAAAAAGGGCGTGGGACGGGGGCTAGTTGTCCTCCAATTTTTTGGTCACTTAAAAAAGACAATAGACCTTTTAATTTTCGTTTGAACGAACCCTCTTGCGAAAGTCTAGTACTATTGGTTCGATATGATCGCCCCTGGAAAAATTAATAACAACAAATAAACATGAATCCATGATGCTTCTTCTGGCAAACACTATAAAATTTCATTTTTATGGATTTAAACTTGGAATCCCTACAGTGAGGCTCTCTGTTAGGCCGAATCTGATGGCGTGATTTCCATTAAAATTCTTTGACTCTGATGGGGTGTTTTTCACCTTTTTCGAAAATTCGGCAAATTTCGGTCAGGCCCACTATTGGGTAACACAAAACTTAAAAAATACTATATATTTGGAATCAGCCCAATAAGCAAATTGTTTGATACATCTATTGTCACAAAAATTGATTCCAGATCATCAAGAATCTAATTTTTTCTTTTGCTAACTTTTCATTTTCAGTTAGTAATACTTGATAAATAGATAGATGTTTTGCCTGACTACTGGAAGTCGGAAGCCATTGTTAACGAAAAAGGTGCCTGCTTGCCTATTATCCTGACTGTAGCGTAAAAGCAAGGAGAAATAAAATCTTTATAGATGAAAGAAAGCGAACTTGCGAAGAATTTCAAGAGTATTTGCAGATAAATGTCTGCGGTATAGAGCAAGCAACTCCGAAAAATAATAACGTTTGTAAAAAAAAATAACGTTTGTAAAAATTAGAAGATATTAAGTAGTTAAATAAATTTAGTGCTAGATAAGTATAGTTTTAATACTGATTTGGTGAAAAATGACATTTTTTTCTTACAAAAATATGTATCCAGCGGAGAAATAATCTATTTTATGTCACAAATTTGCAAAACATGTCCCTTTTATGTCCCAAATTTCTAGAACATCTCCCTTTTTGGCACTACCATGTCAATGCATCCCAGCATACAAGGATTCATCCTTTGGATACAAGATATGTCCAGTTGGCAACCCTGGTATTGAACCACATTTTTCGTACAGCCTATTGTTTGAAATACGGTCAGTCAGCCGGGTACCCAGAACAATCCTTAACCAATTTCTCGGTAATACATCTAGCAAATCTTCATCCGCTTTTCGAAGCACCCATGCTTCAGAGCCATATTTGACCACTGTCATCACTGTAGCTTCTAATATTCTAATCTTGGTTTGTAGCCTTATCTTCCTATTCTTCCAAACTTTTTTTTAATTGTGGATAAACACCCTGAGCCTTGGCTATTCTAATTATAACATCTTCACTGCTCCAACCATATTTACTAATAATACTACCAAGGTAAGTGAAGCTGCCCACTTGATCAATCTTTTCATTACCCAGCCTCACCTTTTCATCTTCACTTATTCCCAGCCTTAGTGACTTGGTCTTCTTAAAATTAATTTTCAAACCTATTCTAGCACCCTGAACTCGCAAAACCTCTAAAACTTGATTCATTTTTGCTGACACTTTCCTCTAGGATGCTTAAATCATCAGCAAAATCTAAGTCAAGGACACTTTTTCCTCCCCATTTGATTCCGTGGTCTCCCATTGCCTTTCCTGTGCTCCTTAATACAAAACCAATCAAAATAATACATACAAAGGGAGATAAAACACAGCCCTGTTTAACTCCTAATTTAATACAAAACCAGCTTCTAACCTCATTTCCTGCCTTAGCTGCAGCCGTGTTATTCTCGTACATAGTACTAATCGCTTTAATGTATTTGTCTGGTATATCATACAAGGATAAAACCTTTGCTATAGCTCTTCTATCAACAGAATCGAACGCTTGCTCATAATCTGTAGAACTAAGGCCCAAAGGTGTTTGACAACTCAGGCACTTCTCAATTATTCACCAAAGAATGAAAATTTGGTCGACGCATCCTCTACCCTTTCTAAAACCACACTATTCTTCTCTTATAACTTTGGCTACCGCATTTCTCAGTCTAAAAAGTATCATATTACTATGTAATTTGCTACCTACAGAGACCAGACTAATGCCTCGATTATTACCACACTCACTTTTATCACCTTTCTTGTAAAGTGGCTTAACTAAGGTTTTCCTAAAATCATTTGGTACTTCCCCTTTTTCAAAAATCATATTCATAAACTTCAGTAACTTGCTTCTAACACCAGAGCCACCATATATAAGAAACTCATTTACTACCCTATCAGCAACCGGAGCCCTATTATTTTTTAATGCTTTTAGTACTGTCGTTAATTCTTCCTCGCAAAACCAATCTTCTCTCACATCCGAGGTATCACAAACCTTTTAATTTTCCTCTATATCTTTACCTGCAACTCTATCTCGGTTTAGCAAATTCTCAAAATGTTCTACCCATCTCTCTTTAATTCTTTCCTGATCGCTAATTGTGGCACCATTCCTATCTTTAACTGGGCCAAGTCCGGATTAACTACTCCCTCTCAATTTATTGACATGCCAGTATTACGCCTTCTATTATATTTTACTATTACGCCGTCTAGCTGCATCTTCCAGATCCTCGGCATTTTATCCATGGCCTCCACTTCACACCTCCTTATTTCATAATGCTTTCTCCACTTTCTTTACATTCCTTTTGTTTTCATATGATCTATCACTCAGATAAACCTTGTACAAGTTCTTTCTCTTGATTTTTTTTCTCCTAGTCATTTTTATGTGATTCCCTCAGAAGTCAATCTCAAATGTGTCTGACCCGTTTTAGGCTCGGGTATGTTTCCAGCCAGTGGGTGTAAAGTGGGGTTATGTAATGCAGAAACAAAGTAAACAATAATTTGTTTTATAAATAGATATAAAATTAAAGACTCGGACTAGATATCGGAAAAGCTTGGGATATAATAAATAAAAATGAGATACAATTAGAAGTTATTTTCGACTTTGTCATTTTTATCCATGCCCTACAAGAGTTTAAATTCCGAAAACGTAAAAACAGTCGTGGAAGAATAAATTAAAAAAACTAGAATTTTCAACCCGGCCAATTAATTTTAAAATCTTTTTTCTAATTTACGGTGCTATCGATTTGTACAAATTATGCATTTTTTACACTCCAGACCTTTTTCAAAAAAACTACCAGGTTTCACTTTAGACTTTTTATTCTAATTTTGTTTGTGAAAAAACAAACCGGCCCAATTTTAGATCCTTTTTCAAAGATCCCTTGTGCAAAAAATTATTGTGCTGACATGTCGGGTCAGAGAGCAAGATCTCTTTTCATAGCATAGGAAAATTAATATTGCAATGGATTTAGGGAGATTAACCTTAATGCTATTCTTTAACTATTCAATTTTTAACGGTGGGAGGGGGTTAACTACCACAGACCTTTTGTCTCGAGTTGTATTTTAAAAGTAATTTCTTCAATGACTCAAATTAAGATTAAACTCTTAACAGCAAATAGCGATAGCTGAGTTGATTATGTAACTTCCCTGCGAGTCCCATTAATTCCTCCTCTAAATTCTTATAGCTTTTCTCACTTCATAGGCTTCCTATGCAACCCGCTCAAATGCGTAAAAACATCCACACATGCAAGGCCGCATCTAGGGTGGGGAGAGGGGGTTTGAACCCCACCTCCCCAGAAATGTTCATCAGACTCGTAAAAATGTAACAAAAATGAATATAAACAATTTTTTGCTGCGTGTTTTAAAGTTTTTTTTTGTAACCCCCCCCAAAGAAAATTCTTTTGCACCCCCCCCCCCCCCGAAAAACCCTGGATACGGCCTTACACAAATGTCTTTGTTACCTGAAATCTAGAATGATCATCGCAATCGCTCTCTCTTACTGCATAAGCTATTTTTCAGATTTATAAAATTATAAACAAAATTATGGCACATATTTTAAGCATTAGGATAAGGCCGTTAAAAGTACACCAAATGAGAAACCTGAGCTTGTTTGAATCTAGGAAAATAATAAATGCAGCGATGTCAACTGGGGGGGGGGCAGGGTTTTTTTGCATCTAGGGAAATATTAAATGCAGTGACGTCAACTGGGGTGGGTGACGATGCAGGAGCGTTGTACTCAGATGTCTTCATCCACTATATATTGGGCACAAAATAAATTTGAGAGATCGTTTTTGCTGAATTTTAGGCAATTTTATAATACTTAGAATCAAGAATAATTTCAATTATCAGATTTTTTCCAACACAGCTTTTTATACTTTTTTAAAATATTCAATTATTATTTTCCAGGGAGCAATGGCTTTTAATATAATTTTTCTTGAAGCATCAGTCACGAAATCATCAGTCATCACGAAATCATCACGAAGCATCAGTCTATTGCTTTTTTCAAAATCCTCTTTATGAAAAGCTGAATTAATATTGCAGCCTATTGCTGCTTTCTTCTAATAAATTTCTTGAAGGTTGACTAGTCTTAATTTTCTTTGTCAAAGTTCTCTTATCTAGCTGCAAAAGCATCAATCCTAAATGACAAACACCTCTTTAATCCCTTGCTGAAATCCACAGATAAACTAAATGATCTTTTCTAATTTGATTGCAATGTATATTTTTGTGTGTAATATGTGTATAGTATTGCACCGGCGAAGCAGAGAAACAGACTAAGGAGGGAGTAACAGTGGGGTCAATTGGGGCGGAAAGCGGGGAATGAAATGTGCCCCTAGATATTTTGCCACTCCTCTAGGTTATGAAAAATGCCTTTTTTGAATAGTATTTGCATTAAAAATGCCTTTTTTTAGTATTTTCATTAGACAAATTTTACCCCAACTTCCAGATTTTGAAAAATACATTTTGTCCCCTCATAAACTTTGTGAACTGACGTCACTGAAGAGTGTATCAGCTTCAATTAGGATTATCCACAAAATACAGCATTTGAAATCTTTGAGTTTAAAATTTTGAATGCCGAAAAGCGACATGAGACTGGCACTCTTGGATATTCCTGAAAGATTGTCAAGGCCGTAGCAAGAGGGAAGTGTACGTGGTTCAAACCCCCCAGAAATTCTAGTCCGACTCGTAAAAACTTAACAAAGTGCACATGAACAATTTTGTTATGCGTTTTTAAAAGTTTTTATCCTCCCCCCCCCTAATGAAAATCCTGAATACGCTGTTGACCACTGTATCCTCGATTACAGCATGACTCTATATATTAGGATACCTTTGCACAAACTGAATTCTCTTGAAAGAGATCAAATCTGAAAACTCACTCGGACACATTCAAACGGTTAAAGTCGATTCGTAAATTCAATGGGATTCATAAAATTACCTTGCTTCCATTCCACACTTTGCACCGTGTCTCCTGCCACTACCATGGCTATAGATATTACAGGGCCTAGGTACCATTTTGGTTACAGTTTCTGTCCCATTAGGAACTGTACAGGATATTGTTCGAGTTACTACAGTAGTACAAAAATTCCTAAAAGAAAAACTTAAGATTTTAAAAAAGCCCAAAGCTCTGATTACAGATCATTTCTGCATTAAAAATTATACTTCAGAAAAATTAATAAAAATTTAATAATGAAAAATACAACTGATTGAACGTTGGTTTTTCGTCAGTAAGCTCAGGTTTTGACCCCCTAACAAAGTGATATATTGTAAGACAAAAATAAGTGAAACTGAAAAATGAAGGGGTTAAACGGATCCCAAAGTTCATTTAAGGTTAAGGTATTTATTACATAATTGACAATTCTACAATTGGATCAACCAGCGGAATTAAAGACGGATTTGTAAGCTAATGTTTCATTTTTTTTTAAGTTGATGGCCAAAAATATAGTACTTTCGTATCCCTTGTAAAAATTTGTCAAAGCCAGGAAAATTACACAACTTTAGATAGCCATTTTAAAAGTTAGCTTCCGCTTTCCTTTAACTCACTTATATATCCGTTTCTTAAGACTCATTAACTCCAGAAGATTAAACTGGCATCATGCTTTATTTCCGTTTTAGTTATTTCTCTATTATTATTTTATGATTTTTATATAATATAAACATTTATATGATAGTATTATTTTTATAGCTAGTCTTAGTTAGTAATTAATTAAAAAATCTCTTCCACAAAATAAGTTTTTCAAAAAAAAGTAAAGAACTCCATTAAACCAAAAATGAACAAAAAAACAATTAAATAATTAAGCAATCAAACAATTACCACAAGTCAGTATCAGTAAATAAAAGAACTCCACAACAAACAGAAATAAAAATACATTACAGAGTCAAGCTCAAAATGAGCAAAAATTGACGTGACTAGGGTTCTAAACCCCATGCTTTCTAAAAGCCAGAAAATAATTTGTACTTCAGTGAAAAAAATTCAAATGAATTTACAAAAAAAAATGTGCATTGTCAGTTTAATATACATATGCTGATATGTATTCCTTAAAATCTTAATTGATGTTTTATTTCTTAGAGTTATAAAAGTGAAAACATTTAAATCAATTTTTTTAGGCCTCTCAATTTCCAATCCAATGACCCCTTTCTGAAGTATTTACGACAACGCTTTCTAGAAAAACATTACATGCCCCAAGGGCATAACTTACAATATTAACCCTGAGGGCTGTGAGGGGGAGGAGGTTGTCATACTCAAAAACATAATTACCAGGTTCCTTCAACTACGTTCAACAAAATGGCTATATCAAAATGTTGATCTGAAGTGTTTGGTGAAATGATGGGCGGGGGGGGGGGCATTCGCCCTTTGAAAACTTTTGACTATTAACAAGGGCACTAGCCATCTCAATTCCCAATTGAATGAGCCCTTCTTGAAGTTACTTTTACAGCGCATTCTATAAAAAATGTATATGCCCCAAGAGCATAACTTACAACCTTGGCCCTGAGGGCTGTGGGGGGGGGGGTTGTCATAGTCAAAGAAGTAATTTCCTGATCTTTCAACTATGCGCAAGACACTTATTATGTAAAAATGTTGATTGGAAGCATTTTGTGAAATGATAGGAGTGAGGGGGGGAGGGGCATTCGCCCTCTAATCACTTTTGCCTATTAATAAGGGAACTAGCCCTCTCAATTTCCAATTACATGAGCCTTTTTTCAAGTTTCTACGACAACACTTTCTATAAGAACCTTATATGCCCCAGGGAAAAACTTACAACATTTGCCCTGGAGGGCTGTGGGGGGGGGGGGGTTGTCATCCTCGAAGACATAATTTTTGGACCTTTGAACTACGTTGGACAAATTGTCTATCTCAAAATTTTGATTGAATGTGTTCCAGAAAATGGTGGTCGTGAGAGGGGGTTAGTTGTCCTCCAATCACTTTCAACTATTAAAAAAGGTACTAGCCCTTTCAATTTCCAATCGAATGAGTCCATATGCCCCCAGGGCATAACTTACAACCCTTGTCCTGAGGGTTGGGGGTGTCATCCTCAAAGACCTAATTTCCAGAACTTTCAACTACGTTGAAAAAAACGGTCATCTCAAAATTTTGTTTGGATGTGTTTGGATAAATGGTGGGCGTGAGAGGGGGGTTAGTTGCCCTTCAATCATTTTCTACTATTAAAAAGAGCCCTTTGAATTTCCAATCGAGGAGCCCTTTTTGAAGTTTCTACGACAACGCTTTCTATGAAAATCTTAAATGCCCCAAGGGCAAAACTTACAACCCTTGCCCTGAGGGCTGTGGGGGGTCGTCATCCTCAAAGACCTCATTTCCAGATATTTCAACTACGTTGAACAAAATGGCTATGTCAAAATTTCGATTGAATGTGTTTGAGGAAAAGGTGGGCGTGAGAGGGTGGATAGCTGCCCTCAAATCACTTTTGACTATTAAAAAGGGCACTAGCCCTTTGAATTTTCAATCGAAGAGCCCTTTTTGAAGTTTCTACGACAGCACTTTCTATAAAAACCCTATGCCCCCAGGGAAAAACTTACAGCCCTTGCCCTGAGGGCTGTGGGGGTGGGGGGGTGGGGTGTCCTCCTCAAAAACATAATTTCTATGTGTAAATCAACTATGTTGAACAAAATGGCTATCTCAAACCTTTGATTGGATGTGTTTGGGGAAATGGTTGTCGTGGAAGGGGTGTTCGTTGCCTTCCAATCACTTTCGACTATTAAAAAGGGCACTAGCCATTCCAATTTTCAATCGAATGCGGCCTTTTCGAAGTTTCTACGACATTTCCTTCGATACAAAGTGCTCTGGTTTAGACAAAAAATAAACAATACATTGTGTCAACGTCGTTCTTTACTTAGGCAGCGCTATTCCGCTGCCTATGATTATTAACATCCCTCACTTCATCGGTAAGAACACATTTCTAGCCTTAGGAAACGTGTAATATTGTACCACATTTTTTTTTTTTTTTTTTAGTTTTTACCACACCGTTGTTCTTTATTCATTGTTAGTTTCATAATCTATCTTTTAGTGCTTGATGGGTGATATTATTCTGGATTACATAAAAAAATAAGTTTTTTTTAACTGAAAGTAAGGAACGACGTTAAAACTTAAAACGAACAGAAATTATTCCGTATATGAAAGGGGCTGTCCCCTCCTCAACGCCTCGCTCTTTACGCTAAAGTTTGAATTTCTCACAACTCTTATTTTTTTTAAACAATAAAAAACTTTAGAGTAAAGAGCGAGGCGTTGAGGAGGGCAGTCCCTTTCACATACGGAATAATTTCTGCTCGTTTTAAGTTTGTAAGTTTAAGTTTTAAGTTTAAGTTTATGTTCGTTTTTATTTTTTATGCTGATTTCAAATATATAAGTTTCATCAAGTTTAATCTTACACATCAAAAGTTACGCGCCTGAGAAAAGTTTTCCGTATATGAAAAAAATATATAAAAAATAGTTCCATATATAAAAAAAAATATATAATATTTTTATTACTTGAGCCGGAACTATTCCTCAGGAATAGCTCAGGAAGCCGGAAAAATTTTCTCAGGCGCGTAACTTTGATGGGTAAGGGTAAATCAGCATAATTTTTTTTATTCCGTATGTCAAAGGGGCTGTCCCCTCCTCGACGCCTCACTCTTTAAGATAAAGCTTTTTATTGTTTGAAAAAAAATAGAGTTGTGAGAAAGTCAAACTTTAGCGTAAAGAGCGAGGCGTTGAGGAGGGGACAGCCCCTTTCACATATGGAATAATTTCTGTTCGTTTTAAGTTTTAACGTCGTTCCTTACTTTCAGTTAAAAAAAAAAAATTTTATTTAATTTTTAAAGTTTTTGAATTAATGCAGGTTTTGATTTTGGCTCACCGTACATGAATAATTAAAACGAAATTTGCATATTAATTTTACTTTTATTTGGTTAAATGGCTTTCTCAAAACTTGTTTCATTTTATTTACAAAAGTTTTTATTAGTAATAAATACACGTAACTTACGAGTTAACTTACGTAACGAACTTCTATATTCATATATTTTTAATACGTATATTAGGGGCCCACCCCCTAGTCAATACCTCGCTCTTTAAGCTAAAGTTCGAATTTTGTTCCAATTCTTTAAAAATGACCCATTAATCACAAAGAACGTTATTTAGAATAAATAGCATTTATGAATGTACTAAAAAATCTTTGGCTTAAAGAGCGAGGTATTGACTAGGGGGTGAACACAATCATACACGTAATATTTTCTGTTCGTTTTAAGTTCTGATGTTACTCCTTATTTTCAGTTGGAAAACTTGTTTTTTTATATATTTAATTTCTGATCTTTTTTTTAAATAATGCTGGGAAATCCGGCGCCCCCTTCATAGCAATGTCCCTTCCCCCATGAAAACTTCCTTCATGGATAGATCCCCCCACATAACCCCCGACCCAACCACTCCCCTACTACCAGAAAAAATCCCCCTGAAAACGTCTGTATACTTCATAATAACCAATACTATATGTGGACATTGGGTAAAGTTCATAACTTTCAGCCCTCCCCCCGGGGAGTTCGGGGGATTAAGTCATCCTAAAGGACATAGTTATCATATTTTCAACCCTGCTCAACAAAATGGCTATCCCAAACTTTTGATGAGGTGACTTTGGGGAAAAAAATGAGCGTGGGAAGGGGGTCTCGTTGCCCTCCATTTTTTTGGTCACTTAAAAAGGGAACTTCAGCTTTTAAGTTCCGCTCGAGTGAGTCCTCCCACGATATTCTAGAACCACTGGGTCGATACAATCGCCCCTGAGAAAAAAAATAAAAAATAAACACGCATCCGTTACCTTTCTTCTGGCAAAAAAAATACAAAATTCCACATTTTTTCAGATAGGTGCTTGAAACCTCTACAGTAGGATTCTATGATACGCTGAATATGATGGCTGGATTTTCATTAAGGTTCTATATCTTTTAGGGAGTGTTTCTCCCTTTTTTCGAAAATCGGGCAAATTTTCTCAGGCATGTAACTTTTAATGGATAGCATTAAACTTGATTAAAATTACATATTTGAAATCAGCATTGAAATATGATTCTTTTAATGCATCTATTGATATCAAAAACCTGTTTTCTAGAGTTTAGGCTACTATTGAGCCGGGTCGCTCCTTACTTACAGTTCGTTACCACGAACTGTTTGATTGTTTGTTACCATGTATTTTGCTTTATTGGCTTTCTATCTGCTATATTTTTTATATTGTTATATTTACTTTCTATTTTACCATATTGCTGTTCTTTCTTTATTGTTGTTTTTATAATTTATTTTTTAGTGCTTGATGGGTTATGTTGTTCTTGATTGTTTGTCACCACATTTTTTGCTTTTTTGGCTTCATTTACTATACTGTTTATATTGTTATACTGGCTTTCTATTTTACCATATTGTTGTTCTTTCTTTATTGTTAGTTTCATCATATTTCTTTTAGTGCTTGATGGGTGATGTTATCTTGGATTGCTTGTCACCATGCTTTTTGCTTTATTAGCTTTCTATTTGTTGTATTGTTTATATTATTATATTAGCTTTCTATTTTAACATATTGTTGCTCTTTCTTTATTGTTAGTTGTTACTATTTGTTACTTTATGTATATCTTTATGTATTTCTTTATGTTAGCTGTTACTTTATTGTTACTATTAAATGTATTGTCTTGTCAATTGCTCATCTGGGATTCGCTCATTGAGAATATACTGTCTTGTTGGCTGTATTCCAGGAGTCTGCTCGTTAACAACGTATTGTCGGGCTGGTTGTCTTTCTAGAATCTGTTCGTTCAGAGTGTATTGTCTAGTCAACTGCTCTCCTGGAATCTCCTCATTAAGAACGTACTGTCGGGTTGGCTGTCTTACCAAGATCTGTTCATTCAAAGCGTATTGTCTGGCCAGCTGTTTTTCTGGTGTCTTTCTATTAAGACTATATTGTCTCGAGAGTTGGTTGTCACGTGTCTGCTCATTGATAACAAACTGTCTAGTTGGAAATCGTTGTATTTCAACTGGCTGAAGCACTTCTATTTCTTCAACCGGCAATTCAACACTTTCACGGAAAATCAACGGTAGTTCCTCTGTATTCTTAAGAGAAACCTGTGGGGTATCATCATTTCCCTGATTTCTAAATAGATTCTCGTCAAGAGGTTGCAATAAAGGTGCATTATTTTCGTCAAGAGAATATTGCCGAGAAGGTATCAATCTTTGACTTTCCAGGAGTTCAAATTGCTCATTGTCTAAAAATGAATCACCCGCATTGGAAGTGAGAGGTACTACTTCCCTTTCTTGATTGCCAGAAATTGATCCAACTGCGTATTGGCGAATGGGTGCTCGTATTATTCCATCATCTTGTTTATTTCCTTCACCGCCAGATTGTTCTAAGACAATTTCACCATTGTCTTTAATTAGCTGGTATAGGTCTTCATCTTGATTCATCTGTTCCAGCAGCTTCAGAAGTTCTCTTGACCTCTCTGTAGTACCACTTAATTGGTAATTATTTAATCCCTCTGAGACCCCTGAGCCTATTGGTTGCCTAGATTCTGGTGGCGTATCTGAATTAATTAGTATTTGTCGACGTGGTATTGTTACTGTTTCTTCTCTAATTGTTCTCACATCTTGAGAATTCATTTCTTTTCTTGGTCCAAGGCGAGTGAGAGCAGCTAATATTTCTTCCTCTGGTCGTAAAGGTGGCTTCCTGACATCAATATCTGGTGTCCATGCAGAGTCTGCATAAACCAAAGGCTCACTTTTCTGCACATTTATCATATTTTCTGAATTTGTAGCGAAAATAGATCTTCTATTTTCGTTAAAAGGCATCTGACCTCGTCTATTGGCACTTTCCTGTCTTAAAGGTCTGTTTTGAGTCTTTCTTGTTATATTTTCATAAAGCTCAAGTGGAGAAAAAGGGTTTGCACTACTCACGTAAGTACCCGCTGCATATTTACCAATGTTTTCGTCAGAATGACCTACACTAGGTTCAAGAGAAGCTGACAATGACTGGCTTATAATATTTGGTACAGCTGATGGTGCTCTAGGGTAAGAATCTTGACCATATGAAAGCGCTTCTTCAAAATCTTGCCTTGAGTTCTGATACTGATGCCTTGTGGGTTGCCTGGATAACGAGCCAGACATTTTAACGACAGTTTTGAATCCCGAGGACAAGCCTTTGGAAGAGCCCCAGTTTCTATCATGCGCATATCTTTCTCGATTGGTCTCTACTGGAGAAAATGCTGACGGAACTTTGTAATCACTAGGTCGTGTGGAGATTGTTTCTCCTTTAAAGTTGTGTAATTGTGAAGGAGAAACGTCATGAAATCTTCGCTCGTATTCATAGGCAAGTGACCGATCATCTTCACCTTTAGACAATAACGATTTATTCTCAGTGTCTCGAAAACGAAAATCTCCTCCTTGGGAATAGCGGTTAAAAGGGGCAGAATGCTGAGGAGGAGGTAGAGGATATTTTACTGTTTGCTCTTTCTTTATTGTTATATAAACTTATATATTTTAAATCAGCATAAAAATCTGATTCTTTCGATGTATCTACTGGTATCAAAACTCCACTTTTTTTTAGTTTCGGTTACTATTGAGCCGGGTCGTTACCACGTTACCACGTTATCACAGTTCGTTACCCAGAACTGTTTGATAAGGAAGATGATACGATTTCGGCTCGTGGACGTGATAAGATCTAAATATCTATGAAGTATTATCAAAATTAAACTAACTTCCTGATGTCGACTTTATTTACGAACAGAGAAAGTCCCACAGAAGAGACAAAAAGAGACAGACATCTAATCCTAATTTCCAATAATTTTTTTCGAAAAAAAAGCCTGAGCTAGACCGTGCAATCTGCTCCAAAATAGTCTTTCTTGACCCTATCACGATCTTCAATAGCTACTCTTTGTACGGCATTGCGATATTTGACTCCCACTTCCGAAGATATCGGATGTGATAAAAATTCGCCTTGTAGACGTTTCTACACTAAAAGACGATACTTTGTCCTAAAGTAAAAACCTAATGACACCAACAGTGCCAGAAAAAGAATGGAACCAAAATTACTAATCGGACCGTTTGACGTGGAAATAAGGACCAAGTTGACCTTTATATATAAGGACCTTCGTATATAGATGACCATTATATATAAGGACCCTTGACCTTTATATATAAGGACCTCTATATATAAGAACACAAAATGTTTTACACACCATAGAGAGGTTGAAAGGATAAACATATGCATTTCTTCTCTATTTATTTTAAATGTCGCCAAAGAACCGAATAGGGTTAAGCGGCGTGGTTGATCGGATTTTTAGGAATATTATTTTGCATTCACCGTAGATTTTGTACTTAAGCTGCTACTCTGTGTAGAATAATGGCTTTTTGGAAACAGAACAGCCATATACAAAAGTCAATGTAATAAAAGAATCATTTTTTCAATGGCATTCCTCAAAGAAAATAATCAACTCATCAGAAAAAAATATATTAAAAACTACTTCATAAATTTATCTGCCTATTTTAGGGACGTCTGTGAGGGGGGCTTGACTGTTTGAATGTTTGTCCCAATTTTTTAAGAACGACTCCTGAAACACAGGGACTGTTTAATTAGAACAGGAAGCTCTCTTAAAAGTGCTAAAAACTTTAGTGTGAATAGCAAGTTATTGAGCAGGGGGACAATCCCTTCTTATACGAATTCATTTATGTTGGTTTTTAGTTTTAATGTTGCTCTTTACTTATAGTTGAAAATATTGTTTTTTTTATTTAACAAATGATAAAAACGAATACTTGTCCCACAACTTGTTAACTGATATGCTATAACGTTTTTAAATTAATGCAGGTTTTGATTTTCGCTTACCGTACATGAATAATTAAAATAAAATTTGTATATTAATTTTGCTTTTACTTGGCTAAACGGCTTTCTCGAAAGTGGTTTAATTTTATTTACGAACGTTTTTATTAGTAATAAATATACGTGACTTACGTAACGAACTTCTATATTCATATATTTTTATTACGTATATTAGGGGGGTTCACTCCTCTAGTTAGTACCTAGGTCTTTACGCTAAAGTTCGAATTTTGTTCCAATTTTAAAAAAATGACCCTTAATCACAAAGACCGTTAATTAGAATAAATAGCTCTTACAAAAGTACTAAAAAAACTTTAGCGTAAAGAGCGAGGTATTGACGAGAGGGCGAACTCAATAATACACGTGATAATTTTTGTTCGTTTTAATTTGTTGTGTTGCTCCTTACATCCAGTTGGAAAACTTTTTTTTTATTTAATTTATGGTCGCTTCTTTAAATAATACTAGGGAATCTAACGCCTCTTTTTTAGATATGTCTCTCCCCCTATGAAAACTTCTTCCATGGAAAGATCCTCTCACGTAACCCCGATCCACCCCCCAAACTACCAGAAAGAATCCCCCCTGAAAACGTCTGTATACTTCCAAATAACCAATACTATATGTAAACGTTGGGCCAAGTTCATAACTTACAGCCCTTCCTTCGGGGATTGTGGGGGGATTAAGTCATCCTCAAAGACATAGTTATTATATTTTTCGACCATGCTGAACAAAATGGCAAAAAAATTCAAAATCTCAAAATTTTGATCGGGTGACTTTGGGAAAAAATGAGCGTGGGAGGGGGCCTAGTTCCCCTTCAATTTTTTTGGTCACTTAAAAAAATAACTAGAACCTTTTATTTTCATTAAATTGAATCCTTTTACAATATTCTAGGACGACTGGATCAATACGATCACTCCTGGGGAAAAGAAAAAAAAACAAAAAAACAAATAGACATAGATCCATGATCGTTCTTCTGGCAAAAAAAAAAATACAAAATTCTACGTTTTTGTAGATAGGAGCTTGAAACCTCTCCAGTAGTGTTCTCCGATACGCTGAATCTGATGGTTGATTTTCATTAAGGTTCTGTGACTTTTAGGGGGCGTGTCCTCCTTTTTTTCGAAAATAAGGCAAATTAACTTACATATTTGAAATCAGCATAAAAATTTGATTCTTTTGATGTATCTATTGGTATCAAAATTCCGTTTTTTAGAGTTTCGGTTACTATTGAGCCGGGTTGCTCCTTACTTACAGTTCGTTACCACGAACTGTTTGATTAGCAAGTGGAAAGTGGAAGTTATCCGACAACGAATCCAGACCGTTTCAAGAAGTAATCCTCCTAGCCTCTGACGTGCATTACGTCTTGTGAAACACTAAGAGCAAATAAATTGGGCTTGTCGAATAAGAAATCTTGGAATGCTCGAACGTACTATTGGATTTGTTAGACTAATTTTTCATAATAAATTCCGCCGGAAACACGCACTACCACACCCTTTAGGCCTCCCCAGGTGTGCTTTTGCTTATCATAGCCAAGGAGCTAAGACTATGATTAAATAAAAAAAAATGTTTTTTCAACTGAAAGTAAGGACCAACATTCAAACTTAAAACGAACAGAAATTATTATATGTGTCAAGGGGGCTGCCTTCTCCTCAATACCTCGCTCTTTACACTAAAGTTTGATTTTTTTTTCCAGTTGTTTAAGAATAACTCCTGAATCCCAAAGGCTGTCTAATTAGAATAATGAGCTCTTTTAAAAGTCCTAAAAAAAAACTTTAGCGTAAAGAGTGAGGTATTGAGGAAAGGACGACCCCCCTCATATACGTAATAATTTCTGTTCGTTTTTAAGTTTTAATGTTACTCCTTACTTTCAGTTGAAAAAAGTCTTTGTTTTTTTCAATTTAATTTCTTGTCGTTTTATAAATAATACTGGAAAACCCGGCTCCGCCTCCAAGGAGAATTCCTTTCCGCCACGAAAATTCCTCCATGGAAAGATCCTCCTACGTAACCCTCCCAACTCCACCAGAAAAATCCCCCCTGAAAAACGTCTATATACTTCCCAATTACCAATACTATATGTAAATAATGGGCAAAGTACATAGCTTGCAACCCTTCCCCTGGGTCTGTGGGGGTCAAGTTATCCTCAAGGACATAGTTATTAAATTTTTCGACCATTCTGAAAAAGTTATAGCCTCAAATTTTTGATCTGGCAACTTTTTGGTCACTTAAAAAAGGCACTAGAACTTTTGACTTCAAGTCAAATACGCCCTCTCCCGATCTTCTACGATCACTGGTTCGTTCCCACCACCCCTGGAAAAAAAAAATAAACACGCATGCGCGATCTTTCTTCTGGCAAAAAAAAATGCAAAATTCCACATTTTTGTACATAAAAGCTTGAAACTTTTACAGGAGGGCTCTCTAGTATGCTGAATCTGATAGTGTCATTTTCATCAATATCAATTGATATTTGGGGATGTTTCCCCCTTTTTAAAAAATTGGGCAAATTTTCTCACGCTCGTAACTTTTGTTGGGTAGCATTAAATTTGATGAATTTTATATATTTTGAATGAGCATCAAAATTTGATTCTTTTGATGTATCCATTGTTATCAAGACTCTGTTTCTTAGAGTTCCAGTTATTATTGAGCCGCATCGCTCCTTACATTGCAGTTCGTTACCACGAACTGTTTGAACATAGGTGGGGTCGCAAAAATGGGTATAAAACCGAATCAGGGTTTAAAACCGCACAAGATGGGTATAAAACAGAAAAAGAAGGGTCGAAAATCAGTTGAGAGCACGAAGTCGTGTTCATCTACAACGGACAGCATACAACCCCTTTGCTCATGCCAAACATGTTTATTCCAGTATCTTTTAAAATTAAGCTAGTTATCGTTAATTTCCAGAACTATGTAATAAAACAGGCATCAAAGGAGGTTTCAATAAATGATTGCACTTGAGTTTCACAGTTTAAAATGTTTCCTTATTTAAATCAGGCAATAAAAACGGCATGTAACATATTATCAAATCAGTTTCTTAATTCAACCCTAACGGCTAGCCAATTATTGGAACCAATTAAACAGATAAATTGGGCTATTCGACCTTATATTGAAAGGCCATTGTAATAAGAGAAGCTCTAGAACGATACGTGATTTGAAACAGTGTCGATGAATTTTAATGTATGAAAAACTTAATTATGAAAAACTTGAAAAACTTGGTTGCTCTTTTTTTCGAAACTTCAATGGGCATAACTCATTAACTTAATAAAAGCAGCTCAATAAGGATGAGCAATCAATATTTTACAAAAAAAAAATTTTAAACAAGAAAAACGGGTTTTAATTTTCTATAAAGCAGTGAAATACAAAAACAATTAATTATGCACAAAAGCTCCGAATATTTCGGCCCCACATCCGGGAGCCTTTCTCAACGGAAAAAATAAAATAAAATAAATAAATAAAAAATAAAAAAAAAACTTAACTTACATCACAATAAAACATACTAAACACATAAAGAGAAAGAAAAAAAGAAAAAATATAAATAAATAAGAAAAAACAAAACTCGAATATTAAATAAACACTTCCATGCACTGAATGTCTATAATGATTCAACTCGCCTCCTCCCAGTATATAAATGGAAATATATTAAATAAACACTTCCATGCACTGAATGTCTATAATGACATTCAGTACACTGTACTGAATTTTACTGTACACCTTATGGACATTTTCTGTGAAATGTTGTTTTAATTATTCATGTACGGTGAGCCAAAATCAAAATCTGCATTAATTCAAAAACGTTCAAAAATTAAATAAAAAAAACAAGTATTTTTAACTGAAAGTAAGGAACAATGTTAAAACTTAAAAACGAACAGAAGTTTTTCCGTATATGAAAGGGGCTGCCCCCTCCTCAACGCCTCAATCTTTACGCTAAAGTTTGACTTTCTCACAACTCTGTTTTTTTTTAAACAATAAAAAACTTTGTTATGAAAATAACAACTTTTGGAAAGTTACATTCCTTGGTGTTTGCTCTGTCCTTTGAGGTGATCTTTTTTTAAACATCTTTCATGACACTGGGCTGCTAAAAAACTTAGGCCCTGATATGTCATTAATAAGGTTTTTACCTAGACTTTTCCCTAGAATTCTGTCTGTTGAGCTTCCTTTAAAAGAATCAACAAATTGATTTTCAGGAGAATCCTTCCTCGCGAGACCATTCTAAATGGAGGTGCGAAGTCTTACAAAGATGTTCTTCAAGTACTCAATGTGGGTTGTCTCCTCTTGCACATAATCACACTGTTCTTAGTTTCTGCTCTTTTGCCATAGCTCGTCAGAGGGGGGGGGGGGGTACATGTACAAAATAGCAATTGACACCATTTCAAGTCCTTCCTTTAGATGTTATAATGGATCCTTTAGTTAGAGGTTATATTTATTACCTCTTTTAGAAGTTATAATCGACGCTCCTCGTCCTCCTTTAGAGGTTATTAGTCCTCCTTTAGAGAGATTATAACGCCCTTTGGAGGTTATAATCGACGCTACTCGTCCTTGAGGTCACATTTTGGATCCTCTGAAGTGGTACCACTAGGATTTTAGTAGCCCCCTGCAAGAGCTGGATATCCATAATTCGGCAACAGGCCAAATGCAAGACTTTTAGAGACGATTAATTGATCTTGATGGTATCAAGCTCTTCGACAGACGACCCAGCTGTCTCAAGCAGTTGGATGAGACCTGGCCGACATACACACCTCATGATGGGCCTGAGTATAAATGTATTACCCAGATACTGAGTTCTTTGACTCCGCCTTCTCTATGTTCTGATTGAATGCCAACATTGCCAAGTAGCAACTGAAACTATCGCTTTGACGATTTGGTAACTTACCAAAGCGCGCGTTGTGCTGTATTCCATTTCTGAACCAAATTTTCGCTACTGTTTAATATGTACGCTGTACTGGATAATGTCAGGATACACTGGTAAACACGATACCTCCAATAGGGTTATTAGTAGCTCCTTAGGCTTGAATACATTGAAGTTGACCATCCAGGCATCAGAGCCCATTGGTTCATGACGCAAAATAATTCCAATTTGAAAAATAATAAAATTAGCAAAGATTTGTACACAGTCAAGGGCCAAAATAAACGTTCGAAGGCCAAAATAAAATTAAAAAAGTTTCGAGAAAGCCAGTTAACCAAATAAAAGTAAAATTAATAAGCAAATTTTGTTTTAATTATTCATGTACAGTGAGCCAAAATCAAAAAGTATTTTTAACTGAAAGTAAGGAACAATGTTAAAAATCGAAACGAACAAAAATCTAGGCAGTAGGGGCGCGCTGTAACACAGTTGTCGCTGTAGCAAATATTATATTTGGAAAGACCATTGACAGGGGAAAACCAATTAAACAACTTTTTGATGTTATTGTAGCTAGTTTGGAAATGGAGTCTTACACCAAGATTACCTGACTAATAAACAATAACATTTTTTAGCACATCTGACGACTTACAGGTCTTTCCCTAAATGATGGCAGGTTTTTTTTTTTTTTTGCAGTAACCTACTCTTGTTCATCTTTTATGTGCAAGGATGTGTCAGAATCCTTATTTGGCTAGGATCTGTCATTTTCAAATTAAATTCACCACATGAAAGCTGTTTAATCCGGTTAAGAAATTTATCTCATCTATATATATATATACATATATATTTTATTTAGTTTCTTCCTAAGTCGTTTGCTTTTAGGTGTGAGGATCTTTCCATGAAGGAAATTTTTATGGGGGAAGGGACATTGTTATGAAGGGGGCGCCGGATTTCCTAGCATTATTTAAAAAAAAGATCAGAAATTATATATATAAAAAAACCAGTTTTTCAACTGAAAGTAAGCAGCAACATCGAAACTTAAAACGAACGGAAAATATTACGTATATGATTGGGTTCACCCCCTAATCAATACCTCTCTCTTTAAGCCAAAGATTTTTTAGTACTTTCATAAGAGCTATTTATTCTAAATAACAGTCTTTGTGATTAAGGGGTCATTTTTAAAGAATTGGAACAAAATTCGAACTTTAGCTTAAAGAGCGAGGTATTGATTAGGGGGCGAACCCCCTAAAATACGCATTAAAAATATATAAATATAGAAGTTCGTTACGTAAGTTAATTCGTAAGTTACATATTTTTATTACTAATAAAAACGTTCGAAGGCCAAAATAAAATTAAACAAGTTTCGAGAAAGCCATTTAACCAAATAAAAGTAAAATTAATAAGCAAATTTTGTTTTAATTATTCATGTACAGTGAGCCAAAATCAAAAAGTATTTTTAACCTAAAGTAAGGAACAATGTTAAAAATCAAAACGAACAAAAATTTTTCCGTATATGAAAGGGGCTGCCCCCTCCTCAACGCCTCGCTCTTTACGTTAAAGTTTGACTTTCTCACAACTTTATTTTTATTTTAAACAATAAAAAATTTTAGCGTCAAGAGCGAGGCGTTGAGGAGGGGGCAGCCCCTTTCATATTCGGAATAATTTCTGTTCGTTATAAGTTTTAACGTCGTTCCTTCATTTCAGTTAAATAAACTTGTTTTATTTATCTAATTACATATAAAAATTCACTGTTTGGTTAATTTATGACTAATTATCTTATATAGCATGTAGGAGGGAGAGCAAAGTGTTTTTTTAAATGTGGGGCAATTTTCTTGTATTCTCAATTCTATTCAATGAAAATACCAAGGAAAGTCTTTTTTCAAAAATATATCCCCAACCCCCTCCTCCTCAATTGACAGGTAGTTACGATTAAACTACCTAAAACGACAGTTTCAAAATCCATACTTTGCCTATTTACATGCTACTGAAATAAACTACTATTTGAGTAGGGAGGATGGCTCGATTATTATGAAATTTATGATTGTAATGTATAATAGAATTCTTTGTCGATTTCTAGAAGTATTGTTTCTTATGGTGCTAGCAAGGGTCGAATTTTCACACTTTCTGAAAAAAAGCTTCCGATTTTTTTTGTCCTTATCGCCTTGATAAATAGAATTAGCAGATTACGTATTAGAACTAATAACTAATACGAATACGAATTAAGACGAAACTAATACGAAATTAAGACGAACTAATACGAAAGAACTAATACGAATTACGTATTAGTTGAAGTGGTGTTGTATTGACTCTAAAATTGTAAGTTGTGATTAGAAAAAATACCCTTTTATCGGGTTATCATTTTTTTGTATTAAATTATAAAATATTTCTGAATATTTTGTTCTGACATAGGTAGATCTGATTCTAAATGTAAAGTTTCCACCACTTAGAAACAATTCTCACTGTAAGTAAACTCTGAAAAGGGAAATTTGTCGGGAAATCTTTATTATATAAATACATTTTTAGTTGTAACTATAAGCATAAAAACACGTACTTAATTGGGATAAGTGTCGAAAGAAAAAACTTTTTCAAAGCCTATAAGTATAAGAAGTCAAAATAAAGAGAGTGTATATTTAAACGAAAGTTGAGACATTAATACCGTGCATATAAACTCTCATAAACATGGGAGGTTCAAACTTCTTATTTTCCTCATTCTAGCCCGAAAGGAATGCGAAAACAACTAAGAAGCATAATTTCTTTCAAAAAAGCATTAGACCAAGGGCGTATCTAGGGAGGGGGTAGAGGATTTGAAACACCCCCAAAAAGCTTTGTCCGACTTGTAAAAACATAACAAAAATGGATATAAACCAATTTTTGATGCGTTTTTTAAAGTTTCCCCTCCCGAAAAAATACCCCTTTTCAAACAAAAATCCTGGCTATGACTTTAGACTTGTTTTAGAGCCTTAATGACCTATATACGTTTCAGAGAATACTGATGAATACGGAAGAGACCTTTTCCAACCCGACTTCCAGAAACTCCTTAATAGGTTTTACATTTATGGTTGAAGGATTGATAACACTTTTATCACTGAATTATTTGTAATAAAAAGAGCTTAGCAACAATCAGAAGATAACACATATTTCAAAGAATTTTGGTCTATTAAAATACTAATCATTCTGACTTTTACGAACTTTTTAAGAGATTTGGCTTGCATCTTTGCAGCTTAGTGTGCATGGGAAATATTGTTTAACTGATTATTAGTAATAAAATGAGCTTGAAAATGGTTGGCAGTAAACCAATACATTTTACTAATTTTTGTGGATCAAATCGTTTTTTGTGGATATTTTAATAGGTACTTATATATTTTTAAGATGTCTAAAAAAAAATTTTGGGATGTTAAGATCCTGAGAGTTTTCCCATTCCTTTTAATCCAAATTGAAAAGAAGGAAGTTTTAGCACTATAGGCTTAATGGATGATTCACCTGCAGGGGACTGAAGTATAAAATTTTTAGATCTTACTTTTTTTATATACAGAATAGGATTTACTCTTGACTGTAAATATTCATGTCCCATTAAGTTTAATCCTACCCCTCAAAAGGTAGTCTCATAAAAGAATATGCAGGGGATTCCCTTTTCCAAAGGCATTTTTAATGCAAACTGTTTCTAATTGGCAGCTTTGTGGTTAAGCATGGTTGCAGCAATAGCTGCAATCAAACAGTTCGTGGTAACGAACTGTAAGTAAGGAGCGACCTGGCTCAATGGTAACCGAAACTCTAAAAAACGGAACTTTGATACCAATAGATACATCAAAAGAATCAGATTTTAATGCTGATTTCAGATATATATAGTTCATCTAGTTTAGTCTTACCCATCAAAAGTTACGTGCCTGAGAAAATTTGGGTGATTTTCGAAAAAAGAGGAAAAGACCCCCTAAAAGTTATAGAACATTAATGAAAATCACATCATCAGATTCAGCGTATCAGAGAACCCTACTATAGAGGTTTCAAGCTCCCATCTACAAAAATGTGGAATTTTGTATTTTTTGCCAGAAGAAAGATCACGGATGCGTGTTTATTTGTTTTTTGTTTTCTTTCTTTCCCCAAGGGTGATCGTATCGACCCAGTGGTCCAGAATATCGTGGGAGGACTCAGTGGAACGGAAATTAGAAGTTCTTGTGCCCTTTTTAAGTGACCCAAAAAAATGGAGGGCAACTAGGCCCCCTCCCACGCTCATTTTTTCTCAAAGTCACCTGATCAAAATTTTGAGATAGCCATTTTGGTCAGCATGGTTGAAAATATTATAACTATGTCCTTTAGGATGACTTAATCCCCCGAAGTCCCAGGGGGAGGGCTGAAAGTTATGAACTTTACCCAATGTTAAGATATAGTATTGGTTATTAGGAAGTATACAGACGTTTTCAGGGTGGATTTTTTCTGGAAGTAGGATGGTGGGTGGGTCGGGGGTTATTTGGGAAGATCTTTCCATGGAGGAAGTTTTCATGGGGGAAGGGATATTTCTATGAAGGGGGCGCCGGATTTCCCAGCATTATTTAAAAAAACGATCAGAAATTAAATATAAAAACAAGTTTTCCAACTGAAAATAAGGAGTAACATCAAAACTTGAAACGAACAGAAAATATTACGTGTGTGATTGGGTTAACCCCCTAGTCAATACCTCGCTCTTTAAGCCAAAGATCATATAGATATATATATATATATATATATATATATATATATATATATATATATATATATATATATATATATATATATATATATATATATATATATATATATATATATATATATATATATATATATATATATATATATATATATATATATATATATATATATATATATATATATATATATATATATATATATATATATATATATATATATTATTACTTTGATCTTAATGAGCTTTAATTAATAAAACTTAATCATATAGGACATTTCGCTGAGTAACCCCCCACATGATTGCGAAACAAACGAGTTAAAACGAGGACATGGCACCATCACCCTTCAAGTACTCTGGTTTGAAAATGTGTAAGATGCCCTCTTTTCTATCAAAATAAATTTAGGAAGGCTCTCTTATGAAAGGGCCTTTTGTGAAACCTAGGGCTCTTGCTCCTGGGGCTACACTTACCATTTCACTCTGAAGAGACAAATTTTGAACTGTTGAGCCTTTCTGAGTAAAATTGATATATTTTAATACACAGACACATCTTTTAGTTTTTATCAACTCCCATTTGAGGCTACGGGTGTGTCCAGGCGTTCATAAAGCGTTGAATTGGGAGCAGCTTAATCGATTTCGGCTCTTAAAAAGGAACTAAAACTCAGAAATTGGAGTCAAATGAGGGCGCCCTGAATTTTCAATGACAGTTAGGAATCTGCGGACACCCCTTAGAAAATTATATGGGAGACACCGCTCTCTGCTATGATTTGTACCACATAACATCCTTAAGAGGATTACAGAGATAAATCAAACCATCTAAGAACTGATTCATCTTGAGCTAGGGCGTATCCAAGATTTTGGTCGGGGTGGGGGGGGGGGTATTGGAAAAAGAACGGTTAGAGTAGCCTATAATCGCCAATCCAGAATTTTGTAATTTGGTGCCTTATTAATCCTCATCAATTAAACCCTGACAGCTGAGTCGCCATCATCTAGACAACACAAACAACGACAATTATTCAATTCATATCATATGCAAAAACAATCAAGTTCCTAAAGCCTAAAACACAGACATCTAGTTTTTGATCCGAGTAGAGTCATTACCACTGTAGATTACGTATTACCAGCGAACTTTAACCAAGTAGCGCTTTCGTTTGGAGGCCGTGTAGGTAATTGAAAATGATTGAGGTAGTAGCAGGGGAAATGAATTTTTAAGTTATATTCTCAGCATGATTCGAATTACTTTTCGTCTGGTTAAACAGCTTTAAGAATATATGATACTTTGAATGATATCATTGATGTTGATTAATTTTAAAAAATATAGTTTTTGCACGAGAGGTAAAGAGTGATTTTAAAGCTTTTAAATTGGCATAAATTAGCTTTTAAAATAATGAACTTAAAACAAGCAGACAATAAATATTTAAATTTTTTTAAACTAGCAGACATTAAAATATTTGATAACACTATGTCAAACTGTGGCTGTTGGTTATAGTTTATTACCAAAGAATATATATTTTCCAGAAAATATATATCATTTACACACAAGTCAAAAGACAAAAGAATGGATTTTGTAAAGAAATATGTATTACTTATATCCAAATATCATACTAAACATTGACTAAAACAACAACAATCCCGTTGAAACCAGTCTCATTGCCAAATTTCAGCAATTAGCAATGGCTAAAAATGGTCAACGAAGCATAAAATTACAAAATGTGCAACCATAAACTAATCACTTTAAAACCTACTTCTTATAGATACAGTATAGAGCACTGAGTAATATCGCCTGCTGAAGTCCATTTTTGGCTTGAATTTAGACCCGCCATATCAGGTAAACTATCTTCTGATTGAAGTTATGGTAGCTCTTTTGTCCTCGTACACCATTCCAAAAGATTAAGTCTTTGTAATTGCTCTAATCTCAGCCATTAGGGTCGATAAATCGTTCCTATTCATGATAAGTTTTTGTGTTGGCAAACACAACTTGAAGATGATGAGCCCCCCGTGAATGGAGGCTAAAATGTAAGGGAAGAAAAGACTACTAAGCCAAGTGAACCGTGAGCATGACCCCATTATTATGTGGACTTAATCTCCAAAGAAATGCTCGTATTTCAAACTTATTTATACAGCGGTACTTTTGAGCTGCGAGTGTTATTGAGCATATTCATCATTCATCAATGTCTCCTTATTCGAGTTTATGAGTTTTCATTATCCAAGACTTAAGGTTACCTTCAACAGTTTTGCATGACATTTGCTGTTTTGCTCTCGTTTCTTATTATTCATCAGCAATTGTCTTGGACAACACAGGGGCTATTTTAGGGGGATGGAACACTTGCCCCTGGCGCAGAAATTTTAGGGGCACAAAATTTCAAATAAATAATCAAACGGTTATAATGATTTTGCAGGGTTTTTTTTTATTTTATTTTTATTAAATGAAAATTTTGTTAATAAGTAAAAATTTTGTTAAAATTTGGTCTTAAAATTTCTGGGAGACTGGGGGAGGGGCTAATCAAGATCAGCTACCTGGGCGCAAGAGAGGCCAGAACTGCCACTGGGATTACATTAGTCGCTTTTGCCCTGCAACATAAATAGGGATTGCTTGAATTTTGGCCTACGTTCCCCGTATAAGGTTGTTGGACCGCCTGTATCAATTGGTAGCCTTTGACAAATCTCTGAAAGTCTTTATTTATTTTTAGCTATTTACGGAACAGGTTTGTAACTATTTTCTAGGTAACCTCATAACTCAAACTGTAAGGTCAATTTTGGAATCTACTCAATCCCGTAAAGATATAAGAAAATATACAGAAAAACTAGTACAGATCAGTATTTCCACTTCTCCCGATTTTTTGGGAGATCTACCGAATTTCTAATCAATCTCCCGACAAAAAAAGAAGATACCGAATCTCCCGAAAATCTCCAGAAAACTTAATCCCCGCAACATTTTACTTTTTGGTCATTCTTTTCTATTTTTTTTTACTTGTCCGTTGCCTGTGGTCTTTTAGGGACTATTCCTAACATCCCAGGTAATTGAGGCACTGCGACTTGAATTTATTGGCATAGGTATGATCATTGCCCGTTATCCATTCCACAGTGGTTGCATTGGTTTTCTTTTTTTGATCATTTAAACACCTTCAAGGTTTGAAATTAAATAATTATTTTCAATTCATAAACTAATCACAGTTTTTGGCTTGCACCGAGAAAATGGGAACTAGCACTACTTGGGTCCAGCTGATTCATTAGGTTCGAAAGGGTCCAGAATTACTAAAAATTTATAGAAATATGACAAAAATTTAGAATATGTCAGCAGTTGCTTTGTAGAACCAAAGGGGTTTGCTTCAAATGATCCAACGCAAGAAACAGAGACGACAATTGCTGCATTTTGAAAAAAATTTATGATTTTTGCTGGTTGACAATTTAGTCCCATTCATGAAAAAATATGCCACATGAGAACTTTACTGATAAAGAAAGACTGGGTATGCAGAAAGTGACAAATATAGTCCGCCAAGGCCTGTCAGTATATTATAAAACATAAAATTGCGAAGAAAGGATGAAAACGAGTACAAAAGTCGAAAAGTGCGATTGACAAAGAATGGCGGGAACATTCTGATAGTGCCAATGATGATAAAACAGTGACTCTGACAGCCGTGGATTACTCGAAATCGGCTTTGAGTGCGAGGGACCACCGTGGAAACCAAACTTAGCAAAGTTTGTGCAATTTCTGTTTTCCTTGCCATTTTTGAACGTAGCTTCTAAAAGACTGTTCAGCTTACTCAAGAAGTAAAGACAGGCAGAAGGAATCATTTGGTAACAGTAACTTTGGCGTCCACAATTCAGACGAAACTTGAAATGGAACGAGACAGAGTTGGAGCAGACACACTAACGGTGGACCAGCCCCTTAGAAAGAGGCTAAAAGGAGTAGTAGCGTATCTCAGAATAGCTGAGTTACCAGCACAGCTTAAAAGCTATGCGATAGACACAGATTATGAATGTAATTTGGTATATGTATCTGAAGGTTTTGCAATTTCTTATACTTTTTTTCAGTTATATCAATACAAATGAGCTACGACTTTGCGTTTTCTCTTTATCATTTGTGAATACATCTGGAGATGGTGGTAAAAAAAAAATTATCCACTTAACTCAGACTCAATGGTCAAAGACGTAGTGTCCCTAATTCGTCAGGATTTTCTGTCTCAGTCCTGAACTTAGTGGGCTGTCGTGTGGGATCTGAAAGGGCCAGAAAAAGTAAGGGTCGATGAAGAAAAATGTCTTAATTTAACAGCTTTAGAGACTGAATGAAATATAACTGCACTTAGTTTCAAAATTAAATTGATTTCAAGCTTCTAGCTGCTTCCTTTTGTCATGTTTGACAACGTTGATTGCCAAATTTTCTTTCCGGAATTGCAGCTGGCTCCAGCAAATCTGCACTCCAAATTTAGAATCTGGTACTTTATACTCAAATTGCTCGAACACCTCCAAAAACTCAATACAAAATACAAAAAACTGGAAATTCTACCAAATCCTGAGATCCGTCTCCTGATTTTCTCCCGAATCCTGAGAGCCATCTCCCGATTTTCTCCCGAAAATTGTCAATGTTCTACAGATTGTTTGAAAAGATAAGTGGAAACACTGGTACAGATGTAACACTTTTACAAGCGTTTGAGCCCAAGTCGTGTCATAGATTTTATAGAATTGGAATGTGACTTTGAGTGTTACATCTGAACAGATCGAGACAGGAGGCTTGACATTTTTGACATAAGAATTCCAATGGAACTATATCTGAGAAATTCAGAGAAACCTAGAAAATTTTAAAGAAGTGCGTTTCAATTAAAATCTGATGTTATCTGTCTCCATTTTAGTATCCCTACTTTTTAAGATTGCTGCCAAACTCCTATCCTAGCGTAAAGGTTGGTAAAGTTCATTGCAGGTTGAGGACGTCAATTCTAAACGGCATCTAAATTTCGATTTATTATATTTCGACTTTTTTTTTTTTTTTTTTTTAAAGAGAAGAAGATTTTATTTGAATAAATCAACATTACCAAAAAAACATATACCCCCAACAGAGAGCAAAGCTCGTAAAATTGGGTATTAATAATAATAAAAAAAAAAAAAAAAAAAAAAAAAAAAAAAAACATTTCCTCATCATAACAAAAGAGAGAAAGAAAAAAAACCTGGTTAAAGAAAAAAACAAAAAACATAACAAACATAAAGAAAACAAACGCTGGACAAGTGGGGCATGGAAGGCTATCCCAACATGGGTAACAAATATAAACAAAAATAATAATGATAATAATAATAAAAAAAAAATTCTATTCCACCATCACAGGTCAATACATAATTTTAATATTTTCTTCCTTAGAACTGATATTTGCCGAAATGACTCAATTTGAATTCTATCTTTCAGCCTATATTTATTTGAAATAAATGGTATTTGGCATCTAATTGAAAATCTAGATCTTTCACAATTAACAAAGGGAATTCGATATGTTCCAGAACACCTAAGAGCCGAAGGAGGGGGCAGAATCAACAGAGATTTTTCATAAAAATAACTACTAGGATCTTGTATTTTAAAATGCCATATTGATATATTAAGTTCTCTTATATGTTTCAGATCTAATAAATTCAAGAAAAGAAATAATGTTTCAGTTTCCGATGCATCTCTAAGTTTTGATGGACGATGTAAAAAATTTCCAAGTATTCTCACTGCTTTATTTTGAAGGATCTGTAGGGGTTTTATATGCGTCCAAAAAGTATTTAAATAAATAATTGTGCAATAATTTAAATAAGGAGCAATCAAAGAATGATAAATTATTTTTAAATTTGAAAATGGAAAAACATGTTGCAAACGATACATAGACCCAATATTTTGCGAAAGTTTCACCCTTAAATGATCAATATGAGTTTGAAATGACAAAAGGGGATCAATAAAAACTCCTAAATAACGATATGATTGAACTCTACGTATTTTATGCTCACCAACTTGAAGCTCCTGACATGACATTTTTTTAGTAGCACGTTTTGAATGACCAAAAACCATAAATTCAGTCTTCTTAAAATTCGGTACTAAATAATTAGATACAAACCATCGATTAACTGAACTAACAGTGTTAAACAGATTTTGAATCAATGTAGATGAATCCTTCGTGACTTTGTGACTTTGAATCCTTTAAAGTTTCAAAGTCACAAAATAGCATCTCCTCAATAATTAGTAGAAAAAGAAAGAAACTAACGGTAATAAAGGCATGTCGGCTGTCGAAAAAATCAAAATAGATTACATAAATAATTTCTGAGACCTTTTACTATTGTTTAATAAATAATTTTTCTCGTTTTTTACTATTGTTTCGTTTTATAATAGATTACATGCTGTTATTTTTAGAGGTTTGACCAGAATAAATCATAGTGGTTACCAGGCTATGTTGTATGTATTGGTGACATTCTAGGAAACCGTCTGATGCTACCATCAGTGGTTGATTCAAGAGGAGTGACCACCCCCTTAGCTTAGTGGGGTTGGGGTTCAAGTTTCTACAATTTTTTCGTATTGTTTATACGAAACTGTCGGCCGTAAAAGCTGACAGCATGGGTCCAGTTTAACTTGGTGAACATTTATACGAATCTATCAAGTAAAAAAATTAAAAAAAATCACTGGATTTTAATTCTAGCAACAACGACATCATTGAAAATCTATCCTAAAAATCTGTCGATTAAAAGCAAGTAATTAAAATTCGAGCAAGCTACAGTTCCCCATTTTTCAGAATCATGGATGCATCACTTATTACAGGATTGATCTGTTTTGGCCCAATAATATTTACCGTTGTTTTCTCTAGAAGGTGATAGAACCAAACCGCAACACTATAGCTATTTCCCAGTCCATCCCCAAGTCTTTTCCCAGTACTTTCTAGGGCTATAATTAGAGAAAGGTTGAGATGGCTAGACGTTCTGCGGATGAAGGATGACAGAGTGCCAAAGATTGTCCTTTTTGACCAACCGTCTAGGGCTAAACGAAAAGCAGGTCGTCCGCGATTGTAGGAGAGGAAGTCATAAAGAAAGATTTAAAGGAAATGGAAAAATCCTGGGAGATTGTAAAGAGGGAGGATTTGAATAGATTGGGATGGAGGAAGAGCGTGCGTAGCTGCGTTGGTCTCAAACGGCTTGGTGCTGCAGTGAGTTAATAGTAATAGTAGTAGTAGTTTTAGTATAGCTTGTTGATTTGGTTTTGAACGAAGATACTGGGCTGTATTATTTCGTCAATTCAACGAGTTTTTCAGCTTAAATAAGTTGGGATAACCTATATTCGACTGACATGCTACGTTCATGCAGAATGGGAATTATTTTTTCCAAGACTTAATGGGAAGCTGTAAAGAACGAAGGTATTATGGTTAATATATAGAAGAAGCAGGTGCGTACTCATGATATTACTTTTGTTTAGAGGGGAGGCATTGTGGGTAGGGGAGGGGCATTAAAAAAAGAGGTATCTGATTGGACGAATGCTGAAAACCATGGGACATATAGTAAAGATCTCGAGATTTTGGAGGAGACTAGCCCAAAGGACAGCATAGATACATGAAAATAAGCAGCCTATACACAAGAGAAAAACGTTTTAAAAGATTTTTTCAGGGCCAAGTTTCAATGGGGTGAGGGGAGATTATCGTCAAAATATAAATACCCGACAACAATCAGAGGACATAACTAGCTCTTGGCTCCAAAACTTCCCCTCTCCTTACTTCCCTGTCCAAGGCAAAGGTCTATTCTCATACTCTATCAGTTACAGTAAATTATATTTATCGTTGGTAAATATAATTTGGTAAATCGTTGGTAAATATAATTTGGTAAATCGTTGGTAAATATAATTTGGTAAATCGTTGGTAAATATAATTTGGTAAATCGTTGGTAAATATGTGTTTCGCAAATTAGAAAACAGGAGCATTTAATATTGATAAAATTGATGATTTTTTTCCCAGAAAAAAAGATCCAGAGATTTTCTGGAAGAAACAATGTAGAAGCAGTTGTACTTTATGTCGCTTTGAGCAAACCAGAGTCACTGGTTTAATTGAACTTGTATGTATCAGTGGCAGATCCAGGGGAAGGGTGAGGGGGCACCTCCCTCCCCCCTAACGTAGTCTAAAGTAGTGTAATTTACTTAATTAACGCACTTTTGCGTTAATTAAACTTGCTCCTAACGGAAGTTTATCGGATCAACCCATTTTGCCCCCCCTCCCCTAAACCAAATCCTGGATCCGCCCTTGGTATGTATTCTGGGAGACAATGGCAAAGGCAGGGAGGAATCAACTTGGACATAAATTATTCTTTTAAGAACATGAAATACAGAACACAAATCCTTGCGAATAGAAGAATAAGGTTGGTATGCAGAGTGGAACTTTAGGGTATCTCTTCTGTACTGAATGTTCTTAGCATGTCTGAGAAACCAAAGTCAAATAAAATCCATAGTACTATTACAGCGACTAAGTACTAGCATCTGGCCGGCTGGAATATTTATAAAGTTCTGGCTGGAATAAAGAGCATCTTGCTGGAATACCTATTCGCTCAAATAAGGACTTTTTTTTGTATCAAAATTGTTTTGAGAAGTACAATGAATATTCTTGGTCGGCCGGCGGTTTTTATGCATCTATCTAGAAAACGCAATGATAAATTTTATTTACGCAGTGATCTTGAATTTGGAGGCTTCTGGAAGATTACAAAATAACCCTTTCCAAACGTGTCATTAATTTAGACATGAAACAACCATGAGACAGTTGTTTTCGTTAAAACTGTTAGATAAGAATTAAAAATCTCTAAATAAGACATTGGGAAGTAATTTTACTCCTGCCTATCAAAAATTACGTCAGTGTTCTAAGTCGAATATAACATTTTCCCCAAAAACTTAAATTTTGATTTATTATCATTAACTAGTCAATGAGCCTGTCCGACAACAGGCTCAAAATAAGAAACGTATGTACCTTTGGTTTGCAAAAGGCCTCCAAAGACAGGCCAGAGAACCCCGCAGGCCACATGAATGATCTGGTCGGAAATTCGTGCTTTAAGGCTTCCAAAGACTAACCCAGTTCAATCCCATAATATGTTGTCATGAAATCCCATCCTTTCTCAAAGCATCGTTTGCAAGGAAAAAAAAGATTTACATTTAAGAAGATAGATTTGCAATCAGAAAATGTGAGATACATCCAGTGGTGAACCCATGAAGCCGGGGGACCCTACACCCCCCGCCCCAAGATTTTTCTGGCGCCCTCATTCTTTGTTTTTTTTCTGTTTTCACTCTTTTCAAGTAAACTTGTCAATTGGTCAATTGTTAGCACCCTTGTCACATTGCGCCCTCCCAAGATTTTACTTATTGGCACCTTTGTCACCCGCCCCCAAGATGTTGCTTTGGACCCGCCCCTGATTACATCTATGCTATATTTTTTTTCATGCAAAGCTGAAGCCTATTGCAGATCATTGCTAGGGTGCCTAATGGAATGAGCCCCCCTAAAAGACCCAAAATGTGCAATTGTCGAAAATTTGCTACTGCTGTTGCGTAACGTAGGCTATTTGCCACAAAACGTGCAATCCATACGAAGTGCACAGTTAGCATAAACCGTTTATTCAGTAATATTAACTGCGATACAGTGTTGCATAGTTGCGCATCGGGTATTACGGGAGGGTTATTCGACATTTTTACGGGAAGGGATTCAGGGCCGTCGTTTGGGAGGGGCATGGGGGCAGTTGCCCCCCCCCAGTAATGTGGAAAAAAAATTATTATATAGCCCATGCTCCTTGAATATCCGAAAGTAGACCTTCTTGCCCCCCCCCCCCCAATGAAAATGTTGTAGATTCACCCCTGGAGGGATTCATTGAATTCTGCTATTGAGAGACGCAGTTTTGTTGCAGCTATGGTTACAGTCAGTAGAGTTTTTAGTCTGTCACCCAATTTGTGGAAATCTTTGCAGTCAGAAACTATAGATCTCTTATACTTCTCAAACACTCTGACGATCTTAAGAGCAAAGTTAGAGACGTGAACGTGAGAGATAGGAGTAAAGCTACGTTTTCCACTTTTTACGGAAGTAACTGAACTGGGTCAAGATGCTGAAATCAGCGTTGGATCGCCCAGATGAGCCCCAAAACAAACATATGGGGATAATTACGCAACAGCGTATACGATAATTATTTTAATTACGCGTATACGATATAAATATTTTACAACGTATACGAATGACTTGTTTTATTCACGTAATTTGTATTTGTTTAAAGTGGCTTTTATACTTTAGAATAACATTTTTAGAAGGATTTTCAGTTTATTAGGCTTAAACAACAAACCTTTGTTTTTATCAGCCAGCTACATTAATATCTATGTGAAACGTTAATATATGTGTCTAACTGGAGGTCTGTTTCCAGGATCCCAATTGTTCCTAATATTTTTCCGTTGACTCCCAGAAACTGATTGTTAACAGAACAGTTAACAAACAAAAACAAGTTACTAAAATCGTATAGAAAACCAACTGGAAAGGAAATTTAAAAATGAACCTTTAAAATACAAACCAATATTTTAAACAGCGTTTAATATATGTATAATAAAATTAATATATATATATATATATATATATATATATATATATATATATATATATATATATATATATATATATATATATATATATATATATATATATATATAAAAAAAAAAAAAATATATATATATATATATATATATATATATATATATATATATAGAATAGTTTAATATATATAGAATAGCTGTCTGTACACTTGTGGAAACACAATTGTTGGTAGAATTGTTAGCCATAATTTTTGTTAGAAACGTGGATATATGGCTTAAAAGTCGTGTTCTTCAAGGAATACGCGTTTGAACATTTTCAAAACAGAAACGTCTGTTACCGTTCCTAAAGACGATCCGGCCTTTAAGCTTAAACGAGAAAATATGAATAAGTCTTACTTAATCCAACTTCACTTCCATGCATATCCTTTCCAGATGGGAAAAGTTGGGAATTTGAAAACCAGATTCGAAAATAAATTCAAACTTGACATTGACGTATGGCCTAACATATTTTCCTAGCATCCATCCAACTTTGACGTGGATTACGCGTCGACAAAACATTGTCACACAGACACACATAAAACAGAGGAACAATCACTGTCACTTAAATAGGATATTCAATCAATGTTATCAGTACAAACATTAGAATCTGCTGACTCTATCAGGTATACGAATCATAAAATAGTGTTATTAAGTGGCAAATCATTGGAATTAATTGACTCTGCTACCAACTTGCAACAGGACAAAGAGATGTCACTAATTAGAATAAGTTTGCAGGCAAATCTATTAGGATTGTTCAGGCTAACAGCTTGCAGATTTTTTAATGCAAAAAAAGCTTTATAATAAAATGAACCTTTTTATATTGATCGGAGGAGTAATATTTAAGCGATTCCCAAGAACGTATCCAGAATTTTTTCGGGGGAGGGGGTTTCAAAAGACAACTTAAAAACGCATCAATAATTGTTTATATTCATTTTTGTTACGTTTTTACGAGTCGGACAAACATTTAGGCAGGGGATTCAAACCCCCTTCCCCCGGATACAACCTTGGCAATTCCTCATAAAAAAAAATCTGGAAGAATTTGTGCCCTAATCTCTTGACAAATGTCGTTGTTTGCAACGATTCTTGATTTCGCAGTTCCATGTGTCGCATCTCTGGGCAGGAATGAATAAAATACTCTTCGAGAAATCTTGTGTTACTGAAGTTGGAATTCTGACATGATTACTACATTTTTAGGGTGTTCTTAATACTTATACTTGAAAATATATTTGTAATTGAATCGGAATATTTTTTATAATTGATTGGGAAAAAATTCAGGCATGAAAATCTTTTCAAGTTTGACCTGGTCTTATTTTTAATTTCTGTTGTTTTTTCCTCTTATTCATTCATAGTAATTTTGTTCCTTTTGAGCTTGCCTTATTATATGACTTACTTTATGCTCGCTATAGATTCTAATATCGCTCTTTACTATTCTTTGACCATTTTTTCCTGAAAACATATTGAAAATTACTGATAGTAAAGAAATTATACGAAACGCAATCAGCTTATAAATACGGACCTCGGCCTCATCACACAAACACAGACATCCTCCCCCTAGAAAGTACCAAATCGTGTAGGAAAACAACGTACAGTTTTTGGTCATACGATGCTATAAAACGACGGCGTCGATAGTTGGACCGCTCCTTTCCTTGAAACTTCCCCTTACACACGCCCCTACAGGGCCATATCTAGAAAAGGGGAGTTAACAGGCTAACCCTGTATTTCCTCTTCAATAACACAATCTATTTTTGTCTATCAAATAAAATAAAGAAAGGTACCGCGCGAACACAACGCGAACACCCCAGGTAGTAGGAGCTTTTTTTAATTTGTGTGTAATGTTTTTTAGGGTAGTTGTGTATTAACACCACCGCAGCAGAAGTTGCACTAGTATTGAGATAGCTAAGAAATTCTCATACTTTAAATGAAAAACAAATTGAGAACCAGAAATGAAGGAAAAATATCTTTTGTAAAACTTTAGATAGGTTGACACCTGTCAGTAAATTTTCAGATTAACTGCATATTGAGACAGCTAAGAAATAGACATATCTTTAGAATCAGAATTTCATCCTGAACCCAAATATAACATTCATCTGTGTCAGAAATTAACTTCACCCACCCTCCCATCCCCAACTGATGTGCAAATATATATCCTGAATTGCATATATGCAATGAATGTTATATTATTTTGACAAACCGTTAAATCAATTTGCGGAAAAGGTTGACTTCGAAAATTCAAAGAGCTCGACGACTCTTTCCAAGAGCCATTAAGCATGTCTGAGGGTAAAAAATCTGTATTTTCCTTAAGTTGTGTGAAAGGAGTAGTCTCCAGGCGAAAAAAAAAGGATTCTGGAGAGCAAAAAAACAGAATCAACTGAAGACAAACCGGTAGATCATCAAGTTACTGCAAGTTTGGTGTTTTTGGGGGCTCGTGAGATGGCTGAGAGTTCTTATAGTTACAGAAAAGCTGATGGCGAGGCTAAAGCAGTAGTGGGGCTCATAATAAAATCCCCTCGACAAACAGTTCTAAGAATGTGTCACTGCTTATTAACACCACTACAAAGTCTTAGAAAGTGGTGAAAACTAGAAAAAGAGTTAGAAAAGTGAGCGAAGTTTTTAGCCCTGAGTACTTCATTCGAAGTGGTATTTGTATTGCTGTGAATAGGAAGTCAAGAGCTTTAAGACCTGAACAGGGCCAAGCCCAGCAATAACTTTCGGGGGGAGATGGATAAATTGACTCAGGGATAGTAGTACTGGTTAAAAAGGATAAGAAAGTTTTTAGAATATAAGGTAAATTTTTATTGAGACAACACTGTAAACAAATATGTAATTATAAAATAAAATCAAGCCGCCTTTTTTTGTTGTGGAGTAGTTTATCAAAATAACTTCTGTATTGACTGGAACATCCCTGTGCATGGATAATAAGGCCAATCCATTAAGCCATTCATAACCTGGGGCAATCCTGGTATAGGATTTTACTCTTCTAAGGTTAAAACACGAACACTTGTGCGTAGTCATAATGACTGGAATCGGTTCACTGATGTTCAAAATCGATGTAATTTGGGGAAACTCTTCTTATCACATTATTTTAAGCACATTATGAAATGTTTTGGTGCCACGTTTCCCGGCTGTATCCAAATTCTCCTCCGCAGAGCTGATTCAACAATTTTCCGTGACTAAGGAATCGCTGATGCAGCTGCTGCAAAAAGTAGTCCATAAATGGGATAAACACAGGAAGTTAGTAATATGTTTCAGGATCTTTTGACGCTGTTGCGTAATTATCCGCATATGCTTGTTTTGGAGCTCACCTGGGCCCTCTGATGCTGATTTCAGCATCTTGACCCAGTTCAGTTACTTCAGTAAAAAGTGGAAAACGTAGCTTTACTCCTCTCTCTCACGTTCACGTCTCTAACTTTGCTCTTAAGATCGTCAGCGTGTTTGAGAAGTATAAGAGATCTATAGTTTCTGACTGCAAAGATATCGACAAATTGTGAGACAGACTAAAAACTTTACTGACAGTAACCATAGCTGAAACAAAACTGCATCTCTCAATAGCAGAATTTTCCGCCTATCTTACCTTAAACCTTATTTCCTCCGGAGGCATAAAAGGGTGTCGGTGAGTACCCTCCAATTTTCCCTCACGTGAGCCACTGTATATATGAATTCCAACTCTGGGATGAGACTCGTCTGGAGGGCTCTTCTGTCACGTTCATATGTCCTACGGAGCGTGTTCTTCGGTCTTCCTTGCCGATGGGTGTCTTCTGTTTGCCAGTTAGGAGCATTTTTGGAAGTCTGTGATCTGGCATGCGGAGCATGTGTCCAAGGTATCGCCATCTACGTTGTCGTACAGCGGTTGCGATATTTGGATGGCCTGTGCGACACTGTTCATCTTAGGTTTTAATATGACTCTTTACTTTACTTTTAAAAAAATCGTTTTTAAACGTTTTTTTTTAATTAATTCATTAAAAAAATCTTAATTTTTCCGTTTAAAGATGTTTGTTCATTTTATTTCCGATGTTTTTTTTTGTACATGACTTCTTCTTTGGGCTTTAATACATGTTATCCTGTTGTCAGCGCCGTATCCTCGAGTTTTTTGGGGGCTGGGGGTTTTTCATTTTTTTAATGCAGCAAAAATTTGTTTATATTCATTTTTGTTACGTTTTACGCGTCGGACAAATATTTCGGGAGTAGGGGGGTTCAAACTCCCAGACCCCCTGGAAACGGCCTTGCCTGTGTTGTTTTGTTAGAGATTGGGAGGTAAATCTTGAACATCCAGGGTCACACACACCCCACCCTGCTCTCAAAGTACCTTGACACAAGCTTTGATAAATGGATACAAGTAGATTAAAATAAAAAATTATCAGACAAATTCAGAGGAACCTAGAACAGGAGGTCGAAACGTAAGAGAAACCCGCCAAAATTTGAATTATACAGAAAATATAGAAAAAAAATGTAAGAAAGAGTCAAATTCATAAAGTCACTGGAGGATGAGGGTCCGAAGCCCCAAACTGAAATTTATATTTCCGCCAAGAGGAAAATTTTAATCTATACTGTATGAATTGATAGGAAGCAACCCTAGACACTATCGTAAGGCACTTGAAACAAATAAGGCAAAATATTGAATTAGCATCTGCTTTTTATCAGCCAAATACGCAGAAAACTAGAACAGGAGGGATCAAAACACAAAAAAAAACACCAAAATATTCGAACTACACAGAAAAAAAGAGAAACCATAAGAAACACATTTAAAATCCAAAGATTTCTGGAGGACAAGGTTCGAACCCCCCCCCCCTTTAGCATGCCAAGAAGAAATTTATTTCATAACCTGGTAGTGAACAGTGTAACCAAACTAAGAGTAAGCAACTCCTAAACACTATTGTGAGACATTTCAAACAACTAAGGACAAAAAATTGAATATTGGTGAAATAGAAAATTGAAAAATTGAATCTCTCTCATTTATGATAGTTCAAAAAAGCTGAAAAGCAAAACAATTTCAAACAATATTTTAAGGGTAGAACAAAAACAAAACAATTGTTGTTCAATGAAATACAGACTCCAAGAACTTAACAGTAACAGCCGATACTTTTGTCGTTTCTTATAGGTCGGTTTTAATGGCCTAGACTAGGATTCAATTTTTTTTTTAATGTCTTTTAATTCTATCTTTTTATTTTTATTCCGAACATTAATTTTTAGCCTTTAGTTTTGGTCAATTCCAGTTTTATATACATACAAAGACAATACTCTTCTGGCGTAAGGAACTCACCAGACAAGCGATTAATTATGCTTATCCGCTGTTCCCCGTCATAAGGACGTTAAAGATAACATCAAGCATTGTTCATAAAGAAGCTCTATTAGCTTATCCACCGCTGAGGATAAAACGATGTCTGTTAATGCAAACTCCTGGAACGTAATTCTGAAGACACAATGTTTCTAAGGAAATTTTCAGTGTTGGAATTTAGCGGGGGTGGGGATCTTTCTGAGAATCCAATTCTGAAGACATACATTTTCTGCCATTAAAGCTTCAGGTATAAATTGGATTTGCAACTGATTTCAACATCATTCCTCTATTTGCTATAGTGTTCTGGTCCTTTTGCTTTGGAGAAAAAGTTCTCCGTTAGAAAAAATTCCTTTCCATAAACGAAACATTTCTAATGGACAATGCTGCAGAATTTAAAACGAACTCGTCATTGCAAATGCATTACAAACTAACTACAAACTATTGAGTCATCCTTTTCACCACCAAGCTATTATAATAAAGAGCGTAATTGTGTTCTTTCGAAAAGTGTTTGCGAAAACTTCCTACCATCGGATACCCCTCTTCAATTTCATTTGACAACAAAACACAATAGCATTCAGAAACTATGACAAAAGCTATAAGGAGGTGCATCCTCATCCTTTTCTAGCAGATGACTTTGCGAAAATAAAGCCTTCAAGAGCGTTTTGTTAAATTGTGAATATGATGACCAGTCAATCGGTATAGTGTGTCATGATTCCCGCGAGTGCTTTAACAAGCGAGGTATGATTAAAGCAGAATATACTTCTTAGCTTGGTATCCCATTCTAACCACCGGCAACCAGCTGGTTTCTGGTCAGTGCTGACACATCTGCGATACGGGTCGAGGAAAATGTTATTTGGGGTAAATTATTAGTTTAGCAAAATATCCAAATAATTAATATTACCTAGTGTTAAAGCATTCTTGAATCCAGCATTAAATCTAAGAAAGATACAAATATCTGTTTACATCAGTAAATATGATAATTATATTATGATAAGCAGGTATAGCAAGTAATAAGTTTATCTAGGTTGTTCTTTCTTCCTTTTTGTTGTTATAACAAAAGCTACGGTTTACAAGAAGTTGCCATCCATGACTGCAAACAAATATACATTTAGGGGAGGGACACATCGTGCAGCCTACAGTCCTGAATAATCCTTAATTTTAAACATATTCCAGTATGTTTCTATACATATTCATAAATATCCTATATTTCTCGTGTAATTTACCTGTTTTGTAATGTTTTATGACACTCTCCCCCTCCAAAAATTAATTCCTTGTCTAAACAAATTTCTACTTACGGGGCTGACAAGGCACCATAAGCTTTTTTATTTTGTTCTGTATTAATATATACCTATTTCAATTCCCAAATAATCATTTTCTTATAAGGAAAAAAAAGGTATCAAATAAGATGAGCCAAGGGCCCCTGTAAAATTTTTCGGACGGAATTTTCGGAAATGAAGAGGGAAGGTACATAACAAATCGTCACTGTTACGACTAGAAGTCGTATCTGATGTTTCCAAACTTTTAAAATAATTGCCCAAAGTTATTTGCTGAACTACATTCAAAGAGATGGCCAGCACTACATCCTAGTGCCCAATCACAACTCGACCCCCGTTATCTATATTGTATTGCAAATCTTCCCTTTGAGAAAAGTTTAGCAGACGGTTTTTGGTTAATAACCCGTGAAGTGTGAAATTGACTGATACGATCTTTAGTCGTAAGGGTGACAATATACTCTTGCTGTACGGATTGGAAAACCCCATTACCCTCTCCTCTGGTTAAAGTTTCGGCTGTTCCTTAAAGTTCATTAACTTAGAAGTTAACTGAATGCTGTTCCCTTTGGATTTCAATTTATGACACATAATCTTGTGAGTTGTACATTCTGAGCGCACTGTACGGCACGGGAGACCCTTCACAGGGGTTCTTTCCACCAAGGGTCCCAGGCTTGACCCCCCCCCCCCTTCCAAAAAAGGCAAAAATTTTGTATGGCTCGTAAAAATGTAGCAAAAGTCTATATAAACGACATTTTTATGTGTTTTGTAAGTTTTTTTGTACCGCTCTCAAAAAATTACTTCCCCCACTGAATAAATTCCTGGATAAGTCCTTGTGTGACCTTGTATATAAGGCCGTACCCAGGGGGGTGGGGGTTAAAAAAAAGTTTGTCTGACTCGTAAAAATAAAATATGGATTTAAACACATTTTTTTTGCGTTTTTTTATATGTAAAACCACCCCGGAAAACAAAATCGTTGTGTAAAACACCCCCGAAAAAAATCCTTGATACGACCCTATATATATATATATATACATATATATATATATATATATATATATATATATATATATATATATATATATATATATATATATATATATATATATATATATATATATATATATATATATAAACAGAAAAACTGGTAATTACAAATTATCTGTATGTATTTTGACAAGGGTTTACAACAGGTCAAAGCCATACAAAAGAAAACTAAAAATTTGAAGATTAGAAAAATTGTTGTTAGGAATTGGATTTGCTTCAATAATCAAATATTTTTCAAAAGAAACGGCGTGAAAAGACACTAAAGTACGCAAAGAGTAAAAACTGGTAGTTGCAAAAATATTAGTAGGCTATATAGTTTAACAAGGGATTACAACAATTAAAAAACTTTAAAAAATTATACAGAAAAGTTTGAAGTTTAGTAGATATCGTTGTTAGAAATCGGAATTGCTTTAATAATCAAATATCTTTAAAAAGATCGCAATATGAAAAGAAAGCAAATTGCATCAAATTGTCTCCGGTTAGAAGACAAGCGACAATGAGAATCCATATATATATATATATATATATATATATATATATATATATATATAAATATATATATATATATATATATATATATATATATATATATATATATATATATATATATATATATATATATATATATATATATATATATATATATATATATATATATATATATAAAGACGAAGCGAATATTTCGAGAGGAAAAACGCCTCTCTTCTTCAGCGCGAAACGAAACGATGTATCAATAAAAGCCAAAAATTAAAAGAATTAAAAACAACTACCTAACAACCATAAAAGCGAGTTATTTGCCAATATCCGCGATTTGCACAAAATCCAAAAAAATATGAACTGCCATCGACGGATACTAGTGAACAACTGTTGTTTGCTAGTATCCGTCGATGGCAGTTCATATTTTTTTGGATTTTGTGCAAATCGCGGATATTGGCGAATAACTCGCTTTTATGGTTGTTAGGTAGTTGGTTTTAATTCTTTTAATTTTTGGCTTTTATTGATACATCGTTTCGTTTCGCGCTAAAGAAGAGAGGCGTTTGTCCTCTCGAAATATTCGCTTTGTTTTTTCAGTATCGTCATTTGGCCTATAAAAACCCCATTTTTGCTCGTTTTTCTTTCTTTATGTGATATATATATATATATATATATATGTATATATATATATATATATATATATATATATATATATATATATATATATATATATATATATATATATATATATATATATATATATATATATATATATATATATATATATATATATATATATATATATATATATATATATATATATTATATATATATATATATACATGTATATATGTAAGGGAGACAAACGCCTACTAGGGTAAGCAACGAACTATATATTCCTCAAATGTTTCACTTGAGGGATCGTTTTATTCAAAGGCTTTTCAGGCGTTCCTTGAGAGCAAGGAAATGTCGGTGTAAAGCCAGTACGCGTGACTCTTGTTTTTAGTAAATATAGATAGATAGATATTTATTGCAAAACAAAAGCCTCTTTGGGCCATGGCAAAAACAAACACAGTTGCATATAAAGTCAAAACACATGATAATAACATATATAACAAGTTGCGTATGTTAAAAATATTATCAAATGCACTATCAACTGATCAGTCATGGGCGTAGAGTATTTCATAATCAAAATAAATGGGTCTACATGTTGAAAGTCGCGAAGAGGACAATTCAACCCGATCTAGAGCCAGTATTGTTATGTTAGTACTTTCACGGACGAAGAAGCATGTCAGATTTAATTAGCATGAAATTACACTGACATGACCAAAGAAAAATTAGTTATACAATGTATAATTAAGAATTGCATAACTTGTCTATGATTTGGCTATTTTAAAGATTGTAATATGATAACCTGATTTTCTGGCATGTCTCCAACATTAATATTAGGCCTATATATAAAGAGTTTGAAAATTTAGGGATGTCAGTTTGAGATAAGCGGGGCTTTTCTTTCTTCCTAACATGATTTTTAGAACTGGAGAAAGTGAGCAAAGGGAGGATAATCGTACAGGTTGTCAAATCACATGAATGGGATTTCATTTAAAATACAGATCGGTGATTTGGATTTGACGTTCTACTCATTTAAAGGTCATAATTGCTTTTTTATGGAATCGAAGGGTAAGGGGTGGTAATTGAGGTAAGGGTAGTTACTTGTTAATTAGCTGGTACACACGCAAGATAGATGCTAAAGGAAACTAGTCAAACAAGTATCAGTCAATAGAGAATTGGATCACAAAGCGTGGTTTGTCATTGCGTTTACAACGTTTAAACTATTTTTTGGGGAGGGCTTAGGGGGGAAAAAGGTACCTAGGTTAGGTTAGGTTACGTCTTTAATATATGCTTTGCTTTACCCAGCCACCCCCCCCCCCTAATGTGCAAATATATAGCCCGAATTTGTTTCTAAACTATTATATGTTCCTCATATTGTGTTTTATTTTATTAGCATTAGCCAAACTTGACTTCTCGCGTGTGTACCAGCTAATTGACAAGTACCTAAGGGTAAATATATGTGCCATCCTTGCGGTTCAGTACCTCGTAAAATACTTGTCAAATCTTGACTAAAATATTTTTTTTTAGAAGGCTGTTCGCCCTCTGAGAAGATTTTGACTGTTGCCTTATCCCCAAATTTCATCTGTGTGTATGTTAGACTCTTCCGTGTGAGGACTTTTTAGAGCTGTCTGTTCACCGTAAACACGGACACGTGGTTCTCGGAAGGGTGGAAGGGGCCAAGAAAACCATGAGAAAATAATAGTGTGTAATAGTCAGAATATTCTGATCCTAGAAAATGGGTAACCTCCCCCCATCCCCAACTACTTATCTTTGCTACCGCATTTAAACTAGCGGCCAAAATCTAAAACTACTTGAACGAACTGAATTGCGTTAAGTCTAGTAAAAAGGATAACATACACACACCTAGCCTACATATATATATATATATATATATATATATATATATATATATATATATATATATATATATATATATATATATATATATATATATATATATATATATATATATATATATATATATATATATATATATATATATATATATATATATATATATATATATATATATATATATATATATATAAACAGAAATCAAAATCCATGAAACATCGGTAAAAAAAAAAAAAAAAAAAGTTTCAGGCATTGTCAGACGCCATACACTCTCCGGGTTTCCAGAAAATTCATCTTTACTCAATTCCCGCCCGAGTGTCCTTACGGCTACAGACATAATTTCATTATTTCCTAATAAGGATGCAAACCATCGGTGGTGTCAATTGAAGAGGGGAACTTGTTCCCCCTTAATTTGGAAGAATATCTTTTCGGGTATTTTTATTGATTTTTCTTTGTATTTATGTTGAAAAACTGAAAAAAATACAGAACTCCCCCCTCAATTTAAAAAAATACAATTCTACCCCTCCCCTCCCAAATTTATGTGTTGACACCATTAGCGCCATCACCAGCTATTTTTGGTCGTTTATTGGCATTTGACCTAGCTGAGCGATGGTGAAGAAAACCCAGCCTGTAAATCAAATAGTTCCTGGTAACGAATTGTAAGTCAGAAGCGACCCGACTCAGTAGTAACCGAAACTCTAAAAGACAGAATTTTGATACCAGTAAATATATCAAAAGAATTGGATTTCGAATGTAAAAGTTTCATTAAGTTTAGTCTTACCCATTAAAGATTACGAGCCTGAGAAAATTTGACATATTTCCGAAGAAACGCCCCCTTAAAGACATAGAATCTTTATGAAAATCACACCATCAGATTCATCGTACAAGAAAACCCCATTGAAGAGGTTTCAAGCTCCTATCTGCAAAATTGTATTTTTTTTTTTTTTTTGCCCGAAGAAAGATCATGGATGCGTGTTTATTTGTTTTGTTTTTTTTTAGGGGCGATCGTATCGCCCCCTGGCCCTAGAATAGAGGGAAAAGGGTTCATTCTAGCGGAAATTAAAAGTTCTAGTGCCCTTTTCAAGCAACCAAAAAGTTGGAGGGCAACTAGGTTTCTTCCCACGTCCTTTTCTCTCAGAATCGTCCAGTCAAAATTTTGAGATAGCCATTTCGTCCAGCATTGCTGAAAAGCCGAATAACTATGCATTCGGAGATATCATGACCCCCCCCCCCCCACAGACCCTGGGTAAATGTGTTTAAGTTACGAAATTTGCCCATTGTTAAGATATACTATCTGTTATTGGGAAGTATACATATATTTTTCGGGGGGGGGGGGGAATTTTCCGCTGGTGAGATTTTCCACGGGGATAATTTTCCATGGGGAGGGATGTTTCCAGGGAGTGAATTTTTAAGGAGAAATTTTACACTGGGATAATTTGCTAAAATTCCTATACCAAATTCGTCTTATGTCTTGCTTTCTCTTTCCCGACTCAATTTTACGGGTGTAGATGTTAAGGGTAATTGTCCAGGGTAATTTTTCACCAGGATTGAACAAGAGAGCCTAGAAAATAAATCCGTGGGGAAGAGGGATTTTTTCGTGGAGGTGTAGCCAGATTTCCTGGCATTATTTAAAAAAACGATCAGAAATTAAGTTTTAAAAATAATTTTTTCAACTGAAAGTAAGAAGCAGTATTAAAACTAAAAACGAACAGAAATTATTGCGTATTTGAGCGGGGTTGCTCTTCCTCACCACCTTGCTCTTTACGCTGAATTTTGAATTCTGTCCCAATTCTTTAAGAACGACTCCTGAAACACTATGTTTGTTTAATTATAAACAATAAAAGAAGCTTTTTTTTAAAGTACTAAAAGCCTTCAGCGTAAAGAGCGAGCAGTTGGGGGGAAGCAACCACCCACTCATATACGTAATAATTTTTGTTCGTTTTAAGTTTTAATGTTGCTCCTTACTTTCAGTTGAAAAACTTTTTTTTTCATTTAATATATATATGAATTTGCCCATAATTTAATGTTTGTTTTCAAAATTAGCTTGAAAACGGAATTTTTACCGTAAAAAGTCAGGTAAAAGAACAGATCTACTACTTAATGTTTTATATAATGAAACTTAAAAATATCTTAGTTTTCAAGCTTTATTCAAGAAAATTAACTTCCTATTTTGTAATAAAGGTTGCAGGGATAGATACAATCTAGTAAAGAGCGAGCCAGGACCCATAGTAAACAAAATTCAAAACAGGTTTTGCAAAAACTATCTAGGGAGAAAAAAATTGTCGTTTGAAGCTGATTCAAGAATAACAACTATTTTCGATTAGTCTTAGTAACAAACATTTATTGCAGAAAAAAAAATTATGGGAATTTTGAAATAGAGTCTGAAATCGCTGTAAAATGTGATCGGATTGAATAAAAAGTGCATCAATAGGATCATAATGGTCAAAAAATTTACTAAGGAGCTTTATAGTTTCTGCCAACAGGAGGTGGAGCCTTGAACAACAGGTTTAAAGGAAGTATGATGTAAACTTATATTTAATGCCCTGTTTAATCAGAAATAATATTGACTTCTTTAGCTTCATCACTTAAGTTAAGCAAAACCTTTTTCTAAGGTTTAAAGGGGAAAAATAATAAAAACGAACAAAACTGGTTTTTAAAAATTGAGTTTTTTCGGGAAGGAAAGAGCGAAGTTGAAACTTAAATGAACAGGAATTATTGCTTCACAGATTATGCAAGATATGTTTACAAAACTAGATAAACTATACTGAGCAGCGATATTCTTCAATACCTCTATAAATCTATAAATTAGCGCTTTGCAGAAAGCTGAGATTGCTTAAGTTATCTTTTGGAGAATTATTGTTGCATACAAAAGTTATTAACATCGTGGACGGAAGTACTATTGAAAGCCGTAGAAATTAGTCTTTTATTTTTTGCAGGCTTTTTCAGCCTAATATTTTTTTCAGTAATGTTTTCAGTAAAGCGCCAGCTTTTATAATTTTACAAATACTGAAAAATATCACGAGCCAATTTATTTCAGCTAGTTTTGTAGATATAACTTGTGTAATCTGCGAAGCGATAATTTTTGTTCGTTTTGAGTTTCAACTTCGTTCTTATTCCAATAAAAAAAAAAAAAAAAAACTTTTCTAATTTTATAAATATTATCATCCATATTAAGATTAAAATGAAAGAATAGGCTACTATCCTGTGAGAATTTTGGGGCCTATCACAAAGTCTTTATCCTTCAGCTAGAAACAGTAGGCTTATCATTTGTGTTTAAAAGAAAAACAGTCGTAGCGGACAATTGCCCCTTTCAAAACATCAGCTTACACCAAAAGTGTGCGTCAACGCACAATCGTTAAAGCACTAAAGAGCGCTGTCTCCCATGCATTTCTTTTAACCGGTCAATTCGCATGAAAGGGCTCACTTGATTAGAAATTGAAAGCTAGCTGACAGCAAAGAGCGTCTTCGCACAAAAATCTAAAGCGGAAGAGTTGAGCTTTGGCTTAGGCCTGAGATTGAACTATAAAACACCTCATCCTACATTGGCTATCGTGCTGTTTCCGTAAAACTAGGTACTTTTTAATGCCATGACCGCTCCTCCTTGATGATGTCCCGATAATCAGTTTTTTTTATCAAAGGCTTTAACTATAAGCTAAAATTGTAACTATCAAGTGAACCTTTTTGTATTTTGCGATTAGATAGCAAAATGAAATAAACCATTTGATTCCCAATTCAGCGTTCTTTCTCGATACATTAGGCCTGTTTTTTAGCACCAAAATCTTGCATCTAAGATCTTACATCTTTCTGCAAAGATTATCGTTTTTTAACTCATCTTGTTCTAAGATCTTACAGCTCACTGATGTTAGCAAAAAGTGTGAAGACCGCCACTGTTTTGCCATATAGAACAATGATGAGAGAACTTTGATGATCTACAAATCATTGTTCTCAGACCGCTGATCAGAGCAGAATGATGAAAGACGTTTGCACAAAAACGACCAAAGATGCAAGATCTTTGTTCAAAGCTTTCACTTTTAAGCGTTTTTTGACAAAAGATGTAAGATCTTAGCACATTGATGAGTGAAAAAACAGGCCTAATAATCACTTTCGTTTCAATTGCGAGTCCACCCCCTCCCCCACCAGTAAGTGAATACGGTCATATGTTATATATACAAGTTTACCTTTTTTTAGGTATAAGCGTACGATTGGGCCTGTTGAGAAGGAAACATGTTAAGAAAGCAATTGTCACTTCATAATATGTAGAATGATTGTAGCTAAGGGATTTCGACTGCGATTCCACTATTCCTTACCCCCAATGTTTCCCCCCAAAAAAATGCAAATATATACACCAAATTATATATTTCCATTAAATGTCACCCCGCGTCAGTCTTGTTTCAACCCGGTTGCCCGTAAATCGAATCAATGCTGACGAAATTAGAAAACGAAAATCGGAAGTATATAGTTTGGGCTAAATATTTTTAAATCAAAGGGGGGGAGGGGGTTCTCAAAGTACAGTAGAATCGCAATCAAAATGTGTTAACTACAATTACTCTACATATTATGAAGTAAGACTTGTTTTCTTTACATGTTTCCTTCTCAATAGCCCCAATTCTAGGCTAACTTTTTGCTATCTGATTTCTGAGTGACACCATAATATTACTGAAAACTAAACATCGCTTTTTGGTAAATTTTTTGCAGTTCATATTATTGACTTACGAATAAAATATACCACTTTATGCCCTTTTTTATGCTGTTTCCAAATATAATAATCATTTTTGTCGGAAATGAATTTTACCCTCACCCCTATATATACCAATTCTTACATCGTAGATTCTTACATTTTTTTTTGTGATTCTTAGATTCTTACTATTCTTACATTCTTACGTATCTGGTATTTTCTGTGAATTTTCTATACACTGTCTATTAAAAAGGATTTTATCCCTATTTTGAACCTTTATTTTATACCAATTCAGGGTATATATTTGTATATTAGGGGGGGGATAAATTTTATTTCTGATTTAAATGAAAGGTAAGTTTAAACTTTACCCCCCCCCTAATGTGCAAATATATACCGTGAATTGGTATTTATAGGGGTGGGGGTAAAATTCATATCCGACAAAAATGATTATTCTATTTGGAAAGAGCATAAAAAAGGGCATCGAGTGGCATGTTTACTTTATTCGTATGTCCATAATATAAACTGCAAAAAGTTTACCCGCTTTTTTACTAATAAACAATGTCTAGAAAATTGAACGTTATTTGTAATCCTATTCAAGCTAATGGAATATTCTTGGAAGTGAAGTTAACGCTTTAATTACGTGGACTTACCCTGCAGCGGATAAAACAACACAACAGACTGCAATAATCCCGACGATGAGCTTGATGTCTCGTCCCATCCTACCGGCAAACTAGATTAGTCAAACCCGAGTGTCAAGCCACCATCCAGTTTTGATGCCCACTATTTCAAGCCAGCATCCGACAACAACTAAGATGGAGTGAATCTGTGATTTCCTCTTCTAGGACGGTTCTCTTCGTGTTTCAACTCAGACATGTGTCAGACGCCTCGGCTCCCAAAATTCTGGATTCTATGAGTCACCGAAGATGGGACAGTTAATTCAAGTATTAACCTTTTATTTTTGATATTCATCTGCAAGTACAATTAAGCATATGAACTGGTAAATATGGTCTAAAATGGAAGGAATAACCTGAAAAAAAAATAATAAAAAGATGCGATCTTCATTTAACGTTACATATGAACTGGTAAATGTCGTCTAAAACGGAAGGAATAACCCCAAAAAATCAAACAGTTCGTGGTAACGAATTGTAAGTAAGGAACACCTCAATGCTAACAGAAACTCTAAAAACCGGAATTTTGTTACCAATAGATATATCAAAGGAATTGCCTTATTATGCTGATGTCAAATATATAAGTTCCATTAAGTTTAGTCTTACCCATTAAATGTAACGAGCCTGAGAAAATTTGCCTGATTTTCGACAAAAAGGGAGGAAACCCCCTAAAAGTCATAGAATCTTAATGGAAATTATACCATCAGATTCAGCGTATCAGAAAAACACTATTGTAGAGGTTTCAAGCTCCAATTTGCAAAAATGTGGAATTTTGTATTTTTTGCCAGAAGACAGATCACGGATGTGTGTTCATTTGTTTTTTTCCCGGGGGTGATCGAATCAACCCAGTGTACCTAGAATACTGTGAGGGGGTTCGTTCGAACCAAAAATTAATTCCCTTTTGAAAAGCGCCCTTTTCAGGTGACCAAAAAGATTGAAGGGCAACTAGGCCCCGTCCCCCGCCCCTTTTCCCCAAAATCGTCTGGTAAAATTTTAAGATTGCCATTTGGTCCATCATAAGTGAAAGACCCAATAACTATCTTTTTGGATATAAAACGACCCCCCATAGCCCCAGGGGAAAGGTCTTTAAGTTATAAAATTTCCCCATTGTTTAGGCATAGTATTTGTTATTGAGAAGTGTATATATATTTTCGGGTACTTGTATGAAATACCTTCTACCTAATATTAATTAAAAAAAAAAACTTTCCGAAAAATAAGTTTTTCAACGAAAAGTAAAGGCCATTTTAAACTTAAGCTCAGCAGATACAAATATCTGTAAAAATTCAAACTCAAAACGACCAGAAATTACTTTTAAAGAATAAATGAAACCCAAAACGAACAGAAATTAAATAAACAACCATAGCAAAAAACATACAACAAGCAATAATATAAATGAATAAATAGATCTTAAAGCGAGTAATGCTTAGATTGAATATGAAAATCAAGGTTAAAGCGAAAAAAAATATTTTGCTACTAAAGTATAAATGAAACTTAAAACGAACAGAAATTAAATAATCAATCAATGCAAACAAACATACAATAGCTATTAATGTAAATGGATAAATAAATCTTAAAACGAGTGAAATTTAAATTGAATATGCAAATCAAGGTTGAAATGAACAAAAATCACTACAAACAAGAGTTTGGGTATTGCCTCCTTCTCTCACTGCAAAAGTCTAAAACCTGCTGCTTCATTGGCGCTTTTATTCTTTAATAGTAATTTCTGATCGTTTTGAGTTCGAATTTTAACAAGTATTTGTATCTGCTGAGCTTAAGCTACAATGGCCTTTACTTTTGTATGAAAAACTTATTTCTCGGAAAGTTTTTTAATTAGTTTTTGTTCGTTTTTGATTGCAAAATATTTCAAGTTTTTTAAAATTGCTTATTTCAAAATCAAACTTTAAAAAAAAATCAAATATTCATCAATGTATGAAAACTGGTATCAAAGTAACAATCAAAGTGAAAAAATGGGTTTGTGTCAACCTTAGAGTTTTTATTATCTGACGTTTGAACTATTTTAACAAAATGGCTATCTCAAAATTTTTATCGGATGTGTTTGGGGGAAAAGGCGTGTGGGGGAGGGGGGCTAACTGCCCTTCAGTCTCTTGACTCTCTTGGTTCTCAAAAAGTGAACTAGAAGCCCTCTGTGTGTGGGGGGAGGCTGTCATCCTGAAAGACCTAATTTCCAGACTTTTCAACAACATTGAACAAAATGGCTATCTCAAAATTTTGATTGGATGTGTTTGGGGAAAAGGTGGGCGTGAGAGGGGGGTTAATTGCCCTCCAATCACTTTCGACAATTAAAAAGGGCACTAGCCCTTTGAATTTCCAATCGAACGAGCCTTTTTTGAAGTTTCTACGACAAAGGTATCTATAAAAAGCTTATGTGCCTCCAGGGCCTAACTTACAACCCTTGCCCCGAGGGCTGTGGGGGGGTGGGGAGTTTCCCCCTCAAAAACATAATTTCTGTCTGGAAATCAACTACGTAAAACAACATGGCTATCTCAAAATTTTGATTGGATGTGTTTAGGGAAAGGGTGGGAGTGGAAGGGGTGTTAGTTGCCCTCCAATTACTTTTGACCCTTAAAAAGTGCACTAGAACTCTCGACTTCCAATCGAATGAGCCCTCTTTGAAGTTTATACGACGACTCCTTCCATATGAAGTGCCTCTGGGAAAAAAATGAATAATAAATAAGTAAATAATAAGACATTGCAACCGTATGGCCTTTACTATAGGCGACGCTATAGAGTTGCCTCTGATTCTTCTAATATCTTTTTCTGACGCTCAATCCTAATGAAATATACCTAAGTATGATAAAAATATAATACTTAAAAAAAAAATTGGGCTATATATTCGCAGATTAGGGTGTGGGGGTAAAGAATAGTGTGTCTGCATGTCTAATGTGTTAGGTACAATTATCCTGCATATTATGTAGTAAGAATTATTTTATAACTTCACACTGTCCAAATACTTTACCCCCCCTAATGTGCAAATATAAAGCCCAAATTATATATTTTCCATTGTCAGTCCTTTTTTCTTGTCTCACGCTAAACTGAAAGAAACTAACAAAAATCCGGTTCTGCATTGCGTAAATGAATGAACAACTTCAGCGGTAGGGGGTATTCCATACAAGTACCCGTTTTCGTATGGGAGGGGGGGGGGCAAAATTTCTGATAGGGGTTTTTCCACGGAGGAATTTTCCATGGGAAGGGAAGTTTCCAGGAGGTGAACTTACCAGGGGAAATTATACACTGGGGGAATTTGCCGGAATTCCTATACAAAATTCTTTTTATATTTCTTGTTTTCATTTTTCCGTTTCAATTTTACGCGTGGAGTTGTTAAGGGTAAGTGTCAGGGGTAAATTTTCACCGGAACTAAATTGTCTAGAGGAAATTTCCGTGGGGAGGGGGATTTTTCCGTGGAGGTGGGCCAGTTTTCCCGGCACTGTTTTAATAACAATCAGTAATTAAATAAAAAAACAAGTTTTTTCAATTGAAAGCATGGATCAGCATTAAAACTTAAAACGAATAGACATAATTACGTATATAAAGGGGGTTGCTCCCCTCCTCATCACCTCACTTTTCACGCTAAAGTTTGAATTTTGTCCCAATTCTTTAAGAAAGACTCCTGAAACCCAAAGGGTCGTACAATTAGAACAATAAGAAGCCTTTTTAAAAGTACTTAAAACTTTAGCGTAAAGAGTCAATTGTGTACATCGATCATATTATTCTTTAGTAATGGACGGTTTTACTCTATTGGATATTGAAGGCGCTAACAATGGCGAAATGAAACCTAGAGTGCCTAATGTCGCAGTAATAACTACAAGGGGTTTCCGGCTGACCCTTGAATGGGACGAGATGTTTGTGCGATATGTCATATCATTCAGAAAATTTAAGTCAGAAGAACAATCTTGCTATGCTCCTAAAGTGAATATAATGCATCTACAAAGATTACAAGACGGATTAAATGAACCAGTAAAATACATTAAAGAGAACAATCCGAATCAATCTATAAAAAAGGAGTAAGTTTGTTACTAGTGAGATCTATTGTTAGTCTACGATTGGTAGTGAGAGTTTGACGATTAAACATGACTGGATTTGAGATTCAAAATCTTACAGAATCGTGTAAAATTGGAAAAGTGTTTGATTCTAGATGGTGATTTTCTAGAGTTATCTCTTTAAAGAACGATATTTTCTCAGACAATGCTTAACGATACAATGGGAACTGGGTGTCCATCTTTGGACTAGTGCATGAAACTTTTACGCCGTGGGCAAGATCCATTTACTCAACTTTTTGATATATTAATTGAAAAAAAAATGATATTGTGGTTTTGCTTTTAACCACTACTTAGACCGCCATTTTGCAAGGCAAAAAGAAACAAGTCAAACAAGTTTTGTGACGTTACTCCTCCTCCTAGAAGACTTTTATTTTCTCCAGTCAGTTTCTTTTTAGAAGTGAGAAAGTCAACATCGAAAAATGTTTTACAAATGTCCATTATGTATGTGCCCATTGGGCAGCTGGTCATTCAGTGAAAAGTTTATTTTTGTTGATGACTACAATGAAAAGCATAGAATATGCAATCCATGCAAATTGCACAGAGGATACGCAGCGCAAATTAAAGACTGTAATTCCTGTTTTGAAGAGATTTGTGACTCTCATACTAGATGTTTCCTATGCTTCAACTGTCACTATGATAACTGTGATCAATGGGAAAATACTTACCCTGGCATTATCACAAAAAAAAACCTAAACTTGATTTCAGTTTATTCTGAAGAAACTGGTATTGTCGTGGTTTTAAATTGCTTGTGAAAGAAGAACCTGGTCTACACCTCAATTGCTGGAATGATAAAAGAGTCTGATTTTTATGCCTTCGCTGTGAAGAAACAGGCTACTATGACTATATACCTACTGAATTTTATTTGGCTGTTACAGAAAGTGATTCTTCATATGAGAATTTCGTGTGTGACATTGCTTCAAATAAGCAATTTAAAACGTGTGAATTTTATAATATGAATCAAAATAGCATTATTGACTTTATGGAGGGATATAATAAAAATGAAGTTACATTATATTGTAGAAAATGTGACCCTGACTTTGCATGCCAAGATGAATAGAAGTTGAATTCTGACGAGCTGCTGCCACTTATCGTTTCCAACGATTAACTATACGTGGAAAAAGAAATCTAAAAGACACAGCCTTTTGTAGATACAAATTGTATTAATAAGCAAATTTGCAAACATTTAAAAATAATTTCACTCTTAGGGCACTGAAATTTATATTATACAGGGAGGAAAGAGTATTTTCAGCTGGAAAGTCGTTCAGGTGAGGATTGTCACCATAAATACTAAGAAATTCACGGTAAGTATATCCGCGACATCGAAAAATAAAATATAATGTTGCATGAAAACCACAGCTTTTGATCGATAAATCTTGTACTCGCTTCCGATTTTGAATAATAGATTTTCCACTTTGCTGAAAACAGTTTTTAATTTGAGACGCATAGAACGTATACGGTAGGCCATGAGGATGAAAAAATTCAATATTCGTCGCTATTTGAAAGATGCATAGCCAATACCCCGTCTTTACACTTGATAGACTACTATTAACAATGATCAGGGTATTGTTTGCATTGGCAAATGTCTAAACGTACTGTACCCGTTATGACAATGTCATATCTTGAGTACTGGACAAAACCAGAACAAAGATACCATGAATTGTGAATCTCGATCTAGAGTTGGCATTGTTAATTCATATAAGGTCCTTAAGGATTTATCAAAGTATACATTGTAAAGTGGAATTCCATCTGATTTACATACAAGAGATGAAAATCTTTATTATATTTTTTCAGTAACTGAAAAAAATTTAATTTTTTTTTACTTTTGTAACTTTGATAAATCAAATAATAATAACATTCTGATTACTAAATATCAGTATATGTATATTAAACTGACAATGCACATTCATTTGTATTTTTTTCAGTAAAGTTCAAATCATGTTTTTGCCTTGGGAAGGTTTGAGCCCTACTCGTGTTAATTTCTGCTCGTTTTGAGTTTGACTCGGTTATTTATTGTAATTTCTGTTCGTTTTGGGTTTCATTTATTTAACAATGCTGATTTATGGTAGTTTCACGTTTGGTAGATTATTTGCTTTTACTTTTGCTCATTTTTGGTTTAATGGAGTTCTTTACTTTTCTTTGAAAAACTTATTTTGTGGAAAAAGATTTTTTAATTAATTTCTGTTCGATTTACATTGACATAATCTTTTTAGGGAAAAAGAAAATAATTCTTTAAATCTTTTGTTTTTTAAAAAGACTTTATAGTTTGGCTTGTTATTTGTATGCTGGAGAAAATTTTTCAGCAATTTTAAAAACATACACCCTTTTGAAAATCTGGACACAAATAGTAGTATTAAATTTAGTTTCATACCTCCTCTAGTTGACCTGAAATAAAAAACTTGATACCATTCGCAAAAAAACATCTGTTTACTTTCTTTGATAGCTTGGATACACTTACGCTATATTGATTTGTCTAAATTCTAAGAGCCGAAGTAGCCCCGAAAGTTTGAATATAATATCCTCAGTCGTTCTTGGGACACTGCTGAGATGCCTTATTGGGAATTAGCATTAAAACAGGTCTTTTTGATTTAAACTTAAGGCAACATTTATTTTTTAAAAATAATGGGCAAATGAGAGGGTGGGCGTGGGAGGAGGACTAGTTGCCCTCCAATCATTTTAGACTGTTAAAAAGGACATTAACCCTTTCTATTTTCAATCGAATGAGCCCTTTTAGAAGTTCTTAAGACAAATCCTTTGATACGAAGTGCCCTGGTTTAAACGAATAGAAGAAAGAGATAAATAATAATACACTGTACCCACATCAATCTTTCCTATAAAAAAGTCAAGCATTCCAATCACTTTTGACTATTAAAAAGGGCACTGGCTCTTTCAATTTCCAATCGAATGAGCCCTTTTTGAGTTTCTACGACAACGCTTTATAAAAACACCTTATATGCCCCAAGAGCACAAATTACAACCCTTGTCATGAGGGCTGTGAGGGGGTTGTCATCCTAAAAGACCTATTTTCTAGAACTTTCAACTACGTTAAACAAAGTGACTATCTCAAAATTGATATTGGATGTATTTGGAAAAATAGTGGGCGTGAATAGTGTGCTCCAATCAATTTCAACTATTAAGAAAGGCACTAGCCCTTTTAATTTCCAATCGAATGAGCCCTTTTGAAATTTCAACAACATAGCTTTCAATAAAAACCTTACACGCCCCCAGGGTATAACTTACAACCCTTGCACGGGGGGTAGTCATCCTCAAATACCTAATTTAAAGAACTTTCAACTACGTTGAAGAAAATTGCTATCTCAAAATTTTGATTGGATGTGTTTGGGGAAATGTTGGGTAAGAGAGGGGGCTTAATAGTGCTATCATCACTTCCTACTATTTAAAAGGGCACTAGCCCTTTGAATTTACAATCGAATGATCCTTTTTTGAAGTTTCTACTACAACGCTTTCTATAAACACCTTATATGCCCCAGGCATGGGCGTAGGGAGGGGAGGCAGGGGGAGGGGCCGCTGCCCCCCCTAGACCTTCAAATTTATATTCGATATGGCTGAAAAAGCAGATGGTTTGGAAAAAGCAGTTGATAAAACTCCATCACACTATCGACTGCCCCCCTAGACAATATGCTGCCTAATGCTTCCTACGCCCATGGGCCCAGGGCATAATTTACAACCCTTCACCTCAGGGCTGTGAGAGGTTTGTGATCCTCAAAGACATAATTTCCGGACCTTTCAACTACGCTGAACAAACTGGCTATCTAAAAGTTTTGATTGGATGTGTTTGGGGAAATTATGAGTGTGGGAGGGGGGTTAATTGCCATCCAATCAGTTTCGACTATTAAAGGGGGCACTAGTCGTTTCAATTTCCAATCGAATGATTCCTTTTTGAAGTTTCTACGACAACACTTTCTATAAAAAAAAACCTTATATGATCCTAGGGCATAAATTACAATTCTTGACCTGAGGGCTGTGAGGAGAGTGTCATCCTCAAAAACCTAATTTTCAGACTTTTTTTTAATTATGTCGAACAAAATGGCTATCTCAAAATTTTGATTGGATGTGTTTGGGGAAATGATGGGCGTGGGGGGGGGGCTAGTTGCCCTCTAATCACTTTAGACTATTAAAAAGGGCACTAGCTCTTCTAATTTCCAATTGAATGGGGCCGTTTTGAAGTTTCTTCAACATTACTATCTGTAAAAACCTTACAAGCCCCCAGGGCATAACTTACAATCCTTGCCCTGAGGGCTCTGAGGAGGTTATCATCCTCAAAGACCTAGTTTCTAAATTTTTTAACTACGTTGAACAAAATGGCTATCTAAATATTTTGATTGGATGTGTTTGGGGGAAAAGTGGGTGTGAGAGGGAAGTTAGTTGCACTCGAATCACTTTTGACTATTAAAAAGAGCACTAGCCATTTGAATTTCAAATCGAATGAGCCCTTTTCAAGTTTTAACAACAAAGCTTTCAATAAAAAAACCTTAAATGCCCCCAAGGCATAACTTACAACCCTTACCCTGAGGGCTGTGGGAAAGTGTAATCCTCAAATATATGATTTCCGGACCTTTCAATTACTTTGCACAAAAAGGCTATCTCAAAATTTTGATTGGATGTGTTTGGATAGATGGTGGGCATGGAAGGGGTATTAGTTGCCTTCTAATCACTTTTGACTACTAAAAAGGACACTAGTCTTTTAAATTTGCAATCAAATGAGCTCTTTTTGAAGTTTCTACGGCAGCATTTTCTATAAAAACCTTATATGCTCCCAGGGAATAACTTACAACCCTTGTGGTTGTAACAAAGGAATAACTTACAACCCTTGCGGTTGTGTCAACCCTCCCTTGCGGGAGGGTTGTCATCCTCAAAGACCTAATTTCTGGAACTTTCAATGACGTTGAACAAAATGTCTGTCTGGAAATCAACTACGTAGAACAAAATGGCAATCTCAAAACTTTGACTTGATGTATTTGGGGAAATGGTGGGCATGGAAGGGTGTTAGTTGGCTTCCAATCACTTTCGACTATCAAAAAGGGCGCAAGCCACTCCAATTCCCAATCGAATGAGCCATTTTCGAAGTTTCTACGACACCTTATTCGATACGAAGTGCCCTGGTCTAAGACCAAGAAAAAAATAAAACATTCTGCCAAAATCGTTCTTTACTTAGGAAGCGCTATTGCGCTGCCTAAGAGGCTTACTAAACAGTTCTAGGGTGAAGCTTTTGCCCTGGAACTAATGATGGATGAATAATTCTTCGTCAATCCAGATTTTATAAATCTGTTATGAAAGCGTCCGAACAAAGTACAGTGCAAAAAGGGGTACATTTGGTGCCAGATTTGCAATTTATGGGCTTACTGGTACAAGTATTTTTAGGAGTAAGAAAGACTGGAATCTTAAAGATTAGTTCTATGTATCACCCCAGGTGCTTATTTTACTGTGGTACCATTGGATTTCTACCATCCCCTGCTCTCAAAGTGTCAGAAAATATCCTCGAAAGGTAATAAAGTTGACTGGGTTCTATAATGAGCAGCCACTTCTGACTCTTTCTGCTATACGTTTTCTTCAGCACTATTTTTTATAAGTATTTGCAAGGTAATCTTCAGTTTTTTCTTTCTCTCTCGACTCTCTCTTGGCTCTCTTTTGACTCTACTGAACTGTCATAATCAATTTAGATCTAATTTATTATGTATTCCTTATGCTCCAGTTACACAAGCTGATCAGAACCCTCTTGACGGTATAATAGAAATATGGAAAACCTAACCAAATAAAATAAGAAATTGCAAGCTATATGTTATATTTAGGAGATATCCTATTGATTTTACTAGCTGCGTTGAGAATTTAACCTGTTATTGTATTAAATCTATTGTAATATTAGAGTTAAAATGGACAAGCCATGTTTAAATATGTTGCAGTGTGTAAAAGTTTTACTCTCCATGAGCCCCAAATGAATTTTTGATTGACAATCATATTAAATTTTGAAGTTCATAACTATTTGATAAACCATAGGGATGATATAACTTGAAATTGCAGCTTGGAGCAATCTAAAGTTTTTTTCCTGTGAAGATCCAGAGTTGATGATTGAAGTTGTTTTGATTGTTATATAGTGACCAATTGCAGTTGGGGAATCAGTAGCTATCCAGTCGAGTTTACACTCTCTCAAGGACCAATCAGCATCCAGCAATATTAGGTCATCCAAAACTATAACCTTTTGAAACTTCTATTTTATGACCACAATAATAACCATTGCTGCCGCTTTCTTCTTTTAGGTTAGATAGGATAGTTTTAGAGCAAGGCTGTGCCCAGTATTTTATCCGGGGGGGGGTCCTCAAAAAAAATTTTTGGAAGAGAGGGGTTTACACAAAAAACCTCAAAAACGCATAAAAGATTTGTTTATGTTAATTCTTGTTACGTTTTTACGACTCAGACTAACATTTCAGGGGGGAGGGTTCAAATCCCCCAACCCCCCTCTGGATACAGCCTTGTTTTAGAGTATAACAGGTGACAAATGCTCTAGTGTGGATCTCCGGCACCTAATTTCGTACTTTTGGAGAAGCCCAATATTGAGCATAGAAAATATAAACACAATCTGAGGCTCTGATTGTAATTGGTGTACAGAAGATACCGTTGAACGGATAACTTTGGACTAAAAATTGTGAGAAAATTCAAGGTTATTTTGCGATATTTTTCTTAATACTATTATGTACTCGAAATTATTTTTGACGTTTCGAGAATATTTTATTTTGCATCGAATGGTAATTGTCTCAAACTACTGGTCTTCATGTTGTAAGAGCTACACCAATCCTGAGATAGCGTTCAAAGTTACCCCACGGGATGTTTAACTTTGAATACTAAAAATTTGACGTGTAACATTGAACAAGAGTTTGGAGAATATTGAAATCAAATAGGGTCAAACATGAAGTAAAAAAACTCGTCAACTGATAGAAATACAACATTACTTCTAAAATAAAAAGACGAAGAAAAGGTCAAATTAGTTAAGTATCAGATGACAAAAGTCATGATCAAATAAAAATTTTGTGGCATGAATGAGTCGAGGGGCTGGAAGATCTCCAACTACCCAATCCGAGATGGATGGATGTTGAGTCTATGGCACTAAATACGGTAGAAAGACGCTTTTGTTTAATACCCTTTAAATCATCAGGACGACTTGGCATGCTATCCGAAAACGATATATCCTTAGATATTTCTCCAAATTCCCTTAATCGTTTTAAACATGCTTATTCCCAATACTTTTTGGAAAGTTTGACGAATTTATAAATTTATACAAATGAATATCAAAGGATTCAAGTCTTTTACGATTTGCAATCAAATCTGATACCAAATAAATTAAATTTTAACTGTTGCGGTGGATTTAAACTGCATTCTTTTTGTCATCAATTTGTACATGTTCATTATCAGCGAGATAAGCCAAGAGTCTTTTACTTTGCTCACGATACGAATGAGGCATTACGTGTACAGCACTTGGTGTAACTTTACATAAATCTTCTTCTTCTTCTTGTTTTGGCGTTTTCAAAGTTTCAGAACTTTCAAGTTGTAGCCAATGACATTTACTTTGAGCGGTCTTTCACGATAAGTTTTATGTCTATCGAAACGTCGAAGGACGTTTTGAAGCAAAATTAATTTTTCCCCGTTGGGAGGTGTCTCATTGTTAATAAATGTATCAAGATTATTATCATAGTGCTCAATAGGCGAGAAATAGCGAGCTCAATCGACGCCAATTTGTAAGGTCAAGTCCTCGTATGAGTTTTATGTTTGGCACAACAATCTTTATCTTATCATAGGACTCTTGCCACACACTATAGCAATAATATTTATTTTTCGGATTTCGTAAAAACATTTGATTACGATTTTGTATTATTTTCGATAAAAGTATTGTTTTACCAGGCATTGATGGTTTGCAAAGAAATGATCTGAATGGCGTTTTAAATTGATACATACTCCTCCAACGTCAAAAATACCACTAACCGAACCTAGCTCCGTCTGTTGAATAAATACTTAAAAAAAGAATACTTGGTTTCTTTGCATGGCACTGCAAATATAAAAACAGCATAAAATAAAACTTGAACATATTTACACTTGAAAACATTTGAATATATTTACATTAAAAAGGTACTTAGAAATGGGTCATACCCTGAGGGTTGGACGTGACCAGGCCCCCCTCCAGAGGACGTGACAGCTAGAACGGCGGTCGGAAGACATCACTGTGGCGGCACGATGATGGAAAATTCATAGTATAATACGAAGCACTTTTTAAAACGATTCCGCTTTGCCGAAAAAATATATAGTGAATGTATCTGTCATAAATTGGATATTTTATTAACATTATAAAACCAGTAAGCTTTTTCAGTGAATTATAATCCCAGTGAAGCTATTGGATTTCGCAATATTTGTCAAAGGATTATAGTTCCTGACCTATGATAAAATCTTTGCTTAATCTACTAACCTAGTTTCTGGACATTTATTTATATTTTGTAAAAGCGGTATGAATTTGAAATTTTTTCACTGATAATATTGGAGGTTAGCCATCAAGCAGTGCGATTTTAAATAAATAGGACATCTGATATTTAGAGGCATTTGTGCTACAATCTAGGTGGGGAAATAAAAGTAAGCAGAGAGGGGGGGAGCGGGTGGAGAGTGGTTAGCAAGAGCCGTGGTACCCGCTGGGCTTGCCCCTTAAATTGCGGGGACAAGGTAGACAGCCTTCAACGCTTCACTTACTTTTCTCGCAAGGTAACCACCAGAAAAACATTGAATGTATAGTTCAACCCTTAAATATTTGCCTAGAATTCGATATTATTAATTATTAAAGAAATTGGTGAATGAATTGGGGCTTAATCCAGATTAATGAAATGAAAAACTGTGCTGGTATTGAATCCAGTTTTAAACTTTTTATCTAGGTACATGACAAAGGGTATTAAGACTGATATGTTCGTTAACAAAGGAATAGAGTTTTTTGATCATGCCAGTATTATGGAAGCCAAAAAACTGCTTTGGACTTACTATGAGGTTGAACTCGGATATGAAGAACGATTACGCGAATGCAAAAAAGACTGTGATAACTTGACGGATATCGCAAAAGCCATATGGCGCTGTGCTAAGGACTATAAAGAGCTTCCGACTTTCGTTATTCTCGAACCAGAGTCTGTTCCCACGTGTGGTGACGAAATTGCAGTCTGTATTACTACCAAAGTGAACGAAATGACGAGAAAAATGGACAGTGAGCTGCAACAGTTTTCCCGCAAGTTAGATACTCTGAACAAGGGTTTGAAAATTATTGCTGATTCCAAGAATCAGCCTACAGCCTCCTCATCAGAATCTGAAACGCAAGATGTGGAAAAACAGCTATTCTCGGTTGTCGTAAAGAATATGCCTCCTGAGTTAGACGATCCAGGAAAGCGTAAGGACTTTATAACAAGCTTGGCACCGGGTGATACAACATTAGCGGATGCAGTGTTCAGGCGGAGAAATAAGGAATGGCAACTATCAGTCTCTTCGAAGCAGGCCGCAGAAAAAGTCTCGACTGCCCTCAAAATTAGACATAAAATTGACAATCGACTTCTTAATTCCCAGTTCATTGGCATAGTGAAACGTCTCCCCAGCAACATGACGGAGGATCTTCTGAAAAATCTGTCAAATGACTATGAAAAAGCAATCAAGTGTGGCAATTCGCAAGCGTTTAAAATGTATTACCCCTCTAAAAGTGCTGTGTCCGCTGCCTTAACAAACCCGATTAAAATTGGTTTCGAACTATTCCGTCTAGAAGAATTCTGCTTTTTGCCTCGAAGGTTTTATCGGTGTCATCATGCGGGGCCCATAGCGGCGGACTATAAGAAAGCTGAAACTTGTAGCCGCTGTGGAGAGACTGGCCACACAAGCTCCCCTGACAACCCTTGTCAAAATCCTACTCGGTGCCTGAATTGCAATTCGACTAGGCACACATGTTATTACTATGCCTTTCCTGATAACAGAAAAAACTTGAAAGATGGACCATGCTCCCAAAATTTGTAGTATTCTGTCTTGGAATATAAATGGGAAAGCACTTGAGAAAACAGTTCTGCTTGATACTATGAGCCTAACAAATGAAGTAATTTGTATACAAGAACACCTGCTTTCCGAGGACAATACTAGCCTGCTCAAGTTCTCAAGTTCACTCCAGTGTTTTATTCGGCCAGCTGAACGTGTGAAATCCAGAGGTCGGCCTCTGGTGGTTTAGCCACTTTGTTGAGAAAGTCTCTTCAGGCTTTTAGCATCAAGTAAACACTTCCTCGCTGTTAAAGTTCACGATACTGTGATAATAAACGTCTATCTTCCTACTAATTATAGATCTAGCCTCTCGGACAGCAAGTTCAAGGGTGCATGTACTCAGTTGAGCCGTTTCGTGAAGGCTCAAATTCCTGGGAATACAAAAGTTCTATTAATAGGGGAATTCAACTTTGACCTACTTAATACCGAATCTGAAATGACTCAAATCGTTATAGGTTCTCTTCCTGATCAGTTAAATGTCGTTGATAAGGACAAAGCTTACACATTTATCAGTGTTGCCAACACCGTCTTAAATATTGACCATGTGTTAACGAACTTCCCGGTGAGTGAAAAAGTAAAAATTGCAGCTGATGGTTCATACTCTGACCATTTGCCTTTGTCATTGTCAATAACACTGGACTGTCCAAAGTTGTCGGGTCCGTGCAAATCCCAATGGAGAGTATACAGTGACTGGAAACAAGTGTCGAATGATCTCTTTGCGGCTACTTCTGGGGATATCCTGAGTAAAATAAAAGTTCCCTTCCATAAGCTGCAGAGAAATGCAAACTCGTATTGCAGTGAAAGTGAAATACGTCTGCAGATAAACATGTACTGTGCAGAAACATCGCATGCTCTGAGTAGCGCGGAGAGTGTAGCAGTTCCTGTGAAGCCTATCCGTAATAGATCACAGGTAAAAGGGTGGTCTAGAAATCCCGAGCTAGTGGTGGCTTGTGTGTCGGCGAAGCTATGGCTGAAAGTTTGGCATGATAGCGGGAAGCCACGAAGTGGAATAGTGAACGAGATTCGAATCCATACTAAACAAAAGTTCAATAAAGCGTTAGATGCCCACCGTGCAACCCTCAAAGAAAATTTTGTGCAAAAGCTCAGTAGGAATCCGAACCTTTTTTGGTCGCTTCGGTCTAAGCCTGAAGAAGCCAAGCCTACGTCTAATATTCTGCTAATCAGTGGAGTTCTTACTCTGGGTCCGAGTTCAAAGCGTTCGATACAGTTTTGCAGTCGAATTACGAGAATGAGCTGGCTTCTATGCTTACCGACACCTTCGAAGATTTCTCAGTGTCACCGGTCACGATTTGCTAGGCCGTTAAAAAGCTGAGAAATCTATACGCAAAAGGATGCGAAGATATTTGTGCTCTACATATTTCGTTAGGAGTTTATGTTCTTCACCCTCAAATTGCCCATCTGTTTCAGAGTATTTTGACACAAGGGATAGTCCCGAGTTGCTTTAGTCTGGATATGTTTATACCGATGTTAAGGAAGGGGAAGCCAGCCGAACAGCCTTCTTCGTATCGGCCAGTAACGATATCTTCAGTATTTTGTAAACTATTTGAGATTGTTTTGTTTGATGAGATTTATGATAAGTGTGAGATGCCTCCACACCAGTTTGGTTTTCGAAAAGGCCTTGGGTGCACCCATGTACTTTATCTTCTTGCTAACATATTACTTGATGCTCATCTCTCGCGAGAAACTTTGATCTTAGGTCAGTATGATTTCAGGAGAGCTTTTGACTCTGGGATTCATGCCCAGATTTTGGTTGAGCTGCATAAGCGAGGCGTGCGTTCTTCTATTGTAAGGTCATTACGTGATATGTATAGGAACCTCAAGCTTCGTGTTCGTTTGCAAGATGGTGAGCTTAGTGCGGAGATATCCGTACATAAGGGAATTAAGTAAGAGGCTATAACGTCTCCTACTTTGTGTAATGACAGTGTTAATGATGCACAACAGGTTATCTCTCCGAGTTATATTTGCAAGCATTATTGACTTGTCACTTGTGGGTTTTGCAGATGATCTTTTAAATCTGTCTCGGTTGCTTTCTTCATTAGAAAATAATTTCTCGCGTCTTGAAAAAAGTTATGCTGATATTGGTTTGCAGTTTAATGTAGAAAAGTCTGCCGTTTTGTTTTTTAATTGCCCTGAAGATAATGCTACAGTCAGGCTTGGTGGAATTAACGTAACACCATCTAGTCACAATACGTACCTTGGCCTCCCGATTGGTCGTAATCTTCGAGAGACCCAGTCTTTGCTTATTGAACACCTTTCTAAAAAATTGCACATTGCAAATGCGGGTGTTGTCACTAGCCGTCGCAATGCAAGCCGTAAATATTTTGCTCGTCTTTATAATGCAGTAGCTTTGCCTCATGGCTTGTACCTGTCTCCTTTTTGGAAGCTCCTGAGTGCACGAAACAAGAAAGACATAAGGTCGATATTTTTCAAGTATGACCAATATCTTCTTCAAGTGCCACCTTTTGTTAGAAACCGCCATATTTATGCGAAATATGGCATTGTTGAGCCTCTGAGGGCCGTGGAGGAGGTAATTCAGAATTACGTGAAAAAACTAGAGCTTCTGGATCACGAGTGGGCCCACCTTCTCAAATAGTTATGTTATTATGTAGTTCTTTCTGTTTGTATTTATTTTTCTTGCCAGTTTTGCTTTTTCTTTCTTTTCTTGTTTGTGCTCTGTCTTTTTCTGTTGATTGTAAGACAGGTTATTAATAAAATTCATTCATTCATTCATTCATATATAAATAAAACATGTAAAAACACAAGAAAAGGACTAGAAAAAATCGCTGCTGAAATGGAGACTGAGAAAAACGGGCCCTCCTCCCGTCACATATTGAGCTTTATCCAGACCGAGACCCCGTCTGTAATCTACACATAAGTTTCTATCTGAAGTAAGATAGTAACCGTATCGTAGTACCTCCATACCACCCGTGCGTACACAGACTTTGTCCGATATGGCTGTTATGGCATTTTTCTCTACTCGAAGTGTGTAGTTTCTGTATTTTAAAGAGCGAATTGCTATGACCTTCACGATTGGAGCTAAATTATTCTCTTTACAGTTCATATAAACATTCACATTGAAATTTTACTTTACATAATGTGAAGGCACCCCCTTACATACTTGTTTAATATCTTTATTGTGTGTTTGCACTCAGTACACCTTCGGACTTGCACGTACTCCTTTGGATATCAATTCGTTCCCCGTCTGGGATTGTAACAATAACAATTGATTTTGGGCCTGGTGCTTCACAGGCTCCGGGTAAATGGACTTGTCCGAATTGGTATAGTCCATTCGAGAGCTAATGTGCGTACCATTTTCCAAATCATCCAACAGATTATTAGTTATAACTTTTAACAGGAGTGAATCAGTGTCTCCATAATACACTTAACTGCCCCTCCCCCAGTCATTGGAGCTTACACATACTGTAATACAATTTCAACATTTTTCTTTGAAATTTCTAACAAGGCACTGCCAGCGGTAATGTTCAATTTAATTTTAAGCTTCTTTTTTCCTATGTAAAAGGATCATATTGGAGACTATGATTGTAAACGATGTGAAATTCGGACCTGCAATAATTCGGGCACATTCTTTGGGTCGGTCATAACGCCAAAACAACTCTTATTGCGGACACTCTGGCACATTTTACCAAAGGCCAAATTTAAAATGAGTTTAAAGATCTCTTTTTCGACCTTTATTTCTGCCTCAGATTGTTTCTTGACAAAAGTGTCAACAAACTTCTTCATATATGACTTCTGATTGAATTGGAGGCTCTAAGAATCTTTGTGACATTGAAACCGTTGGCTAGCATCCACCGCAAAAGAACGTGATAAATTACAAAGATAAATTACAGGAACTTAATGAATCCCTAGGCACCGATCTATTTATGTGCAGGAAAATAAAGTCCTTTACCGTGTCATGAGGTTTCACTGTTATTTTACCATCAATTTCCAAAAACTATCCTTGTGGTTCATTTTCCTCAATATTGTAAATTTTGAGGAAATCTCGAGCAGAAAGATCATCCAACCATTTGTAATTCCCTCATAGCAAAGGGAAGTGAGAAATTTCCGACCGATAAAGGGAGTTCATATCCAAGAAAACACTTTTCGACTTTTCATCGGTGCTTTGTCCAGTCGAATCGACTTCCAGAATACGATCCCCTTGAAAAACATACCCCCCCCCCATATGGATCTCTCTACATTTAAGTGCTGATCCACTTCGGTAATCAGATCTGTTTTTTCGTCAAGAGTTGAAAAGTAATACCCCCAATCGAACTTAAATTCCTCTTAAATTTTATCCGTGTTTTTACAGACAATATCCAACATCGTAAATATACCACTTGCCAGGTATATTTTACAATAATCCTCCCCATTTTTACACCCTCCCTTAGACAAATTTTTTTTTAGTAAATTCATAGTCGGCAGAGGTGCATTGAAGATCGCAAAATGAACCATAAAACACTTCGATGGGTGGTAATATTCCCTCACATATCCTCGAGATGGATTTGTAGTACTCATATGGGTATATGCCCTTACACGTTAATAAATATTACATTTCATCATCTTGAAAGCGCTATTTAAGGAGAAGGAAACTATTAAAATCTTTACTTTTCTGTACTTGAATGAGTTGACTTAAAGATTTGGGAATAAACTATAGGAATAAAAAATGAATTTTATTCAAGTACGTTTTACCATTTTCAATTGTTGACCATTTGAATTCTAAGAGCAGCAACCTCCCAGATAATTCGGGTATGGTGCTATAAGAAAAAGACCCATCTACACATGCGCTCTCTACAACTTCATCTTTTTGCAAACGTGTCAACGCTGGTCATATGAATTTAAAATCGTAGTTGGGATTTTGAAAATAAATCGGTAGAAAGTATTGCTGCCGACAATTTACATTACAAGATAAGATAAGATTTATTGCTGAAAAATGGCTATCACAAGCCCAAAAGGGCCGAATTCGCAGTTTAGCGTCAAATACAGCGAAGAAAGAACAACAAAAACAAACAATCAAACAACAACAGAAAATTCTAAAAGGGTCCATGTCAAATACGTAAAAACGTTAAAAACAAAAACAAAGTATAAAGTAAACTCATAAAATTAAAAGGCCAATGTCAAGTAAGCAAAAATGCCCCAAAAAAAACAAAAAAAATCTCGTAAAATCAACAAGGGGATAAAGTAGAATTAAAACAAAAACATCAGTTAGTCGGTTACGAACAAAAATTAATATAAAATCTCCAAATTTGCAAAATGGGCATTAAAATTAATAACTATGAGTTAAAGATTGAGTGAGGGGGGGGAGGCAGCGGAAATTCAGTGGTTGAAAATGTCAGCTATGTAAGGGATAAAAGTTCTTCTATATCTTTTAGTGCAAACTCTTATTGGGGCGAGAAGGGGGATTTTTGTTGACACAGAACGTGGGAGGCGGGGTCGAAGGGGTGAATATTGACCGGGGAAAAGGGGAGTTGTTCGAGGGTTATGAAGGGCATTGTTAGCAAAACGCAAGGTAATTTTTGCTCTCCTTTCCTTAACGACAAGGTTAGCTCTCCTAAGAAGGGAAATATAAGGTACTTTACCCTCATTGAAGATAATTCTTAGGCACCTTTTTTGTACTGCTTCTTTTCTGTCCGACAATTCAATGGAAATGCCAGGATGCCAAACAGGACAGGCGTACTCAAGGGTTGGGCGTACAAATAACAGGAAAATCCTTAACAGTGCAATTTAAAGCATTTAAATTTTTTAGGGTGTTTAAGGAGGTAAAATGTGGCATCTACCCATTTTAAGATATCATTAATATAGCAGTCCAATTTTAAGTCGCTAGAGATAGTAACACCCAGTAATTTCATGTTTGTTACAGAATTTTCAGGGGGGATTGGACAGGAGAAAGAAGGAGGAGTTTTAAGGAAATTAATAGTAAGAACAGTTGACTTGAAAGGGTTCACTGTCATATCATCAGTAAGAGCTTCGGCTGATGTGGATTCCAACATGTACTTTGGGTTGACTTTGGAATATTCGAAACATGCCCCTAAGACGTTTAGATCATAAACGAATTTCCATTTATCCAGAAAATAAACCCAAAGGTTATTTATACCTCCGTGAAACGAATTTGAACCTAAGATGGTTCTTTGGGGCCCATCATTGTAAATTGGGAAGGAATCAGAATATACATTCAGGTATTTCACGACTTGCGTTCTATTAGAGAGGAAGGACGCAATTATTCCAATTAAATATGGGTCAACTTGAAAGTCATTAGATAGCTTTTCTAATAGTATATTGTTGTTGATTAAATCAAAAGCTTTTTGCAAGTCAATAGCGATAACATTGAGCCAGGTATTGGGTTTTTCGAGTGTGTTGCATATTGTGTCCATAAGATGAACAAGATAGTGGGTAGTAGATGTAGAGCGCAGGTTTCCGAATTGTCTTTGGTCAACATTTGGGATTATTTTTACTTTCAACCACTCAGCTAAAAAGCTTTCATATAACTTCGAAAAAACTGGAGTAAGAGTAATGGGACGGACACCATTAAAATCTTGATTATTACCTTTCTTTTTTTACGGGAGTAATAAAACCTAATTTCCAACAATTTGGAAATTTACCAGTAGAGGTAATTTCATTAAAAAGTAACGAAAAAGGCTCTCAGGGATTGTTGGCAAAGGCTTTAATTAGTGCAATCGGAATGTCTAATGGACGTGTACTACACTTTTTAATGTTCTTAATTTTTGCCTCCACATCTGAGGGCGAAATAACGAGACAATTGAAAGAGCATAAATCATAAGGAGTGTCAAAAGAAAGGGGAGGGAGGTTCTGAAATATGGAAGAAAGAAACCTGTTCAGATCATTGGCTGTAACTGAAGGGTCTTCATGGAAAAGGAAGTCTGTATTATTGTGTGTTTTCCCACAAATTTTCTTTATTCTATTATACCATTGTTTTGGCTTTGTAGAAAATAAATCCTGGACTTTGCATTTGTAATATGAAGAAGCAGATTTACGTATTTCTTTTTTACGTATATGTTTACGCAGTGAGTTTGCTTCGGATGTTTTACCACTCTTTAATAGATTCAATTTAATTCTAATTAGTTTTTTCAATTGGCTAGTAATGTATGGTTTGTCATTAGAACATGTTTTTACTTTTTTCACAGGGAAGGAATTTATGTATTTTGTTTTAATCAGATTTTGGAATTCTGAGACTTTAAAATTAATGTCGTTTTTTCCTTTGAGAGCCAGCCAGTTTTCATTGGTAATACAAGATACAAATGTGTAAAGGCCAACAATGGAAATTGGGCGATAAGAGAACTCAGTAACAGAAAAAGTATGATTAAAACTATTGAGAGGCTTCGTTAATAAACAAAAATGGTAACTTCCTCCTAACGGGGGCAAGGGGACAGGAGGGGCATAGAAAGCCTGCATATTGGTGCAAATCAAATCAAGGGTTGAATTTCCTTTTGTTGTTGGTATTTTTATTATTTGTTTTAAGTTTAGGGAACCACAAAAGGAATTTAACTTTAGATCATTAGCATCACCTACAAAGAAAATACAGGTGTTCGGGAATTTGTTTAGGATAAAGTCGACACTACTTTGCAGTTGTCGGTTGAATCACTGTCTTTGTGCAGAGTTTTGATTTGGGGTATAATGGAAGCAATAAAATACAATCAAATTGAGGGGGCGGGGTGAAACCTTCGGCCTTTTACTTACCCAAATGATTTCATCGTAATCTGAAAGGTTAGGAGTACGAATTAATTTAGGAAAAAGATAATTATTTACAAATAATAGTATTCCACCTCCCTTTTTACCTAGGGGCTTATCATGGGGACAAAGTTTTATGAATTGGGAGTAGTTATTAATTTTCAATAAATCAGGGTTCTGTGCTTGGACCTGAGTTACGGCAATTACATCAGTTTTGTGTACTTGACAGAGGGCCTCTAGCTCGATCAATTTGTCGAAATTCAGGCTTTCGGCGTTCGTAACAAGCACAATTGGGAAAGTAAAACGGTTACTAAAGAGGGCAGTTTTTGTTTGTTAATTGTAGGAGGCAGTGGGGGGTGGGAGGACCGTGGATCTGGGAGAGGAGAGGCATCTTTTTCGGGATGAAGGGTGGGATTCGTTTGAGAAGCAGGATTAAAAGGCAGGGCTGGACCCGGCTTGAGAGAAAAGGAGGACAGCGGATAAATTATGGGGATATTATTAAGTAAGGATTTGGGGGGACATAAGTTAGAACTAAAACACAGGTTTACACTAGAGTCACGTAATTCGATGCTTCCATAACCCAATTGGATGGAAGAAGGGTCTTCTTTGTGGTGATATAATACGGTGGGGGTCTTAAATTCCCCGGAATGAGCTGGTGGTGGTGCTTCAATGGACACTGGTGTGTTACATGACAGGCTCGGTGACTCTCGTTTTTTGACAGAGATTTCTTGGCACTGTTGGAGGGGGGAGAATTTGTTTTCGTTGAGCTGAACTGCTTGTAGTATCTCACTGACCTTTGATGTAATGGTGGGAAGGTTTGATGTAAATCATTTTTTGACAGGTCCAAACTGATGAGAGAAGGAATTGGAGGGGTGCTGACTGTGGGTTTAAATTTTTTTCCGCACCATTTAAGGGCTTTTTAAAATATTTGAATCCATATTTTAAGTGGATTTGCCTGCATTCACCTAAGAAAAGCCAAATTATAAAACTATCACAACCCCTGTATTGAATGTGTTTGCACCCTGGGACAATAAATTATTTATTAAAATAATATTTCTTGAAAAATTTAAGTCTTTTACACGACTCTTCCTTCTTGCAAATCCCTCTCCAGGCATATTTGCATGTACCTTTATTAGCATTAACTTGTTTCCTGGATAGTTCATCACTAGCATTGAACTCACACCTAGTTTTACATGCATAGTTAGGGTCAATTTCAGAATGAACTAGACCTTGAACACTTGTGCCTGAGAGGGAATTAAAACCAAGACAGTTTAATCATTTAAAAACACAAGCTTGTCTTTTTATCTAAGTTGAACCAGAAATCACTGCATTCGTATCAATAATTTTGTCGTTGACCTTGTCTTCTGTTAAATTTTCATTAGCATCAATAAGTCTTGTTTGAATATTGGTTTTAACAGAACTTGGGGATTTCTCCTTTTCTTGGATTGGAAAAGACTGGGGGTTACCAACTCAAACACTTTTTGAACTGGTTAGGGTGGAAATTTCTATAAAAACTTTTTAAGTTCACTCATCAATGATATTAACCGCTGCATTGGAGGGAGAAGGTTTCTTGTTTTAGGTGCAGTAGGGGCATTGTTTAACAAGTTGGACTGGCAGGAAGCACAGGTCTTGAATACTGTAGCCTGTTCAGGGGTTTGGCAACTGAAATCAGTTGATTTTGAAACGAAATTGGCTTGGCAGGACACATTTGACGTGGTTGAGGGGGACTGTCCTGGGGCATGGAACTGGTTTGGCAGGGAATTGATTTGAGAGACGAAAAGGGTGATGACCTCACTTCCGTCAAAATGTTGACTAGGTCACTTCCCGATGGGTGACGTGGAGGTATCATTAGGGTAGACGGGGTCTGGGTGGAACAACGCAAAGAGTCATCAAAGGGTACTACCTTGTCATTAGTATCTTCTTTTGCAGTACAATCTAGGCAAAGCCAATGTTTTGACCACTTAGAACGTTCTATACCGGAGCAATGTTCATGGAAGTAAAGCTCACAGCTACTGCACTGAATAGAGTTAATAGTAACTCTTAATCTGCATTCCTGGCATACTCTCTTTGCCATTTTTTGAACCGGAATGGGTTTTGATATATTATCGCTGATTAAAGATGAGTTAGCTAGGGTCACTGAATTAATTCATGTTCAAAGCTTAATTAATTAATTCTGTCTAAAGTGAGTGAATCCGAAAAGGTGTTTCCACTCTGAAGACTAAATGAAGACTGAAAGATTTATGCACAACCCCCCGAACGTTACTCCTTCCCGATAGATAAGGATTGTTTAAATGATTATGAGCGCGGACTTTCATATACCCACCACATTCAGGAATTTTTATCTTACACACCCAGCACATATCTTTATTTTAATAGCAAACCCGTCTTCTGGTGATAGAGTCATTGGATAAGTTGTATTGCACAGCCATGAAATTGACTTATGAGTTGTTTTAATGAGAGCAATTATAGGTGTGCCCACACAATCTTCCCAATCCAATGTCTCAAATACCTCTACCAATTGCATGGTATTACTCGAGTGTCCTTGCCCGTGGGCAAACGAGGCTGGAATGGCTTCATGTTCTTTGACACGATTCAAATTTGATGGATCGCACACATCAATGAGTTTAGCCTCGATATCTAATGACATCTTGCCGCTCTGCAAGAGCGAATTTTGAAAATTCTTGATCCGCAAGATGGCACCGTTGTACAAAACCGTCTCCTTGGATTTGTTTCCATGACGCTTGCAGTTCCTCCAGGAATGTTTCAATTTTAATTCTTTACGAAATCTAGATAAACAAATTGGACAATAATAGCACGTACCCCTCCCCTCTTTCTCCATCAAAATCCGAATAATATGCGGAATTGGAAAGAAATGTCCAATTGAATCAGGGTCTTTGACAGGCTCGTAGAGAAGCAATACCCAGTGTTTCACTGATTCAATGGACGGGGCCCTTACTATATATATATATCACCCCCTTTTCATCTTTAAATTCCCCCTCTTCCTACTCTGTATCGTACTATAAAACTGAAACCCCAACCTTTAAATGATCATTGGCCCTCTCAAAAATGTCAATCCCCTTCAGCGTTACACGACGTTGCCCCTTTAAACAATTTAAATCGACTTTAGGAAACTCGGCCCCCTCCCCGCCCCCCATTAACTGCCAAACCGTCCAAATACATCTTAGTGGCATCCATTTCCTTAGGTTTATGACCTGTGACAAGAACTGAATACTTTAAGCACTCTAAGTCCGTATCGAAACGAAAATGTTGTACACCTTGACAAGCCCTGAAATCTCCATAATATTTTCTATGATTCTTCTTCCCCCTCCCACCTTTTAAATGAAACAAATAAGTTTTTAAATCTCTGGTAGCATCCATTTTAGAATGGTGTGTCACGTTCTAGAGCCAAAACAAGACTAATGGGAATTCCCTTTCTAGTGGGCATTTTTATAGTCCACTGCAATCAAAGGAATTGCAGGGTTTCCATGTTAGAATAGAAGCAGATGTTTTCCAAGAAATAACGAGGCTTCTTTGTTCCATAAAATCAATGCTCTCTATAGCAGTTCTCTACAGAAAAAATAGTGGAGAATTTGTTCACATAAAATGGTTGTGTGTAGTGCACGAAAATATTGGGATGATGTAAGGACCATGCCCTTACTTGAGGAGGCGGCTCTAAGGGACTCTCCCTACACCTTTGGTTTTTTAAAAATAATGAAGGAATTCCTAGGGTAAAAAACCCTTAGGTTTTTTAAAATAAAACTATTGGGTAAAACCCAAGAAAATCTTGATTTAGCGGGCTTCTGAAGGTTTTCAAAGGAAATCCTAGGGTAAAGTAGCCCTGAAGGTTCTTAAAGAAACCTTAAGGAAGCCCCTGAAGGTTTTTAAATGGAAATCCTGAGGTAAAGGAGCCCTCGTAGATTTTTAAAGGGATATTCTGGGGTAAAGGCCCCCTAAAGGTTATAAAAGAGAGATCCTGGGGTAAACAAGCCCTGGAGTTTATTTTTAAAAAAACTATTAGGTAAAAACCCAAGGAAATCTTGATTTAGCGGGCCTCCCTGAAGGTTTTAAAAAAGAAATCCTGAGGATTAAGAAGCCCCTGAAGGTTTTTAAAGGAAATCATGATGTAATGAAGCCCCAGAAGGTTTTCTTAGGGAAATCCTGGGGTAAAGGAGCCCTTGAAGGTCTTTTTAATGTAAATCTTGATTTAGCGGCCCCCCTGAAGGTTTTTTACAGAAATCCTGGGGGGTAAAAGAGCCTCCTGAAAGTTTTTAAAGAGAAATCTTAGGGTAAATGAGCCTCCTTCGGGTTTTTCAAGGGAAATCCTAGGGAAAAGAATTCATCGTATGTTTTTTAAATGGAAATCCTTGGGTAAAGGAGCCCCTTAAGGTTTTTAAAGTAGAATCAAGAGGTAAAGAAGGCCTTGTAGGCTTTTAAAGGGAAATCCTGGGATAAAGAAGCCCCTGAAGGTTTCCCCCTTCCCCCACTCTCAGGTGTATTAAGCATAACAACCAAAAGTAAACATTCCCTATGACGTAAAACGCACCTGCATCTTGAAGAAGTTAAAAAAAAGTGCCCAGATCGGGATTCGAAGAGATAGGGCCCTTGTCGGACGTATTATTTTGTCACTTTCACACTAAGTTTTTGGATTAGTGGTGGCAGTGGCACCAATGTCGTGCAATTTCATGTGATGATTCCACATCCAAAAGACAAAGCTGGCGAAAAAGAGCAGTACCAAGAAGAATCTTGACTAGGCCAGCAAAAAAGAAATGAAAGCAAGAATATTGCAATAAATAAAACCTGACCGTCCTCCTGCCCCTTGAGGTGGAAAGTTGGCTTCAAAACTTGAAACTTCATTTTTCAGCATGTCAGATTCGGTGTCTTTGAAATTTTCTTTTTGCACCTTGTAAATCTAAAAATGGAAAATTTTTGTTTATACACCCTTTCACCCCTTGAGGTTAAAATAGGCGAAACAAAAATAAAGTTTAGATAGTTTCTTCAAACTAGCGTTCAATGCTTATCTTGACAGAAAATGGGTGGTCCAACCCACACAAATTATAAATAGAAAATCGCATCCCCCTCTGTTCCCTGTTTGGGAAGAATTTTGGTTGTAATTCCTGGTGGAGGGTTCGGGTGGATTTCAGAAATATTTTCCAGGTCAAACCATATTTTCTTTGATTAAGACAAGGGTATACACGGGTGATCAGTGGTATTAGAATCAAACAGTTCATGGTAACGAACTATGATTAGGGAGTAGCTCGGCCAAATAGTAGCCGAAACTATAAAAAAATTTGGTAACTTTAGATCAATAAAAAATGTTATTTTTTATGCTGATTTCAAATGTATAAAATGCATTAAGTTTATTGTGTCCCATCAAAAGCTACTACCCTGAGAAAATTTGCTTGATTTGAAAAAAAACGGGGTAAACACCCCAAAAAGTCAAAAGATCTTAATAAAAATCATACCATAATTTTCACCGTATCAGAAAGCTGTACTGTGAAGGTTCCAAGCTCCTATCTGTAAAAATGTGGAATTTTTGTATTAACTTGCCAGAAGCAAGATCACGGATGCGTGTTTATTTTTATTTTTTTTTTGTATCGAACCTATGGTCTAAAAAGGTCAACAGAGGGCTTATTCGATCGGGAATAAAAAGTTCTAGTACCTTTTTTCAGTGTGACAACTGACCACCCTCCCCCGCCCCATTATCTCCAAACACATCCGATAAAAATTTTGAGATAGTCATGTGATTCAACTTAATTTAAAGGTCTGTTAACTATGCCCACGGGAATGAAATGACCCCCCCCCCATAGTTCCTGGGAAACGGATTGTAAGTTGCGCAATTTTTCCATCGTTCACACATAGTATTGGTTATTGGGAAATATACGATAAAAGTTTTTGGGTAATATAATACATTTATTAACGGATGCTCGAAACTCCACTTCAGAGAGGTGTGCTTTAAATGTGTTCTTTTTAAAACAAGGATTTATGAGTCAAAAGTTTTGGGTAAATATTTCAAGCATATATAGCTTGTCTTTAATTTTGGAACACTTATATAGATCACACACAGGAAAAAATCTTCGGCTTTTTCTTGGCTGGAACCTAATCTAAAACGAAGCACAGAGAATCAGGCAGCAGAGTCAATCAAATCTGACGTCACATCACAGGAAGTTACGTGTGTTGTATCATCTCTTGTCAAAATATCCAAGCGTTATATCATCTTGTTTATGAAGATATAATTTTCATCAAAAATGACATTTAGTCTAATAATTTTTTTTGCTTACAAAAAGTATGTAGATATAAAAAACTGGCTTTCCAATGAACTCTTTAACATCTTTCTACGATGTTTCAGTGCCCCCCCCCTTCTCTAGACCTGAAGAAAAAAAAAGAAAAAAAAAGAAGACGATTTTTCCCCGCTCAACAGTTTTTTTTTAAACACGTCTTTAGGTTTCCCGTAACAATGGGGTAGAGTTCTTTCTTCAATAGGTTGCGACTGATGCCACAACGATGGAAAGAAAAACTATAACTTACTTAAAACTAAAGGCTTTATTTAACCAACATATTGAAAAAAGATTTTATTTTTCTGTATTTCTAGCTAGTCTGAAGGAAAAGACTTAGGACCCAAGAATCACGCCTCTGTTTTTAAAAAAAACAAAAAGCTCGACAATGATGGCTAAAAAAGCAAGTACAACAAACAAAACTCTTGATGTTAGTTGTTTGAAGCACCATAGCTGATAAAGCACGTCCTCCCACTTCAAATCTCTTGGAGGGTGAAACTTTGTTCAATAAAATATAAATTAACGTTTACTAATGATATCTAAATCCAATAGTATAAACATTTTCCTGTATTTCAGCACGAAGAGAAGACATTTCAATTTTGCTAATAGAAAATCCAGCTGTCTCGAAGTTTCTGGGACTTAACAGTTTTTACCGATGATTGTTTTGGACTTGATTCGTGGAAAGATTTTTTTTGTCGGAAATGATGTTCACTTTTGTTTTTATAGAGACAGACTGACTCAGAGAATTACTTGTATTGAGCTGTCTGAGTGTTGTTGTTGTGTCGTACTAATATTTTCTTTAATTTACATTCATTTCGAATTGGTCTGATTTTTCGAAAGACCTGATTAGTTGAAGGAATATTTATTTCCGCATAGTTTTAATTTTGACAACATTTTAGTAAGGAGAGTGCAGTTCGTGTAGAAAATTTTAGAACTAATAAGAGTAAGTTTACAATTTTATCATACAAAACAATTTTACAGCCAAAAATAAGCACCATGAGGATTAAAACGGCCCCCAAGGAGGCTATGTATTGATGCCTGCATTCTTTGGCTCCAAGTCTGGATCCAGTTTTGCCTCCGTGGCCTTAGTCCTTCTTCTGACGAATATGAATAAATTTGGCTGACAAACTCTTGAAAAATAAATACCACAAAAAAGCTATAAAAAGCAACTCAGACAAAATAGTTGAAAAATACAAGACACAAGGAAATAATTTTTTTCCTGCATTGAAATGGTACAAGCAGGACTGTCCTATTAAAAGATCCGTTCGCCAAGGGTTTACTCACCTAGAGTATTTTGCGAAAATATAATATTCATTTTTAATAAACATCTTTGCTGAATCAACTTCAAAAACAATCAAGACACATCTACACAACCTAAAATTCGAGGTTCGCTTCTCTTTTCTCCCGACTCTCCCTGAAAGTTTTAACTTGATCCCCACTTTAACTTGTTTGAAGTATGGTCAGTCAAATAGGTAACCAAAGCCATCCGTAGATAATTCCTCTGTAAACCATTTAGCAAATCATCCTCTGTCTCTCAAAGCACCTACGTTTCGGAATGATACTTAAACCCCTGTCAGCACTGTAGCTTCCAAGATTCGAATTATAATTTACACTTTTATCTTGCTATTCTTCCAAACTTCAGGGGGAATTTCCTAGATGTTTTCCAGAAATATTGTCTACGAACTGTATTCCTACCCGTCTGACTGACCATATAGCAAACAGTAAACTGCATGAAAAATGTGGTTCTGCTTTCTAGGGCTATAATGAGAGAAAGGTTATGATGGTTAGGACAGGTTCTACAAATGAAGGATTACAGATTGCCATCGACCTTGATCATCCTTGTCGGCCAAACATTCGGGCCAAACAAAAAGCAGATGTTCACCAAATGAGGTGGGGTGAGGTCGTAAGGAAAGGTTTGAGGGAATCTGGAAATTCTTGGCATCACGAGCCATTATCGGCAAACAGCACCTGGTAATGAGAACCAGTACTACCAAGAAAACTCCTGTCTCCCATCTCTGATTGCTCCTCCAGTAATCTTTTTTTTTTTGCGCCACGGTCGACCATCATTGTTTCAAAGAGGTTGACCCTCCCCATAGTGAGATTTTTGATAGCCCTTGCTGTTTTCAATCCATCCAACCTCAACAGCGTATCATAGGCAGCACAATCGTGCTGGCTAAATAAAGAACGATGTTGGCACAATGCATAATTTTTATTTTATTTTTTTGGGGGGGGGGGTTAGACCAGGGCACTTCGTATCGAAGGAGGTGTCGCAGAAACTTTGAAAGGGCTCATTCGAATGGAAATTAGAGTGGCTGGATCCCTTTTTAATAGTCGAAAGTGATTGGAAGGCAACTAACACCCCTTCCACGCCCACTATATCCCCAAACTTATCCGATAAAAACTTTGAGATAGCCATTTTGTTCAGCGTAGTTGATTTCCAGACAGAAATTATGTTTTTGAGGAGGACACTCCCCCACACCCCTCAGGGCAAGGGATGTAAGTTATGCCCTGGGGGCATATAAGATTTTTATAGAAAGCGTTGTCGTAGAAACTTCAAAAACGGCTCATTCGATTGGAAATTCAAAGGGCTAGTGCTCTTTTTATAGTTGAAAGTGATTGGAGGGCAACTAACCCCCCTCTCATGCCCACCTTTTCCCCAAACACATCCAATCAAAATTTTGAGATAGCCATTTTTTTCAACGTAGTTGACAGTTTCGAAAATTAGGTCTTTGAGAATGACAACCCCACCCCCAGCCAAGGGTTATAAATTATGCCCTGGGGGCATATAATGTTTCCATAAAAAGCGTTGTCGTAGAAACTTCAAATGGGGCCCATTTGATTGGAAATTTAAATGACTAGTGCCCTTTTTAATAGTCGAAAGTGATTGGAAGGCAACTAACAGTATATACCATCTATTGAATTCTATGGGGCCCCTGTACCAAACAGGTTCTTCTAGTAGTCCTATTCTACAGGAGCATTACACTCTTTGCCAGGGGAATGACGCAATCCGTGGTCATTCATCTGTAAGTTGATTAGTAGGTTTTTTTTTTTTAAACTTGGCTATTCGTTTCATGGGTTTCATTAATAGAATGAGTAATGTTCTTGAAAAGGGTAATTACTTCTTTAGTTTACGAGATTTGCGAATTTTTTGCGAAAAGGTATTAGCGTAGGGGTATTGCGATGCTTAAGAATGTCTCACGGGTAATTAAAGAATGGGGTGCTTACATCAGATACTTAATAGATTTGACACTTACAAGTGACATTGCTAGAGTCAAATATATTTGATGTTGGTGATATTATGACCCTCCAAGTCCCCTGGGGAAAGGGCTGCACAGTGTATCGGTATCAGACGTATTATTTTTGGGCGTATTGGTATCGCAGGTATCTATACAGATTTTTAGTAGCTCGTATAAAAGATATTACTCATATCTACGTTCTTTCTATAAATTCAACCATCAGCAACTTCAAAGGGGGTTTCGGTTATACACGGGTTCAGTTGCACGGGGGTACCCCTTTTTTTCGAAAATCGGGCTCCCTGTTTTCAAAATCCCTTTTTCTTCTGAGGCTTGGAGCATTTGTGTCAACAATACAAAGAATAAACTCAGATACTTAATAGATTTGACTTTTACAAGAGACATTGCTAGAAAGTATTAAATAGCTTAATTGAAAAGTAACGATAGAATGACATTGTGACTTTACCTAGCTTTAACTCGCCGATGTTATCTGTATAATACATAAGTAACTTTTGAAAAATATTGTCAATTTAAAAATAAATGGCTGAAAAGTGTTTTGAGGGGGATGGGTTGCAGAGAGGGGTGACGTGCACGAGGGTTCGGTTCAAGGGGATACAGTTGCACGGGGGGTTTCGGTTATACACGGGTTCAGTTACAAGGGAATTCAGTTGCACGGGGGTACCCCTTTTTTTCGAAAATTGGGACTCCCTGTTTTCAAAACCCCTTTTTCTTCTGAGGCTTGGAGCATTTGTGTCAACAATACAAAGAATAAGCTCAGATACTTAATAGATTTGACGTTTACAAGAGACATTGCTAGAGAGTATTCAATAGCTTAATTGAAAAGTAACGATAGAATGACATTGTGACTTAACCTAGCTTTACCTCGCCGATGTGATCTGTATAATACATAAGTAACGTTTGAAAAATATTGTCAATTTAAAAAGAAATGGCTGAAAAGTGTGTTGAGGGGGATGGGTTGCATAGAGGGGTGACTTGCACGAGGGTTCAGTTAAAGGGGATACAGTTGCACGGGGGGTTTCGGTTATACACGGGTTCAGTTACAAGGGGATTCAGTTGCACGGGGGTATCCCTTTTTTCGAAAATCGGGCTCCCTGTTTTCAAAATCCCTTTTTCTTCTGAGGCTTGGAGCATTTGGTGGCTAGATATTAAACGTAATGAAATTTAGCACGGAGGTTCAGTTGTACAGGGTTTCAGTTATACAGGGGTTCAGTTACATGGGGGTTCCTTGTGTTAAAAAAGTAGTTTTTGTATATTTTAAAAGAACTTTACGGGGATTGAGAGACTCAGATGCCTAATTCTGTGTGATTTTTCTTTACTTGATGGCCATTAAAAACGAAATTTTTATGTTAAATAAGTAGTTTTTGTATCTTTTAAACGAGCTTTACGGGGATTGAGAGACTCATCTGCCTAATTCAGAGTGATTTTTCTTTAATTTTTGGTCATTAAAAAAGAAATTTTTGTGTTAAATAAGTAGTTTTTTTATCTTTTAAAAGATCTTTACGGGGATTGAGAGACTCAGTTGCCTAATTCCGTGTGATTTTTCTTTACTTGATGTTAATTAAAAACTAAATTTTTATTTTAAATAAGTAGTTTTTGTATCTTTTAAAAGAGCTTTACGGGGATTGAGAGAGTCAGTTGCATAATTCCGTGTGATTTTTCTTTACTTGATGGTCATTAAAAACGAAATTTTTGTGTTAAATAAGTAGTTTTTGTATCTTTTAAAAGAGCTTTACGGGGATTGAGAGACTCAGTCGCATAAGTCCTTGTGATTTTTCTTTACTTGAGTGTCATTATAATATATTATATTGTTTGTTATTTTTTTCGAGGGATACTTTTATTTTTTCTTTTATTTTAGGGTTTGTCTCTGTTGCAGGAGTGAGTTTGTTTGTTCTTTTGGTGTTGGTATTTAAAAACGAAATTTGTGTGTTAAATAAGTAGTTTTGTATCTATTAAACGAGCTTTACGGTGATTGAGAGACTCAGTAGCCTAATTCCGTGTGATTTTTCTTTACTTGATAGTCATTAAAAACTAAATTTTTGTTTTAAATAAGTAGTTTTTCTATCTTTTAAAAGAGCTTTACGGGGATTGAGAGACTCAGTTGCCTAATTCCGTGTAATTTTTCATTACTTGTTGGTCATTAAAAACGAAATTTTTGTGTTAAATAATTAGTTTTTGTATCTTTTAAAAGAGATTTACGGGGATTGAGAGACTCAACTGCCTAATTCCGTGTGATTTTTCTTTACTTGTTTGTCATTAAAAAATAAATTTTTGTGTTAAATAAGTATTTTTTGTATCTTTTAAAAGAGCTTTACTGGGATGGAGAGACTTAGTTGCCTAATTCCGTGTGATTTTTCTTTACTGGGTAGTCATTAAAAACGAAATTTTTGTGTTAAATAAGTAGTTTTTGTATCTTTTAAAAGAGCTTTACGGGGATTGAGAGACTCAGTTGCCTAATTCCTTGTGATTTTTCTTTACTTGATGGTCATTAAAAACGAAATTTTTGTGTTAAATAAGTAGTTTTTCTATCTTTTAAAAGAGCTTTACGGGAATTGAGAGACTCAGTTGCCTAATTCCGTGTGATTTTTCTTTACTTGGTGGTCGTTAAAAACGAAATTTTTGTGTTAAATAAGTAGTTTTTGTATCTTTTAAAAGAGCTTTACGGGGATTGAGAGACTCAGTTGCCTAATTCAATGTGATTTTTCTTTACTTGTTAGTCATTAAAAACGAAATTTTTGTGTTAAATAAGTAGTTTTTGTATCTTTTAAAAGAGCTTTACGGGGATTGAGAGACTCAGTTGCCCAATTCCGTGTGATTTTTCTTTACTTGGTGGTCATTAAAAACGAAATTTTTGTTTTAAATAAGTATTTTTTGTATCTTTTAAAAGAGCTTTACGGGGATTGGGAGACTCAGTTGCCGGATTCCGTGTGATTTTTCTTCTTTTCAGTAAAGACATTCGATATCCTAAAAGTGTTTAATTCAAACTTTTTTAAAACTTCGAAATTTTTCAACTTTATTTATTTTTTTTCTTTTTGTACATAACTTAAAATGTCAAAATATGCTTACAGTTCTAACAATTGCGCTCTGTGATTGGTCAGAGACACGATGTGACTTTCCCACTGATATTCTATGATCGGTTATTGACACTACCTCATCTATTGCATGTATTAAATCAGTATTTTTTACGCAGTGGAACGATAAACACGTAAGTAATATCTATAAAAAAAAAAGTGAAGATGGATCATTTTAATAAAGTGTGTTTACATAACAAGGTTATTGTAGCATTTTAATGCTGACAAAGAGAAGTATTTAAACTTTGAAACAAGTACAGGTGGTAGCACTATTGGAAATGTATGCATGCATTGTCATGACAGTAAGGAATTAAATTTCTTTGGAATACCGAAAAAATTCAACTCTTATGTTGGTGGTTATGCGAGATTGAGATCTCCAGAGATGATTGCACTCAAAGAGACTGCCAACATAAAAATAATCATTGATGAGAGAAGACAACTCTTTGGTACTGTTGCAGGTAACACATAACCTACTGATAAATCCAATTGTCACCTTTCGGTTATTAGCATTCAACGGAAGATCAATAAAAGAAAGGCATACTCTTCTACTAATATCGTAAACCATATCTTGTCTACGTGCCGAAACTGTTACCTGTGTAAAAATAATGTGATAATAGACAGTGAAATTGCCAGAAAAATAAAAAGGGCATTGTCAGAAAATATCACGATGGAATATAAAGATGAATCGATGAAAAACAAAGCACCAGCAAACGTTACTGCCAATGATCAAACAGTCATTGAACCAAATAATACCAAAGACGAAAAGCATATTGAGCCTGTTGATGAGACACCAGTAAAAATTGTATATGACTCAAAATTGAATAATGATTATTCTACTGATTACTAACTAAGAGAAGACAATAGCTATAATATCAAGAGAGAACATGGTGAACTATTTTATGGAGCAGATTCAAAATGTCCAAAGTTAATCATTGATATTAATAATGTATCATAAAATATTTTTGTATTAATATTCTACATAGCATTATTTCATTAAAAATATATTATGCATTACATTGTTATGTGTTCATTATTTTTTGAGTAAGCTAGCATATCAAACGTTTAGAATGTCTAATAAAACGTCGGAGATGTAAGAAAAGGAATTTGTATATATCTATTGTCAGACACATGGGAACAAATTCTTTCTTGAATTCGCCTCCTGGATACATAAAAAAAGACATTTCATTCAAGAAATTATGACGAAACTCTAAGTAAGCAACAAACTCTTTCTTGAAGTTACCTCATGGATACACAATGCAGAAATTTCATTTAAGAAATTATCAAAAAATTATAATTAAGTAACAAATTCTTTAAAAAATATGTTAATACGTTTAAGCAATAAATATCTTTAAGCTTAACCCGTCTTTATTCTTTAGAATAGTTTTATACATTTCATTAAATTACGAAGAAATTGTAAGTAAGTAACAATAGCTTTCTTGAATTAGCTTCCTGGAAACAATACATATATTTAATTCAAGAAATCATAACAAAATCGTAAGTAAGTAATAAAGTCTTTATTGTTTTCACCTATTGGATAAACAATACTGAAATTTCATTCAAGAAATTATGATAGAATTGTAAATAGGTAACACACTCATGTTACCTCATGGACACACAATGCAGAAATTTCATTTAATGAATTATCAAAAAATTTAAGTAAGTAGCAAATTCTCTTGGATACACAATATGGAAATTTCATTCAAGAAATTATGAAAATATTTGTAAGTAAGCAACAAACTCTTTATTAATTTTACCTCCTTGATATACAGTACAGATACTTCATTCAAGAAATTATGAAAAAATCTCAAGAAAGTAACTTTTTTTTTCTCTTCATCACAAAAAATTTTTACTTATATAAATGATTTAGAAATTTAATTCAAGAAATTATTGAAAAAAATTATGAGTATGCAACAATTTCTTTCTTGAATTCAACTCATGGATACTTAATACGGGAATTTCATTCAAGAAATTATGAAAAAAATTGTAACTAAGTAGCAAATTCTTTCTTGAATTTACCTGTTGGACAAACAAAAAAGACAGTTAGTTCAAGAAATTATGACAAAATTCTAAGTAATTAAAAAAATCTATATTGTTTTAAAGTTTTTTAAAGACGACGGATAAAATAATTACAATAATTTTTTATAATATTAAAGATCTTATTAGAAAATTATAAAATGATTACACCTGCTGTATAAAAAAAAAAAAAAAAAATAGATATTTTCCTTTTTTCAAAAGTATAAGTAAGTAACAAACTTTATTGTTTTCACTAGTTATATATAAGACGTAGAAATTAAATTAAATAAATTATTAAAAATTATCAGTCTAAGTAGCAAATTCATTCTTGAATTCACATGTTGGATAAACAAAAAAAAACAAAAAAGACATTTCGTTCAAGAAATTATCACAAAATTCTTAGTAAGTAAAAAACTTTATTGTTTTCACAAGTTAGATATACGATGTAGAAATTAAATTCATGAAATTATGAAAAAATTCTCAGTAAGTAACCATTTCTTTCTTGAAGTAAACTCTTGGATACACAATAGGGAAATTTCATTCAAGAAATTATGAAAATATTTGTATGTAAGTAACAAACTCTTTATTAGTTTCACCTCTTGAATATACAGTACAGATACTTCATTCAAGAAATTATGAAAAAAACGCAAGTAAGTAGCTTTTTTTTTCTCTTTATCACAAACAATTTTCACTTAGCTACGCGATAAAGACATTTAATTCAAGAAATTCTTAAAAAATTCTCAGTAAGTAACAATTTATTTCTTGAAGTCAACTCATGGATACACACAATAAGGAAATTTCATTCAAGAAATTATAAAAAATATTTGTAAGTAAGTAACAAGCTCTTTATTGATTTCACCTCTTGAATATACAGTACAGATACTTCATTCAAGAAACGTGATTAAACATGTTTTGAAACTGCATGCTATGTGTATGACTTTCCTTGGCACCTTTCCAAACGAGCGGGGATTCCCCACTGGTTCCTACACATTGCAAAAAAGTGAGCAGTACGAAAACTCCACGTTTTCAACCAGACTGGTTTTTTAGGGACCAATCAGGAGAGATATGCAAAGTCAACATAGCTTTATTTTATTTTTTTTTAAGGTTCATTAAGACGAGGTTACGTGCGCGCACGTAACCTCGTCTAAATGAACCTTAAAAAAATGAAATAAAGCTATGTCGACTTGCATATCTCTCCTGATTGGTCCCTAAAAAACCAGTCTGGTTGAAAACGTGGAGTTTTCGTACTGCTCACTTTTGCAATGTGTAGGAACCAGTGGGAATCCCGCTCGTTTGGAAAGGTGCCAAGAAAGGCATACAAATAGCATGCAGTTTCAAAACGTGTTTAATCACGTTTCTTGAATGAAGTATCTGTACTGTATATTCAAGAGGTGAAATCAATAAAGACTTGTTACTTACTTACAAATATTTTTATAATTTCTTGAATGAAATTTCCTTATTGTGTGTATCCATGAGTTGACTTCAAGAAAGAAATTGTTACTTACTGAGAATTTTTTCAGAATTTCTTGAATTAAATTTCTATATCGCGTAGCTAAGTGAAAATTGTTTGTGATAAAGAGAAAAAAAGCTACTTACTTGCGATTTTTCATAATTTCTTGAATGAAATATCTGTACTGTATATCCAAGAGGTGAAACTAATAAAGAGTTTGTTACTTACATACAAATATTTTCATAATTTCTTGAATGAAATTTCCGTATTGTGTATCCAAGAGTTGACTTCAGAAAGAAATGGTTACTTACTGAGAATTTTTCATAATTTCATGAATTTAATTTCTACATCGTATATCTAACTCGTGAAAACAATAAAGTTTGTTACTTACTAAGAATTTTGTCATAATTTCTTGAACGAAATGTCTTTTTTGTTTTTTTGTTTATCCAACAGGTGAATTCAAGAAAATTTGCTACATAGAATTGTATTTGTAAATTATTTCATTAATATAACTTATTCTTATTACAACTTAAACTAGAAAACAATTTATTTTGTTTCTTAAAAATTATTTTGTCATACTTTCTTTTACGAAATGTTTTTTTTTTGTTTTTACTACAGTTGATTTCTTTAAATTAGTTGCGACGAATTCTTTTTATATTTCAAGATGTTATTGAATTTATTTTCCACGTCGTATATCTAACTTGTGAAAACAATAAAGAGTTTGTTACTTACTTAGAATTTTGTCATAATTTCTTGAACGAAATGTCTTTTTGTTTGTCCAACAGGTAAATTCAAGAAAGAATTTGGTACTTAGTTACAATTTTTTTCATAATTTCTTGAATGAAATTTCCGTATTGCGTATCCAAGAGCTGACTTCAAGAAAGAAATTGTTACTTACTGAGAATTTTTTCAATAATTTCTTGAATTAAATTTCTACATCATTTAGCTAAGTGAAAATTGTTTGTGATAAAGAGAAAAAAAAAGTTACTTACTTGCGATTTTTTCATAATTTCTTGAATGAATTATCTTTACTGTATATACAGGATGTTAAATCAATAAATATTTTTTTAATTAATTAAAAATATTTTCATAATGTCTTTAATAAAAGTTACATAGTTCTAACCAAAGATAATGTTCTGCTTACTTAAAATTTTGAAAAGTACTTAAATGATTCATCTTCATTGTGTCCATGATTTAACGGTATTTCGCTAAATCTATTAAAGACATTAAGACTTTCTTGTGTTTTACTTCAGTCGTTTTTCCAAAATATGTGAAAAAAATAACTAATGTATTAATTACTTACGAGTTAATTATGCTTTCTTTAATTTAATATATGTATTGTGTCCAGGACGCGAATTAAAGAAAGCTATTTTTACTTACTTACAATTTATTCATAATTTAATGAAATGTATAAAACTATTCTAAAGAATAAAGACGGGTTAAGCTTAAAGATATTTATTGCTTAAACGTATTAACATATTTTTGAAAGAATTTGCTACTTACTTACAATTTTTTGATAATTTCTTAAATGAAATTTCTGCATTGTGTATCCATGAGGTAACTTCAAGAAAGAGTTTGTTGCTTACTTAGAGTTTCGTCATAACTTCTTGAATGAAATGTCTTTTTTATTTATCCAGGAGGCGAATTCAAGAAAGAATTTGTTCCCATGTGTCTGACATTAGATGTATACAAATTCCTTTTCTTACATCTCCGACGTTTTATTAGACATTCTAAACGTTTCATATGCTAGCTTACTCTAAAAATAATGAACACATAACAATGTAATGCATAATATATTTTTAATGAAATAATGCTATGTAGAATATTAATACAAAAATATATTATGATACATTATTAATATCAATGATTAACTTTGGACATTTTGAATCTGCTCCATAAAATAGTTCACCATGTTCTCTCTTGATATTATAGCTATTGTCTTCTCTTAGTTCGTAATCAGTATAATAATCATTATTCCATTTTGAGTCATAGACAATTTTTACTGGTGTCTCATCAACAGGCTCAATATGCTTTTTGTCTTTGGTATTATTTGGTTCAATGACTGTTTGATCATTGGCAGTAACGTTTGCTGGTGCTTTGTTTTTCATCGATTCATCTTTATAGTCCATCGTGATATTTTCTGACAATGCCCTTTTTATTTTTCTGGCAATTTCACTGTCTATTATCACATTATTTCTACACAGGTAACAGTTTCGGCACGTAGACAAGATATGGTTTACGATATTAGTAGAAGAGTATGCCTTTCTTTTATTGATCTTCCGTTGAATGCTAATACCCGAAAGGTGACGATTGGATGTATCAGTAGGTAATGTGTTACCTGCAACGGTAGCAAGGAGTTGTCCTCTATCATCAATGATTATTTTTATGTTGGCATTCTCTTTGAGTGCAATCATCTCTGGAGATCTCAATCTCGCATAACCACCAAAATAAGAGTTTAATTTTTTCTGTATTCAAAAGAAATTTAATTCATTACTGTCATTAAAAATCATGAATAAATTTCAAAAATTGATACCACAAGTAATTGTTTCAAAGTTTAAATATTTATCTTTTTCGGCATTCAATGCTACAATAACCTTGTTATGTAAACACACTTTATTAAAATGCTCCATCTTCACTTTTTTTTATAGATATGACTTATGTGTTTATCATTCCACTGCGTAAAAAATACTGATTTAATACATGCAATAGATTAGGTAGTGTCAATAACCGATCATAGAATACCAGTGGGAAAGTCACATCGTGTCTCTGACCAATCACAGAGCGCAATTGTTAGAGCTGTAAGCATATTTTGACATTTTAAGTTCTTTACAGAAAGAAAAAAAATTAATATAATTCAAAAATTTCAAAGTTTTAAAAAAGTTTTAATTAAACACTCTTAGGATATCGAGTGTCTTTACTGAAAAGAAGAAAAATCACACGGACTCCGGCAAGTGAGTCTCTCAATACCCGTAAAGCTCTTTTAAAAGATAGAAAAAATACTTATTTAACACAAAATTTCGTTTTTAACGACCGACAAGTAAAGAAAAATCACACGGAATTAGGCAACTGAGTCTCTCAACCCCCGTAAAGCTCTTTTAAAAGATAGAAAAACTACTTATTTAACACAAAAATTTCGTTTTTTAATGACCACCAAGTAAAGAAAAATCACACGGAATTAGGCAACTGAGTCTCTCAATCCCCGAAAATCTCTTTTAAAAGATACAAAAACTACTAATTTAAAACAAAAATTACGTTTTTAACGAACAACAAGTAAATAAAAATCACACGGAATTAGGCAACTGAGTCTCTCAATCCCCGTAAAGCTCTTTTAAAAGATACAAAAACTACTTATTTAAGACATATTTTTCGTTTTTAATGAACCAAACGTCTTGAAAAATCAGAAGTAATTGGGCGACTGAGTCTCTCAATCCCCGTAAAAAACTTTTAAAAGATACAAAATATACTAATTTAACACAAAAATTTCGTTTTTTTATTGACCAACACGTAAAGAAAAAATAAAACGGAATCAGGCACCTGAGTCTCTCCATCCCCGTAAAGCTCTTTTAAAAGATACAAAAACTACTTATTTAACACAAAAATTTCTTTTTTAATGACCAACAAGTAAAGAAAAATCACACGGAATTAGGCAGTTGAGTCTCTCAATCCCCGTAAAGATCTTTTAAAAGATACAAAAACTATTTATTTAACACAAAAATTTCGTTTTTAATGACCATCAAGTAAGGAAAAATCACACGGAATTAGGCAACTGAGTCTCTCAATCCCCGTAAAGCTCTTTTAAAAGATACAAAAACTACTTATTTAACACAAAAATTTCGTTTTTAATGACCATCAAGTAAAGAAAAATCACACGGAATTAGGCGACTGAGTCTCTCAATCCCAGTAAATATCTTTTAAAAGATACAAAAACTACTTATTTAACAGCAAAATTTCGTTTTTAACGAGCATCAAGTAAGAAAAAATCACACGGAATTGGGCAACTGAGTCTCTCAACCTCCATAAAGTTCTTTTAAAAGATACAAAAAATACTTATTAATCCGCCTAAGATATTTTTTAAAGCCAATCAAGTAAAGTAAATAATCAATTAATTTTGCAAGTGAGTCTCTCAATCCCCGTAAAGCTCTTTTAAAAGATAAAAAAACTACTTATTTAAGACACAAATTTCTTTTTTAATGACCACCAATTAAAGAAAAATGAAACGGAATTATGCAACTGACTCTCTCAATCCCAGTAAAGCTCTTTTAAAAGATACAAAAACTACTTATTTAACAAAAAAATTTCGTTTTTAATGACCAACAAGTAAAGAAAAATCACACGGAATTAGGCAACTGAGTCTCTCAATCCCCGTAAAGCTCTTTTAAAAGATACAAAAACTACTTATTTAACACAAAAATTTCTTTTATAATGACCATCAAGTAAAGAAAAATCACACTGAATTAGGCGACTGATTCTCTCAATCCCCGTAAAGATCTTTTAAAAGATACAAAAACTACTTATTTAACACAAAAATTTAGTTTTTAATGACCTTCAAGTAAAGAAAAATCACTCGGAATTAGGCATCTGAGTCTCTCAATCCCCGTAAAGTTCTTTTAAAAGATACAAAAACTACTTTTTTAACACAAGGAACCCCCATGTAACTGAACCCCTGTGTAACTGAAACCCTGTACAACTGAACCTCCGTGCTAAATTTCATTACGTTTAATATCTAGCCACCAAATGCTCCAAGCCTCAGAAGAAAAAGGGATTTTGAAAACAGGGAGCCCGATTTTCGAAAAAAGGGATACCCCCGTGCAACTGAATCCCCTTGTAACTGAACCCGTGTATAACCGAAACCCCCGTGCAACTGTATCCCCTTTAACTGAACCCTCGTGCAAGTCACCCCTCTATGCAACCCATCCCCCTCAAAACACTTTTCAGCCATTTCTTTTTAAATTGACAATATTTTTCAAACGTTACTTATGTATTATACAGATCACATCGGCGAGGTAAAGCTAGGTCAAGTCACAATGTCATTCTATCGTTACTTTTCAATTAAGCTATTGAATACTCTCTAGCAATGTCTCTTGTAAACGTCAAATCTATTAAGTATCTGAGCTTATTCTTTGTATTGTTGACACAAATGCTCCAAGCCTCAGAAAAAAAAGGGATTTTGAAAACAGGGAGTCCCAATTTTCGAAAAAAAAGGGTACCCCCCGTGCAACTGAATCCCCTTGTAACTGAACCCGTGTATAACCGAAACCCCCGTGCAACTGTATCCCCTTTAACCGAACCCTCGTGCAAGTCACCCCTCTATGCAACCCATCCCCCTCAAAACACTTTTCAGCCATTTCTTTTTAAATTGAAAATATTTTTCAAACATTACTTATGTATTATACAGATCACATCGGCGAGGTAAAGCTATGTTAAGTCACAATGTCATTCTATCGTTAATTTTCAATTAAGCTATTGAATACTTTCTAGAAATGTCTCTTGTAAACATAAAATCTCTAAAGTATCTGAGCTTATTCTTTGTATTGTTGACACAAATGCTCCAAGCCTCAGAAGAAAAAGAGATTTTGAAAACAGGGAGTCCCGATTTTCGAAAAAAAGGGGTACCCCCCGTGCAACTGAACCCGTGTATAACCGAAACCCCCTTTTGAAGTTGCTGATGGTTGAATTTATAGAAAGAACGTAGATATGAGTAATATCTTTTATACGAGCTACTAAAAATCTGTATAGATACCTGCGATACCAATACGCCCAAAAATAATACATCTGATACCGATACACTGTGCAGCCCTTTCCCCAGGGGACTTGGAGGGTCATAATATCACCAACACCAAATATATTTGACTCTAGCAATGTCACTTGTAAGTGTCAAATCTATTAAGTATCTGATGTAAGCACCCCATTCTTTAATTACCCGTGAGACATTCTTAAGCATCGCAATACCCCTACGCTAATACCTTTTCGCAAAAAATTCGCAAATCTCGTAAACTAAAGAAGTAATTACCCTTTTAAAGAACATTACTCGTTATATTAATGAAACCCATTAAACGAATAGCCAAGTTTAAAAAAAAAAAACCTACTAATCAACTTACAGATGAATGACCACGGATTGCGTCATTCCCCTGGCAAAGAGTGTAATGCTCCTGTAGAATAGGACTACTAGAAGAACCTGTTTGGTACAGGGGCCCCATAGAATTCAATAGATGGTATATACTACTAACAACCCTTACACGCCCACCATTTATCCAAACACACCCAATCAAAATTTTGAGATAGCCATTTAGTTCAACGCAGTTGAAAGTTCTGGAAATTAGGTCTTTGAGGATGATGACCCCCTCATAGCCCTTAGAGCAAGGGTTATAAGTTATACCCAGGCGGCATATAAGGTTTTTATTGAAAGCTTTGTCGTAGAAACCTGAAAAAGGGTGCATTCAAAGGACTAGTGCCCTTTTTAATAGTCGAAAGTGATTGGAGGGCAACTAATCCCCCTCTCACGCCCACCTTTCCCCCAAACGCAGCCAATCAAAAATTTTAGACAGCCTTTTTGTTCAACGTAGTTGACAGTTTTGGAAATTAGGTCTATAAGGATGACATCCCCCCCACAGCTCTCAGGGCAAGGGTTGTAAGTTATGCCCTGGGGGCATATAAGATTTTTCTTATAAAAAACGTTGTCGTAGAAACTTTAAAAAGGGCTCATTCCATTGGAAATTGAAATGGCTAGTGGCCTCTTTAATAGTCGAAAGAAATTGGACGACACCTAACCCCCCTCTCACGTCCAACCATCTTCCCAAACAAATACAATCAAAATTTTAAGATAGCCATTTTTTAAAAGTAGTTGAAACTTCTGGAAAATATGTCTTTGAGGATGACAATCCCCACAGCCCTTAGGGCAAAGGCTGTAAGTTATGCCCTGGGGGTATGTGAGATTTTTATAGAAAGCGTAGTCGTAAGACTTCGAAAAGGGCTCATTCGATCGAAAATTGAAAGGGCTAGTGCCCTTTTAATAGTTGAAAGTAATTGGAGGTCAATTAACCCTCTTCTGACGCCAAATTTCTTTCCAAACACTACCAATAAAAATTTTAAGACGTTCATTTTGTTCAACATTGATATAATTTCTTGCGATTGGGCCATTTAGGATGACAACATCCTCAGAGCCCTCAGGGCGCTTATACCCTGGGGGCATATAAGGTTCTTATAGAAAGTGTTGTCTAGAAACTTCAAAAAGGGCTCATTTCATTGGAAATTGAAAGGGCTAATGCCCTTTTTAATATTCGAAAAAGAATGGAGAGCAACTAACCCCCCTCTCACGCTCACCTTTTCTCGAAGCACATTCTATTAAAATTTTTAGACAGCCATTTTGTTCAATGTAGTTGGAAGTTCTGGAAACTATGACATTAAGGATGACAAACACCCCAAACCCCTTGGAGCAGGAGTTTTAAGTTGTGCCCTGGGGGCATAAGGTTTTTATAGAAAGTGTTCTCGTAGAGACTTCAAAAAGGGCTCATTCGGTTGGAAACTGAAAGGGCTAGTGCTCTTTTTAATAATCAAAGTGATTGGAGGGCAACTAGCCTCCCCCCTCTCAAGCTGACCATTTCCTCTAGCTCATCCAATCAAAATTCTGAGATAGCCATATTGTCCAACGTAGATGAAAGATCTGGAAATTAGGTCTTTGAGGATGACATTTCCCCCATAGCCCTCAGGGCTAAGTTTGTAAGCTAGGCCCTGGAGGCATATAAGGTTTTTTATAGAAAATATTGTCGTAGAAACTTAAAAAAAGGCTCATTCAACTGGAAATTAAAAGGGCTAGCGCCCTTATTAATAGGCTAGTGGAAACTGATTGGAGGGCAGATAACCTCTCTCTCACGCCCACCATATCCCCAAACACATCCAATCAAAATTTTAAGATGGTCATTTTTATCAACATAGTTGAAAGTTCTGGATATTATGTCTTTGAGGAGGATCAACCCCCCTCCCCCACACCTCCAGGACAAAGGTTGTAAGTTATACCCTGGGGGCATATACGGTTTTTATAGAGCGTTGTAATAGAAACCCTTTTTAATAGTCAAAAGTGATTGGAGGAAAACTAAGACCCCTTCTACGCCCACCATTTCCCCAAAAACATCCAATAAAAATTTTGAGATAGCCATTTTGTTCAACGTAGTTGAAAAGTCCGGAAATTATTTCTTTGAGGATGACACTCCCCCCAAAGCCCTTAGCGCAAGGGTTGTAGGTTATGCCCTGGGGGCATATAAGGTTTTATAGAAAGCGTCATCGTAGAAACTTCAAAAAGGGCTCATTCAGTTGGAAATTGAAAGCGCTAGTGCCCTATTTAATAGTCGAAAGTGATTGGAGGGCAACTAACGCCCCTGTCAAGCCTACCATTTCCCAGAACACGTCCAATCAAAATTTTGGGATAGACATTTTTCAACATAGTAGAAAGTTCTGGAAATAAGGTCTTTGCCAGCTTTGTCATAGAAACTACGAAAAGGACTCATTCAATTGGGAATTGAGAGGGCTAGGGTCCTTATTAATAGTAAAAAACGATCGGAGGGCGAATGCCCCCCATACCCATCATTTCCCCAGACACTTCCGATCAACATTTTGATATAGTAACTTTGTTGAACATAGTTGAAGAGTCTGGAAATTATGTCTTTGATTAGGACAACCCCAACAGCCCTCAGGGCTAAGGTTGTATGTTATGCCCTGGGGGCATATGATGTCATATAGAAAGTGTTGTCGTAAAAACTTCAAAAAGAGCTCTTTCGATTGGAAATTGAAAGATCTATTGCCCTTTTTAATAGTCGAAAGTAATCAGAGGGATAATTCCCCCCCCCCCAAAAAAAAACATCATTTCCCCATACATTTCCAATCAACATTTTGATATGGCCATTTTGTTCAATGTAGTTGAAAGGTCTGGAAATTATGTCTTTGAGGATGACCACCCTCCTCCATAGCCCTCATGACAAGGGTCGTAAGTTATGCCCTTGGGGCATATAACATTTTATAGAAAGATTTGTCGTAGAAGCTTCAAAAAGGGCTCATTCCACTGGAAATTGAGAGGACTAGTACCTTTTTTATTAGTCGAAAGTGAGCAGAGGGGGCAAATGTGTCCCTCCACTCCTATCATTTCCCCTAACACTTCCAATCAAAATTTTTATATAGTCATTTTGTTAAGCCTACTAGAAAAGTCCGGAAATTATGTCTTTGAGGACGACAAATCCCCCCCAGCTATCAGCGCAAGTGTTGCAAGTTTTGTCTTGGGAACATTTAGCGTTTTTATAGAAATGGTGATCATATAAACTTCAAAGTAGCATCACTCGATTGGCAATTAGGCACTATTGCTCTTTTTAAGAGTCAAAGTGATCAGAGGGCAGCTACCCTCTCACCCCTACACACACTCCATACTGTCCCGAAATGCGTCTAATAGAAATTTTGAGATAGCCATTCTATCCAAAATAGTCTAAACATTATATAACAAGGCTTTTGGGGTTGAAACAAACCCCAGAGATTAGGGGCAAGGGTTGTAAGTTATGCCCAGAGGGTATTTAAAGTTTTTAGGAAGGGATGGTTCTTTAACTTCAGAAGAGGCTCAGTCTTCGTCCCTGAAAAAGACTAAGTCAATACAAAACAAACAAAAATTAATCAAAAAAACTATTTGCAAAAAATAAGTTTTTCAAAAAAAAGTAAGGAACTCCATTAAACCAAAAATGAACAAAAATAGAATCAAATAATCTACCAAGCATAAAACTACCACAAATCAGTATCAATAAATAAATGAAACCGGAAACAAATAGAAATATAAATAAGTCAAACTCAAAACGAGCAGAAATTAATCTGAGTAGGGTTCAAAACCCTATGCTTTCTAAAAGCCAGAATATAATTTTACTTTATTGCAAAGAATTCTTTTAAATGTTTTCACTTATAACTTTAAGAAAACAAAAATTAATTAAGATTTTAAGGAATAAATATCAGCATACTGACAATGCACATTTTTTTCAGTAAATTAATTTGATTATTTTTTTTTTCAGTAAAGTACAATTCGTTTTCTGGCTTTTAAAGAGCATTTGGTTTAGAACCTTACTCAGATTAATTTCTGATCGTTTTGAGTTTAACTTTTTTGAATTTCTGTTTGTTTTAGGTTTCATTTATTTATTGATACTGATTTGTGGTAGTTGTATTCTTGGTAGATTATTTGCTTCTAGTTTTGTTAATTTTTGGTTTAATGGAGTTCTTTACTTTTTTTGAAAAACTTGTTTTGTGCAAATATTTTTTGAGTAATTCCGAAAAATATCCCGCCTCATGGTCAGACAGTGGGCTATTTCTGCCAGCTCTTTCAGACAGTGGTCGCTATTTCTCTCTACTATTCTCAAGGGCACTACGATTAGGTTGTCACCACTACCCCCTCAAGTGCATATAACATCTTTGGTTTACTCAGGTACACATCTTTTCTTCAGACTATACGCTGGGAGCCTTGTCCTTGGGAACGACCAGGAAGAGCTTCTAACTGATGAGAAAAACCAAGAGAAAACATGGTCACCTTTTCCACCCACTACCCCCTCAAGTGCATGATAACGTCTTTGGTTTACTCAGGTACACATGTTTTCTTCAGAGTATACGCTGGGAGGCTTGGCCTTTTGAACGACCAGGAAGAGCTCCTAACTGATGAGAAAAACCAAGAGAAAACGTGGCCACCTTTTCCACCCACTACCCCCACAAGTGCATATGACGTCATTGGTTTACTCTGGTACATATGTTTTCTTCACAGTATACGCTGGGAGGCTTGGCCTTGTGAACGACCAGGAAGAGCTCCTAACTAATGAGAAAAACCAAGAGAAAACGGGGCCAACTTTTCCACCCACTACCCCCACAAGTGAATATAACGTATTTGGTTTACTCTGGTACACATGTTTTCTTCAGAGTATACGATGGGAGGCTTGGCTTTGTGAACGACCAGGAAGAGCTTCTAAGTGATGAGAAAAACCAAGAGAAACGGGGCCACCTATTCCACCCACTACCCCCACAAGTGCATACAACATCTTTGGTTTACTCTGGTACACATGTTTTCTTCGGAGTATACCTTGGGAGCCTTGTCCTTGTGAACGACCAGGAAGACCTCCTAACTGATGAGAAAAACAAAGAAAAAACATGGCCACCTTTTCCACCCACTACCCCCTCAAGTGCATATAACGTCTTTGGTTTACTCAGGTACACATTTTTTCTTCAGAGTATACGCTGGGAGTCGTGGCCTTGTGAACGACCAGGAAGAGCTCCTAACTGATGAGAAAAACCAAGAGAAAACATGGCCCCCTTTTCCACCCACTACATCCTCAAGTGCATATAACGTCTTTGGTTTACTCAGGTACACATGTTTTCTTCAGAGTATACGCTGGGAGTCATGGCCTTGTGGACGACCAGGAAGAGCTCCTAACTGATGAGAAAAACCAAGAGAAAACATGGCCACCTTTTCTTCTAAAACCTGTATGTAAACAATGAGTACTTTGCATAATTTATGGCTCTTTTTCTGAGGCTCCGGGGGTGGTGGCGACCCCAGAAGCATACTTATTAGACCTTTCACCATTTTTACAAATCATTCCGACCTAAATATCATGGGGTTATAGGAAGTGAGTAGCAAAAAAGGACTTGGGAGGGAGGCTAATTGTCCTCAAATCACTTTTAGCTCTTAAAACAAGGACAATTGCTTAAATTTCCAATTGAATAAGCCCCCTCCCAGGTTCCTACAAATACCCTGCCGTACGAAGCCGAGACAATTTTTTTTACACTTTTCTCACCTTTTGTTGAGCCCTGTTTTGGGGGAACCAGTCTTTTTCTATTTTTCCTTCTGCACTGGGGTTCGTTTACTCTGAAGACTTTAATGCGTAAGTTTCGAGCCGATTGGGACAAAAGTTTTGGGGTCTTTTTTAGCTCCTTTTTTCTAGAGGAAGGGGGGGGGTACCATGCCTCAGAACATGTTTTGGATATTATTTTCCCCTTGTCCCAAGGGCCTATGGCTGCAAGTTTCAAGCTTACCAGGAATTAAAAAAAATGGCCGGTTTCCGCGCCCTTCCCACAATGAAATGTTTGTTCCGTTTGACCGAGATATCTATCTCTGGGGGTTTCGTGTCAATCGCACAACCACCATCAAACAAGCCCCTTTTCTATTATAAAACCTAAGTGTAAATTATTGGAAATTTGTATTAATTACGGTCCTTTCCCCAGGGGCTCTAGGAACTATCCCCAGTGGCATATTTATTGGACCTTTCGACTATTTTGAACAAAGATGCTATTTCAAAACTACATCCAATGTCTTGGAGCGCTACAGAGTGGTCGGGTAGCAAAAAATGGGACGGAAGGGGGATTAGTTGTATTCTTTCTTTTAAAAGGAGCACTAGAATATTTGAATTTCCAATCGGAAGATCCCCATCCGAAGTTTCCACGATCACCCTTCCATACACAGTGGTCCAGAAAAAGAGAACAAACATTGCAGGTATATGGCTTTTAACTTAGGCAGTGCTACAGCGCTGTCTCTGAAAAGTTAACTATATCTCAGGAGGTATAATTTAAAGATCTATGCCCAAACCTTCAACGATCGTCTTTTCTACACAGTGAGCTAAGAAAAAAAAATATTATTTATCACAGAGATTCTGACTTTACTTTTTGCGTTTTATTTTCTTAGAGGGGGGGGTTAACAAACAAAAGGTTGAGAAGCAAAGCAATACCATTCTACGATATGGGCAATTTGGCTATTAAGTACCTAGCCTAAGACTTACGTTGCTTTTGGAAGAAAGTAGATTCTAAAATCTCACCGACTTTGGCATGCACACCTGGGGTCAAGGTCGTATCCAGGATTTGTTTTCAGGGGGGGAGTTTACAAAAGGATTTTTTAAGGAGAGGAGTTTACAAAAGGATTTTTTTTTCGGGGGAGGTGTTTACAAAAAGTTTTTTTTTCGGGGGTAGAAGTTTACGAAAGGACTTTTTCCCGGGGGAGGAGTTTACAAAAAGATTTTTTTTTTCAGGGGTTATTACATAAAAAAAAAATTAAAAAACGCATTAAAAATTTGTTTTATTCATTTTTTTACGTTTTACGATTTGGACAAACACTTCAGAGGGGGGTTAAAAAACCATAACCCCCCTGTATGCGGCCTTGCCTGGGGTCTTTACCCTCTCCTCCAAATATTGAGTTAGGTCGGTCTGCTTTCTATAAAACCCCTTACATTTTTCATATAATCCGCCTATTTTTTGTTTTTTCGAATATTCGTTTCCTTTCTCTCCTCTTGAATTAAATCCCGCGTACATGCAGCCCTCGGTAAATGAAACATAGCTGCATACAACAATTAAGAGGCCATAATAATGAAGAAGGTATAACAACAACAACAACAAAAAAATTGGAAAAGGCTTAGCGAAAGGCAATTTGTGATACCATTGTAGAAAGAGTTATATAATTGAAAATAAACGCAACAGAAAAGAGGATTATACTTTTTCTTGACATTCTGACGGAAGAAAGTAACTATAGCACTCACTTAGGCATGAAAGGTGTGGTGGGAAAGAGGCCTTCAGGTGCACCCCCAACGAAATATTAAAATTTTTACAATTGTTTTTTCTCAAAAACCATAAGTCAAATTGTTTCTCCCTCCAAAACAATTTTTGCGCATTGGTTGGGCTTCCTGCGTGACATACCTATTAATATTGGTCAAGCTATATGTAAAGTACAGTATTTATCATTTTATTCCTATTTCGGTATTGCCTTTTCTTAGAGACCATTCACAAACGTCAGCATTTCCAGTGGGGAAATGCCCCCATCTTTCCAAGGCTGAAATAATCAATAATATATGTATATGTTACCGTGAATTTCCGAAATCTGTTCATGTTGACATTCACTGGTGAATGTTTGAGATTCAGATTTTTCAGTCTTATGCAAGCTCTAATGGTAAAAGTTAAAGTTAGGTTAGATCATATTAGTTTAGGTTAGGTTAGATTAGGTCATATTTGGTTATAAATATCAGAAATGGGATAAAAACCCAACCTAACCTGTCATCATCAAACCTTACATTAAATTGGAAAAGTTGACTGGCAACGCTGACTATATCCAAGGGGGTAAAAGGTATTTTGGACTGTCACCGGTGAATGTCGCCATTCACGAATTTTAACCATTCACAGTAACAAACACAAATGAAAGCACTCCTTGAAAATGCTATTAGAATAAGGGTTCTTCTATAGTTTTATCTCATGGTCCCTAGGGTCAAGTTGCCTATTGCCCTATCTTCAAAGCATGTTTAAAATGGTGGTTCTGAGTTGGAAACAATCCCACAAGTAATTTTGCAACTGTATCCAAACAAAAAAATGAAAATGTCCGTTGGATCTAACCAACTACATGAATAAAGTCTTAAATAATAGTACATAATTTTAAGCCAATAATGTTTTCAATACAAGATAGTTCTCACTTATAAATCTCATTATTTTAATGATGAAGTATGCCAACTGTCATACATATGGACTCTTGCTGTGTCGTTTCTGTAGTTACTACGTATTGTTCTCAGTCCATGATCACTAATCCGAAATAATATTAGTGTCAAGAATTAGGTCTAGTCTCATAAAGTTTCCAAAATAGGTACGATCTTACAATCAACATCTTTAGCTGAAGAACGAACGGGCTAAAACGATACAGCCATTTTTTTTTCTACTGAAATAGCCTTACTGACAATTTACATAAATCAAGACGTGCAAAAAATCGGATGCTTTTATGTCTGCTGTGACGACATCCCATCCCTATATGGGAACATATCCAATGTAGAGGATGTAAATCTGTGATTTCATTTATGCAGTGCCAACTTCTATTCAAAGATAGGCGCTAAAGCGTTTTGAAATGGTGGTATGCTGCAGCGTCAATTCACGAAAATTTTTGTAGGGGGTGTATTTTTAAACTCTAGGAGGGGCAAAAAATCGTTCTCTTAATAAAAATACACAAAAGGCTATTTTGAATCAAAATACCCCAGAAAAGCACTTTTCAAAATCTTGGGGGACATCAAAATCCAGCGGTGAATGTGCTACCCTCCCCCCTTGACGCCACTAGTGATACAAAAGACATTCAAAGGCTCTTGTTTTCTAATATTTGTACCGTATTCTGCAGAATATTAAATGAAAGTCTATTATGTAAACTGATCTTCTACCAGCAAAAGAGCTTCACGTGGACAGCTGCTCCAGCCTATGGTTCTAGAAATGAAGTAAGGACGGTTACGTAATGTAGTTCCTTTAATGCCGCTTAGCCAGACACGTGCGTGAATTTAGTACGAAGGAACCAACATTCCAGAGGGTGGGGCTGAGGGCTAAATTAAGAAAAAACCATTCAAAGGTGTATTTTATGGTATATACAGAAACATCATTGATGTTCCGGAGAGTGTGCGGCGTTGTCCTCTTGCCTAGTGCCTCTCACAGCAAAATTTCAAAATTTACGATTCCCATATATATTGACATATTGCCACATCATTTGCGTATTTTAAATTTTCTTAGACCCTACCCATACCAAAAAATTTTTACCACTGGCCATAGAACACTCTAGGGTATTCTTGTCAAAAGAGGACCCTGGCCTTAAAGCTTCAGCTACAAATGAAACAAAGATCAAACAAGAGATTTCTCGTCATTAGAAACCGAAAGTCATTTGTGCAACATGTTTCATTTATATCAGCAATCATAATTTTGACTACAATAAGTCAAAAGATTTTTCTGTTCATGCTGATTCCAAAATTTCAAAATTCATTAATTCAAAATTTACCAATAGAAAGTTATTTGCATGAAAAAGTCTATATGATTTATAAAAAAAAAACGAAAACGCTTCTAAAAGGGGTGTAATATAGATGGAGGTTACGCAGTGAAATTCTATATTTATAAGAGGCTCAGAGCAGAGATTTTACGTTGCAAAGTACAAAAATACAATACTTGTAGGTTTTTTCAGGCGCTATTGGATCGAACCAGTGGTCCCAGACCACTGTATATATACGTGGCAGTTTTATCTGTCCCCATCTCCCCACCTATAAAACCCATTCCCTAGGGGATTTTACTCCAGATACCTTTGGAACATACTTGACATGAGGTCTTTTCACGGTTAGACAACTCAGATTTCTCTTGAACGCGAATCGTGTTTTCAGCGTTAGCATACTAAATTTTAATAAAACTATTGATGAAATTTTAAATTAATTTATTTCAATACATACATGAAAATTGGTAGTTAGTAGTGCAGTGTTATTATTAGATATTTTTAGGAATTAAAAGTAGGTTTCGAAGTCTTGAGTTGGTTTCAAAGGCATTTTGAGAAAGTTTTCGCCAAAATACGTGTTCCAGGGTAATTAGACCGCTGATGGCAGATCAAATGAAAGGAGCTGTTTGTACGTGCTGATATATATATATATATATATATATATATATATATATATATATATATATATATATATATATATATATATATATATATATATATATATATATATATATATATATATATATATATATAAGATAATTTCTTAAACCACATTGGCCTGACATCACATAAAGAAAGAAAAACGAGCAAAAATGGGGTTTTTATAGGCCAAATGAAGATACTAAAAGAACGAAGCGAATATTTCGAGAGGACAAACGCCTCTCTTCTTCAGTGCGAAACAAAACGATGTATCAATAAAAGCCAAAAAATTAAAAAAATTAAAACCAACTACCTAACAACCATAAAAGCGAGTTATTCGCCAATATCCGCGATTTGCACAAAATCCAAAAAATATGAACTGCCATCGACGGATACTAGCAAACAACTGAACAAGGAAAGGAATCAATTCATATTTCGGTTTTCTCAAAAGAGAAGCCGATACTTTAGTGATCCCTGAAATAAACCTTGAACCACTTTCCCATTCATCTAATCAAACACGTGAACAACCCCTTAGGTCTCAAAGGGTGTCTGCAAGAAATGTCTTAATTAAAATCCGAAATCAAATGACATAGTTTTCCAACTTATTTAATTGCTGGTTCGTTTTGTTTTTCGAGTGAATGAATTGATTCTTTTCCTTTGTTCAGTTGTTTGCTAGTATCCGTCGATGGCAGTTCATATTTTTTAGATTTTGTGCAAATCGCGGATATTGGCGAATACCTCGCTTTTATGGTTGTTAGGTAGTTGGTTTTAATTCTTTTAATTTTTGGCTTTTATTGATACATCGTTTCGTTTCGCACTGAAGAAGAGAGGCGTTTGTCCTCTCGAAATATTCGCTTCGTTCTTTCAGTATCTTCATTTGGCCTATAAAAACCCCATTTTTGCTCGTTTTTCATTTCTTTAATATATATATATATATATCATATCTATCATGATTATATATATATATCATATATATCTATATATGATATCATATATATATATATATATATATATATATATATATATATATATATATATATATATATATATATATATATATATATATATATATATATATATATATATATATATATATATATATATATATATATATATATATATATATATATATATATATATATATATATATATATATATATATATATATATATATATATATATATATATATATTAAAAACGGACAACAATTTTTACTACACAGCCTATTTAATATATATTAATATAACTAGTACAAATAAACCGACTAATTATGTTTCCCCATGCTTTTATGATTATACAAAACTAACGCTTTACTGAAAACACAAAAGTCAAGTATAAAAACAAGATATTGATTTAAGAGTCAAAAGTGAGTTTGTAGCCTGACAACACTAAACGAATCTATAAAGCTTTTCATAGTCTTACACCAGTTGTGACATTAGTAACTTTCAGTATACAATTAAAATTATCTTAAAAACATGGGCGTAAAACTAAATATTTTTTAGTAACCTTGAAGTAATTGAACAGCATACAGAAATTGATTGGATTGATTGACAGTGGATTGACAGTGGGATCAAAGAAATTTTGGAAATAGTATACGCACCGGCAACGGACCCACATATACTCTCTGGGAAAGCGATTTATAGAGCTATTAGAGCTCACATTCTCGTGAGCTCGGCTCTCTACGCTCATCCTTTAGGACAATAATCGGGAACTTTGGATACTTTCGGCCTTGAAAAAATCTTCAACGACACCCTTGAGGGAAAAATGTCAAGCAGAGACCTTGACGAAGCACCAAAGCTGGGGCTACTGGAAAGTATTATCAAACAGAAGATTGAAGACCTACGAGATCACCAAACAGCAAAGCTCTGGCTGCAGTACCTTGACATGGTTGAAAAGCCTCTCAAGTTTATACGTGCCGAGAGACTGGGCCTATGGGACCTGCATTTGCAGGTTGCACCAGAAATGCTTCCCTACCTCGCCGCATCTGGGCACAACCTTTACGTGAAATCTGTCTGGTTGTATATCCAAGAGATGACTGAACTTCCCAGTCGTCACCCAAAAACATTTCAGATGCTCAGTGAGCAAGGACAAACGATTAAAAGGTCAGATCAGCGCTAGGCCGGTCTTTCAGCAGACTTATTTATTGAACAAGAGTACATGCGAAGCCTAAAGACATCCGGAGGACTCACTGGTGGTAGTGGCATGACTGAAGAACAGAGAGCGATTTGGGTCCTATCGAGGCCAGCGTGTCTTGAGGTCAACCTATTGATGCAGAACCTAACAAATATCGGCTACTCTACAAGCGAGCAGCATCGTGACTTGAGTCTGAACAGACAAAAACGTGACTGTGAAGATACCGCGAAGTTTATAGATTTCTTCGAAGTATCATCCCCATTCAAAGGCAATGTACAACTGAGAAACGTTGCAAACTGAGTAACTTCATCCCCAGGCGTGAATGTTGACGAAGTCAAATCTGCTGGGACGAAAATCTTAGACAATATGTCAGAAAAGATCTTGAAGGAACACGTCTTTAAAAAGAAAGACCAAGTGACTCTGATGACCACAAAAAAGCCGGGCTCTTCTGACGTGGCACACATCGACCCGGCGGTACCTTTCCAGAGGTTCATTATCGTTTCCCAGAGGTCTAGTCTCGAGGAAGATTTATTCTATTTTGATCTCTGTACTATTCCTCCTGCTCGTTTCCAAAGAAACGGATTCATGCGAAAGGCCAACAAGCCCGAAATAGCCAAAGCAGTCTATCAGTCATGTGGGTTTGATGCTCAGTCCCCAAGACCCAAGAGCTTCGTCTTAGACGGGGGCGCCCTTCTCCATCGGATCCCGAGGAAGGTCACTTCCATATACAAGGCTATCATGTCTTCGTACATTGATTACGTCGAAAAAAAGCATCCCCGTACAGTTGTCGTCTTCTACGGATACGACGGCGGTCCGTCAATCAAAGATGCAACCCATTTGTGTCGAGCTAGATCTTTCGGCCGCGAAGTTTTATTTACTGAAGACAAGAATCTTTGCATGAAGAAAGAGGCGTTTCTTTCATGCAAGGAGAACAAATCGCGTTTTCTGAAGATTCTTGGACACGCTCTGGTAGCCAGCGGTTGCGATGTATACCACTCTGAAGGAGATGTATACCACTCTGGACATAGTGAAGAAGTGTACGGAAACTGCACTTCATAGCGACACCATTGTGGTTGCTGATGACACGGATGTTCTCGTCCTCCTCATCTGTCATGTATACACGAGTTCAAATCGAGTTTACTTCTCGCCGGAAGCGAAATTCGGAAATGAATGCTCAGCTTGGGATGTTTGTCAGATAAAAGACAAGCTAGGATCAGAAGTTTGCCAGCTGATGCCATTCTGTCACGCCATACTGGGCTGCGACACAGCATCGCACCTTTATAGCATCGGAAAAGAAAAATCTCTTCAGCTATTGTTATCAAGCTGGAGTTTCAGAGACGCCGGTACCGTGTTTACCAAAAAATCTGCATCTCATGATGAGATAGCTGCGGTTGGAGAGAAAGTTTTGCTGATACTCTACAGCTGCCAGGTTCTGCCAAGTCTTGACACTGCCAGGAACCAAGTTTTCGAGAGGAAAGTCAATACTGCCACCTCATTCGTATACCCACAAGAGCTACCTTCGACTATGATGGCAGCAAAGTATCATTCGTTCTGAGTCTACAGCCAGGTTCAGATTTGGCTAGGGAACACGGTTAACCCCCTAAGCTGGGGACGGAATCTTCAAGGCAACGAAGTTTTAGAGCCAAAAATGGCAGATCTCCCCGCTGCTCCTCCTCATCTTCTAAAGGCAGTGAAGTGTTCTTGCGGAGCTGATGGTTGCGACAGTGAGAGATGCTCCTGCAAGAAAAATGGCCTGGAATGCACCATATCTTGTCGAGTATGTAGAGGAGTTTCGTGCAACAACGCGAAGTATCAAGACGATGAATTTTCTGAGGAAGAGCTTTAAGCCTGTGATTTAATTTTCCCTGTGATTTTTGTTCCTTTGATCAATCAGATGTGCAATTTTCTTTGTTTTATTACAAATAATTTTTACCACGTCATTTTTTATGGTGATGAAGGTGAATTGATTTTGATCTCAAATGCCCACGAAGAGCAAGGTTTTTGGGGAAGGGTGGGGAGGATGGGTATTAAAAAGATCTTAAAGTATCTCAGAAAACCTAGTTTGTCAACTGAAAACTGATCTAGAAACTTCTATGGAACGCTTGTTTTTTGTTTTTTTTTACCTAAAACGTTAAAATTTGTTCATTTTTGTTCAAAAACAGAGTGTTTCTGATTTATTTTTTGACATTTCGGAGAAACTAACATCAGATATCGTTTCAGCTTTTAAATCTGATACAGAGAAATATCGAACACCAGTTTCGTTATATTTCATTTTTTCCAAGAAAAAAATAATAAACAAAAACGGAGAAATTTTTTTTTTTTCGCAACGAGTTAGAGATGGGTATTTTGGATATGTTGTTCTGCGATTTTTCTGGTCTGGATAGTGAAGAAAGCATTGCTTTATCAATTTGTTCCTGGTCAAACCTTATTATTCCTGTACTAATTCGTCTCTAAACATGCATGAACTCCATGAAAAAATTATCCTGTATTACAGACCGTTTATTCTTTAAAACTGACAGTTAAACATTATTGGATAGTTGCGCAGCAGCTATAAGGAGTGGGCAGTAGGGTAAGATCTTGGGGGGGGGGCTAGGGGGAAACACCCCAGGCGACACGCCCGGGGGGCGGCAAAACAATCTTAAACTGTAATATTTTCGGGCCAAGAATGCAATAATAACAGTATTGATGGTGCAGCAGGCGGCAAAACCTCCAAAAGTCAATTCATTTTGCTCACGTTTTCATCTAGGATGCTTAAATCATCAGCACAATCAAAGTCCAGTAGAGTTTTTCCTCCGTATTTGATTCCATGGTCTCCCATTGCCTTTCCTGTGCTTCTTAAAACAAAGTCCATCAAAATAATCCATATAAAGGGGGATAGAACACAACCCTGCTTAACTCCTGATTTAATACAAAACCAGCTGCTAACCGCAGCAGTGTTATTCTCGTATATAGCACTAATCACTTTAATGTATTTATCTGGTATACCATACAAGGATAAAACCTTTGTTAAAGCTCTTTTATGAACAGAATCGAACGCTTGCTCATAATCTATAAAACTGAGGACCAAAGGTGTTTGACAACTCAGGCGCTTCTCAATTGTTAACCTAAGTGTGAAAACTTGGTTGATACATTCTCTACCTCTTTTAAAACTGCACTGTCCTTCTCTTGAAACTTTGTCTGCACAATCTCTCAGTCTAGAAAGTATCATATTACTAAGTAATTTGCTACCTACAGAGACCAGACTAATGCCTCGATAATTACCACAATCACTTTTACCACCATTCTTATACAGTGGTTTAATTAAGGTTTTCCTAAAATCATTAGGTACTTCCCCCTTTTCAAAAATCATATTCATAATCTTCAGTAAATTATTTCTAATCTCAGAGCCACCATATTTAAGAAACTGATTTACCACATTATCAGCACCTGGAGCCTTATTATTTTTTATTCATTTTAGTGCTGTAGCTAATTCATCCTTGCCAAAAAAATTTTCCTTTACATCCTAAGGATCACAAATTGCTCATTTTTCGTTGATATTTATTACTGCGTTTATGCCTCGGTTTGACATATTCTCGGAATAGTCTACCAGTGTCCATTAGTTCTTCCATCATCACTAATTATGGCCCCGTTCCTATTATTAATTGGGACAAGTCCGGATTGACTACTCCCTCTCAATTTATTAACGTGCCAGTGCAATATTTTACTATTATGCCGTCTAGCTGCATCTACCAAATCTTCGGCAATTTTAACCATTACCTCAACTTCACACCTCCTTAGTTCATATTTTAATGCTTTCTCCACTTTCTTTACATTTCTTTTGTTTTCATTTGATCTATCACTCAGATAATTTTTGTACAAGCCCCTTCTCTTCTCTATTAAACATAAAGCGTTTTCACTAATATTCCTATCTGCAGTCCTAACTTTCCTCCCTAAGACACCATCAGCAACTTCAGAATTTTTTTTCTAAAATTATTTCAACCATCTTCCAAATTGCCAAATTATAAAGTCTTAAGTTTAGTATTCAACTGCTCCTGGAAAGTTTCTCTCAAATTCTCATCCTGGAGTCTACCAGAATCATAACTTCCCGGGAGGCAGTTACCCTTCCGACCTTTCAGCTTTAAATTAACCCTAGACACAACTAGATGGTGATCTTTACTTTTAACATCAATAACAGCACTCCTATATACCCTAGTATCTTGTATTGATCCTACCAGTCTTCGGTTTACTATAACATAATCAATAAGGTTTGCTGTCTTGCCATCACGTTAATACTATGCTAACTTATGGGACATTTTATGACCAAACACCGTATTGGTTCTAGATTGCTATTAAATAAAAAAACAAGTTTTTTTTAACTGAAAGTAAGGAGCGACATTAAAACTTAAAAGGAACAGAAATTATTACGTATATGAAAGGGGCTGTCCCCTCCTCAACGCCTGGCTCTTTACGCAATTCCGTTTTTTGGAGTTTTGGTTACTATTGAGCCGGGTTGCTCCTAACTTGCAGTTCGTTACCACGAACTGTTTGATACCTACAAAATTGCAAAAGTCTGTAACCATTACTGTTTTCTTTTTCTATACCAAATTTAACTAGGCTTGGATACCATCTATCCTTATTCCTACCAACCCGGGCGCTAAAATCTTCTAGTAAAAACACCATATTTCTACCCAGGATCCCGTCTATTTGCTCCTGTAACTGTCAGTAAAATTCATCTGAGTCACTAGTATCTCTGTCAGTCGCTTCTAAAGGGGCATATACTACTATAACTGATACCCTGAACTTTTTAGTCATAAAATGAGCAATTAGTATTCTATTATTAATACCTTCCCAGCCTAAGCAAGACTTAGCAGCTTCCTTATTAATCATGAGCCCTACTCCTTGTCTATGCACCCCATTCTTCCTGCCCGATTAAACAAATTTTATGTCACCTAATTTCATGCTTCCTACCCCTGGGATATGAGTTTCTGAAACTCCTAATAAGTCCAGTTCAAATCGTCTGAATTCGTCAGTCAAAATGTCGATACGATAGTCATTTTTTTAACATTGCAACTTTCAATTTTTCATGTTCTTTAAATCATTGAAATTATTTTGGCCTCAGGAAAAGCAATGGTCTCGGATACCATTGCAGGACGGGGATCAACAGATCTTCTCAAGTCTACACCGAAGTGCTTAAGGGGTTCTAAGGGTCCCAGGGGCTTCTTGCTGTCTGGTTCTAAGCCTACACCGAAGGTCTCTTAGAACCAGAGAGCAAGAATTGCCTGGGGCTTCCAGTATGAATGGAGGCTTTGTGAAATCCTGGCCCCATCTTGGTCACAACATGGTTTTTAGCACTTGGCGATGTTCTTCTATCAACAAGAGTCGTAATCCTGCACAGACAGTCTCAAGCCTATTACCTCCGATTTATTATATATTCATGCCTACAAATATTATGCTACTACGGGGAGGCAGCCCATTGTAGCTAAATCAGCTCGGAAGAGGTTTTTCAGCCCAAAAACGACCATCAATACAAACCAAGCCCAGAAGAATTGTCCATTAATCAGAATCCCGTGCGAATGCTGTGTTGATTACTAGGCTATAATTTCCTCGAGGGGTGCCACTCCTCAAGTGGGAATAGAGTTGACCGCAAGGTCCCCAGTCTTGCAGGTACCCCAAAAGGGTCGATGCAGCCCTTTACAGAGACCGTTGACCATAGATCTGGGTCTTACGCCCTGCCGCTGTATTCCTCCTATAGAGGATCCTCCCATGATGGTGTTCTGCGTCACCATGCATTTTAACCCATTGCTGGGAGAAGGCTTAAAACTGACGGTGAACACCGGTTGGCCCTGTTGAGTGTACATTTGAGGGGCCTTCTTCCTCCTCCACCTGTATTTATGGCCCCGAGAGAGGGTGCCCTAGTTTCTAATATGGACCCCAGGAACAAGGTACCCTTGGTTCTTGCCTCCTATGGAGGTACCCTATATATCTGTAGGGCGTTCGCCATTACCACCTGGGAACACGCTGAGTGGCCTCGGGGAGGTCCCTAATGAGCAGTAGACTCATAAAGCATTTTTTTTTTTTTTTTTTTTTGAATCCGAGATTTAAATGGATAAGTATAATAGCACATAAATGATTTCTTGGCCCTGTTTCCTTGGTCTGAAAATCTGAACGGATCAGCAAAGAGAGCTGTATATAATTATATAATAATGTAGAACGATCATGTTCCATGTTATATATCTGAGGTGAACATAAAATGAATTGAGGTAGTAAGAACAGTGGGTAACCAATTAACAACAATAATCAAAGGCGTAACAAAAGTGTGCTATGAGTTATCTTGTATAATACTACAATGAGTGCTATTCTTTGTTAACTTCAGCTGTATACTGCTCATTAAGATAATATTGAGCAGCTGTTCAACCTTCTTCTATTGCAGACTTCAGTCAGCTGTAAAGGACGCCGGTCATTCTGCCTGCAGAGCTTTAGTGGGGCAGTGACACAAGGTGTTGTCCAAACCCTTTAAAGTGCTGAAACCGTTTTTGCTTATGCTATTTATAAAGCTACTGAATGTTTTTTTTCTTATTTTGTAAAGAAAATTTCTTCTCTGAAGAACCGTTTATTGTTTTCTAGTTAACTATCTGCTTATAGAGCTGCTAATTATTTAATTCCAAGAATAAGGAGGAATTAAAGAAACTTCAAAATAAAAAAACAACATTGATTTTAAGCAGGAATGAAACAAATAATTGAAATAGTTACAACATTTTAACTGGCAGCAGCCTGTATAACTAATCCTTTACATAAGATAAAGAAGAAAAAACATACACAATCTTGAATTTACACGTGCATACAGGAATGCACAAAGACAAACACTTGAAAAGAGGAAACCTTTAAGCTATTGAAATATACCAACGCAGTCAAACAAGAATTCAAAAATATTTCGGAGAAATTTCAACTTGGTTTTCCATCTTTCCACTAGCCAGTTAATTTAAAATGAAAATAACGGACTCTGCAATCCTTAGAGAAAAAAATTAACCCTCCTGTAAAGTTTGGATTTACTCCCCTTTAGCATAAGACTTCCCTTGAAAAATGTTTTTTTTTGTCGTGCAATGTTTGAAACATAATTTAGTGCTTATTTCAATATTCTATTTATAATCGTGTGGAACACCGTCTGAGAAAATTGTGTTATTTTTCTAGTTGGTATTCAAAGTCAACATCACTTTTCACGTCTGGAAAGGGAAAAATGACACTTTCTTAGAGTTCCTAAAAACATATTCGCTTTATTTTCACTTTTGTTATAAATGAGCCTAATGGGGCCAAGAAAGTCTTAGGAGATAAATGATAAGGTTTTCTTAGTCCTGAAAAGGAAATAAAAACTTAAGAAGCGAGCAGTCTCTCCCTACAACTGCAAAAACAAACAGGAAAGTCTAGTTTTTCTTAAATTGTATTTTAAGATTTGAAGAAATGGCTATTAGATAGTGGTGAAAATCGTTTCTTTTTGTTAATATAAAAAAAATTCAGAAAAAAAACTATATAAGCCAAAGACAAGCAGAAATTTCAAATGACAGTTATAAACCCCTACTATCAATTTGATAGATGTAATCAGTTTCTCTACTAAGGGGTGGAGTACCATTTGTCACGTACCGCATATGAAGCCAATTACAGATATGAATAGCTATTTAGTGCCATCACGTTTCTTTATGTCATCCATATCAATGAAATTAAAATGTTTTCAAATGCCAAGAATTTCTAATGACCTCTTCTTACAGTCCAGAATAATTATATTCGGATTTGAGAACATGCTTTGGTCGAGTTTTTCTAAAGCTAATCTGAGCAAGTCCACTTTCTACATTTTTTAGGTTTTTTAGTTAGTACAATTCATTGACTTATTAGAAAACTCCCTAAAAATAAGGACTAAAAAAATTAGAAAAAATTGCACTGTTGAGAACTAAATAATTTCTTAAGAAGCCAATTTGGCTTGATCCAGACTAAAATTCGATAATTATATAGGTATTATCTATGTATAATATTATAGATAAATAATGGGATAAGGTATATATATATATATATATGTATATATATATATATATATATATATATATATATATATATATATATATATATATATATATATATATATATATATATATATATATATATATATATATATATATATATATATATATATATATATATATATATATATATATATATATATATATATATATATATATACAGATATATATAGATATATATCTTTGTAAAATATTATCTTATGTATTTTATAATTATGTAAAATACAGATATTAAAAACAGATAATTAAAAATGCATTATGTAAAATGTTTATAACGATATCTTAAAGAACTATAAGTTTTTTTTTAATACATAATATCATATTTGCTATTTAGAGATTAGATAAGATATTTATTTCAAAAAGATCTTCATCACAAGCCCACAAAGGGCCGAATTTGGACTTCGGAGTCGACAATATAAATGTTGCACTAAAACTGGCACAAATGAAAAAAAAAAAAAAAAAAAAAAATCATAATTAACAATCATTTAAAAGCCAAGAGCTACACTGTAAAAAGTCAATTAAAAAGTTAAAAAGATAAAAACTGGTCAAACTAAACTTACACAAATAGAAATAAGAAAAAGAATTAAAAGGGACATCGAAAATAGAAGGGGGGGGGGACAAAATAAGCAAATAAAAACAAAGAACGAGACGTAAATAGATATAAATTAAAAGGGACACTAAATAGTGTCAATAATTCAACTACACGAAGTCAATTAAAGAGTTAAAGAGGTAAATACTGGACAAGAAAGAGGGGGGAGGGGACAAAAATAAATAAATTAACACAAAAAAAAGAACGAAATATAAAATGTATAAAAATTACAGGAGGGAACTAACAAAAAAAGAGGGGGGAGACAAGCAAATTAGTGCAAGAACCTGAATCAAGGACACGGTTGGAAATAAAGTACTCGACAGCTGTGAGCCTGGGGAGCTTACGGTTATACAAATTCCCATGTAACGTCTAAATTTCAGGTGCCAGGTGAGGCGCAGTCTTGCTGCAAGATTAAGAAGAAACTCAACATGAAAGCTGTTTTTTTCGTATGCTAAATGTATAAGAAAGCGCCATTCTGCAGTACCAAAAAAGCGCCTAAGAGCCAAAAAATGTACAAAATGTATAAAAAATCTCTTACTAAAAACGATTTTCGGTACTGTTCTAAAATCCAGGACACATGCGAGAAGTGAAGTTTGGTTAATGTCGATGAAATAAAAAAAGTTTGGTTAATATAATATTTTATGAGCACATTTGGGCTATATACTTGCAAATTAGGGGAGGGGGGGGGGGGTAAAGCATAGTATATATTAAATGCGGAACACGCTGAATAACGCTTACAAGTATAAAGTCCTGGTGTGTCCATCGTCGCACTCTTTTGTTTTGGACAAGCCCTTATTCTGGAAAAATTTAACTGCCTCTTTTTCTGTCCTTGGCAAATCCCAAATTGTAATTTTAGCATCCATGCTCATTCAATCGCTTGTCATTGCAGACTAACAGGTTCTTATCTGATGTTAGTATTATCATTTCTCCCATGTGTCCTGGATTTTAGCACAGTACCAGATTTTCTCTACGTAAGAATTCTTGATTTTCACCCCTCAAAATTATTCAGATTGAAAAACATTTTTAGTAAAATTTGGATCTAAAACACTCGTTTGTACACCCTAACGAAGAGTTTTAGCTATTATCATTACTGTGCTGCAAAAATTTTATGGAAAATGAATTACGTCAGTTTGAAATATCCACCACGAGGCTTAAATTTGTTTGAGTAAAAATGACATGCTAGCAGTTCTACCAACTGCTTGACCTTTTAGTCATGTAACCTAGAAACCCATCCTTAATGTTTCTGGCATCCAGTAAAATTCATGCTATGCACCATACCCCCTTTGAAATACCCTTGCCAACCTTTTAAATGATAGGAGAAACTCTGCAAGATTGTGTGAGACAGTGTTGTCACTTCTAGCTATGTTTTAAGAGATCTACCGAATTCCTAATCCTTCTCCGGGCGAGAAAAGAAGAAGTGGAGATGGCCTTCGTTAAAAAAAAGTCGGTAGATGTTAGCCTGAGACATCTAATTTTCTACCAAAAGTCACCAAGTTTTACATATTTTTTGAAAAGAAAAGTAGAAACAAGAGTTTGCTTAGACACAGAGATTGTTGATACTCTTCAGCATATCTTAGAGACACTTAAATTTAACATACTTAGCAACAGAAAAATAATATTAAAAGTGATTAATTGAGCAATTGCATTTTCCTTTGAATAAACCTTAAATTGATCGATGAATCTTGATATCCGTAGCTTTAAAAAATAGAAGCAATCCATCGATGAATCAAGCACTTTGATCAATCATAATTACCCAGAAGAAATTGATAGGGTCCATCACACCCATAATCCAAGCATAAACAGGGCACCTTTCATTATCATCTTGACAAATTGGACCACCAAGGACAAAAAAAGGTAAATATAGACCATTGGCAAGCTCATCATAATTTCGATTTAACATAAAAGTCTTTAAAAGTTAACTGTTAACATAATCATAATCTCTTTTCACAACTTTTATTTTTTATCTGAATTACAGACAGTAAATTGACTGGGTCCCATGAAAAGCTAAAAAGAAACAAGAGATAGGTATTTAAGCTAAAAGTGATATATATTAGGGGGGATTTGACGCGATGTTAAGGAGAATCATTTGAAGGAGGACTTGTTGGCTCCTGACTGAAGGTGTCGAAATCGTGAAACGTATTTCAAAAAGGGAAATCTCCTTGAAAACTATTCAAACGATATTTCCCCCCCCAAAAAAAAAAATTCCCCCCCAAATATTTTTCCCCCCTAAGACAATATGTGGCTCTTGGTCCTGTCTAAAGGGTGAAAAATTATAAAAATTATAAAATGACTAATGAAATGTGTGTCAAGAAGGAAGGAATATTGCGGAAATGGATTCAACGTGACATCTGCTTCGCTGTCATTCTACTATCCAATCAATTGCTCCCTCTCCCCTCCCCAATCGAAAAATAACGTCCCTAATAGCGAAGAAATTTAGTAAAAAGACTAAGATAATCCTACAAAAAAAGATAATTCTTTCAGAACCAAAAACAATTCTTATTTTATTCTAATTTATTTTATTTTCCAGTTTCTCCCAAAATTGTTCATCATACTAGAAAAATACGAAAAAACATAATAAGCTTCTCGATTTACTGTCCATCTGTGCAATAATGATTTATAAAAGTTGAGTTAGACACAACATGTTTTCATGATCTTGAGCATCAGCTGGGGGACGGGGGCCTATGAAATTCCTAGCCATTTCTTCTTCAATTTGTTCTGAATCGAGAGCTGGTTCAGTGCTGGACCTTGAGGAGGGCAAGAGATGGTAGTGAATCCAGCTGCCATAGTAAGAGGGGCCAAAATTCCGTACATTTTAACGTTTATAGATATTTTGCTCAAAAATTTCATTCTAAGAAATAGCAATAAATTTTAATTACAAAAAATATCGTAAAGTAAATATATAAGCTTGAACTATCAAAATGTTTAATTTAGTTGGTCGAATTCAGCAAAAGGCAAGCCTAACAATATTACTTACAGGGAATAGATAATCTGGAACTACAAGGTGATGCTGTAGTCCAGATGAAAGAAGAGTTTTCTCGGTTGGCAGAGATCCGATCAGTCAGTTGGTTTTTGGGAAGGTTTTATTACAAAGTTGACTATATGCAGTTTTTTGAGTTGGGGGGGAAGGTATTTAAAACATTGAGGATAGATTATTTTTTTATTCTCATAAAACAATGTTCCCTATATTTTGTCAATATCTAATTTCTCAAACTGTCGACTTTTTTGCAAGCATTTTATAAAGCGGAGGGAGGGTTAGACTTTTTTTGTAAAATATTATTACTCGAAAAAATGTCACCAAAATAACCGTGTCCTTTTTTTAAACTATAGCAGGGCACCAAACAACTTTGAAAGAAGGGTTCTAAAATGCAATTTTACCCCCAAACCTTAGGAGATTTGACCCTGCCGCTGCGCACTACCGTCATCGGTTATGATATGTAGCTTTAAACTTTAATTGCTCATAACTTGTTTTTTTTTTTATAAATTCGTTTTGATTTCATATGGCTAAAGCATAAAAGTATTAAGTTATTTGGAGAAGACTAACAGTAGCTAATACTTGTAAACTAGATATTTAGGTTCAAACCTTTAGATTCTTCATAGTTTATTCATTTTTTTCTCAAAATTTTCCAGAAAGGTCACGAAGTAGTTCAAATTACGCTAACTGGACACTAGTTGTTTCGTTAAGCGGCCTAGGAACAGCAATCTAGCGACAATTTCTCTTCTATCGTCCCCTGCCCTGCTTTCCCCCCTGTCCCCCAAAAACACACTAATATTTGAATATATGTTTGTAAGTAAATTCCATTCTAGCCTGGGCAGTATAAAGATAGTTTCTTGAACCACATTGGCTTACCATGGATTATATAAAAATAAAGAAAAACCGATCAAAAATGGGGTTTTTAAGCCAACGAAAATACTGCAAAAAACAAAGCGAATATTTCGGGAGGATTTTTATTTTCCTTGGAGGATTTGGCATTTTCTTTGATTTTTTTTTTTTTTGTTCACGGCGAAGAAGAGAGGCAGTTGTTCTGTCGAAATATTCGCTTTGTTTTTAGCAGTATTTTCCTTGGAATTGAAAAACTACGTTTTTGGTCGTTTTTTCTTTGTTTTTACTCTGGGCAGCTTACCTGTTTTCTTGCCTTCTTGTTGACAATGTACTAGATCTGGTCTAGGTATACGGTCTTCCCCCAGTCGGAAGACATGTATAAGCCATCTAAGCCACTCTTTCAAGCTGCATGTATTGAATGGATCAAAATGGGAATTTGGCATCTCTTCAATTGTTCATAAGGGGTCAAGTTTGGCACCGCATTTTCAAGCATCATTTCAAGCCTTTCTTTTAAGCCAGTGCTTCTGTGCTATGATTAGCTATGCTTATTACTGTTATCTCAAATACTCAATGCATCAACTCTGATCGTCTTGCTCTTCCATACGAGTGACAACAACACAGACCTGAAGGCTGGATTGGAAGTAAGGGGGCAGGGTAGTGTTAGAGAAAAAAGCTGTTCAACACTTCCAACGCTGACTTAGTGCTGCACCCCTAATTAGGGGTTCTGAAAATGCTGCAGAACAGCAGACAATGTTTTATCAAAAAGGTATAATCTACGAAAAAGAGTTTTAAAATGCAACAGAACAGCAGACAATGTTATGCCGAAGAGGAATAATCTACATAAAAATCTTAAAATGCTGCAGAACAACAGACAATATTATACCGAAAAGATATAATCTACAAAATAGATCTTTATAATGCTACAGAACAGCAAAAATTGGTATACCGAAGAGGAATAATCTACGAAAAAAAAATCATAAAATACTGCAGAACAGCAGGCAATGTTATACAGAAAAGGTATAATCCACAAAAAAAAGTCTTAAGATGCTGCAGAAAAACAGACAATATTATACCGAAAAGATGTAATCTACAAAATAAAGCCTTATAATGCAACAGAAGTGAAGACTTGTTAAAGAAAATGTGGAAACCTGAGGAATATCGATGGTGGAGAATTTTTGTTTTGATCAGTTTTCTCAGGAGACAGCGTTCCCACCACCGTATTAATGTTGGCAGTGGACTTAAAATTCTTTTGTAAGGAAGAAACTTGGAAAGAATGGGTTTTAAATCCTGTCATCAAGATAAATGATTAATTGTGATTAAGCTTGAGTCAACTAGGAAAAATTATTATTGCGTCATTTCAAAATAGATTTACTCTTCGAATGTTTAATCTGGCTAAATGAAGCCCGGACACGCAAGGATGTAAATATGAACCGTGTTGCATTACGAACAAGTACTTTAAGAATACAGATTAACTTCATAATGTTTGAAAAACTCAATCAATTAGTATTTATACTTCAGAAATAGCACACTGTGTTTATTTTGGATTTGGGTTGAATGTCAAAATATAAAGGGCATTTTAGTCAGTTGATATAGAAACTGAATAGCTCTGACCCTTCTATAACTTTATAAAAAGTTGCGGATGATAAACTAATTCTTATTTCAGACTATTCGGATTGTTGCAATGTCAGATACATTTTTTGGGATAATTAAATAAAAACCCTAGTTTTTCTACTGAAAGTAGCCTAAGGAAAAAATTAAAGCTTAAAAGTAACAGAAATTATTACGTATAGGAGGGGCTGCCCCCTCCCCAATACCTCACTATTTACGCTAATTTTCTTAGAACATTTAAGAAAATTATTATTTTAATTTAACGACAGTGGTTCTTCAAAATTGGGACAAAAACTCAGACTTTAGCGTAAAGAGTGACATATTGAGGAAGGGCAAATTCCTCGTATACGTGATGATTTCTTCTCGTTTTAAGTTTAGATGTTGCTCCTTACTTTCAGTTGAAAAAACTTGTTTTTAATTTAATTTCTGATCATTTTTGAATATTGCCGGGAAATCCAGCTCCACCTCCATGGAAAATTCCTTCCCCCTATAGAAAATCCCTCCATGAAAAGTTCAACCCACGTAAAATCCCCACTCCCCCAACGCAAGGACAAATCCACCCAGACAATTCCATTGTAGCTGAAAATTCCCCCGAAAATTTCTTGCGGATGATCTCAGAGGAAATTTTTTTCTTAGCGCATTTTTCTTTGAAAAAAAGACTTTAATTTCCAATTGCTTTAAGATCAGGCTGGAATTCCACTCCTCCCTGGAAAAGTTTTTCCGCAAATACTCCGTCCCCTTTTATAAAATTGCTCCCACGGAAAATTTGCTCATGAGAATTTATCCTGTCGAAAACTCCTCCATGGAGAATTTTTCCGTGGAAAATACCAACAACCCCCCCTGTCAAGTCCTCTTGACATCTCCACATGTAAAACTGCGTCGGCAAAGAGAAAGTCAGACACATAAAAAGAATTTCGTATAGGAATTCTCGCAAATTCCCCCAGCATAAGATTTCCTTGGAAAGTTCAACCGCCGGAAAATTCCCTCTCCACGGAAAGTTCTCCCTTTGAAAAATCCTCTATCATAAATTTCATGCCCCCCCCCCCCAAAAAAAATGTATGTATACTTCCCAATAATAAAACACTGTATGGGCAAATTTCATGACTTGCAGACCTTTGTCCAGGGGATGTGGGGGGTCATGTTATCCCCAAAGGCATAGTTACTGGATTTTTCAACCATGCTAAACAAAATATTTTTCTCAAATTTTGATCAGACGATTTTGAGGAAAAAAGGAGGCTGAGAGGGGGACTAGTTGTCCTCCGATCTTTTTGGCCACTTACAAAGGACATTGGAAATTATAATTTTCGTTCGAATGAGCCATTTCTCGATATTATAGGACTCGGTGCAGTCACCCTTGGGAAAAAAAGAGCAAACAAATAACCAAGCATCCTTGAAATTTTGGGCAAAAAAAATACAAAATTCAAGATTTTTGCCTATGGGAAAATTCTACGGTAGGGTGCTCGAATGCGCTGAATCTGATTGTGTGATTTCCATTAAGATTCCTTGACTTTTAGGGGGTGTGTCTCCCTTTTTCCAAAAATCAGGCAAATTTTCTCGGGCTCGTAGCTTTTTGATGTGTCTAAACTTAATGAATCTTATATATTTGGAGTCAAAATAACAAGCCGAGTCTTTTGATATACCTATTGATATCAAAATTCCGTTTTTTAGAGTTTCGATTACTATTGATCTGCATCGGTACTAGCTTACAGTTCGTTATCACGAACTGTTTAAAAAACAAAATAAAGATACCTACCTCCTGAAACCAGAGAACCGACAGTTACATACAGTCTGCATTTGATACCACTTTTTCTAATTTTTTTACCCAGTTGTGACACTTGTAAATTTCACAATTTACATTGTTGAAATCGTTTTAAATAGTATTAATCAAATAAATTGTTAGTTTATTAGATAGTCTTAGTAAATGTAGAAGTTATACAGTTCATAGTTAATTTCTTTAATTATCATTTGTTGTTCCTTTGTTTATAGTTAATTATTAGCTAGTAGATGAGTTGTATGTACCCACCCAGTCGCAAGTGCTTTTCTTTATTATTATTTGTTGCTCCCTTGTTTATAGTTAATTATTAGTTAGTAGATGAGTTGTATGTACCTGACCAGTCGCAAGTGCTTTTTTGTATCCTTCTTGGGCAGGTGTTGGAATATTAGTTAAATGTATTTTTGATGTTAAATAAAATGAACTGAACTGAACTGAACTAATAAACTATTTGCAGAATTTTTGCATTGTCAGATTTTAGTTACAGGAATTTGCTAGTTTCAAAATCTCCAATTAAACAGACAGATAAATTTCCTCTGTAAAACTCCCAGATAAAGAGATAGACCCAGGCACAATGCAAATTCAGCGTTATAGGTTGTCAACGTGTGCACCTGTGATTTGCAGCTCAAATTGAACCAAAATTTAAAATACAAACACAATACACATGGTCATACCAAACTCAAACTTCAATTGCCTGGGTAAAACCCAGAGATAGCCAACGTGTGCACCTGTGATTTGCAGCTCAAATTCAACGAAATTTTAAAATACAAACACAATAAACATGATCATACCAAACTCAAACTTCGATTGCCTGGGAAAACCCAAGGCAATATCCAAGGCGTTTGGGGTTTTAACCCCCCCCCCCGAAAGGATTGTCCAATTCATAAAACGTAACAAAAATGAATATAAAAAAAAAATTTGATGAATTTTTTCAAGTTTTTTTTGTAGACCCTCCCCAGAAAAACATTCTTTTGTACCCCCTCTGAAAACAAATGCTGGACAGGCCCTTGGTCAAACTCAATTTTAGCTATACTTTTGTATGTAATCCTCAAGCCAAACCGAGACAGTCTCGACAAATGTTTTGTTGAACTTGAGCAATACAGCAAAGTGATTATTCATTAATGTTCCCGTTGTGGTACTCTCTCGTTTCTAAACATTTGAACGTCAAATAGAACCGGTTTACTATATAAATAGAACGGATAAAATAGAACCGGTTTATTATGTAAATAGAACCGGTTGACTATGTAAATAGTCAAATAGAACCGGTAAAAGTTTCCTCAGTTTACTGCGTCTTAATGCAGGAGTCGATCCGGAATTCGGTGAAGGGGAGGGTACTTGGATAGATTTTAATACTTTTTCCTTCTTCTGCTTTTGTCCTCCATATATTTACAGAACAGATTGTCAACGGCCCTTTTCTAATCGGCAAACGATGATAAGGGAGGAAGGATTATAGTCAACAGAAATTTTAAGATCTTGATATTGCCTTATTACAATCTAAAACATTATGGTAATGTTTAAATCAGCGGTTAAACATTAATCATTATTCCAAAATATTTTTGTCTAAGCTGATATTACCCCAAGGCAAAGAGCAAAAAAACTAAATCGTCTCATGATATTTTTGAAAAGAAAACAATAACTAAAAATTTAATTTAAAATCATTTATTCAATTTATCAATGTAATAACTAGTACTAGTAATACATAACGGTAATAATAATAATATAAGTAATATGTATAACAAATTGAAAACTATTGGGGTGCAATTGAGGGTTGACATTTTGGAGTACTGTAAAAAATTATAATAATAATAATAATAATCGTGGTACAAACAAAAACTAGAATTGAAAAAATTAGAAAAAAAGAATAATTGAAAACATTCTTCCTTCACGTGAGAAATGATGTCGTTTCATGTTCGATACAATTACTTCAAAATTGGGACTTTTTGATGTAAGAGCGATTCGAATAAAGTTTTCGGCGTCTAATCGATTTCTGTTCTTTGTTTTTATGTTCATTAGAGTGGAAAAGTCTTGTTCGTACAAATATGTTGTTCCAAATGGCAGCAATTTTTTAACCGTCTCTTCATTTGCAATGTTGAAAGCCTTTGCAGTTTTTACTCAAATATTGCAGCTTTAATCCAAACTCTGACAATATTTCTCTCACTAAAATGATATTAATATTATTTCCTTGCAATCATTTGTTTAATATTAATTAAAAAACCTTTTCCACAAAATAAGTTTTTCAAAGAAAAGTAAAGAACTCCATTAAACCAAAAATGAGTAAAACTAAAATCGAATAATCTACCAAGCATAAAACTACCACAAATCGGCATCAATAAATAAATGAAACCCAAAATGAACAGAAATTACAATAAACAGCCGAGTCAAACTCAAAACGAGCAAAAATTAACATGAGTAGGGCTCAAAACCCATATGCCTTCCCAATGTCAGATCATAATTTGCACTTTACTGAAAAAAATATAGATGTTTTTACTTTTATAACATTAATAAATCAAATAATATTAACATTTTGATTACTAAATATCAATATATGTATATTAAACTGACAATGCACATTCATTGGTATTTTTTCAGTAAAGCGCAAATTATGTTCGTTTTGGGTTTCATTTATTTATCGATGCTGATTTGTGGTAGTTTCAAGCTTGATGGATTATTTGATTTTATTTTTGCTCATTTTTGGTTTAATGGAGTTCTTTACGTTTTTTTGAAAAAGAAAAGTATTTTTTTAATTAATTAATGTCCTTTTTTATATTGACATAGTCTTTTCAGGGAAATAGAAAATCATTCTTTAAATCTTTTCGTTTTCTTTATGACTTTATAGTTTGGCCTGCTATTTGTATGCTGGAGAAAAATTTTCAGCAATTTTTAACAACATATACCCTTTTAAAAATCCGGATACAAATAGTAGTGTTCGATTTAGTTTCATACCTCCTCTAGTTGACCTGAAATAGAAAACTTGATACCATTCGCAAAAAATCTGTTTACTTTCTTTGATAGCTTGGATACACTCACGCTATTTTGATTTGGTAAAGTTTTAAGAGCAGAAGTAGCCCCGAAAGTTTGAACATAATACCCTCAGTTGTTCTTGGGATACTACCGAGATGCCTCATTGGGAATTAACATTAACACAGTGCATTTTGATTTAATCTGTAGGCAACATTTAGTTTTTAAACATAATGGGCAAATGGGACGGTAAGTAGTAAGAGAGGTGCTGTTCCGAGGGGGAGTCCATATTTGGAAGACAACTGGACTCGATCCAGAACAAAATCTCTATATTCCGAACCTAGATCTAAAAATAGCCTGTGACGATAAATCTACTCATGTAAGAAACAAGATCTAAAAACAGCCTGTGACGCTGGGCGCATATCAAATTGTTTCTTCTGGAATTTGTTAAAAGGATTCCTGCAAAAAATTTAGCATGAGATTCTTGCGTGCACATGGATAACACAAAGAATACATTTATTCCGAATGTATTCAACGCGGAGATTTTAAAAGCATAAGTGTGGTCGGTATAATACACAAGTACCAAATGAAGAGTGTAGTTAATATAAAATATTGTATAGTATCGGGAATACACATAAAGTCAATATTAATAAAGCTCTATACATTTAAGGCAATGATACGGCACCCATTAGTCGTCCATGCCCCAACCTCAAAGGGCCCTAATACCCCCCTCCCCCCACAATTTTTGACCCCGCCCCCCAGTTTTTTTGCTTTTCTTAGAAGTTTAATTTTTTTGCTTTTTTAAACTTTTATTTTTCATTTTTATACTTTTTTAAACATAGAAAAATTTTCAACTTTTTTTTACATGTCTTAGAATGACATAAATATTCTTAAAACCAAAATGATTCTCATTTAATATTTTTGAAATACAAAATGAGAATGATGTAGATATGTTAGTCGTGACTTTTACTATTAGAAAATTAGTCTTTGTAGTAACACTTTTCTTTTTTTTCTGACTTGGACTTTTTTCGACTTGGGAAAATTATTCAATTTTTTTTTACATGTCTGACAATGACATGAAACATACTTAAAACAAAAGAAAACACATTTAATATTTTCTAAATACAAAATAAGAGTGATATAGATATGATAGTCGTGACTTTTACTATTAGAAAAATAGTAACAGTTCAGACACATAGATATGATTTGATTTATGACATTGATGCTGGAGTACGGTCGCCTTGCTTTTACGTTCTGTTGAATGGTAATACCAGAACGAGGATATTATGATTTTTCAAGAGTTAAAGTTGTGCTAGAAGCATAAGCAAGAAGTTGGCCCTCGTCATCAACTACTAGTTTTAGGCTTGCATTATCTTTGAGCACTATCATCTATGGAAATTGAACTCTGGCATATCCATCATCAGAAATCTTGAATTTTCTCAACTGCTTCAACAACGCTTGCATGCGTTTCCAATGATGTCACCATTGGTGCTTGTTTTGCAGTTCAAATATTTGTCCCTGTCAGCATTCAATGCTACGACAACTCTATCATGTAGACATACTTTCTCAAACAAAATCATCTTTTCTTTTTAAAAATAAGAATTATGTATTTATCCATCCAGTGCACAATCAATAATGATTGAAAACATATAAAGAACCAAGTATTATTGTCGACCAGCCATACAGTACCAGTGGGACAGCCGCATAGGAAAAAATCCAAATTTCTCAAGGTAAAAGGACTTGTTTTGCAATAGCAAAAGTAGTAGTAGTTCATTGGCCCCCACAGAATTCAAGTGCTTTAGGTTTAAATAATTGCGTAACTAATATTCAAGGCAAGAGAAATCGATTTTGCAATAGTTCGTTGACTCCAATAGTTGCTTAGCTGGTTCCTTTTTCCAATGGCTAGGGGGATGAGTCGTAAAACGATCTGATTTGATTTTTGGGAGGAGTCATAAAACCCGTAGAATTCATTGCGGGGACGAGTCATAAAACTCGGTATATATTGCGTGCAAATGAAACGTGGAAATTGTTACGTAACTTAGCTTATATAATATTACATGTTTGTTAATATCATCATAAAAAATGGAATGTTTTGAATTCGTTCCATAAAATGATTCATCATGTTTTCTATTGACATCAAACCTTAGCATTTTCTCACTTCCATGAAAAAATGCAGAAGAGAAGTTGAACTTTTTTTCTTCTTTGAAAATTCAGAATAGAAGTGGAACTTAAGAAAAGATGAAAAAAACTATGTCAAAAAAGGGTGAATGATTTTCAGTCCAAAAAATTCTTCATACATTTTCAACTTCTTCATACATTTTACTGTCAATAAAACCGATTTCATGGACTTCATCCGTTGGTGAACTCGTTATGGTGGCAGTAACATTTGCTGATGCTTTGTTTTTTCATCATTTCATCTTTATATTCCTTGGTGATATTGTCTTTCAAAGCCCTTTTTATTTTACTTGTGGTTTCTTCATAATATTTTCTCGTGACAGGTTTCATATTCCATTTCTGTGTCATATATGACCTTTTACCTGGTTTCAGATACATTCACATCATACATCTCATCATTGGTATTTTGTCTTCATTGACAGTATCTGATGGTAAACTGTCGATGATACCATCAATATTCATCAATGCTTTTCTTTTCTTAGAATTGTCATTAAATTCCATGTTAATATTACCTACCAGTGCCCTTTTTATTTTAGTGGTGATTTTACTGTCTATTATCACAGTATTTTTACACAGGTAACAATTCTGACAATGAGACATGATATGTTTTATGAAATTGGTTTAACAGTATGCCTGTCTTCTTTTTACCTACCGTTTAATGCTAATACCCGAAAGACGGCGATATGATTCATCAATAGGTAACGTGTTACCTGCGCTAATGCGCGCACGCTAAGTCATCTTAAATGAACCTCACTTTCTGCATGGCTAACTCACTATGCTCTAGTGTCTGAGCGGGTGTGCTACCATCTTTAACTTGATGTGAAAAGATGGCAGCAGATGAAGTAGTGAAAAGGTTTGCCATCTATGTTTTTTTTAAATGTAAAAAACTCATTGAGAGTTTTTTTTTATGTGCCTGACTCTATAGTACTATATGACAGGTCATTGACACCAGTTTTTAAGACTTCTCTTTATATTTGGAAGTGTGAATATCATGGACATGAAATTAAAATGTTTTTCTTCTCTTGGATCCGTCTGCATTAGGTTCAATAAAGAGCAAAAGTGCTTTTTTATTAATTTTTTATACTCATGAAATTAATATGTTTTTTCATCTCTTGGATCCATGTGTCTAAGGTTGAATTAAAATTTATTTTCTATTACGACATTACTTTTACATAGGTCGCAGATCTGTTCTGAAGTTTTCCGTAGAAGAGAGAGAAAGTTCTCTTCTGAATTTTTCAATAGAAGAGAAAAAGTTAGACTTCGATTCTGAATTTTTTTTTTCAAAGATATATTCCAGTTCTGAGAATCACCAAAGAAGATAAAAAAAAAGCTACCCTTCAGTTCTGAGTTTCCTCTGGAGCTGATATTTTACCCTAAAAATAATGGAAACAGAGACAAAGTAATATAATAAAATATTTTTATTGAAATAATTACATGATGAATATCATCATAAAAAATAAACACCTTAAATCTACTCATACAATATTTCATGTTTTTTCTCCAGATGTCATATATTTCATTTCAGGGGTATACATAACTTTTAACAGCCTCGTCATATATTTCACTGTCGATAAAACCGATTTCATGGACTTCATCCGTTGGTAAACGCATCATGGTAGCAGTAACGTTTGCTGATGCTTTGCTTTTCATCAATTCATCTTTATATTCTTTTGTGATATTGTCTTTCAAAGCCGTTTTCATTTTACTTGCGGTTTACTCATAATGATTTCTCGTGAATGGGCACATATTCCATTTCCGTGTCATATATGACTTTTTACCTGGTTTAAGCTGCATTCACATCATGCATCTCATCATTGGTCTTTTTGTTTTCATTGACAGTATCTGATGGTAAACTGTCTATGACACCATCAATATTCATCAATGCTTTTCTTTTCTTAGGATTGTCATTAATTTCCATGTCATTATTATCAACCAGTGCCCTTTTTATTTTAGCGGTGATGTCACTGTCTATTTCCACATTATTTTTACACAGGTAACAATTCTGACACTTAGACATGATATGTTTCATGAAATTGGTGCAACAGTATGCCTTTCTTCTTTTTACCTTCCGTTGAATGCTAATACCCGATAGATGGCGATATGATTTATCAATACATGTTTTTTTTTTCGTCGAAGGATTTCAATTTGAAATTCATCCTTGTTTCTATTTTTCTCTGTCTCTAGGACTGAATAATACTCTTTTTACCCTTTTCATATGCATCTTCTGTTTTAGCTTGACCCCAAGCGGCTTAAGCATTATATTAGTTTTTCTGCTTAAATTCGATTTCAAGTTATATTAGAAACGTTTATGAATAATTTGAGTTTAAATTTAATTCTCATTAATTATTTAATATATCTGTGTGATGTGATTGATATACCTTTTATTCTCCAGGTTTAGAAATGCCTTGGATAAATTACACATAACAATTTTTATTTTTAAATTTTCACATATTTTTCCAGCACAAATCATTTTCATATATTTCAATAACATACAGCCATGACGCTATATAGCACCTTCTCTAGGCCAAAATTCAGTTCTGACTTTATCTCACTTTCTGATGAACTTGTAGTAAAGTCTGTAATACTGCATACAGTTTCCAAAATATCAGTTGATCAGGTATGGTTTGGTTTCTGATGTATGAGATGTTGGTATCAGGATACATTTGAAGTGGCTTCAAAATTTTGTTCCTTTCCAAAAATGCGTCAAAAAATGATTGAAAAAATGGATCCGAAAGGATGATACGAAAAATTTGATTTCCAAAAAAAAGCTAAGGCTGTATCTAAAATAAATATTCACATTAGAATACACATAAAGCATAGTAAAAAGTAACACTCAATTTTGTAAAGTTTAATTACTTTTCTCTACTTTTAATTACTCAAAGATAATATGCCGCTTAAATCGAAACATTATGTTTCTTGTTTGATTATTCTTTTCAAACTTAATATTTAACGGATTATTTCACAATAAAAATATTTATACGTTGACTCGAAGTCAAACATTTATATATAACTTTAAATCACTAGTTAAAACTTAAAGTAAATTAAAACATAGTATATATATACAAGCATTGTGTAATAACTTACACAAGTATTTTTTTTTTGAATTCGCAAAACTAGATAGGATATTTAACTACTGGTTAAAACTTAAAGCATTAAAATTAAAAAAATGCTTTAAGTTAAGGCATTAAAAAGCACGGTATAGACTAGCATTGGAATTATTTCCAATTAGTGTTTTGTTAATCGCTTATAAAGGATTCATGTAGAATACTTCTTGAATGATATAAAAATATTAAACACAAATACTCAACATATTAATTCACTATATTTACATGGATAAATTAGGTTATATATCTATATATATTAACAGAAGTTATATTGATACATAACTTAATTGTTAAAAACAAATAATAATTATGTACCCTAATAATTTATTTAATCACTGCAATATTTATTCTTTGTACAACTTTTAAATAAGCCCGTCAAGAATTTTATCTGATGTCTTAACTGCAATTTAAAATATAAAAAAAGATCTTCCCTAACTAATACATTTATACACTATAATTGAGCACTGTGATTAGCCTCCAAATAAGGGATTGGAAATAGTTCATATAACATGACTTTGCTATGTACATTTCTATATATTTTTTTTTTTTACGATACCAATTCCATATTTATAAAAGTTTTCAAAATACATTTGTAACTGTATATATTCTTTTAATTACATTAATACAGCTGTGTAACTTTTCATATACGACTATATATATTTTCTTATCCTTGTTTTATAACTTTGGTTCTATTTCAAACTTCTTGTGTCATTAACCGTCATTAGCCTACTATATGCCTGTTTGTTTGTTCAAACTTTTGAGCATTTAATTTTTTTTGAATATTCAGGTGATTGAGACAGTTAAAAAAAACGTACTCGTCTATAATCTCTTTTTTTTCAGCTTTAATGTCCTTTTTAGATAAGGCTTCATTTACAGCTTAGATCTGATAAGCTACAAATGTTAGCTGTTCAACTTATACCTGTTATGCCATTATCAATTGACTTTTGCTTGTACCTTGAAGGTTTCTTACCAGGGATGCCTTCTGGTAGATCATTATAACGTTTCTAGGTCCTCTTGTCATCAGCTACAGCTAAAAGGACTATTATGAACCTGCAAACACAATAATTAATTATTTATAGTATTGCCACACTTTTTTGATTTGTGGCCACAGTTTTCTCTTGGGCTATTCTTTTATCAGAAAATTGGCCCTTCTGCAGAAAAATACCGTGCCTTCATTGGTCACAGTAATTTATTTTTAGACATACAAGTGACAATGATTATTTTCACTTCAACTTCCCAACTTTTAGTGGTCTTGTCTTAGGTTTCGACTTTAACTTAGGTTCTTAAGGCTATTATGTGCCTTAATTTTAATATTCTATGCCATGCTAGTAATTTTTTTAGAAAACGACTCCCACATAAAAGAGCAAAATTTTTTCCTGTCTACTTGGGGCTTTTCTCCAATATTTCTATTAATCTCGACCCGAGTTAACCACTGTTACGGTGGCTCCGTAGTATTAACTGCTACTTATTTTGTACCTATTTAGTACAATTTTCATACTTGTCTCGTTCGGTCCGTTCCATATGTGCGTATAACAGAGTTTAACTGACTCCATTCTGTTTCTTCTCCTTTAATTTTGTCTGGCTATATTTTGAACTTGAACCCTTCTCTTTTTTTTATTATTAATTTCAATGAAGCCTAAAGGCTTTTTCAATTCTTTTTCCGCCTTTTCAGTAAAATATGTCTTTTTTTTAAGCCGATATTTATATGTTTCATGTTTTTTCAATAACCTTAAGAAGTATTTATGCTGATTGCCCTTCTATGGTCAAATTCATTATCTCCTTATTTTTAAAAGGTGGGGGGGGGGGGTTCTAATTTCACAACCTATATTTTTTTGACATTATTTAATTTTCTCTGTCCAAAAGGGTTTGTGTTAGAAAAGTACTGTATTTTTTCAGCTGATTTTTAGAATATTTTTAATTAAGTTTTGGCACGCATTTCCTAGTTCTCATTTCTTCATAAAAATGCAATTTTTACGACATACTGGTTACAGATTTTCTTTTAGCTTTAATTACGATCTTATTTTCTTTGCTAAAGAGAGACAACAATTCTCTTTGCAAGGCTACATAGCTTTGAATGCGATTTCCACTATCTGTGGTTTATTGATAAGCTTAAATCTGGGGACGTTGTATGAATGAATTTCTGTTGTGTAAGTTTTTTTGTTGTGTAATGTTATATTTTATTTTCAAAGAAAAAGTTGATACATTTAGTTTCTGTTAGGGTTCAACTTCTGTTAGGGTTAGTTTCTGTTGGTTTTTGGGTTGGCACAGGTGAAAGCCCATTGTTTAAACTAGGGATCTCCTGTGCCAATTCGTTTTCTCAGATCCAATACATCGCCAGAGTTAAAATTATTACCTTGAACTACTGTGGTTTGCTTGTGACGATTAGGTTTATTTTTTTTTGCATTTTGTCTTCGGCTTTTACCTCCTGGTAAGTTTTAGGTTATAATTCATTTTTATATTGCTTTTCTTTCCTTTTACCTCGCACTTTCTTTGCTTTCTCAGCTTATTCAAAGTTTCGCTTAAATCTTTATAGCGCTTAATTATTGTCTTTAATTTTTTTTCTTTTTGCCAAAAATTATTATATTAGACTATAACTAATTATAATAAGATTACAGTTAGCTTGTACATGTAGCGCGCACTTAATGTAAACTCTTGCTGTTTTTCCTATAATAATTATTTTTAAATTCTTCAAAAACAATTTTTTTTCAAATTCGACTGAAAGTGTCACCTCAGAGAGTCAAAGGTCAGTAGATGCTTCGTATTTAATTAACAACGAGAGACCAACAGTGATTGAGCTCAACTCCAAATTTGCTAACTTCGAATGACCCTATTTCAGTGGACTAACCTCCGTCGTTTTTTATTTATTTATTTACCCCCAAAATATTTTTTTCAATATGTATATCAAAAGAATCGACTTTTAATGCTGATTCTAAATATGTATAATTCAATTAGATTCACATCAACCCAATAAAAGTTACTAGTCACTTATTAATGCCCTGTGTAATTGTTTCCGTGATAAGGTTTCTGTTGGCTTTTAATAGCACGATCTATTTGTCGACTAATTGGGATATAAGGGACTATTTGCTTCATTCTTTTTGATTTCTACTATCAGACCGTATTTCTTTGATATATTATGAAGGAAGTTCTGACATTATTAGAATATAGATATTTCTTTAGAGTCTTATTACTCGTTTTATTTTATTTACAATTTTTTTCCGTTATCATTATTTTATTCAATATTAATCGGCTGGGAGCCACACTTGTCCTCCATTTTTCCGTTTCCTGGTCTGAATTTTGGACTCCAAAAAGTTGTGGTAAGGTGTATTTATGGTATTTAAGTGTTGTAGTAGTAGATGCCTTTATTCTCCCTTTATAGGGGAGATAAACTCTGGCCCTAAGTTATTTAAACTTTGGTAGCGTGGATTAGGCCATGACCGAACTAATGAGGCGTACCAGCTGGGTATGTTCGAGGGGCTAAAGGTAGATTGTAGAGAGTTTGGCTATAACACAATACTTTTATTCAATTAACATATAATAATACCAGATATACATTTTCTACTGGGACTGGCTGTCCCAAGTAGACCACAAGTCTACAAACTACAATAATATATAATAGGATACTTAGACACTTACAATGATCTGACAAGAATCCAAGGTATTTCTATAAACAACGGACCAGAGGTCAGTCCGGCATAAAGTTAGTATCAGTCTACCCCTTCCCATAAAATGTATCTTTTATAAATTTTTATCAACCACACCTTCCTTTACCCAACAGACGCAATAGCTAGGAAGTAGTGATTTCTCAATTTCCCTTTAAGCAGAAACTTGGCAGGATATGCTCCTTATCTTAATAAAAAGTGGTATTTCTAAACTTTGTATTTGTGTCTTAATATATTTTTACTAAATTCCAAATTGACTAAATTAGAAGCTTTACCACATTATCCACTATCATCTCTGAGAATTTTATTCTAGTATATCCACCACCACTAATGATGAGATTTTTCGGTGCACCAAAGAAATTCAATCTCTCACTGTCATGACGATGCACACATACATTTCCAATGGTGTCACCATTTAGTTTGTCATCGTTGCTATTATTCTGTTCGATGATGATATCTGCTGGTAAACTACCAGTGATACTATTAACGTTCAGTGATGCTTTGCTTTTCATTGAATTGTCTTTAATTTCCTTGGTGATGTTATTGGCCCATGACCTTTTAATTTTGCTCTCGATTACACTGTCTATTACCAAGTTATATTGCATAGGTTAAAGTTCAGACACATAGACATGATATGATTTATGATATTGATGCTGGAGTACGCTCGTCTTGCTGGAGTTACGCTCTGTTGAATGTTAATACCAGAAAAATGATGATATAATTTTTCAAGAGGTAACGTTGTAATAGAAGCATAAGCAAGAAGTTGACCCTCATCATCAACTAATAGCTTTAGGCTTGAATTATCTTTGAGCAATATCATATCTGGAAATTTGATTCTGGCATATCCACCATCAGAAATTTTGAATTTCTTTGATACTCCAAAAGAATTCAATCTCTCACTGCCACAACAACGCTCGCATACGTTTCCAATTATATTACCATTGGTGCTTGTTTCGCAGTTCAAATATTTGTTCTTGTCAGCATTCAATGCTACGACAACTCTATCATGTAGACATACTTTCTCAAACAAATTCATCTTTTATTTTTAAAAATAAGAATTATGTAGACATACTTTCTGGAAAAATTCATCTTTACTTTTTAAAAATAAGACTTATGTATTTATCCATCCAGTGCACAATCAATAATAATAGAAAAAACACAATGAATCAAGTATTATTGTGGACCAGCCATACAGTACCAGTGGGACAGCCGCATAGGAAAAAATCCAAATTTCTCAAAGTAAAAAGACTTGTTTTGCAATAGCAAAAGTAGTAGTAGTAGTTCATTGGCCTCCACAGAATTCAAGTGCTTTAAGTTTAAATAATTGCGTAACTAACATTCAAGGCAAGAGTAATCGATTGTGCTATAGTTCGTTGACTACAATAGTTGCTTAGCTGGTTTCTTGTTCCAAAGGCTAGGGGAAGAAGTCGTTAAACCATCTGTATTCATTGTGGGAAGGAGCCATAAAACCCGTAGAATTCGTTGCGGGGAGGAGTCATAAAACTCGGTATCTATTGCGTGAAAATGAAACGTGGAAATTGTTACCTAACTTAGCTTATAAAATATTATATGTTTGTTAATATTATCATAAAAAAATTGAATGTTTTGAATTCTTTCCATAAAATGATTCATCATGTTTTCTCTTGACATCAAACCTTAGCATTTTTTCACTTCCATGGAAATACGCAGAAGAGAAGTTGAACTTTTTTTCTTCTTTTAAAATTCAGAACAGAAGTGGAACTTAAGAAAAATGAAAAAAAACTATGTCAAAAAAGGGTGAATAATTTTCTGTCCAAAAAATTCTTAATCAGAAAAATATATCTTTTTTCCCTTCTTCAGAAAAAAATTTAGAGTCGAAGTATAACTTTTTTCCATGTTCTATCAAAAATTCAGAAGTGAAGTGATAATTCTTTTTCTGCTTTGAGAAAATTCAGAATTGAATTGGAACTATTTTGTTTTCTCCCGGAAAATTCAAAATCATACCTTAGCATTTTTTCACTTCCATGGAAAAATCCAGAAAAAAAATGAATTTTGTTTCTCTTCTTGTAAAATTCAGAACAGAAATGGAACTTTTTTATGTTCGTTGATGAATGACAGAACTGGAGTATATCATTTTCTCTTCTTTGAGAAAATTCAGAACTTAAGTGGAACTTTTTCTTCTTTGAGGGAGCTCAGAACTGATGTGTAACTTTTTTTTCCTCTCCGGAATAATCAGAATTGAAGTTTAAGATTTTTTCTCTTCTCTGGAAAAAATTCAGAATTAAACCTTAGTATTCTTTCACTTCTATGGAAATATCCAGAAGAGAACTTGAACTTTTTTCTTCTTTTAAAATTCAGAACAGAAGTGGAACCTTTTTTATCTTCGTTCTTCAGATCATTGACAAAACTCGACGTTTTCTTTTCTTTGCGACGTTTTTTTACTTCGAGACGTTGCTTTTTTTTCTTGGAGACGTTTTTGTTTTCTTTGTGACGTGTTTTTTGCTTTTTGTGGTTTTTTGTGACATTTTGTTTTTTGCTTATAATTTTTTTTGTTTCGAATAATTTTTTCATAAAAAAATCTTTGTGATGTTTTTTTGGAGACGTTATTTTTTAACTTAAAAGGTTTCTTTTTTAATTTGAGATATTTTTTTTGTCTTCGTGACTTTTTTTATTTGCCTAGAGATTTTTTCTCTCCACTGGAAAAAAATCAGAATGAACCTTAGCATTATTTCACTTCCATGGAAATATCCAGAAGATAAGTTGAACTTTTTTTTTTAATTCAGAACAGAAGTGGAACTTTAAAAAAGATGAAAGAAACTATGTAAAAAAAAGTTGAATAATTTTCCAAGTCCAAAATATTCCAAGTCAGAAAAAAAAGTGCTACTACAAACACTATTTTTTTCTAATATTAAAAATCATGAATAACATATTTATATCATTCTCATTTTGTATTTTGAAAATATTGATAGTGATTGTTTTTTGGTTTAAGTATATTTCATGTTATTTTAAGACATGTAAAAAAAGTTGAAAAATTTTTCTGTTAAAAAAAATTGGGGGTTGGGCCCTGGAGGAAAGGGGGGAAGTGGGGGCTTAGGGTGGGACTTGGGGTCCTGGAGTGGGGAGTTGGAGCCCCAAAAAATTCAGAATTAAACCTAAGTGTTTTTTACTTCCATGGAAATATCCAGAAGAGAACTTGAACTTTTTACTTCTTTTAAAATTCAGAACAGAAGTGGAACCTTTTTATCTTTGTTCTTCGCATCATTCAGAAAACTCGACTTTTTTTTTCTTTGCGACGTTTTTTCTCCTTCGAGACGTCGTTTTTTACTTGGAGACGTTTTTGTTTTATTTGTGACGTTTTTTACAACTTTTTTTTTGAAATTTTGTTTTTAGATGTTTTTTTGGAGACGTTATTTTTTTAACTTAAAACGTTTCTTTTTTACTTTGAGATATTTTTTTTCGTCTTCGAGACATTTTTTTTTCTTTGCGTAGAGATTTTTGTCTTCACTGGAAAAAATTCAGAATCAAACCTTAGCATTTTTTCACTTCCATGGAAATATCCAGAAGAGAAGTTGAAGTTTTTTTTTTCTTTTTTTAAAATTCAGAACATAAGTGGAACTTTAAAAAAAGACGAAAAAAACTATGTAAAAAAAAGTTGAATAATTTTCCGAGTCCAAAAATTCCAAGTCAGAAAAAAAGTGCTACTACAAACAATATTTTTGTAATAGTAAAAGTCATGACTAACATATTTATATCATTCTCTCTTTGTATTTTGAAAATATTGATAGTGATTTTTTTTGTTTTAAGTATATTTCATGTCATTTTAAAACATGTAAAAAAAAGTTTGAAAATTCTTCTGTTAAAAAAAGAATTTTGGGGGTTGGGCCCTGGAGGGAGGGTTGGGGGGAGGAGGTTGGGGTATAGGGGGGACTTGGGGTCCTGGATTTGGGAATGGAGCTCAACCATCAGAATAAATTGTCTTTCCAGTGTGCATCTCAAATCATCGAGCAACTGCATGAAACCTATTGCTTTGCCACATGCAAATCCATAAGACCTTGCGAGGGGATACTCACTCTCTTTGAATGGTGAAAAGTGCCTTAGGGAATGACTTCGATAAAGTTTATTCAACTTGATACGCTTCAGTGGTTCCTATGGCCATGAGCAAATAGCACAGTGATACCTATGGCCACGGTAGAGAATGACCTAGATAAAGCTTGTTCAACCTAAATAGAGAATGACCTAGATAAATCTCGTTCAACCTCAAGAGTGCCCTAGGGGATGACTTAGATAAAGTTCATTCAACTTGTTACGCTTCAGTGGTTCCAAGTGCTTCTGTAGAATCCAGAAGGCCATATCTACTTCAATTTCCAATCAAATGAGCCCTGTTTGAGGTTTATACGCGCATCCCTTCGATAACAACCATATATGCCCCCAGGGCATAACTTACAACGCCTGCCCCAGGCCCTGGATGGTTGTGTCGACACTGGAGTTTTTTGTTATATGATCCTTGAACTATTTTTAACATATAGCTGTCTCAAAATTTCATCGGATGCATTTGGGAAAAAATGGCGTGGGGGGGGGGGCTGGTTACACTCCGATATCGTTTGACGCTTAAAAAGTGAACTGGAACTTTCAATTTCCAATCAAATGAGCCCTCTCTGAAGTTTAGACGAACATTCCATCTATAAGAACCATATATGCCCCCAGGGCATAACTTATAACCCTTGCCCTGAAAACTGTGGGGGGAGTGTCCTGTTCAAAGATATAATTTCAAGAAATTTCAACGACGTTAATCAAAATGGCTATCTCAAAATTTTGATTAGATGTGTTTGGGGAAATGGTGGGCGTGGAAAGGATGTTAGTTGCCTTCCAATCACTTTCGACTATTAAAATGGGTACTAGCCATTTAGCCATTTATCATCCTCAAAGACCTAATTTCCATAATTTTCAACTACGTTGAACAAAATGGTTATCTCAAAATTTTGACTGGATGTGTTTGGGGAAACGCTGGGCCTTCCAGTCACTTTTTATCCTTTAAAAGGGCACTAGAACTCTTGATTTCCAATCGAATGAGCCCCCTCCGAAATTTGAGTGACGACCCCTTCCATACGAAGTGCCTCTGGGAAAAAAATATTAATAACAAATAACAAAACGTAGGAGCCGTATGATCTTTATTATAGGCAACGCTATATCGTTGCCTCTGATTTAATGGATAGTTCTAAAAAAAAGGCTACAACTTTAGATTCTTCGATTTCTGTTACTGTGAAACAGAAAAGAAAAAAGTGTTCATTTATAATAAAAACGAAATGAACATATAGTAAAAGGGGTTTGATTTTCATTTTGTTCAATTGCGAAGCAATATGAAGCAGGTTCTAAGAAATTGCTTATGTGTAGCCCTATTCAATCTGGTATATAATAAGTATGTCGTTACAAGAAGTGGGGAAAGGAATGGTAGTATTTCTTGAGAGAAATTTTTTCGCGGGAGAAACTTTCCGTTGGGGGTTGGATGATTTCTTGGAAAAATTTTCCACATAGAGGGGTTTTTTGGCATGACCAGAAAAATGATCAGAAATATAGGGAAAAAAAGTTCTTTTGTAAAATGACAATGCGCTAAGGAGAATTTTTCAGGTGCAATCGTCCGCAACAAATTTTCTGGTGTGAATTTGCAGCGAGGATTGAATTTTTCGGGAGTAATTTTCTGGGAGAGTATTTTACGCGGGAGGAAATTTCCAAGGAGGAGCTTTTTGTGGAGGGGGTATTTTTAATAAAGGGGGGTGTGGATTTCCTGGCATTATTTGAAAAACAACCAGAAATTGTTTTTATTTGAATGTGCTTTTCTAGCTGAAAGTAAAGAGTAACGCTAAAATTTAAAACGCATAGAAATTATTCCGTATGTGAAAAGGGCTGCCTTCTTTAATACCCTCACTCTTTACGCTAACATTTGACCTTTTGCCTAAATTCTTAAAGAACGAATCCTGAAACAAAAGGACCGTTTAATTAGAATCAGAGTCTTTCTTAACAGTACTAAAAAAGTTTAGCTTGAAGACGAATCCTGAAAGAGGGGACGGACGATTCAGCCTCAAAAATTTTATTGAGCATTCTTTCATTTAAAAAAGAACTATTTTTATTTTATTTTTGATCGTAATCCATGTTATGGCGAAACCTCCCCATGTGGAATTTTTCCCAGAAATTCCCCCTCCAATGGAAAGTTTCCCCCGCAGAAAATTTCCCATGGAGAATTTATCCTGCTGATAATCCCTCCATGAAGAGTTTCTCCCGTGGATATTCCCGCCCATCCAAAAATAGCCCAGAGAGATACAGTTATTGGATCTTTCAACTATGTTGGGCAAAATGGCTATGTCAAAGCTTTGAATGGACGATGTTAGGGGGAAAAGTGCGTAAGAGGGGCCGAGATTTCCTTCAATGTTTTTTTTCGTTGAAAAGGGCCCTAGAACTTTTAATTTCCGTTCAAATGAATCCTCTTCCGATTTTCTAGGACCATTGGTTCGATATGATCATCCCTGGGAAGAACAAAGAAAAAAGACCAACAAATCCACACGCATCAGTGATCTTTCTTCTGGCAAAAAATATAATTCTACATAATTCCAAAAATTCCGCATTTTCTCAGAGGGGAGTTTGAAATTGTTACAGTAGATTTTTCTGATGCGCTGAATCTGATGGTGCAGTTGTCAAAAAATTCCTTGACTTTTGGGAGTTATTTTCCCCCTTTTTCAAAAGGCTGGCAAGTTTACCCAGTTTCAGGCATCAAGTTGAAACCTTCAGGAACCTTTTTTTTGCGGGAGGGGTAAGGAGGGAAGTGTACGTTGATCTTCAACTTGGAGAAATAGGAAATCAAAGAGCCTTCACACATCCTGGCTATCAAACACCAAATTTGAAGGATCAATATATCATATAGTTTCAACTAGAAAAGTTGGGGAGTGGAGTTGAAAATTAAAGGGAAAGAAAGAAGCGGGAGGGGTGAGGGAACTTTTAATTTTGAAAGGAGGATTATTTTAAAAATTTCGTGTCTCTGGTAATTCAGCAATCTTGGGCTATAAGTTCCTATGGCAATTAGAATCTGATCACGTCTAAGTTTGAAGGCAAGTCAGAAGAAACTATATGGTACGAGGCTATCAAAATACAGTATCTGCAATATCCCTGTATTTTCTTGGATTATCAAGCTTACACTTTGAGGGAGTGTTAGGGCTGCAAAATGAAACTCAAGCTATGACTTGGAGGGAGGGTACAGAGGATAGAGGGGAGGGGTAAAATATTTTTTCTAAGTTCACCTAAACACTTTTGTTCTACAAGCATATATAGTACTTCTATTATATTGACTGTTAAATAATTACTATCTGCAGATACAGTATCTGCAATATGGCTGTATTTTCTTGGATTATCAAGCTTACACTTTGAGGGAGTGTTAGGACTGCAAAATAAAGCCCAAGCTATGACTTGGAGGGAGGGTACGGAAGATAGAGGGGAGGGGTAAAATATTTTTTCTAATTTCACCTAAATACTTTTGTTCTACAAGCCTATATAGTACTTCTATTATATTCACTGTTAAATAATTACTGAAATCTAAAGATCATATAAGTTGTCTAGCGATCTAAAAATCAATTCCTGGTTAAGTAGCAATGTAGACTAAAAGAAGCCTTGTGCACACAGGTTATCAAAATAGCATATCTTCATTATCTCAAGCACAAACTGGAATCGGGATTCGCTTGAAATTGTGGGGGAGGCTATTCTTTTTTTTTGGGGGGGGGGCCTGAATATTGACTTAAAAAGAGGGTCAGAGGATAATCGTAGGATAATGAGTGTCTAGGTTGTCAAAATAACATAGCCTTTTAAAACTACTAAAAGATTTGGGATGAGTTTCATGTCCCCAAATAGCTAGAAAGTGAAATCTGGGGGCTGATATCACCCCCAATCGAAAAAATTTCACAGAGGGAGATTTTCTGGAGGGGAAAATGTTCTGGGGGGAGAAACCCTCTCCCCAGAACAATTTTCCGGGGAGAAACCCTACCATTGTGGAATTCATAAATTTCTTGATTAAGTGAATTCCTACGCAACAAACAAGGAAATGCCCTATTTATTTTTCTTCTTGGCTTTTGGCTTACAGGGCTATTAGACAGTCGATTTTTCGACTATCTTGGAAAAACGGACAATTTCAAAATTTCGATCAATGTCTACCAGGGGCGGAGGGTCTAAAAGGAACGACGAAGGTTGTTACCCCCTTCCTGTCAATCACTTTCCAAAATCCCTTTCAACAACCCCTGAAAGCTTCAACTTAGTGCCCTTGGCTGTTCCATAGCTATTGCTTATAAACATTTTTATCAACCCGCATGCAAATAATATGTTTTGATGTTGACCAATAACCCCAGTAGAATGGGGTCTTATAGTCCGAACATTACCACGTGGTTTATGGTTTTCTCACTGAGAATGAAAAAACAGAATTTTCTCACTTGAAAAAACAGGAATTTTCTCACATTTATGGATGTTTCTTGGACGATTATGTGTGTTGGTCAATTTATTTGATGTTTTTCATGGACGTCAACATCAATTTATGTCTGTTTTATGGTGTTTGTCAGTGAGAATGAAAAAACAGGAACTTTCTCACTTTGATGGATGTCAACAGCAATTTATGTCTGTTTTATGGTGTTTGTCAGTGAGAATGAAAAAACAACGACGAGTATAGCAATTTATGTCTGTTTTATGGTTTTTGTCAGTGAGAATGAAAAAAAACAGCGACGAGTACAGCAATTTATGGATGTTTTATGGTTTTTGTCACTGAAAATGAAAAAACATGAATTTTCTCACTTTGATGGATGTTTTCTTGGACGGTTATGTGTGACGGTCAATTTATTTGTTGTTTTTCACGGATGTCAACAGTAATTTATGTCTGTTTTATGGTTTTTGTCAGTGAGAATGGAAAAACAGGTACTTTCACACTTTGATGGATGTTTTCTGGATTATTGAGTCTAACGGGGACAGAGTCAATGACACCTCTTTCAAGATCTTGTTTAATGTCTTTGATGTATTTCCAAGAGAATTGTTTCCGGGGCAAAGTTTATTAATATCTTTGGTGTTTGATCAGAAGAATTGTTTCCGGGGCAAAGTTTTTTAATTTCTGACAGATGATGTCATGGTTGATTGATTTGTCAAGAAAGGGGAATTAATTTGTTGTTTCTAAGGGGAATTATTGATTCACGAAAGGGAATTAATTTGTTGTTTCTAAGGGGAATTATTGATTCACGAAAGGGTTTCCAAGTAATTTGAAATGTGACAGCGCAAGATTGCCAAAAACAAAAGGAACACACTGAAATTACGTTTAGGGATCATTTGGGCAAAACCGTCTTAGATATTTTAGGGAATTATTTCGGTGAAACAGTTAGAAACATTTTAAAAGATGATTTTAAAAGATGTTTTAGAAAAGGATTTGAGGGTGAAACTCTGTGGTCGTTATAATACACAAGTTGTATTTGAACAGTGTCGTGAGGTCCCTACCCCAACCCCAAAGGGCTCCAATCCCCCGACCCTAACCCCGAAGGAAGCCCCGGTCCCCAAAGGTTCCCCGGGCGCCCAAAGAGCCCCCGGTCCTCAAGGGCCCCCCAGACCCCCAAAGGCCCTCCCTGGGCCCCCAAAGGCCCCTGAAACCCCATTTTTAAATACTTTTTTATGGATTTATTATATCTTTTCAGAACAACCCATTTTACAAGTTCAAGGACCCATGCTTTTCACCCACAACTTTACTATACTGCTTTTTGAATGCTCCAACACCAAACAATACTTTTCAAAGACATTTTCAGAACAAGTTCTTTTCTCAATGTCCCTCCTAAACCCATTTTACAAATTAAAGTACTCATCCTTTAAACCCACAACTTTACTTTACAGTGCTCACCCAAGTAATTTGTATATCTAATATAAAAAAGCATAAAAGGTATATGCTACTATTATGTAATAACTATGAGGTAGATTTATATCTAAATATTCAAGGAAATCACACAGCCTACTAGGTGTCTTACCTTAGCTTACATAAGGTAGGCTATCAATGGAAGTCATCAGGTCTGCAAAACTACCAATAGGGTAGCCTATATATTGATACTTTCTTTTAGAATCATTAATGTTTACCTTTAAACTGCTTCATGGTTAAAAGATCCTGGAATGCCAAAAATCCTAGTAACATCAAGGCTAGGCCTAGTCTAGCCAAGTTCTTTTAAGAAGCATTCCTTAAAAGTATTTTTCAAAGAAAAGAGCTTTGCTGAACTTGGTTCTGATTTCTGTTTTGCTCGAATATACAAGGAAAACATTACAATAGAGATGACTAAGATTTTTGGGGTTGACTCATAACATACAATGTCTACAGAACTTGCTGATGAAGAAGCATCATGAGCCTAATTTTCCTGGCCACATTAAGTCTCAGGTAGGTTGACTAAGTTTTAGGATTGATATATGACCACCAAGTTGCCTGAACTGCATTTTGAACTATGAAAAGCCATCTGTATGACTTTGTTGTTGTCTCTATGTATTAGTGGGTTAATGTAATTTCTTTTGTATGACATTTTAGTGTATCATATATTAAATAAGAAAACCAAAAAGTATTCTGTATAACTTTATTCCTGTTTCTCTATAATAATTTGATGATTAAAAATTGTCTATTGTTTTAACTTTATAGTGCTTTGTTTATAAGAGTAAATGACAATATTTGTTGCTTAGAGTTGCTTAGTCAAACAATGCTCACCTAAGTAATTTGTATATCTAATATAAAAAAGCATAAAAGGTATATGCTACTATTATGTAATAACTATGAGGTAGATTTATATCTAAATATTCAAGCAAATCACACAGCCTACTAGGTGTCTTACCGTGGCTTACATAAGGTAGGCTATCAATGGAAGTCATTAGGTCTGCAAAACTACCAATAGGGTAGCCTATATATTGATACTTTCTTTTAGAATCATTAATGTTTACCTTTAAACTGCTTCATGGTTAAAAGATCCTGGAATGCCAAAAATCCTAGTAACATCAAGGCTATGCCTAGTTTAGCTAAGCTCTTTTCAAGAAGCATTCCTTAAAAGTATTTTTCAAAGAAAAGAGCTTTGCTGAACTTTGTTCTGATTTCTGTTTTGCTCGAATATACAAGGAAACAACTCTTTCTAAGGCTATATGCTGATTTATTTATTTTTTGGACAGTTTCTACTCTTTAACAGCACACGTTCTTTATTTATGAAATTGGCTACGAACTTGCGTATTGGAATACATTATGTAAACTGGCGATCTATCTCCTTAAAAATGAATTATCGGTTTTTTATACTAATTTAAGACGTATATGGCTGTGTAAGTTTGCACTTGACCAATTTAATGAATTAGTTTTCATTTAGGTGTCCTTGGTACTTTAGGTTGAAAGTGTAGCTCATGGTTAAACGGAGGTTAAAAACGTATGTGTATGGGTGTTTTCACTGGGTTTAGATGAAGTAGGCTAATCAAAGAGATATGGTGAACAGGTCGTAGTAATTAACCGTAAGGAGAAAATAATATTTTGCTATAAGATATCTCAACACCAAGAAATACCTTTCAAAAGCATTTCAGAGCAACTTCTTTTCTTAATGTCACTTCTAAACCCATTTTCCAACTTGAAGTACCCATCTTTTTCACCCACAACTTTACTTTACAGCTTTTTGAATATCTCAACACCAAGCAATACTTTTCCAAAGGCATTTCAGAGCAAGTTCCTTTCTTAATGTCCCTTCTAAACCAATTTTACAAGTTGAAGCATCCATCCTTTTCACTCACAACTTTACTTTACAACTTTTTGGATATCTCAACACCAAGAAATACCATTCAAAAGGCATTTCAGAGCAACTTCTTTTCTTAATGTCCCTTCTAAACCCATTTGTCGTGATTTGCCATGTCATAGCTTAGAGTTTTTGTTGAAGTTCTAGTTAAGAGTTTAGTTTTTAGCTTAGAGTCTTAGCTTAGAGTTTTTGTTGAAGTTCTAGTTTAGTTTCCTAAACCCATTTTACAAGTTGAATCATCCATCCTTTTCACCGACAACTTTACTTTACATCTTTTCGAATATCTCAACACCTAGAAATACCATTAAAAAGGCATTTTAGAGCAATTTCTTTTCTTAATCCCTTCTAAGCCCATTTATCGCGGTTTACCGTGTCATAGCTTAGAGTTTTTGTTGAAGTTCTAGTTTAGTTTAGTTTTAGTTAAGTGTGTGGGGTTTTTTAGCTTAGAGTCTTATCTTAAAGTTTTAGTTAATAGTTCTATTTTAGTTTATTTATAGTTAAGAGTTTAGACTTTTATCTTAGAGTCTTAGCTTAGAGTTTTTGTTAGAGTTTTAGTTTAGTTTGGTTTCAGTTAAGAGTTTTGTGTTTTAGCTTAGAATCTTAGCTTAGAGTTTTTGTTGGAGTTCTAGTTTAGTTTAGTTTTAGTTAAGAGTTTAGAGTTTTAGCCTAGAGTCTTAGCCTAGAGTTTTAGTTAGAGTTGAAGTTTAGTTTAGTAATAGTTAAGAGTTTAGAGTTTTAGCGTCGAGTCTTAGCTTAGAATTTTTATCAGAGATCTAGTTTCATGTAGTTTTATTTAATAATTTATAGCTTCATATTAAATTCTTAGATTAGAGTTTTTTTTATAGGTTAAGTTCAGTTTATTTATAGTTAAGAAGTTAGAGTATAGATTAGAGTCTCAGCTTAGAGTTTTAGTTAAAGTTATAGTTTAGTTAAGTTATAGTTATTAGTTTAGAGTTTTAGCTTAGAGTCATAGCTTAGAATTTATGTTAGAGTTCTAGTTTAGTTTAGTTTTAGTTAAGAGTTTGGTGTTTTACCTTTGAGCCATAGCTTAGAGATTATGTTACAGTTATAGTTTAGTTTCGTTTTAGTTAAGAGTTTAGTGTTTTATAATAGAGTCTTAGCTTATAGTTTTTTTTATATTAATAATTTTAAATAAGAGTCTATTTTTTTATATTGTATTCTCGTATTAGATTTTTTGTTAGACTTCTAGTTTACTTTAGCTTTAGTTAAGAGTTTAGTGTTTAGTGTTTTTAGCTTAGAGTCTTAGTTTAGAGTTTTTGTTGAAGTTATAGTTTAGTTTAGCTTTAGTTTAGAGTTTTAGCTTAGACTTAGAGTTTTAATTAGAGTTCTAGTTTAGTTTTAGTTAAGAGTTTAGAGCTTTTAGCTTAGAGTCTTAGCTTAGTTTTATTTACAGTTCTAGTTTAGTTTAGTTTTATTTAATAGTTTAGAGTTTTACAATATAGTCTTAGCTTAGAGTTTTAGTTAATAGTTCTAGTTTAGTTTAGTTACAGTTAAGAGTTTAGACTTTTAGCTTAGAGTCTTAGCTTAGAGTTTTTGTTAGAGTTTTAGTTTAGTTTAGTTTTGGTTAAGAGTTTGGTGTTTTGGCTTAGAGTCTTAGCTTAGAGTTTTTGTTGGAGTTCTAGTTTAGTCTAGTTTAAGACCATAGAGTCTTAGCTTAGAGTTTTAGTTAGAGTTGAAGTTTAGTTTAGTAATAGTTAAGAGTTTAGAGTTTTAGCTTAGAGTCTTAGCTTAGAGTTTTTATAAGAGTTCTAGTTTCGTTTAGTTTTAGTTAAGACTTTAGAGTTTTAGCTTACAGTCTTAGCTTAGAGTTTTTGTTAGAGTTGAAGTTTAGTTTATTTATAGTTAAGAATTTAGAGTCTAGCTTAGAGTCATAGCTTAGAGTTTCAGTTAAAGTTATAGTTTAGTTAAGTTATATTTAAGAGTTTTGAGTTTTAGCTTAGAGTCATAGCTTAGACTTTTTGTTAGAGTTCTAGTTTAGTTTAGTTTTAGTTAAGAGTTTAGTGTTTTACCTTTGAGTCTTAGCTTAGAGTTTTGTTAGAGTTCTAGTTTAGTTTAGTTTTAGTTAATAGTTCAGTGTTTTATCATAGAGTATCAGCTTAGAGTTTTTGTTAGAGTTCTAGTTTTACTTAAGAGTTTAGAGTTTTAGCTTAGAGTCTCAGCTTAGAGTTTTTGTTAAAGTTCTAGTTTAGTTTGGTTTTAGTTAAGAGTTTAGTGTTTAGTGTTTTTAGCTTAGAGTCTTTGTTTAGAGTTTTTGTTGAAGTTCTAGTTTAGTTTAGCTTTAGTTTAGAGTTTTAGCTTAGACTTAGAGTTTTAATTAGAGTTCTAGTTTAGTTTTAGTTAAGAGTTTAGATTTTTTAGCTTAGAGTCTTAGCTTAGTTTTATTTTGAGTTCTAGTTTAGTTTAGTTTTAGTGAAGAGTTTAGAGTTTTAGCTTAGAGTCTTAGCTTAGAGTTTTAGTTAGAGTTAAAGTTTAGTTTAGTTACAGTTAAGAATTTAGAGTTTTAGTTTAGAGTCATAGCTTAGAGTTTTACTTAAAGTTATAGTTCGGTTAAGTTTTAGTTAAGAGTTTCCATCTCTCCATGTTTAATTTAGGTTAGGTTAGGCTAGATTAAGTTATGTTAGGTTAGGTTAGGTAAGGTTAGCCTACGTACGCGCGCGTACGTAGGCTAACCTTACCTAACCTAACTTAACCTAACCTAAGATAACTTAATCTAGCCTAACCTAACCTAAATTAAACATGGAGAGATGTTTACTACATAACCTAACCTAACTTAGCAAACCTAACCTGACTTACCTAATCTGACTTAACCTAACCTAGTCTAACCTAAATTAATCTAATCTACCCTAACACTCTAACTAAATCTCTAAGCTAAGATTCTAGGCTAAACCTCTAAGCTATAACTCTTAACTAAAACTAAACTAAACAATAACTCTAACTAAAACTCTAACCTAAGACTCTAAGCTAAAACTATAAAACTACAACTCTAAGTAAAACTCTAAGCTAAGACTCTAAGCTAAAAACTCTAAATTCTTAACTATGACTAAAATAAACTTCAACTTCAAATAAACTCTAAGCTAAGACTCTAAGCTAAAAACTCTAAACTCTTAACTAAAACTAAACTAAACTAGAACTATAACAAAAAACTCTAAGCTAAGACTCTAAGCTAAAATTATAAACTCTTAACTAAAACTAAACTAAACTAGAACTCAAACTAAAACTATAAGCAATGACTCTAATTTAAAACACCAAACTATTAACTAAAACTATACTAAACTAGAACTATAACAAAAACTCTAAGCTTAGAGTCTAAGCTAAAAAAACTCTAAACTCTTAACTAAAACTAAATTAAACTAAAAATCTAAGCTAAGTTTCGAAGGTAAGACTCCAAACTCTTAACTATATCTAAACTAAACTAGAACTCTAAAAAAAACTCTAAGATAAGACTATAAGGTAAAGCTCTAAAATATTAACTATTACTAAAATATAATTCAAATCTAACAAAAACTATATTCTTAGAATATAAAATAAAACTATAAAATATCAACTAAAATAAAATATAAATTCAACAAAAAAAACTATAAGCTAAGACTATAAGATAGCAACTCTAAACTATAAATTAAAAATAAAATAAACTATAACTATAACAAAAAATCTAAGCTAAGACTATAAGGTAAAATTCTAAACTCTTAACTAAAACTAAACTAGAACTCTAACTAAAACTCTAAGCTAAGACTCTAAGGTAAAACACCAAACTCATAACTAAAAGTAAACTAAACTAGAACTCTAACTGAAACTCAAAGGTAAAACATCAAACTCTTAACTAAAATTAAAATAAACTAGAACTCTAACAAATATTCTAAGCTAAGACTCTAAGGTAAAACTCTAAACTCTTAACTAAAACTAAACTAAACTAGAACTCTAACAAAAACTTTAAGCTAAGACTCAGCTAAAACTCGAAACTCTTAACTAAAACTTAACCAAACTATTACTTTAAGTAAAACTATAAGCTATGAATCTAATCTAAAACTATAAATTCTTAACTGTAATTAAACTAAACTTTAACTCTTACTAAAACTCCAAGCTATGACTCTATGGTAACACTATAGACTCTTAACTAAAACTAAATTAAACTAAAACTCTAAATGAAACTAAACTAAGGCTCTAAGCTAAAAACTTTAAACTCTTAACTAAAACTAAACTAGAACTCTAATTAAAACTCTAAGTATAAGCTAAAACTCTAAAATAAAGCTAAACTAAACTAGAACTTCAATAAAAACTCTAAACTCAGACTCTAAAGTAAAACACTAAACACTAAACTCTTAACTAAAACTAAACTAGAACTCTAAAAAAAATTCTAAGCTGAGACTCTAAGATAAAAATATAAAATCTTAAGTAAAACTAGAACTCTAACAAAAACTCTAAGCTAATACTATATGCTAAAACACTAAACTCTTAACTAAAACTAAACTAAACTAGAACTCTAACAAAAACTTTACGGTAAGACTCAAAGGTAAAACACTAAACTCTTAACTAAAACTAAACTAAACTAGAACTCTAACTAAAACTCTAAGCTATGACTCTAAGCTAAAACTCTAAACTATTAAATATAACTTAACTAAACTATAACTTTAACTGAAACTCTAAGCTATGACTCTAAGATAGAATATAAATTCTTAACTATAACTAAACTAAACTTAAACTCTAACAAAAACTATAAGATAAGACTTTAAGATAAAACTCTAAAGTCTTAAATAAAACTAAACGAAACTAGATCTCTGATAAAATCTCAAAGCTAAGACTCTAAGTTAAAACTCTAAACTCTTAACTGTAAGTATACTAAACTTCAACTCTAACTAAAACTCTAAGCTAAGACTCTATTATAAAACTTTAAAATATTAACTAAACTAATATATAACTCCAACTAAAACTATAAGCTAAAATTACAAGCTAAAAATCCAAATTATTAACTAAAACTAAACTAAACTAAAACTCTAACAAAAACTCTAAGCTAAGACTCTAAGCTAAAAGTCTAAACTCTTAACTATAACTAAACTACAACTCTTAACTAAAAATCCAAGCTAAGACTCTATGGTAACACTCTAAACTCTTAACTAAAACTAAACTAAACTAGAACTCTAAATAAAACTAAGCTAAGACTCTAAGCTAAAAACTCTAAACTCTTAACTAAAACTAAACTAGAACTATAATTAAAACTCGAAGTATAATCTAAAACTCTAAAATAAAGCTAAAATAAACTAGAACTTCAATAAAAACTCTAAACTCAGACTCTAGAGTAAAACACTAAACAATAAACTTATAACTAAAACTAAACTAGAACTCTAAAAAAAATTCTAAGCTGAGACTCTAAGCTAAAACTCTAAACTCTTAAGTAAAACTAGAACTCTAACAAAAACTCTAAGCTAAGACTCTATGCTAAAACACTAAACTCTTAACTAAAACTAAACTAAACTAGAACTGTAACAAAAACTCTAAGCTAAGACTCAAAGGTAAAACACCAAACTCTTAACTAAAACTAAACTAAACTAGAACTCTAACAAAAACTCTAAGCTATGACTCTAAGCTAAAACTCTAAACTCTTAAATATAACTTAACTAAACTATAACTTTAACTAAAACTCTAAGATATGACTCTAAGCTAGACTCTAAATTCTTAAATATAACTGAACTAAACTTCAACTCTAGCAAAAACTCTAAGCTAAGACTGTAAGCTAAAACTCCAAAGTATTAACTAAAACTAAACGAAACTAGAACTCTGACAAAAACTCTAAGCTAAGACTCTAATCTAAAACTCTAAACCATTAACTATTACTAAACTAAACTTCAACTCTAACAAAAACTCTAAGCTGAGACTCTAAGATAAAACTCTAAACTATTAAATAAAAATCAGCTAAACTAAAACTTAAACTACAACTCTAAGCTATAAGTTTAAGCCAAAACTCCAAACTATTAACCAAAATCAAACTAAACTAAAACTCAAACAAAAACTCTAAGCTAAGACTCTAAGCTAAAAGTCTAAAATCTTAACTATAACTAAACTAGAACTCTTAACTAAAACTCTAAGCTAAGACTCTAAGCTAAAACTCTAAACACTTAACTAAAACTAAACTAAACTAGAACTTCAACAAAAACTCTAAGCTATGACACGGTAAACCACGACAAATGGGTTTAGAAGGGATTAAGAAAAGAAGATGCTCTAAAATGTCTTTTTAAATGTATTTCTAGCTGTTGAGATATTCAAAAAGGTGTAAAGTAAAGTTGTCGGTGAAAAGGATGGATGCTTCAACTTGTAAAATGGGTTTAGGAAACTAAACTAGAACTTCAACAAAACTCTAAGCTAAGACTCTAAGCTAAAAACTAAACTCTTAACTAAAATTAAACTAAACTAGAACTCTAACAAAAACTCTAAGCTAAAACTCTAAACTCTTAACTAAAACTATAGTAAACTTCAACTCTAACTAAAACTCTAAGCTAAAACTCTAAACTCTTAACTAAAACTAAACTAAACTAGAACTTCAACAAAAACTCTAAGCTATGACATGGTAAACCACGAAAAATGGGTTTAGAAGGGACATTAATAAAATAAGTTGCTGTGAAATGCCTTTGGAATGGTATTTCTTGGTTCTGAGATATCCTAAAAGTTGTAATGTAAAGTTGTGTGTGAAAAGGATGGATGCTTCAACTTGTAAAATTGGTTTAGGAGGGACAATAAGAAAGGAACTTGCTCTGAAATGCCTTTGGAAAAGTATTGCTTGGTGTTGAGATATCCAAAAAGCTGTAAAGTAAAGTTGTGGGTGAAAAGGATGGCTACTTCAAGTTGGAAAATGGGTTTAGAAGTGACATTAAGAAAAGAAGTTGCTCTGAAATGCCTTTGAAAGGTATTTCTTGGTGTTGAGATATCTTATAGCAAAATATTATTTTCTCCTTACGGTTAATTACTACGACCTGTTCACCATATCTCTTTGATTAGCCTACTTCATCTAAACCCAGTGAAAACACCCATACACATACGTTTTTAACCTCCGTTTAACCATGAGCTACACTTTCAACCTAAAGTACCAAGGACACCTAAATAAAAACTAATTAATTAAATTGGTCAAGTGCAAACTTACACAGCCATATACGTCTTAAATTAGTATGAAAAACCGATAATTCATTTTTTAAGGAGAAAGATCGCCAGTTTACATAATGTATTCCAATAGGAAAGTTCGTGGCCAATTTCATAAATAAAGAACGTGTGCTGTTAAAGAGTAGAAAATGACCAAAAAATAAATAAATCAGCATATAGCCTTAGAAAGAGTTGTTTCCTTGTATATTCGAGCAAAACAGAAATCAGAACCAAGTTCAGCAAAGCTCTTTTCTTTGGAAAATACTTTTAAGGAATGCTTCTTGAAAAGAGCTTAGCTAAACTAGGCATAGCCTTGATGTTACTAGGATTTTTGGCATTCCAGGATCTTTTAACCATGAAGCAGTTTAAAGGTAAACATTAATGATTCTAAAAGAAAGTATCAATATATAGGCTACCCTATTGGTAGTTTTGCAGACCTGATGACTTCCACTGATAGCCTACCTTATGTAAGCTAAGGTAAGACACCTAGTAGGCTGTGTGATTTGCTTGAATATTTAGATATAAATCTACCTCATAGTTATTACATAATAGTAGCATATACCTTTTATGCTTTTTTTTTATATTAGATATACAAATTACTTAGGTGAGCATTGTTTGACTAAGCAACTCTAAGCAACAAATATTGTCATTTACTCTTATAAACAAAGCACTATAAAGTTAAAACAATAGACACTTTTTAATCATCAAATTATTATAGAGAAACAGGAATAAAGTTATACAGAATACTTTTTGGTTTTCTTATTTAATATATGATCCACTAAAATGTCATACAAAAGAAATTACATTACCCCACTAATACATAGAGACAACAACAAAGTCATACAGATGGCTTTTCATAGTTCAAAATGCAGTTCAGGCAACTTGGTGGTCATATATCAATCCTAAAACTTAGTCAACCTACCTGAGAATTAATGTGGCCAGGAAAATTAGGCTCATGATGCTTCTTCATCAGCAAGTTCTGTAGACATTGTATGTTATCAGTCAACCCCAAAAATCTTAGTCATCTCTATTGTAATGTTTTCCTTGTATATTCGAGCAAAACAGAAATCAGAACCAAGTTCAGCAAAGCTCTTTTCTTTGAAAAATACTTTTAAGGAATGCTTCTTGAAAAGATCTTCACTAGACTAGGCCTAGCCTTGATGTTACTAGGATTTTTGGCCTTCCAGGATCTTTTAACTATGAAGCAGTTTAAAGGTAAACATTAATGATTCTAAAAGAAAGTATCAATATATAGGCTACCCTATTGGTAGTTTTGCAGACCTGATGACTTCCATTGATAGCCTACCTTATGTAAGCCACGGTAAGACACCTAGTAGGCTGTGTGATTTGCTTGAATATTTAGATATAAATCTACCTCACAGTTATTACATAATAGTAGCATATACCTTTTATGCTTTTTTTATATTAGATATACAAATTACTTGGGTGAGCACTGTAAAGTAAAGTTGTGGGTGTAAAGGATGAGTACTTCAATTTGTAAAATGGGTTTAGGAGGGACATTAAGAAAAGAACTTGTTCTGAAATGTCTTTGAAAAGTATTGTTTGGTGTTGGAGCATTCAAAAAGCAGTATAGTAAAGTTGTGGGTGAAAAGGATGGGTACTTGAACTTGTAAAATGGGTTTTTCTGAAAAGATATAATAAGCCATAAAAAAAGTATTAAAAAATGTGGGCTCAGGGGCCTTTGGGGGCCCGGGAAGGGCCTTTGGGGGTCTGGGGGCCCTTGAGGACTGGGGGCCCTTTGGCGCCCGGGGAACGTTTGGGGACCGGGGGCTGCCTTTGGGGTTAGGGTAGGGGGAGTGGAGCCCTTTGGGGTTGGGGTAGGGACCTCACGACACTGTTCAAATACACCTTGTGTATTATAACGACCACAGAGTTTCACCCTCAAATCCTTTTCTAAAACATCTTTTAAAATCATCTTTTAAAATGTCTCTAACTGTTTCTCCAAAATAATTCCCTAAAATGTCTAAGACGGTTTTGCCCAAATAATCCCTAAACGTAATTTCAGCGTGTTCCTTTTGTTTTTGGCATCCCTGCGCTGTCACATTTCAAATTACTTGGAAACCCTTTTGTGAATCAATAATTCCCCTTAGAAACAACAAATTAATTCCCTTTCGTGAATCAATAATTCCCCTTAGAAACAACAAATTAATTCCCCTTTCTTGACAAATCAATCAACCATGACATCATCTGTCAGACATTAAAAAACTTTGCTCCGGAAACAATTCTTCTGATCAAACTCCAAAGATATTAAAAAACTTTGCCCCGGAAACAATTCTCTTGGAAATACATCAAAGACATTAAACAAGATCTTGAAAGAGGTGTCATTGACTCTGTCCCCGTTAGACTCAATAATCCAGAAAACATCCATCAAAGTGTGAAACTACCTGTTTTTCCATTCTCACTGACAAAAACCATAAAACAGACATAAATTACTGTTGACATCCGTGAAAAACAACAAATAAATTGACCGACACACATAACCGTCCAAGAAAACATCCATCAAAGTGAGAAAATTCATGTTTTTTCATTCTCACTGACAAAAACCATAAAACATCCATAAATTGCTGTACTCGTCGCTGTTTTTTTTCATTATCACGTAAAAAAAACAAAAGAAAGACATTAATTAATGTTGACATCCATGGAAAACATCAAATAAATTGACCAACACACATAACCGTCCAAGAAACATCCATAAAAGTGAGAAAATTCCTGTTTTTCCATTCTCACTGACAAAAACCATAAAACAGACATAAATTGCTGTACTCGTCGTTGTTTTTTAATTCTCACTGACAAAAAACAAAAAACATACATAAATTGCGGTTGACATCCATCAAATTGAGAAAGTTCCTGTTTTTTCATTCTCACTTAGAAACACCATAAAACAGACATAAATTGATGTTGACTACCATGAAAAACATAAAATAAATCGACCGACACACATAACCGTTCAAGAAACAACCACAAATTTTACAAAATTCCTGTTTTTTCAAGTGAGAAAAATTCTGTTTTTTCATTCTCACTGAGAAAACTATAAACCACGTGGTAATGTTCGGACTATAAGACCCCTTTCTACTAACCCCTTCAAAACGATTTGAAAGCAGTCACAATTAGGATTGGTCCAAGTCGCAATTAGTCGTAGTCGATTAATAAGTAGTCGCAGCCGTTGTAGAAGGAGCAGTAGTAGGGGGCCGGAAAGCTTCAAGTTGAGGCCCTCAGCTATTCTTATAGTATTGCAGATACACATTTTTTATAAACAGGATGCACATAGTGTCTTTTGGTTTAGTTCTAAATACCCTCAACATTCACTAAAGTTTCACATTGACACCCTTACTCTTTTGGGACACAACTGGGTTGAAACATTCCCCCCTTTCTCAATGATAATTCTTGTGCGTAAACATTCGAAAATGTCATAATTTTTAAATTGCCAAAATAATTTATCCCAAAATAAGCTTGTTCTTTATTGTAAATATTTTATAAATTATCCTACCGTTTTTTCATTAATTAATTATTTTCTAATTTGACTCAGTTTCACATTTAGACCCTTACCCTTTTGGGGTACAACCAGGTTGGAACAATTTTTCCCTTTCCCAATGATAAACCTTGTGTGTAAACAATCAAAAATTGCATAATCTATAAACTGTCAAATAATTTACCCAAAATAAGTGTATTCATTCTTGTCAATGTTCCATTAATTATCCTCGCGTCTTTTCTTTAATTGATTTCTTTTATTTACTCCTTTTACAACTTGACTAAAGGCTAATGCTAAAACGGAACAAAATTCTTCATGTGTCCACTTTTTACGTTTTTTTTGTGATTTCGTCTTTTAAAATCATGATACAAATGAAAACCCTACTCTTCAAATTTTGCTGGGTCAAGTAAAAGAACGCCTTCTAAACCCGTTTGCATTCACCAAAGTATACTGCCCCCTTTTTTTTACAGTATGTTCTCTTCTGTATAGCTAATTTTCGGTAATCGTAATTTCCGGCCTTAAGCAAAAAACTAAAAACACCCGTAAACCTTTTAAAGGTTATTGCGTCATTTAAGCTTTACTGTAATATATTACCAAATATATTTAGGACAGTTTTATTTTAATTATAATATTGGCAAGTTTCTGTTAGTAGTAGTAGTAGTATAATATTTAACTACACTAACCACAGTCCTGAGGTGGCGCAGTGGGTTTTGTGAGCGCGGTGGCACAGTCCTGAGGTGGCCGTATTACCAAGTCTCAACTTGGTAATACGGGACCCGGAGTTCAAACTCAGTTGTCAGCAAGACATTACATGGCCATAGTCAAGAAGCGTCGGTAATCAGATACAATAAAATATTTAAATATAAAAATAATCTACTAAATGAGATTATCAGGAATTAATACCACTGTATTTTGAACCCTCAGTTTATTTTCCTGCCATCTAGATTATTATAGAATTATTATGATATATTTATAAAGATTATTATAGGTGCTTAATTTTTTTCTGCCAAGGGTTCCCCTAAGAGGAGGGGGTGTCTTGCTCCCCTATAAACCCCAAATTCCACCGGACAATTCTTATTCAAACTATCAAATAATTTTTTTTAGTGGTTTAAAAAAAAAATCATGTGTAGGCTACGCGTTTGAATAGAAAAATATATTTCACCCCACTTTTCTAAGGGATTCTTTTAAAGAAATCTTGTTCTTACATAAACAGTGTATTTCATGCTAGCTTATCCTGGGACATATCAGGGATTTTTTCGGAAGGGGGGTATACAAAAGGATTTTTTGGAGGGGGGGGACAAAAAACACATAAAAACCTTGTTTATATTCATTTTTGTTACGTTTTTACGACTCGAAAAAATATTTGGGGGGGGGGGGGTAAAGCCTCCTAACCCCCTCCCTGGATAAGACCTTGAGTTTAATGGTAGTAAAAATTTTGTACGGACTATATTGCAAAAACATATAGGTTGTATTTATATACTAAAGGTAGCTTAGGCAATATATTTTCAATATTTTTAAGGTTTATTCTATTTTTGTTAAAGGGTTCGTAAGCTGTTATTTTTTAGACCATGTATTTAGTATCTAACAAAAGTGAACTACGATAAAATTTCATTAATTGACACGTTGAATATTCAACCACTTCCTTTTTGCCAGTGGCAATTTATTATTTTAATGCGAAAAGTCACTGATTAATTAGTGAATACACTTCTTTGACCTCAAACTATCTTGGGATTTAAGTAATTCAGTTATATTTCAACTGTTGATAACTAAAGATCTTATGCTTAGTTATAAATAACTGGTTACACTTCGTTTGACCTCAAAATAACTTTGGACTGTAGAATTTTGATCATACTTCATTAGTTGATTTCTTAAATGGTATGTCTATTTTAGTTTCTCATTATTTTTTGGTGGATTATGTTTTTATTGCTGTTGTTGATAAACTACTGTTAGTTTAATTTTTTTCTCTCAGTGAGAAAAACGAATTTCCTATCAAGGTTTCCGGTCTAGGTTATAAATCTTGCAATCCGAGAGTATATTAAAAGTAGGTATATACCTGGAAGGAAGCCTTATCAACCTATCCCTGGCCTACCAATTTTGCCATACTTCAGGATATACTGCAGTCCCTTTCACCTATTTTTTTGACCGTCTCTTCTCGGAAAGCACTCCTGCGCTGTATTCTAAAAATAAATTGACTTAAATTGAAATTGCATTTTTTTTTCTTATATTGGACAAGATTACAGTGCTTCAATGTATATAATATAATCGTATTTTTTCTTAATTATGGACATCCACATTTAAGCTTGCTGGAAAATACGGGTATTCAATTGAATTTTGTTTTAGATTCAAGTTGCTCTTTATATTCAATTTATCAAATATTCTTCTATCTCCTTATCATAGTATTTATAAGTATGCAAACTCTAAATTTTGAGGGCGATTACAATTGGTGGATCTTCAAGGGCCATCCCTTGTTTCTCAAGACATTCTTCTTTTTTTCATGTAATTCACTTCTCTAGTGCCTCGTCCATCTACATTAAGTAGGACTAAACGCTCATCTGTCAGAGAAACCCTTTGCTCTGCTATATACTTGTTTTCTGCGCGTGAAACATATGAACAAACATCACATTTGTGTCTTTAACGCCCACTGGGAGATCGAGGGGGGCGGGGAGACCCCGGCCCCCAAGATTTTTTCTGGCGTCGTCTTATCCTTTTTTTTCTCTTTTTTATTCTTTTTTCTAGAATAAATTTTTCAATTTGGTCAATTATTGGCACCTTTGTCAAATTCCCTCCCCGACGATTTTGCTCATTGGCGCCCTTGTCACATTGAGCATCCCCCAAGATTTTACTCTAGATCCGCTTCTGTTAACCCCCACCCCCTCTAACCTATTTTCGGTGTAAACCACTGTACCAGAAGTTGTTTTTATAGAAAGGGGGTTGAGGAAGTCATTTCCACAAAATGTATGGGAAAGGGAGCAAAGTGCACTTTTCACAATCTAAGGGAGGGCATTTGTTTTTGGTTTCAATTTCTTAGATGAAAATACCAAAGAAGCATTGTTCAGTGAAAATAGCCAAAAAAAAGGTATTTTTTACATGTTTTGTCCACATTTTCGAACAATTAAGTGTATTTCATCTACGGTTTCGAAACCTCCCGAAAAACATACCGGCTCTAATGCCATATTCTAAAAAACCTGATTTTTGTTCAAAATACATTTTTTTGTAGTGTCGAAGAAGATGCAGTATTTGCAAGCTCATAATGAAACTAGATGTTTTGGTAAATTTCTTGTTGAAGGGCAAAACAATTGAACTAAGTGAATGAAAATTCCGGGAATGAATCCCGGGTCTAAAATATATACTGGGAAGATGTTATTAAGGTACTAACTCTGTCCTATCCTTCTATCTTGGTATTAGAAGATTGTATATACGACAAGTCAATTCCTATCGAAATTTTGACAAAAATATTTTACCAAGAATTTTGGGTTTTCAGTCTCTTTCTCATTAGCTCTAGTTTTGGAAAATATAACTTAAATTATTTAAGCAGGATTTTAACCCATATCAAGACTTTCCCACCAAATTCAAGAAATAGGTTTAAAAATCCTTAGCACCGTATAAGCAGAATTGAGCAAAGGTATGAGGCTCAAAACAATTTTCTTGTGCCTCACTGGAGCAGTAGATCTATTTCTCAAGATGTCATTTTTATATCACAAAGATTTTCAAACGTCACCAAGGTCAGTGCACTTTGAAAAGAAAAGGAGTGGCGATGGGGCTCCAAAATACCTTTTCAGGATATCATTTAGGCCCTGAATCCAGTCCTGAAAGTTTCACTCGCCTAACTCATCTACTTTCCTAGGTAGGCAAAAGCCCTTCGTCTAGAATTCTACCATATTTTCTTCTATGCATACATACAATTCTTACACGTGCATAATGTACACTTCAATCTATTTGAAAATGATACTTATTGAACAGGGGCGAATCCCCTGGATCATTATTGAGGGAGGGCAAGAGGGGTTCATATCCGGATTTTCAAGGGGCATAGGATATATAATAATCTTCTTTTTACATTATTGGGAGCGCAGCTGTCCCCTTGCCCCTCCCAAACGACGCCCCTACTATTGAATGAATATCAGTCACGGCTGTAACTTTAATGTAGTATTGTAGTAGTTTGGGTGGTATTACTGTAGGCTTGTGCCCAGAAAGAGTCCTCTCAACTACCTCTTGACCTTATATTTTTGTCCTTATTTCCATTATAGACATTCTAAAACCTTCTGATTTAAGTTGAAATAATTCAAAGTTCTATTTTAAAACAATAGATTTTTAAAGTGTCTAATGACGTTACCACCCTTAAAAGTGCATAATATAATTATTCTTGTTTTTTATAATGGGATTTACATTCATCAAAAAGTACTTATTAAAGAACTGTAAGTAAGGAGTGACTCGGCCCAGAAGTAACCAGAACTCTTCAAAAAAATTTGATAACAGTGGGATACATGAAAAAAAGGCTTTTTCTGCTATTTCCAAATAATTAATATTTATTAAGTTCAAAGTTAACCATCAAAATCTACAAGCCTGAAAAAACTTGCTGGTTTTGAAAAAGAAAGGAAATATCCATAAAAAGCAAAGCAACCTCAGTGAAAATCGCACCATTAGATTCGGCATATCAAAAAACCCTCCAACGTATCAAAGAGCTCCTATCTACAAGGATGAGGACTTTTGATTTTTTTTTCAGAAGATGGTTGTGTGATTATTTGATTTTGGTTTTGTTTTTTTTTGTTCCTAGGGGTAATGTTATCAAACCAATGGTTCTAGAAGATTGGGAAAGGGTTTATTCAAACGGAAATAGAAAGTTCTAGTGCCATTTTAAATAGGCCTACACAAAAACACTGGAGGGAAGCTGACCTTCCCCCTCCCACACCTTTTTCCCCCAAGGACATTAGATAAAAAATTAAGTAGCATTTGATTCAGTATAGTTGAAAGGTCCAGGAGCTACACATCTGAAGATAACAATGCAATTTGTTCATTGTTTACATATAGTATTTTTTATCGGGAAACAAACAGGAATGTTTTGAGAAGGAGAAATTTTCCATGGGGGGAGTTTCTGCGAGAAATTTTCCACGGGGAATCTTACATGAAAGGGGAGGGGCAAGTGATTTCCCGTCATGATTTGAAAAACGGTAAGAAATTAAATAAGAAAACAGTTGTTTTTTTTCTCAATTGAAAGGAATGAGCAACTTTAAAACTTAAAACAAACAGAAATTATTCCGTATATGAACGAGGGCTGCCCCCTCCTCAGCTTTTGCTCTTTACGTTAAACTTTGACTTTTTGTCACAATTCTTCGAGAGAGACTGCTGATACACAAGGGGTGTTGGATTAGAATGGACAGTGTTTTTTAAAGAACTTGATTTTAGCATAAAGAACGATTGTCGAGGAGGAAGAAGCTCTCCTCTTATACTGAAAATATTTTAATCGTTTTAAGTTTTAATGTTGCTCCTTATTTTCGGTAGAAAAAAACTTGTTTTTTTATTGAATACTCACAAAAACACCAGTACCATCTAAAGGATTTTTTTTATGCCTTGTTTTATCGCTGCTCTCAGTTGCACCTTTTATTGTTGTTTAGAAAATATTCTCATCCACTTATCTTAGCACCCACAGGAAAGTGCAGTCTAAGTGGCGTTGGACAGTATAATGAACTCATACCCTAATCAGGAGATTTTTTTAGCCCCCTTCCCATGACTCAAGATTTTTTTTTTTTTTTTTTTTTTTTTTTTTTTTTTTGCTTTTGCCAAGTAATTACCTCTTAAACATAATATAAGAAATAATTTGATCTTCTTGCTATATACCCTACATGTCTCAGGCCAAACTTTGTCCTACTAGGGCACTATTTATCCCCCGCTGCAAAACCAACTTTGTTGCATTGTTTGGATAACGAGACTTGTTGTCAGTTTACTGCGGAGACAAAAAGGTGCTTAAGCCCTTTAGTCACTAGTTAACACCCTTCCTTATATGACTTCCTCTTTGTGCATCTGTATCACAAGCTGTATTTCGGGAAAGAGGGGCTTTAGCAGCTTTAGAATGTACTTGAGTTTCTTTGCTCTTAAGAAAATGTTATCATTTGTGTTTGTTCTACTTGGCTCAGACTGCCTTCTTATAGTTGATGTTAAACCAGGGCTTATTTTTGCTTTATATCTCTATCTCATTGAAAGGTGTACTATTTTCAGTAGTGTCCTTGAGGAATGTTTTCCAATTCTAGCCGGCAAGCGTACTCCGAGTACCGTCCCGATTCCTTTTATTGTGTGTCGAATAACCATCTCGAGCTAGATCACTCGCGGGATCGTGGCCATGGTTCGTTGTAATCAGTTCGTGGTAACGAACTATAAATAAGGAGGTAGCCTACTTGGCTCATTAGTAACTGAAACTCTACAAAACGGAATTTTGATATCAAGAGATACATCAACATATTTTGCGCACCCATCAAACGCTACGATCCTGAGAATATTTGCTTGATTTTAGAAAAAAGGGAAAACACCTCCAAAAAATCAAGGAATCTTACTGAAAATCGCACCCTCAGATTGAACGTATCAGAGAACGGAAACAGACGAGTCTGCCTACTTTCAAAAAGTCCCATATTGGAGCTAAGTAGACAAAGATCTTGAATTGAGATTCGAATTTGTGTCAACTAAAACCAAACTTGTTGCGAATTTTTTCGGTTCTGGTGGGCAGCACCGGACAAGCTCTGGTGGTTGTTAATTTCTAATGAACCCATGTTAAGCAAAAAAGTTTTCACTCTTATGAGTTTCACATATACATTGTGGGTCAGACAAAGTCTTAGTATATGACATTTTAACGTCGTTTTCTTTTGATTACGGAACTGAATTCTTCACTGTCTATTGGGGTTAATAACGTACGTTGGAGGAACAGTTTTCAGTCCAGGCCAACCCCTGACATGTCACGATTAAAACAAAAACCTTTAATTTTTGTAAAAATTCACGAGAATTCAATGTGTCGGGTTATTATGCTGCCCCCTTCTAGATGAAAACCTGCGTACCTCCACAATAGACGTGATAAAGGCGCAACTAGCATTTGAAAACAAAAGCTTAAAGAAATCCATGTTGGGTTTCCGTTATTTCAAAAAATTTAAATAAATTTTGCCTGGGGAAGGAGAAGTGATGTAATTTAACGTGTAGAAAGTAAGGAGCCTTATATTTCTCTTATATCTTAGATAATGTCAAGTCTTGCAAAAAGAGAAGAGGCGTGTCAGTTGGGGAGCAAGGAGCGCAAGCGTGCCATTCAACAACATAGTGACAGTGAGGAGCCTCTTCCATCTTTTCCACTGATTAAAAAGGTAGTATGTTTACCTAATTTAGCATATTAAAAATACAAGAGGAAATTAGGTTTATTTATCTCAAAAAGAAATGTAACCCTTAGTTATACACAAGAGTTAGCTTGTTTTGTAGGTTGGTCAAGATTTTCTGCGCTTACTAATCATTAGTATTGGGGCGGGGCTCATAATTTCAAATTGGATAAATTTGAAACGAAACTAGTAACTCCTAACAGCCCTAGACTATACATAGACATATCAGTGTAAGCTCAGGGTCCATACACACAAAAATATATACAAAACACGGAAATCCCTAATAGAACAAATTAAAAAGCAAGAAAACTTTATCTAGAAATAATATAACTTAGTCTCATAAACCTATCTTTCTTTTTAAGCTTTTACCTTTACACACCAGCTCGAGTTATCGTCTTTGAGTTTTTTGTTTTGTCGTATTGTCACCTTTTGTTGTATTGTTCGCTTTGTCGTATTGAAAATACCAGCTCGAGTTATTGTCGTTGGGTTTTTCATTTTATCGTTGTTGTATCGTCAAGTTATTGAATTTGAAGGATGTAAGGAATCAGCAGATCAATCCCACGTATATATTTTTCCCTGAATAAAGCACCGTATACTCTCTGAGAAAAGGGTCCAAATCTCCCCCCTCCCCTTTTAAAGAGGGGGCAAGTATATTTTCCTTCAGGAATCACACACACACACTATATATATATATATATATATATATATATATATATATATATATATATATATATATTATATATATATATATATATATATATATATATATATATATATATATATATATATATATATATATATATATATATATATATATATATATATATATATATATATATATATATATATATATATATATATATAGAAAGGTGCTATTTATATCAATTAAATAGAAAAATTTTTTTTTGTTCAATTGAGAGTTATGAGCAACATTAAAACTTTAAAACGAATAGAAATTCCCACATTTATGAGCGGTGCTAACCCATCCTCAATCCTCAGGCTCTTGTGTTTCAGGAGTTATTGGTAAACAATTAGAAAAAAAGTCAAACGTTGGTGCAAAGAGTGAGGGATTGAGGAGGGGACAGTCCCCTCTGATACGGAAAAATTTCTGTCAGCTATACGCTTTAATGTTATTCGTTTTAAAAGACATGCCTAAAATCCCCTCCTCTATATGTAAAATATCCCATGGACATTTAATCCTGAAACCCCCCCCCCCCCAGACAATTCTCATTAAAATTCTCTACGCATGTAAAATTGTATAGCCAAAGAAAAAGTAAGACAAAAAGAATTCCGTGCATGAATTCAGAATAATTCCCCCGAGAATTTCCTCCACATTAAAAATTTTCCCCTTGTAGAGAATCTCCCATAGCAAATTCCTGTATGTATCTCCCGACAACATATGCTATATGCAAACAATGGGACTTAGGAGCGGAAATCTCTCGGAATAGGCTGATTTCTGTTTATTTTGTGTTCATTTTAAATTGAAAGAGAAAAGTCAATCCGAACTTGGCCAAGTTAAATAATAAATTTAAAATAACAGTTTTTTTCAGCTGAAAGTAAGGAGCAGCATTGGGGGGGGGGGGTAACCCCCTCCTCAATACTTCGCTCTTCGTGCTAAAGTGTTTTAGAATTTTGAAAAAAACTTCTTATTCTAATTAAACGGCCCTTGTGTTTCAGAAGTCGTTCTAAAAGATCTGTGAAAACAGTCAAACGTTAGCGTAAAGAGCAAGGTATTGAGGAGGGGACCATGCTCCCTCATGTACAGAACAATTTCTGTTCGTTTCAAGTTTCAATGTTGCTCCTTAATTTCAGTTGAAAAACCTGTTTTTTTTGTTTCTGATCGTTTTTCAAATAATGTAGAGAAATCTAGCTTCCCAACACGGGAAATTCCCCCTGGACAATTCTTTCCTCGCCGAAAATCTCCAAAGGAAATTTCCTGCGTAAGATTCCACTTGAAAAATTTTCTTAGCATTACTTCATTTGAAAAAATACTTCAATTTCTGATCTTTTTCAAATCATGTCATATATCCTCCCTCCGTGGAATATTTTGTCAGACCACCTCCCCCAGTAGAAAGTTGCCTCCCTCAGAAAGTTCCCCAATGAAGAATTTCTCCCGTTGAAATTCCCCCCCCGTCCATGGAAAAATCCTGCAAACAGTCCCAACCCTGCTGAGAATTTCCCTCGGAATATCTCGACACGTCAAATTTAGCCGACAATGACAAAGTAAGACAAATAAACATACATTCCTAAAGGAATTCTAGTAAATTAAGTTTTGAGAGAAGAACGATGCGGTTTTAGATATTTTATTTTATCCAACCAATAATACAAAAATATGCCGGAGTACAATGAGAAAAGTACCAAGAACAGCACGAAAAACACTACTTCAAGAAACAACGATTAAACTATATAGACTATGTACATTCATAGATCGTAGATGACGTGCAACGGCAGGAAATCGTAAAGGTGCTGAAGTGCACCTTTTTTAGCATTACTTTCCATCTCTGCCACAACTTCACGGGGGTCTGGAATTCGATACTTCTCCAAGAGAAATGTATTTCTCTCAGAGTGGTATACTAGTCAAAAACTTCAAATACTTGCAAAAAACAGATTTGATCTTTAGTCGCTCTGTTTCTGTAAACCATTCCCATAGGGGGGGCAGGTAAAGAACATATGGCAAAGCCAACGCTCTTTATAGCCTTGCTAAAGTTTACCGATTGTAAGAGTACTTCAACGGGGCGAGTTTGCCATAACCCACTCGCAGGTTTGACCCAAGGGTGTCAAAGCAAAGAGTTTTAGTTGTTTTCTTTTCTCTACCATAGAAACTTTCTACGAACTTCCCGTGAGAGGAGTAAATTTGAACGGGGGAGGGGCAGATTTACCGGCATTATTTGAAAAAACGATGAGAAATTAAATAAAAAAAAGCTTTTTCAAATGAAGAAAGGACCACCATTAAAATTCAAAACGAACAGAAATTTATTCCTTGTTTGAGGGGGTTGCTCCCCTCCTCAATACCCTGCTCTGTACGCTAAAGTTTGACTGTTTGTTCAATTTTTAAGAACGACTCCTGAAATGCAAGGGCCTTTTAATTAGAACAAGACAACAGTTTTTTAAGAATGCTCCAGCTTTTTTAAGAATGCTAAAAACTTAAATATACAGAATAATTTCTGTTCGTTTTGAGTTTTAATGTTGCTCCTTACTTTCAGTTGAAAAACCTAACTTTTCATTTAATTTAAAGTAAAATCCAACAATTTCAGGTGATACGTGACAATGATCCGACGAGTCATATGATTTTCAATGTTCTTGGTGAATTTAATGTTGTTAAGTCGTCTATAATTAAGGGACAGGCTGACCTTATTGGGGTTGAAATAATGCCAGCCATTCCAGCTAAAACCAGGCTCTCGGACAAGGATATTGATACAGAGTTGCCAACAATCATACCAACTCCTGAAAAAGTGGTAAGAATGTGGCTAATATGCATTTGAAACTGTGAAAATGATTGTTAATTCTGGCATTTAGTTCCTTCATTAAAAGAAAGATAAACGATTAAGAAATAATTCCTTAAATTTTCGGAAAACAAAATGTTTTCTAACTCTTCCGCTTTCTACAAATAAGATCGTATTGATTAATTGCAATTCAAATGGCAAACAAACTACTACCAAGGGCAGCTTTGCAAATGGCCTTTGGCAATTATCTCACAAGACAGTATGAAAATGTCAGACATGAGCTTTAGGCATGATAGCAACGATATATAAAAAAAATTTCGTGATTTTCGATAACCTATATGCATTGGTTCATTGCATAGAATAAAAATGACGTGACATGCAACCTAACTCGGATGTGCAAAGTGAGAATGAGAACATTCAATATTTTATTTTATTTTTTTGGATGACTTCCCGCCGCTCATTGTTTTCTTAATTGTCAAATCAACAGTCAATTTGAAACCAATTAACTCGATCCATTTATATTACCTTAATGGGTTGATTTTAATTTTCAAATTTCTTCTAACGAGTTTCGGCGCGCCCTAAAACCGTTGCCTTTTAGTTTGAAATAAAAAACTTTGGAGCGATTTGCGCTTAGAGTTCTTAATTCATATAGAAAATAATAATGCTTTGTTTAAAAAAAAACACAAAACTATCTTTTTTACCAATAATAAACTTAAAATAACAAATTATATGATTCCCTTTTTTCCCGATGTGTCAAAGGCTGTTTAATGCTATGCTGAAAAAAATAACTTGACACATAGGCAGGACTCAGTTTTTTTATCTGAAGTGTGAAAAGATGAAAAAAGCACAATGGTAACAAATTACAATACCGATAACAATGGACCGATACTGTCAATTTTAAATATTTACAGTGTATTTCGACCTTGGATTCATTTACCAAATTTTGTTAATATTTCAGCCTTGTACAACTACAAGACCATCAATCCCAATATCTCCCGGGTTTCAGCCACCTACGAATACTCACCAGGTTAAGGAGCTGCAGGGTGAAACATTCAGTAGGAAGTTAGATACCATTTTAAAGGTAAAATCTTCAAGCACACCTTTTGCAATGTTTAAGCTATTTTTCCAAGAACCAGTCTTTCATAAAAAGAGACTTGTTTAGAAAATAAAATTTGACCCTCTTGTATTTGGCAGAACTTAACATCCCATATTGTGCCACATACACTGTCAATTCTTTCGTGTAATTAATTAAAAAAAACCTTTTTCACAAAATAAGTTTTTCAAAGAAAAGTAAAGAACTCCATTAAACAAAAAATGAGCAAAAATAAAATCAAATGATCTACCAAGCTCGAAACTACCACAAATCAGCATCGATAAATAAATGAAACCCAAAACGAACAGAAATTATAATAATTAGCCGAGTCAAACTCAAAAAAAGCAGAAATTAACATAAGTTGGGCGCAAAACACCTATGCCTTCCCAAGGCCAGAACAAAATTTGCACTTTACTGAAAAAATACAAATGAATGTTTTTACTTTTATAACTTTAATAAATCAAATAATTTTAATATTTTGATTACTAAATATCAGTAAATGTATAATAAACTGACAATGTACATTCATTTGTATTTTTTCAGTAAAGTGCAAATTTTGTTCTGGCCTTGGGAAGGAATAGGGGTTTTGTGCCCAACTTATGTTAATTTCTGTTCGTTTTGAGTTTGACTCGGTTATTTATTGTAATTTCTGTTCGTTTTGGGTATCATTTATTTATCGATGCTGATTTGTGGTAGTTTCAAGCTTGGTAGATTATTTGATTTTATTTTTGCTCATTTTTTGTTTAATCCTTCGATACGAAGTGCCCTGGTCTAAACAAAAACAACAACAAAAATATTACTAATCACTTTCGACTATTAAAAAGGGCACTAGCCTTTAAATTTCCAATCGAATTAGCCTTTTTTGAAGTTTCTACGACAACGCCTTCTATAAAAACCTTATATGCGCCCAGGGCGTATCTTAAAACCCTTGCCCTGAGGGTTGTGGGGAAGTGTCCTTCTCAAAAACATATTTTCTATCTGGAAATCAACCAGCCTACGCAAAAAAAAAAATGGCTATCTCAAAATTTTTATTGGATGTGTTTGGGTGAATGATGGCCATGGGGGGGGGGCTAGTTGCCCTCCAATCACTTTTGAGTATTAAAAAGGGCACACGCCCTTTGAATTTCCCATCGAATGAGCCTGTTTTGAAGTTTCTACGACAACGCCTTCTATAAAAACCTTATATGCCCCCAGGGCATAACTTGAAACCTTTGCCCTGAGGGTTGTGGGGGAGTGTTCTCCTCAAAAACATATTGTCTATCTGGAAATCAACCACGCTGAACGAAATGGCTATCTCAAAATTTTGATTGGGTGTGTTTGGGGGAATAATGGGCGTGGGGGGGCTAGTTGCCCTCCAATCTCTTTCGAGTTTTAAAAAGGGCACTAGCCCTTTGAATTTCCAATCGAATGAGCCTGTTTTGAAGTTTCTACGACAACGCCTCTATAAAAAAAAATCTTATATGGCCCCAGGGCGTAACTTAAAACCTTTGCCCTGAGGGTTGCGGGGGAGTGTCCTCCTCAAAAATATATTTTCTATCTAGAAATCAACTACGCTGAACAAAATGGCTATCTCAAAATTTTGAATGGTTGTGTTTGGGGGACTGATGGGCGTGGGGGGGGGGTGGTAGTCCCTGGGGAATAGGCGGTAAGTTACGTAATTTTCTTGTTGTTCACTTATAGCCTAGATTTGTTACTGGGAAATGCCACATTATTTGGTGGTTGGGGAATTTTCTGCCGGGGGGTCTGCTATAGGGAGAATTTTCCGTGAAAAAAAGTTCTCGGGGGAATTTTCCAGTGGAAATTTTCTACGGGGGAAGGAAAGAAATTTCTTGGCATGACTTGGAAACGGTCAAAAAGTGTATGTATCTATCTATATATATGAGGATCCTCTATAGGAGGACAACTGCAGCAGGGCCTAAGACCCAGATCTATGGACAACGACCTCTGCAAAGGGCTGCCTCGACCCTTTCGAGGTACCTGCAAGACTGGGGACCTTACAGTCAGCTCTATCCCTACTTGAGGAGTGGCCCCCTCGAAGGAATTATAACTCGAAGGAAGTAAACGACACTGTATTTGCACGGGATTCTGACTAAAGGATAATTCCTCTGGACTTGGCCTGATTTGGTGGGCGGGCTCGGGCTGAAAAGCGTCTTCCTAGCTAATTCATCTACTATGGGCTGCCTCCCCGTAGTTACATAATATTTATAGGCATGAATATATAATGAACCAGAGGTAATAGGCTTGAGACGGTCTGTGTAGGATTTCGACTCTCCTTGATAGAAGAGCAGCGCCAAGTCCAGAAAACCATGTTGTGACCAAGATGGGCCCAGGATTGCACAAAGCCTCCATTCATATTGGAGGTCCCAAGGACCTCCAAGGACCTTGCTATCCGGTTCTAAGCGCTTCGATGTAGACCTGGGAAGATATGTTGGTCCCCGCCCTGCACTGGTACCCGGGACCATTACTTTTCATGAGGCCAACATAAATTCAATGATTTAAAGAATGTGAAAATTGCAACTTGGAATGTTATGACATTAAAAAATAACTATTGTATTGGCGTTTTGACTGATGAATTTAGACGCTTCGAGCTGGGCTTATTAGGAGTTTCAGATACTTATATCCTAGGGATATGAAACATTAAAGTTGGTGATGCGAGATTTTTTTACTCAGGAAAGAAATATGGAGTACATTGCCAGAGAGTAGGGCTCACGATGAATAAGGAAGCTGCTTAGTCTTGTTTAGGCTGGGAAGGTATAAATAATAGAATACTAATAGCTCATTTTGTGACTAAAAAGCTCAGGGTATCAGTTATAGAAACCTATGTCCCTCTAGAACTGACTGACGGGGATAGTAATAACTCAGATGAATTTTACTTACAGTTACAGGAGCAAAAAGACAGGGTCCCAGGTAGAAATATGGTGTTATTATTAGGAGATTTTAACGCCCAGGTTGGTAGAAATAGGAAAATATGGTATCCTAGCCTAGGTGAATTTGGTGTAGGAAAAGAAAACAATAATGGCTACAGACTGCTTCAACTTTATATGTATAATAATCTAGTTATAACCAATAAGACGTTTTGTCATAAAATGGCTCTTACACTAACATGGTATTCACACAGACAACCTTATTATGTTATTGTAAACCGAAGACTGGCAACATCAATCCTTGACACTAGGGTAGCCAGGAGTGCTGTTATCGATGTTAAAAGTAAAAGATCATTATCTAGTAGTGTCTAGGGTTAATTTAATGCTGAATTTTTGGAAGGGTAACTACCTCCCGGGAAGTTATGATGTTAGTAGATTCCAGGATGAAATTTAAGAGAAAACTTTCCAGGAACAGTTGAATACTAAACATGAGAGGTCAAAATTTGACAATGTAGAAGATGGATGGAATAATTTTAGAAAAATAATTTGTGAAGTTTCTGATGGTGTCTTAGGGAAGAAAGTTGGGAGCGCAGAAAAGAATATTAGTGAAAATGCTTTATGTTTAATAGACATGAGAAGGGGCTTGTACAAGAATTATCTAAGCGATAGATCATTTAAAAACAAAAGGAATGCAAAGAAAGTGGAGAAAGCATTAAAATATGAAGTGAGGAGGTATGAAGTGCAGGCAATGGATAAAATTGCCGAGGATCTGAAAGATGCAGCTAGACGGCATAATTATAAAATATTGTACTGGCATGGTAATAAATGGAGAGGGAGGAGTCAATCCGGGCTTGTCCCAGTTAAAACCTAAGACTTCAAATATAAACTCTATAATCTAAGTCTCAAAGACTTCAAATCTAAACTGTATAATTTTTTTTTAAATAATACAAAATCTTAAATTATTTTCTACATTTCCTAAAATTATATTCAATCATAAATACAAATCATCTTCTATCCTGCACTTTATTTTCTTTTTTCCTTTCGACTGTATTATTGTATTATTATATATCTTATACTAGCCAATACATGCTGTTTCCGGTTTTCTATTCATCCTCTTTGATTCACACTTAGTATGGATGGTAGCACCTTTTTTATACGGTTCACTAATAGGCTACATTAGACATAATTCTGTAATCGCAATCTGTGATATTAACTGGCCTCCAGTTGTTGATGTCTTCAGGGCTACCTTTTTTCGGTATTAATTTCACCATCCCTAAACACTGTATCTTGATATCATCGTTATTTAGTAATCCAATAGAAATATCTGCCAGCCCTAAACACTGTATCTTGATATCATCGTTATTTAGTAATCCATTAGAAATATCTGCCAGATGTTCTGCGATTTCTTATTCGTAAGGTATTCCGTCCTGGTACTTTATTGCTATCCGTCTCCAGTATAGCTTTCTTTTATTTCTTCTTTTGTTAATTTAGCCGTTAGTACAGTATATCATTTTCTTCCTTTGTCAGTTGATTATATTCAGTCTTCCGCAAGAAATCGTCCATTTTCTCTTTCTCTTCTTCCGTCTCTCTTGTAAATACATTCCTATAGAAGGATTTCACTTCTTCCAGGATATCTTCCATTTTCTTAGTTGTTTCCCCATTTTTCTTTTTAACTCTTTTAAAATTAGTGCCTTTTGCTGACATTTTCTCGTTGCATATAAGTGTTGTTGTTAGTTGTTCATTCCTTATCTGGTCTTCGAATTTTGCTATTATGCCTTCTTTTTTTCTATTTCTCTTATTTCTAGTAGAGTCTCGAAGTATTCCTTATTTGAATTTTCCCCTTCATTTATCTCTAATTTTAGTTCACGAGCCATACTATAAGGGAACTTCAGATACTCATCGCCAGTTTTTGATAATTCTAGTGAAATTGTCTTTACCTCTTGCGTAATTCTGAACTTCATCCTCTGTTTCCAGTATTCGGGTAGCAACTTGGAATCTGTTTCCTTCACCGATTTAAATATCTTCCTTGTCTTTGTCTTACACTCATCACATTTTAGGACTGCAGTATTCATTTTCCGTGTAGATTTCTTTCTTCTTTCTTGCATTTTTTCATTTTTGTTTGTCCCCAATACTACATTTTGGTCCGTGAAAGACACTATCTTGTGTTCTATGTTTGCCACACTTTGTATCAGTACTTTTGATGCAGGAACTCTGTTAAGTCTTGCTCCACCTCCATGTTTTCCTATCCAGTTTAATCTTTTAAAGCTATTTATCTTCTTAAGTTTCTCTCAGACATATACCAATCCCAGTCCATTTATCAGCTCAACCAATACTCTGCAAATATTCTCTTCTCGGGCTATGGCATCTTTCTTACTTATTACACAGTTAAAATCTCCAAGTAATTTCAATTCATCAGTATTCTTGGGGATAAATGCTGCAATATCTTGCCGAAAAATTACTCTCTTTTTTTCCTATTTTGGGATCCGGATGGCGCATAAACATTGATATATGTTTTTCTATTTATCACGCAAGTGATAATTCTTCCTTCTTAGTCGATTCTGACATTTTGTGGCTCAAAATGACGTTTATATACCACTGCTACACTACTGCCGCCAATACAAGTGTTTGTTAAGTATTTGTTTGCGTGTTCTACGCTTTTTAAATTATTAGTATCACTTTCTTATATAAAAGCTAATTCTATACTTTCCGTCATCAGAAAGTCTCTTAAAAGCTGCTGCCTTTTTCTTTGCTTCAGTCCATTTACATTTAAACTTGTAAGTTTTTTGGTTCTCGTTTCATTCTCCTCTTCCTCGCGGGTTCTCGCTTTTTTGTTCTTTTTTTCTGAGCCACTAGATAATGTTGACGTATTCATTTCTGCCTCTACCATATTACCCAACGTATTATCCACGTACTCGTCCACCGCTAGCACCGGTGGACGCTATTCAGCATAGCTTCCATATTTTCCATGTGCTTCAACGTTCCAGATTCTATCTCTTTTTCTTCGTTTTTCTTAAACTGTCTGTTTTTATTTCTTTTCATCCCTCTTGTTGTGATTCCTGGTGTAGATTGGCTACGAGGCCACATATCTGCGTTCTCTTCTTCTTTTTCACTATCTTCGTCGTTTTCCGATGTTTCAGTTGTCTTCCTGTTGGGTTTTTTCATTGGCTCTTTCTTCGTAGCCTCTTTATTTTCTGTTTCAGTCTTCTGTTTCTTTTGTAGTTCTTCTCTCATTTTCTGCAATTCTTGGTCTACTGTTTGTTCAATTTTTCTTTCATCTTTGCTTGAGGCTTTATCTGTAATTAAATCTCTTCGTTGTAATTCTTTTGTCAAGGATGGAAATGACACATAATCATCAAGTTCTACTATCTCCCATTATTTTCTTTTATTTGTGACTGGTTTTGATGGAGACACAGAGCAGTTCACCGCCTTATGTTCTTCTTGTTTGCACCTGGCACACGTTTTTATCTGTCCATCGTACCATACTCGCAATCGAAGTCCATCCACAAAAACGAAAAATGGAATGTTCCTAGCTATTTTCATTTTCGCTGTAAATCTTGTTTTGAAGTTTCTATATATTGACCTCCCTGTTAAACACCCTTCTACACCTTACCTTATCGAGTCAATGCTTTTTGTACTGTTGACCCTTCCATCTCAAAGGGTACTCCTTCGACTTTAACGTAGCTAGGTCTATCCTCGCAGCTTTCAATAATTATATATTTTACTTCTCCATCTGTCGTTACGACTGGTAACATTCCGTTTCTTCTTTGATCCAAAAAGCTCTCAAGTTCTTCACAGTTTGTAAATTTAACAAAAAGTGTTTTCTTAAACTTCAAACCTGACGCATCTATGCCTATCAGATTTTGTTTTCGTATATCTTTCTGTTTCATCCATCTGTGTATCTCAAGTTCAGTTGGCAGGTTTTCCTCTGTAAATGCGGCGAAACTCATAAATGCTGGATTTTTTCGTGCATATTTCAGTGTTTTCCCATCTTTTCCACCAATTCCTAGTACACTCATCTTTCTTTCTCCTTTTTCAGAATACTCTAAACACGAGTAATTAAACTAAATAAGTAAAATGGCACTCACAGGCGAAAACGAAGCAAACAAAAAAATACGATCAAAGAACCACCAACACCACCAATAAACACTTCCAAAAAAGAAAAAAAAACACAAATTAAACAAATTACCAGATTAATTACTTCTACTTAATCTTTCCGGTGCTTATACTTTATTTCAACACTCTCTACACGCTACCAAGCGGTCCAAGCAAATCTAAGAAACATACGAATTATTTCAGCACTCTTTGCACGCTACCTAGCCGTCCATGCAAACCTACGAGATATACACTACTTAATGGCGTTCCATATTCACACTTAATACCTATCTTTCCTAAATAACTTACTTATCCTGCTTATTCTTATTAAAGCTATCCTAAATAACTTATTCTATTATTAAATAATGTTAAAACTAACCACAAAAACTGAAAACACTTTTTAATCTTATAAATCTATATAATCTTATTTTCGCTATGGAACGCTAACATTGTCTTCAATGTTGATAGCAACTATTGATATTGACAAAATAGTCTATAGGTTTGCAATAGTGAAGCCTTTTGAGTTTGCAGCGTCAACGTTTTCAAAAGCCTTGCTGAAACTCTTGTACCGCGTCAAATAAAGGGGTGATTCCAAAATCATGGGCAGAGGGACAGATGTTTCTGATAGTTTTTGCTCTTTTAATATGTCTAACCAAGAACAATTTGTCACCTATCACAATATGGCATAGGTTCGCCGTCACGCCGTAGCGATTTCTTATTCGTAAGGTATTCCGTCCTGGTACTTTATTGCTATCCGTCTCCAGTATAGCTTTCTTTTATTTCTTCTTTTGTTAATTTAGCCGTTAGTACAGTATATCATTTTCTTCCTTTGTCAGTTGATTATATTCAGTCTTCCGCAAGAAATCGTCCATTTTCTCTTTCTCTTCTTCCGTCTCTCTTGTAAATACATTCCTATAGAAGGATTTCACTTCTTCCAGGATATCTTCCATTTTCTTAGTTGTTTCCCCATTTTTCTTTTTAACTCTTTTAAAATTAGTGCCTTTTGCTGACATTTTCTCGTTGCATATAAGTGTTGTTGTTAGTTGTTCATTCCTTATCTGGTCTTCGAATTTTGCTATTATGCCTTCTTTTTTTCTATTTCTCTTATTTCTAGTAGAGTCTCGAAGTATTCCTTATTTGAATTTTCCCCTTCATTTATCTCTAATTTTAGTTCACGAGCCATACTATAAGGGAACTTCAGATACTCATCGCCAGTTTTTGATAATTCTAGTGAAATTGTCTTTACCTCTTGCGTAATTCTGAACTTCATCCTCTGTTTCCAGTATTCGGGTAGCAACTTGGAATCTGTTTCCTTCACCGATTTAAATATCTTCCTTGTCTTTGTCTTACACTCATCACATTTTAGGACTGCAGTATTCATTTTCCGTGTAGATTTCTTTCTTCTTTCTTGCATTTTTTCATTTTTGTTTGTCCCCAATACTACATTTTGGTCCGTGAAAGACACTATCTTGTGTTCTATGTTTGCCACACTTTGTATCAGTACTTTTGATGCAGGAACTCTGTTAAGTCTTGCTCCACCTCCATGTTTTCCTATCCAGTTTAATCTTTTAAAGCTATTTATCTTCTTAAGTTTCTCTCAGACATATACCAATCCCAGTCCATTTATCAGCTCAACCAATACTCTGCAAATATTCTCTTCTCGGGCTATGGCATCTTTCTTACTTATTACACAGTTAAAATCTCCAAGTAATTTCAATTCATCAGTATTCTTGGGGATAAATGCTGCAATATCTTGCCGAAAAATTACTCTCTTTTTTTCCTATTTTGGGATGCGGATGGTGCATAAACATTGATATATGTTCTTCTATTTATCACACAAGTGATAATTCTTCCTTCTTCGTCGATTCTGACATTTTTTGGCTCAAACTGACGTTTATATACCACTGCTACACTACCACCAATTCTGGTGTTTGCTAAGTATTTGTAGTCGGGCTCTACGCTTTTTAAATTATCAGTTTCACTTTTTTGTACAAAAGCTAATTCTATACTTTCTGTCATCAGAAAGTCTCTTAAAAGCTGTTGTCTCTTTCTTTGCTTCAGTCCATTTACATTTAAACTTGTAAGTTTTTTGGTTCTCGTTTCATTCTCCTCTTCCTCGCGGGTTCTCGCTTTTTTGTTCTTTTTTTCTGAGCCACTAGATAATGTTGACGTATTCATTTCTGCCTCTACCATATTACCCAACGTATTATCCACGTACTCGTCCACCGCTAGCACCGGTGGACGCTATTCAGCATAGCTTCCATATTTTCCATGTGCTTCAACGTTCCAGATTCTATCTCTTTTTCTTCGTTTTTCTTAAACTGTCTGTTTTCATTTCTTTTCATCCCTCTTGTTGTGATTCCTGGTGTAGATTGGCTACGAGGCCACATATCCGCGTTCTCTTCTTCTTTTTCACTATCTTCGTCGTTTTCCGATGTTTCAGTTGTCTTCCTGTTGGGTTTTTTCATTGGCTCTTTCTTCGTAGCCTCTTTATTTTCTGTTTCAGTCTTCTGTTTCTTTTGTAGTTCTTCTCTCATTTTCTGCAATTCTTGGTCTACTGTTTGTTCAATTTTTCTTTCATCTTTGCTTGAGGCTTTATCTGTAATTAAATCTCTTCGTTGTAATTCTTTTGTCAAGGATGGAAATGACACATAATCATCAAGTTCTACTATCTCCCATTATTTTCTTTTATTTGTGACTGGTTTTGATGGAGACACAGAGCAGTTCACCGCCTTATGTTCTTCTTGTTTGCACCTGGCACACGTTTTTATCTGTCCATCGTACCATACTCGCAATCGAAGTCCATCCACAAAAACGAAAAATGGAATGTTCCTAGCTATTTTCATTTTCGCTGTAAATCTTGTTTTGAAGTTTCTATATATTGACCTCCCTGTTAAACACCCTTCTACACCTTACCTTATCGAGTCAATGCTTTTTGTACTGTTGACCCTTCCATCTCAAAGGGTACTCCTTCGACTTTAACGTAGCTAGGTCTATCCTCGCAGCTTTCAATAATTATATATTTTACTTCTCCATCTGTCGTTACGACTGGTAACATTCCGTTTCTTCTTTGATCCAAAAAGCTCTCAAGTTCTTCACAGTTTGTAAATTTAACAAAAAGTGTTTTCTTAAACTTCAAACCTGACGCATCTATGCCTATCAGATTTTGTTTTCGTATATCTTTCTGTTTCATCCATCTGTGTATCTCAAGTTCAGTTGGCAGGTTTTCCTCTGTAAATGCGGCGAAACTCATAAATGCTGGATTTTTTCGTGCATATTTCAGTGTTTTCCCATCTTTTCCACCAATTCCTAGTACACTCATCTTTCTTTCTCCTTTTTCAGAATACTCTAAACACGAGTAATTAAACTAAATAAGTAAAATGGCACTCACAGGCGAAAACGAAGCAAACAAAAAAATACGATCAAAGAACCACCAACACCACCACTAAAAACTTCCAAAAAAGAAAAAAACAAATTAAACTAATTAACAGATTAAGTAATTTTATTTAATCCCTCCAGTGCTTATACTTTATCTCAAAACTTTCTGCACGCTACCTAGCGGTCCACGCAAATCTACGAATTATTTCAGCACTCTTTGCACGCTACCTAGCCGTCCATGCACACCTACGAGATATACACTACTTAATGGCGTTCCATATTCACACTTAATACCTATCTTTCCTAAATAACTTACTTATCCTGCTTATTCTTATTAAAGCTATCCTAAATAACTTATTCTATTATTAAATAATGTTAAAACTAACCACAAAAACTGAAAACACTTTTTAATCTTATAAATCTATATAATCTTATTTTCGCTATGGAACGCTAACATTGTCTTCAATGTTGATAGCAACTATTGATATTGACAAAATAGTCTATAGGTTTGCAATAGTGAAGCCTTTTGAGTTTGCAGCGTCAACGTTTTCAAAAGCCTTGCTGAAACTCTTGTACCGCGTCAAATAAAGGGGTGATTCCAAAATCATGGGCAGAGGGACAGATGTTTCTGATAGTTTTTGCTCTTTTAATATGTCTAACCAAGAACAATTTGTCACCTATCACAATATGGCATAGGTTCGCCGTCACTAGAATATAATAATAATAATAATATATTGAGAAAACAGGCTTGTGCCACTATCTACAGAAATTTTAATAATCAAATGCTTTTTCACTATAATGATTGTCAATCTTTTTCTTAAATGCATTGACTGAATCTGAGTTAACAGTGTCTGATGATAGTGCGTTCCACTCGGAGACAATGCGGTTGCTGAATGCCCATCTACCAACATCTCTTCTGAAACGTTCTTCAGTTAACTCAAACTCGTGACCTCTCAGGTTATTATTCTTGAATGTTATTATCTCTTCTGGAGGGATGTTGTCGCAGTATCTGTTACATATTTTGTATACTTCAATAAGATCTCCTCTCAAAAATCGGTATGAGAGGCTTGGGAGCGACAGTTTTTTCAAACGGTCTTGGTATGATAAGTCTCTAAGTGACGGAACAAATTTAGTAGCCCTCCATTGGATTTCTTCTATTGCATTGCTGTCTTTTTGAAAAAAATGGTCTGGTTGTTGTATGACCGTATTTGATCATTGGTCTCACTAACGATTTGAAGAGTATAGAAAACAGTAATGAGTCAGTAAGAGAGAAATTTCTTTGAATAATTCCCAAGACTTGTGATGACTTAGAGATGATTGATTCGTAGTGCTTGGTGAAAGTCATGTCACTGTCTATTGTCGCTCCCGAATCTAGCGCTTCTTCTTGTATAGGTATCTGTTATCCTTCAAAGCAGTACTACTGAGAAATATGTTTTGGGCCTAGCCCAATGTGACTACTTTTTTCTGTATTCACTTCCATGCTCCTTTTTTTTATCCATTCTGCTGTTTTTTTTAAGTGTTGCTGTAGTATTTCTGTATCTTCAAAGCTTGTTATTGCGCGAAAGATTTTTGTGTCATCTACATAAAGCAGTATCTCTGAATCTATGTTTTTTGGGAGATCATTTATGTAAATATTAAATAGTAAAGGCCCTAGAACACTACCTTGAACCACTCCACCTGTGACTTTTGTCTCATTGGTGCTAAGATATCCCTCCAGTTTTACTCGCTGAGATCTTCCTTTCAGAAAGTTGAGAACCCACTTTAGAATAGTATCGCCAACACCGATAGACTGTAGTTTTCGAAGAAGTTGACTTTGTAAGACTTTATCAAAGGTTTTTCTGAGATCTAAGCATAAAATATCTATCTGCATCCTATAATTCATATTTTTTCTCTGGGCTTTTGTTGCGACAAGTAGTTAATCTTCTCCTGATCTTTTTTCGAGAAATCCAAGCTATGCGGGTGAAATGAGTCTTCTTTTGATTAGGTTCTGTAATATATTATCCTGGAGTAAAGATTCTAGCATTTACTTGGATCTAAAGATACTAGTATTTACTAGTAATTACTTGGATCTGAGTTGCTTCCTTTTTTGAAGAGGGGTATCACCGCTGCTTGCTTCCATTTATCAGACAGATTCCCTGTTTGTAGCTACTTGACAAAAATGTAGTGCAATGGCGCTGCAATTTCTTGTGTCAGCTCTTTGAGCACTCTAGGATGTAGGGCATCTGGACCTTCTGATTTGTAAGGGTTTAGATTTTTTAGTTTTTTGTAGACCATTTGTTTTATCAGTTCTTTGTCTTCAAATTTACCTACGACTAGTGGCTGACATTCCTCTTGACTTTCATCTTTGTCCCTCTCTGTTTTGAAAACTGTGGAAAACTGCTGATCTAGTAGGTTGGCTTTAGCTATTGGGTCACTGATCGATAAATTTGTTGCTGAGTTTCTAAGATCGGGAATAACCGGCTGTTCTTTTCTTTTTGAGTTCACGAAGTTCCAAAACGCCTTGGGGTTGATCTTTGAGTTTTCGGGTACTTTCCTCTCCTTTTCGCTTGCTTCTTATCTAGTGGCTTTCCTGACTTTGTTGGTGATTCCGTGATAATTTCTAAAATAACTTTTTGTATCGGTCTGCTTGAGTGTCTCCCAGGCATACCGCTTGGTTTTTATTAGTTCAAGGATCTCCCGTTTTAGAGGCGGTCGTGTAAAAATATTGTCTATTTATATACACTTCTTTGTGAGGTCTGTGATTACCGATTCAAACTTTCTGTACATGCCATCTACTAGATCTGTGTTATTTAGTATTTCAGTCCAGTTGAAAACTTCTAGCTCCGTTCGCATGGTATTGTAATCACCTTTTGAATACATCCACCTCTCTTTTTTCTCATAGTTTCACAACTTATAATCACCTCTAAGTAAATAGTGGTCCGACTGGTCCGTGGTCCGATTTTCCAACAGGAGGACCTATAGTAAGTTCTTATATTAGTATAGGATATAGGATAACAACTATATTATTAGTATAATATAGGATAACAACTTTATACGAGCATTTGTTTCCTGTAAAAAATATTGTGTTTCATACAAATTAGGCTGCAATTTGACAAATATTTAAATTGTCAATAAGAATGAACCTAAGTCAAAAGAGCCAAATTTACTGATTTAGCGAAAAAGACAAAATTAATTCATAAACTCAAATATTTCTTGACCTCTCTAAGAGATAACTACTTTTACTACTAACAGCTCACCACAAACGCTAAGCAACCTAAAGTCAACAACGCGTATGATTCTCCTCTACCTGGCAGCATAAAACGGTCCTTTTTTCTCTCTTCCATGAAGCTTACATCTCCTTTAAATATTTTTATACCCTCTTCCCAGTCAATTTGACGCTCTCAGGCTTTTCATTTGGACACAAGTGCATGACTAGAAAGTCACAAATTATTCCCTGCAATGAAATAGCTTTGAGCAATAACGGTTTCAATTTTCGGGCTGTATGAAAAACTGGTATCAAATACTTTGTTTGGAAGAAAAGAAATTTAAAAATATAAACTTCAAAATATGTTTTAAAAATAAAAAAATATATTACCGGCATATAGCATGCGCATTTTAGTGGAAACAGGAAACACCTACACCAGGCCAAGAATGTCTTTCGACTTACTATTTAAATATTATTTTCTATATTGTTATCATCTCAACTTTCTCTTTTAAATTTTTTTTCTGTTTCCTGTCTTTATCATAAAAAAAATTATTTTGGTTTTGAGAATATCTTTGAACCTTAAGATAATAATCAAATTTGATATTTTTAGGATATGTCGGTTCCCAGTCCTATTGGTCAACTGGCTCCAACTCCAGGACGTTCGGAGCTGAACTCATACTTAGAAGAGGCACCAAGGTACACATCTAAATATAACCTTAATTTTTTTTTTTATGATATATATGAAGAAAAGGCAGATGTAAACGCAGGCCTTGGCCCTTAAGAAATTGACGTCTACTAAAATTTTCTCCTTGGGATGTAACCTTTCAACCAATCTAGATGAAGCCTAGATTGGAAGAAAAGCTAGCCAACTAGCCAATATCATACTAGCCGACCTTTTGTTCGCTAGTAAGATGAGTTGTTAAATAGAACTAGTATGTGAATACGCATGGCAAAATCAGTATTTTTTCAGTATCTTAAATGTGGCTTATTATTCTTATAAGCAATGTCCCAAAACTCAGCCAATGGTCAACTTTCCCGAACTATACCCTCAAGTCTAACATCCACCTTATAAAACAACATCAGCCGGTATGTAATCCTTGTTGGAAATTTGCCTATTCAATGCTCTTTAGTTAACACGGATAACTTACATTTTTGTATACAGGGGAAATCAGCTCGTCATTCATATTGACAAAAATTTCCAGTACCTGTAATGGCTTCAGTAACCCTTCATGTTTCCAAAAATAAATCGTATAAGATGTTTAGTCTGTGTGGGAATGAACTTCTGAATAATGCTTTTGTTTCTTTGCATCCTAACTTTCAGATATTCAGATCTTTCAGATATTCAGACCTTTCAGATATTCAGATATGTCAGATATTCAGATCTTTCTTACCCTTGTCTCCCTATTGCTGTTTCCCAGTGACTCTCAGAGATAGGAATGAAAGACTCAGGCTCCTTGCATATCAGTGATGTCCCAGCCTTAGATTCTTCATCGTCCAATTAATTACCTGTAATGCCTGAGTGTTCTTGCGCCACAACATCAGGACAGTTCGATTTTCGTTTGATTCTATACTGTTTAATTCTTCATAGCATCCAAACCGCTATATATTCTGTCTACTTTGATCCAAACAGACATTTTTTCTTGCTCTTAAAATTCTCAAGAGTCTTAGGAAACAATGGACCATTATAAATACCTCCTTCCCTATCTTTATTTGCACCAGTCAGTTAAATAGCTTAGTGTTCGTCAGTGTGTTTGTATCAGTCAGTTAGCTGCCTGCTTTTTCTCAAAAATTAAATAATTAAGAAATCAACTGAAAATAAGGAGCAACATTAATACTTAAGACGAGCGGAAACTCTTTAAAACGGATTTAAAAATAGTTCTTAAAACACTTTACATCCAAATTTGACGGCCTTTGTGTTTGAGCAGTCTTTCTAAAAGAAATATGACAAAAAGTCAAACTTTAACGTAATGAACGAGAGATTGAAGAGGGCACCACCCTTATACATGGAATAATCTCCGTTTATTTTAAGTTTTAATGTCGCTCCCTACCTTAAGTTGAAATTTTTTTTTTAATATCTGACTGTTTTTCAAGACATGCCAGGAAATCCCCTTCCCTTCCCTCATCGTACAAACTTTGTTCACCCTGGGAAAGTTTCTTTGTCTTTTTTACCTTCTTCTCCTTGACAATACCCACCTCCCACAGAAAATCCCCCCCAAGAAAAAATTTCGTATATTTCTCAATTGCAAATACTATATTTGAAGCATTGGTAACTTACGCCCCTTTCTAGAGGGACTAAAGGGGAAGGGGATCATGTCATCCCCAAAGAAACAGTCATAGGATCATTCAACAATGCTGAATCAAATGATTATCACAGAATTTTGATCGGATAGCTTCGGGGGTAAGTGCATGAGAGAGGGGCAAGCTGCCCTCCAATCGTTCTGATAAATTAAGATAAGCACTACAAATTTTGATTTCCGTTCACATAAGCCCTCTTCTGGTCGCCAAGAGTCGTGGATTTAATATGATCACTCCCAGAAAAAAAAAATAAAAGGCATCCATCATCTTTCATCTGGAATTTTTTTATACAAAATTCCAAATCTTGTAGATAGGAGCTTGAAACTTTTAAAGCAGAACTTCCTGATATGCTGAATCTGAATCTGTAGTTTTTCATTGAAATCACTTGACTTTCAATGAAAATATGACAAATTTTCTCAGACTCGTTGCCTCTAATGGCAACATTAAACTTAATGAATTTTATATATTTGGAATAAGCATAAAAAGTCAGTTCCTTTGACAGATCTACTGCTATCAAAATTCAATGTTTTAGAGTTCGCTTACTTTTAGGCCGAGTGGATCTGTACTTACAGTTTGTTACAACGAACTGTTTTGTTTTAGCCTCGTAGCAGATTCCTATAGGTAAGAGCCTTTTATCATATCATCCATTATATGAATTCTTGCATTCTCTTTTTTAGTCTACTTTGGGATGTCACTTCACAAAGCTGCAAGGGGCAAGTGTATGTTTTAAAATCTAAAACACAAGGCCGTACCCAGGATTTTTTTTCGGAGAGGGTTTTACTAAAAAAAACTTGAGGGGGGGGTACACAAAAAAACTCACAAATGCATACAAAAATTTGTTTATGTCAATTTTTGTTACGTTTTACAAGTCAGACGAACATTTCGGGGGGGGGGGTCGAACACCCTAACTCCCCTGGATACAGCCTAGCTAAAACATACAGGAGGAGGGGTTAGTTCGTTTGTTTTTTTTATGATAAAAACAAAAAAACTGATATTTAATATTTAGCAATATCTTTTAACCTAAGAATAATAATCCCGTCTGTTCCTTTTAGATTTCGATATGGCGTTTTACTTTTATTGAAAAGAATTATTTTTCCCTTTATGATCTTCTGTCTATTAAAAGACGCAAGTAAGTACAAGCAGCAATTTGGTTCTTCATAGGTAATCAAATAAAATAAAAACTGTCTTTTAACAAAAGTAAAGAGCAAAGCTATGTCTTGAGCAGAGCAAAGAACTACCAGAGATTATTGAACAATAAACTAAAAGTTAAAAGAAACAGATATTAAATTTAATAAAAATGAAACCAGTAATGAACATAGAATGTACCGAAAGTAAATCTGATGCTCAAGTCAAACTAAAAAAGAACAGAAATTACTAGATATATGAACTGGGAGGTCGTCCCCCTTGTACCCCAATTATAGTTTAAAGAAAAAACAGATATTGAAGTTCAAAGAAATAGATATCAGCCTTGATGAAAAAAATGAAACCAACAGTGAACTTATTATGCACCTGAAATAAAACTTCTATTCAACTCAAACTCAAAATGAACAGAAATTACTAAATATATGAACTGAGGAATAGCCTCTCTTACACCCCAATTATAATGCGATTGTTATTCGCGCTTTACTGAAAGCAATAAATATTTTAAGCAATTTTAAAGGGAAATAAAAAAATTTATGTTTTCAAATAAAACTCAAGGATGTATCCAGCATAAGGGGTTTACTGGGTTTTAGCTCACCCCCCCCCCGTTATTAAAATTTGGATCGTTAAGCTAAAAACATGCAAATAAACAAGCTGTGATATGTTTTGTAAAGTTTTTTTTTGTAACTACCCTCGAACAAAACATCCAAAAACAAGAATCCAGATTGAAGGGTTTTACCGGGCTTCAATCCCTCTCTCTCTCTCTCCCACCCAAAGTTTAAGTTCTACTTATAAAAGGTTACAAAAATGCATACAAATTTTGATGTGTTTTGTTGAGATTTTTTTGTACACGCCCCTCCCCCAAAACAAAATCATACTATCTCCTCCAAAAAAAACATAGATATGGTCTTAAAAAGATATACTATTCAAAATACCTATTTTTAAAATTAAATACAGTTGAAAATTTGTAAAACGGAATAAAAGCAAAAGAAAACACCATTTTTTTGTAAACATTGATTAGTCCCGAGACACCATTTTTTTGTAGTGTTGTTGTTGATGTTATAACAAATAAAGACCAATTAATTTTTAAATTGAATATTAAATAAAAGTATAATAATTGAAAAATAAAATCCCTCTAACAATCAAGATCACGCAAAAGTAAATACATGTTCAAGGAAAAAAAGTTTTATGTCTAGATTCTCCTCTTTCGGTCAATTTAATTTAAACATACAGAGCAATGGTGCCTAAATTACATTCTGAAACAGAATATTTTTGAAGAAATAAATTGTACTCTTATAGTAAAGTTTTACAAGGACAAACCTATGCGGCTTTTTTATGCATTTTGAAGGAATATGTTTAGAATGAAGAAACTATAAATAGAACTTTAGTTTCTATCAACCTGATGGAACTAGATTTGGGTTATTAAATACAATCGCATTAACTTAGAGAGCTTTCGTTAATCTATTGATTTATCAACTTTATAGTAATAAAAGGGAAATTACTTAAAATTTATATTGCTTTCAGTAAAGCGCGAATTACACTTGCACTATAATTTTGGGTGCAAGGGGTTGACTTCCCAATTTATGTTCGTTTTGAGTATGAGTTGAATATCAGTTTTATTTTCGGTAAATTATAATTTTATCGTTGGTTTAATTTTTTTATCTTATTAAGTTTAGGCTAATATCTGTTTCTTTTAACTTTTAGTCTATTGTTCATTATAATTTCTGGTAGATTTTTTTTTTGCTATACTCAAGACATATAGCTTTGCTCTTTACTTAAAAAAAAAAAAAATTGTTGTTTTTTATGTAATCTCGGTTCGTTGTTAATTCATTTAAGTAAAAAATGATAAATAAAAAAAGACAGAAGAAGACCTAAAAATATGGCTTTAAGACAATGATTGAGTAATTTATGATTTTATTCCAAGACCCTAATGGAATGAGCAATTAATATTGACCTTCCATTAAGGGCCCAAATAAAAAAAATAAACCTGAATTTACCAAATACCAAAGTTCTGAATGTATACTTTCTTTTTAGGAGTCTTAAAAGAGTGAATGAATAAAATCTTTAAGCATTTTTTGAAGTTTATATTTTGGTACTCTTTTACCCCAAAAAGTATTTAAATATTCCTCTTATCACTGCATTGTCACAGTCGTTAAATAGACTACAGATTGAGTTATAAATTGTTTCCTCATCAGTACAAGTAGCGCTATATTGTCTTTGAACGGTCACTATAAGCAAATGGCTGGGTGTTACAAATTTCATCCTCCTTTCAAATTAAAAACTATTTAAGATTACCGTTTATAGCTTTTTATATAAGAATTGTAGAATAATCAACATCGTTATTAAGATCAAGAAGATCTAACAGATCATTGTGCATTCTTAATCCTTTCTATTTTTAAAAAAGGTACTAGATAACATGGTTAATTAGCACGAAATAAATTAATTCTTGACCTAGTTTAAACTAGAATTGAAATCTAATTCAGCCGGTAATTTTTATACCTCAAGAATTTTGTTATAAATTATTCAAAATGCCAAGAGGAAGGTTGTACTCCATCATTTGCTCCAAATCGTTCCATATCCAAGTGCTGAATACGGCCTTGATTATTACGTATCCTTTTTTCGTACTGAAACTTAATAATTCTAATTAATTTCCCCATCCCCTCCTTCCAAACAATGCTTAGAAAATTAAAGCATAACTTTATCTAAACTAAAATAAATTTAATTCGTTTCTTCGTTCGTTTTGTTTTAAAATGTTTCAATAAACACATTGATTTCTTGACGATTAACTCGCGTCAATTTTTCATAGCTTTTTTTACACAAATGATTTCTTTACTTACTATTTCGGAGATTTACAATTCCTATAAAATTCCTCATGATTTCTTATAGTATTCAAACTAGTCATCTGGTTTTTAATTTTTATTTAGACATAGGAAACCTCCTCGCCCCCTTTCTTAAAAACAATTGTTTTTAAAATTAAATTATACTGTGATAATGCATCAAACAAATTTGTGTCACACGAAGAACTTTTATCACCCGAACCTGATTAGTTCTTCTGTACAAAATGTTAAGCCAATAAAATGCTGGCACTTTTGAGCGACAATATTTTTACAAGCAAAATTTGTTTCTCTATGGCTTAAATATTACAAGTTTGTATTAAGTCCTCTCTTAATACAAATCTAAAACCTTATTATTTCTTCAGTATAAAATGTTAAGCCAATAAAACGGTGGCACTTTTGAGCCATACTATCTTTTTACAAGCAAAATTTTGTTTCTCTTTGGCTTAAGTATAACAACTTTGTATGAAGACTGAATTATGATTTCTTTCTTTTGTCAGTATATACCTAATTATGCTTGTAATATTTATCAAAGTTTATATTTTAGGAACCTAATCGAAGATAAACCCACAGTATCAAATGCAAAGGTGAAAATTGACCTTAATCGCACAAAAGCACATGGTGTACCAATTTGTCCCCCAGTTAATACAGATAGACCTAGTCTTCATGAATCCAAACGTGGACCATCCCACCCGAGGAGATCATTAGGGCTAGATATGGTACTGTTTCGACCGCTTTCACCGATTGACAACCTGAGAATTGACATCTCTCAGATTGTCAATCAATTCAAGACGCACAAAGCTGTTTCTCCGCTTGGGTAAGTTTAATTCATTTATTACTAAATAATAACACTCTGGATATGATTATAAAATCTTCTGGTCCTTTTCGTAAAATGTATATGCTTCTAATAGTATTTTGTCGCGAAGTTTGAAGCAGTAATAATTTTATCACATTACCCACAATTTTTATTAATCGCTTTTAAAACATGTTTCGGGCAAAATTTGGGAATTTTATCGTTGATTTTTTTTATAATCCAAGCAATATATGATACAGATAACATTAACTTTCGTGAGGTCTATCTCCTTTTTCATCCATTTGACCAGAAAAGGTTTCGTATTCAATTTCTTCCCTAAAACTATCTGAATATATGTTTTAATTTTACCCTATGGTGGCATACCGCTTCTGGAGCTACTGCTGTTACATACTATTTTCAACTTCTTGCTGTGGTTGTTCACTGTTTGTTTATTGCAGTTATTTTCTATATTATTTGAAATTTGTTCAGGTAATATGTTTCACTTACAGACGAAATGCTTGCTGTGTAATCTCCTAAATAATATAAATGAAAATCATGTAACCTAGAACAAAAGAAGAAGAAATTTTTGAAAATAGCTTAAAAAGCGCTTAGATAATTGTTGGATTACCTCGTCAATAGGTTATTTATTTTGTACTGAAATTCCTTGCAATTAAACATCTTTTTCAATTAGCTTTTATAAAACATTAAAGAGACATTTTTATATGTTTGGTATTCATGAAATGTCCTATCTTCTTGTTTTATATTCATGATCAACAGAAAAGTCCTAGAATTAGTTTTCACCACCATTATGAGAGACTAAAAGCATCAATTTAAAACATCAAGTTCTTTTATGAATGAATAATGGTATTACCAATAAATTATATTCGGTTCTGAAGATTCAGAATATTTTTTGTGAACAAAAGAAATGAAAATTGTAGGGAAAAGAACAAAATAAAAAATACATACATTTCATCAAACATTCACAAACCGGCAAACAACAAACAAAGATCAATTTTCACATGTGATTGTTTAAAGAAAAAATGGCTCCAAAAAATCGGGAGCAGCTCTACTAAGTTAACTTTCTTTGTACAATGAAGGCCCTTGGTATAGATCTGCAGTTTTCAGATTTAGTTCGGGAACGGGGTTAATCCTTCGAATTGTGTTCATAGTCTACATTGTCATCTTAGGAAGATTTCCTCATGCCATGATGAAGGCGTAATTTTCACAATAAGTCGTAGTCTGGAAATCTACGTAAAAAGAATTGACTCATATTATTACTACAAATATTCGCTTTACTCTGAAAAGTTTAAACATGAACTTAAGATACAGGGTCTAGCCCTATCCCTAAATTGTCAAAGTTTACAAAGCGTGTGGATGTATGACTAACATCTTTATCAGTTTCTTTTTCTTCTATTTTAACTTCAATGGTTTAAATATTCAGCACGCATTTTTATTTTCATTTGTCTTTATTTTTTGTACTGACTGTTCGGGCAAGTTTAGCATTCTGTGTACATTCTCGAATTTTGTGTCAATAAAACATGACTCATTTAATCTTTGTTTTTCAAGAAACATGTAAAAACAATTTACACCTTTCAGAAAAGTTGAAATACTAAATCTTAGCTCCCATAGATATGATTGTTTTCCTATTTTATAACAAGTAAGGACTTACGTAACACGAAATTTCATCTTCACGTGCCTGTAGCTTTAATAAGAAACCCTGGTACCTCTAGCCAATATTTGGAAGCCAAATATTGCCAAAACAAAACTATCTTGCCAAAAAAACTAGCCAAAACTATTGGAAGCCAAAAAACTAGCCAAGTTCGGCTGTAAAAGTTCGGAATATTGTATGTGACATTTTTTGTCAAAACCGGGCAAACGTACCAACTCTTTAAATTGAGCAGACTATCTGATTTGGCCCCTAAGATCTTAAGGAGTTTCTCATCTATTTCTGATCACTAAATTTACACCATAATTTCTCATTTTCGCAATTAATTTGGAAGAATTTAGAAATTGTCTTTGGATAGAGGATTAAAATGGTTTTAGCCACAACAATTATTCAGCTCTCCAATAAATGCTATACAACATACACTTTTTTCGCACACGATTCGGCATGTTATTTTTGCATATTTGAATTATCCTTACTCTATGCCTTTTTACTTTAGTTCTGCTCTAGGATGAATGATGGAATTTCTACCAAAAAGTGAAATGAATCATTTTTATACAACTTGAAAACTGTTATGCCAGCTTTGCCTCTCACAGAGACCATCTATCTTGGGTTTACTCTATTTAGTCATGGCACTCAAGATTTTATTCACTTCCACCAAGTCAGTGGCGGATCCAGGGGGCGAGAGTGGGCCACGCCCCCCTAACATAGTCTAAAGTCCAATGCAAGTTTGCATTAATGAAACTTGCTCCTTCTACATGTTTATCCGATCAACCTATTTTGCCCCCCCCCCCTAAAAAAAATCCTGGATCCAAGTTGATTTTAATTCAAAAAATCAACAGACTCGCGCAATATAACAATGTTAATTATTACTTTTGAATAAATCTACTTGAAAAATGATGTGTTAATAAATTAGTTTATCAGTCAATATTGGATGTTATACACAATAAATGCAAAATATACGTACATTATACGCAACTAGAATAGTTGCCAGTAAAGCAAAGAAATATATACTCTAACTTTTATACGAGAAAAAACATTTTATTCGATTTGAATATTAAAATTAATTACACGAGTTGGCAAGAACAGTAATTACGAGTTTATAAATAGTGTTTGGTTTTTTTCTAGTGTGTGAAGTTTTTTTTTAATATTCTTTCTATCATTTGTATAATAGATGGCGCTATGGTATCAGCAATAAACAAACAATTTCAGCCGCGTTTTTAGGCTCAGCGGGTTCGAACACGGGTTGTTCTAGTCTAGTTTCAAGTTTCTAGTTTTTCGTCTAGTTTTTTCTAGTTTCAGCGGGTTTGAAGCTTCAACCCCGTGTTTGATGCACTAGATGCACTGCTGTACAATGCTTGATGCACTAAACCCAAACAACCCGTGTTTAAAGATGGGTTGTTCATGGATCAGCAGATTCAAACACGGGTTTTTCTCGTCTAGTGCATTAAGCATTGTGCATCTAGTGTATCCAACACGGGGTTAAAGCTTCAAACCCACTGAAACTAGACAAAACTAGACGAAAAACTACAAACTTGAAACTAGACGAGAACAACCCCTGTTCGAACCCGCTGAGCCTGAAAACGCGGCTTTCGCAACACCTGATAAGCACATATATACGATTAAAACTGCATTCTTTATAATAAAGCACACACATTTAATGTGGGAGGGTTCTTGTTTTCCCCCTGGACATAGGCAGAGCTGGCAGGGGGTACAGGTGGGCAATGCCTACCCTACCGGACCTTTTCTCTACCCTAGAAAAATTGCCTGTATTGAAAATAAAATTTTGTTCTGAGGATGAAGATTTAATCCCATTTTTTGTTAAATTAATTTGTCATCCCCGACAACCACCAGTTTACCAAACGTTATCTCAATTGTCACAGAATTTTCCAAAAAAAACTCTAAAAAGCTAATATATACAAGATTTCGATAAAATAAGGTTTCAGTACTTTCAAGTTTAATTTTTCTGCATTTAGTAATTCATGAAAAGTAGGTACCTATTACCTGATTAAAACAGTGTTTATTACCATATAGATTAAGTCAAAGATTACAAAATAAATACCATTGTGAAATCTATGATTAATTTGTTATTGCCTGCATCCTGAGATTCTTTCTGTACCGCATATGTAAACAGGGATAACTGTAAACATTTTTTAAAATGGAAGAAAGCATGAAGATTGACAGCTAAGTAATTTCTTAAACCACATTGGCCTGACATCACATAAAGAAAGAAAAACGAGCAAAAATGGGGTTTTTATAGGCCAAATGAAGATACTGAAAAAAGTTCATATTTTTTGGATTTTGTGCAAATTGCGGATATTGGCGAATAACTCGCTTTTATGGTTGTTAGGTAGTTGGTTTTAATTCTTTTAATTTTTGGCTTTTACTGATACATCGTTTCGTTTCGCGCTGAAGAAGAGAGGCGTTTGTCCTCTCGAAATATTCGCTTCGTTTTTTCAGTATCTTCATTTGGCCTATAAAAACCACAGCTAAGTAATGTTTCAATTATACTTTTATAAACATTAGGACAGTTTAATTTATTGAATTCAGTATATGCTTAAGCGCTGGTTTTAAGGTTAATATGGAGAAGTTTAACAAAGGTTACAAACAATCATCATATTAACTTCAATTTCGTGACATTGGAAATAAGATTTTTTTTTGTACCTGGGCTCAGTATATTTTGTGCTATGGATGCAGAGCTGCCAAGGAATTATCGGCATGACAAGCTGTGTATCTTAGAGATGCAAAGAAATCTTGACCTTTTTTATAAAGTCGTTTTTATCTGAGCCCAATTCTGGGGTTTGTAAGATTTCTAATAATTCTTGAAACGATGGCCATTGTTAGTAGAAATTACCCTATAACTCCGAACAGCACACCCTATATGGGCATAGAGTCCCTAGGGAGAACACGTTGTTAATGGGGTCAATGACCTCTTTTTCCAAGGTCGATTTATTTGTTGTTGTTGTAAGTGCACGCTCTCAGCGAATGTCAAGGTCGATTTATTTGATGTTGTTGTTCAAGCCAAATGTTATGAGTTTCCCGGAAACAGTTAGATCACATGTTTCCTTCTTAGCAAATCAGAGGGCTTGTTTACATAGTAGCGGCGGAGTGAATATAAAGAAAGGATTTTTGCTATAGTTTTATTAGTCTGTGAATAGAATTCAAGGAGTGAGAAGAACAGTTTGACTCTAATCATTTGGATATATATTTGTGATGGCGATGATTGGAATGTTTACCCTATTAGAAGTTGATAGTGGAGTTGATGATAATAGTACAAGAGCACCAAACATTGCGGTGGAAATTACGAAAGGATCGCGGCTTTGTCTGGAATGGGATGCAGTATATACAAGATATGTAATATCCTTGAGCAAATTTAAAATGGAGGATCAATTATGTTTTGCCGCTAAAGTTGATATAGCACATGTGAATAGACTTCAATGTGCTTTAAGTGCATTGATGAAACATATTGAAGACAATAAACAGTATCGTTAATTGTACATGCTCTGTATTATTGTTGTTGTTGTAATTATTCAATAAAATTGTTTCGAAATCGAAAATGTTCTCATTCTTTTATGGTTAGGGCTAACGAATCATGCTCAGTCTAGAGTCAGCAGTCAGAGTGAAAGGACTGAAAAATGTATAAATTTGAGAAAGAGAGAATTAGATCGAATCTGGTGTTTATGGACAAATATTTGATTTTGGATGATGATTTTCTCAAGTTATCACTTGAACGCAGGATATTCTCCTGTCAGGGAACCCTTGACAATATAATGAGGAGTGATTCTCCCCCATTGGACTATTGAATGAAACTTTTAAAATGTGACTCAAATGCTTATAGTCAATTTATTGATATATTAATTGGAACAAAGCAGAATCATATAGTGGATATACTTTTGAAAATATTGCCAATGGATTCAATGTAGATGGCTCCCCCCATCATTCGAAAGAGGTAACGGCAAAGAGTTACTCCTCTCCCCCCGTTCCATCTCATTGAATTTATAGAGCGAGGACGATCTGTTTCGGTTTATCTGGTAGTGAGTCTAAATAGGACACCGAAAAATGTTATCTGTGAGTACATTTTTAATGCACTCAATGGGCAGGTGGAATCAATGTGAGAATTGTACAATTATTAATGACTATAGTGAAAAGTGTAAATTATGTAATCCTTGTAAATTACATAGAGGCTATGCAGTACAAATTAACGGATGTAATTCAAGTCTTGAGGAGGTGTGTGACTCACATCCTAGAGGGCACCTGTGCTCCAATTGTCACTATGATAAATATGATCAGTGGGAGAATACTTACTCCGCTATGATTGGAAAGAATCCCAAACGTGATTTAAGTTTATTTCTATGAGATTGGTATCGTCGTGGATTTAAATTATTCTGGGAAGAGGAATCTGGTCTACGATTCAACTGTTTGGGTAACAAGACAATCTGGATTCTACGTCTTCGCTGCGATGACACTACCTACTATGATTATAAACTAAGTAATTTTTATTTGATAGTTACCGAATGTGACTCACCATTTGAAAACATTGTATGTGATATTGCTTCAAATAGACAGATTGAAACTCGTGAATTTCATAATATGAATGCAAATAGTATCATTGACTATACAAAGAGATATGACAAGAGTGAAGTTACATTGTACTGTAGAAAATGTGACCCTGACTTTGCAGTCAATCAAGATCAATATACAGTGAATCCAAAGGATTTACCAGCATTAGTGGTTCACGACAGTTGCCTATGCATCGAAGATGAAGAAATCTAAAGTGAAGATTTAAAGACATTGTTGTATATATATATATGCATTTTATTAATTAACAAATTTACTAACATTTTTTAAGCACTTTAAGCTTAGGGTACTGAAATCAATAGCATATAGGTCTGAGAGGATATTATCCACTAGAAAGTCATTCAGACGTGGATTGTCAACATAAATGTGGAGAAACTGCTTGTAAGTATAGCCGCGACATCGAAAAACAAAATATAGTAGTGCATGGAAGCCGCATCTTTTACTCGTTAGATCCTGCACCCTCTTCAGATTTTGAATAATTGTTTTCCCACTACTCTCGATATAGTTGCTAATGTGGGGTGTTTAGAATGTATATGGTAGACCAAGAGGATCAAAAAATTCAATCGCCTTCATTGTTTAAAAGATGAAGAGCCAATGATCCATCAACACCGTCGACGGACTGCTATTAACAATAATTAAGGTATTGTTGCCACTTTAAATTTTTCCAAGAAAGTCTGAGGGCAGACAATAGGATTTGTACTTAGACATGTAGGGGTCCATATTAAATACATTAATTATTTGACTGGTGTTCATGGCGCCAAGTCTAGTAGAACACTGCCTTCGGGAGTGATTTCCCAATAGGTTTCATATTGATTTAGTGAGATTAGTGCAATACTCTCAGCCAATGGGTCGGTAAATGTGCACTCTAAACGCACACTCCCCGTACGTACTATGCTCATATCCTGTGTACCCGACAAATCCAGTACAATGATACCATGTGTTTTAGCAAACATATCTTCGGTTATACCATTTTCAAATAGTTGAGAGTCATGATCTAGGGTTTGCATGGTCAACTCATACAATGTTCTATAGGATTTATCAAAAGATAGATTGTAGAGTGGGATGCCGTTTACTTTGCACACAAGAGATGAAAGTCCAAACATCTCGAATTTATTTGGGCATTCAGTCCATAATCATAGTGCACTGGCGCTTTTTAAAAATGCCAACGCTATGTTTGACGAGATTTCACCATTGATAAGGGATGAATCGGTGAAGGTGCGTGACCCCATAGCAATATGACGTTGATTGGTGATTTTATGAGGAACAAGTAATTTAACATTGTTGCCATTGGCTCTCAGTTTTTCCACGGCCAAAGCAACAGAACTCATGACCTGGTGTTTGAGTACATGAAGTATTGCCGAGGTGAGGGAGAGACTTACATCAGGATTGGCAGCAAGTTCTTTTCTCAATATGAAATTGGATGGTGCTAGAGTCAGTTTTATATCCAATTTAACATTGGGCGGCATCCATTGGGGTATATTAAATATTTCATGATATATTTTTCCAACTAGATGTAATTCACTAGTTGTAGCATTTTTAAGTGCATCTGTACTATGAGTAATAGTAATATATTCATATCCATTGGAGGTGCCTCTCAATTCATTGTATGACTTGGGTGTCATCAGCATGAATTACATATAGCTTGTATAATTTGAGAGATTGTTGCTTGTGCTCACCAGCGTGCCATTGATGTAGACACTGATTTGACGAAATAGATTATTTAGTATACAATTTTCATAGGATATTCCATCGCCCCGAATTGGCATTGTATTATCGGATTTCCGGAATTTCATTCGTAAATCTATAAATGTTGAAGACATGTCCATAAAGTTGTTTTCATTGGAATAAATTTGAAAGTGGATATTATCGGAAAGGGATTCTTGTGGATAAAATTGTTCATAGTATCCATGCTTGACACTCACATCAACATTTTCAGCATTCAAAAGATTCAATGAGGCGGTGATTGAAGGTTGAGAATCCTTATGCGGTAGGTAGGACATTTTAGGAGAAGAAATCTAGTTTCTATCTAACAATTTTCCTTCTGAGACTTCTGGTTACACTGCGTGTCGGATTTTCCTTCTTTTCTTTGACAAGAGGGGTGTTGTCTTTCGTTTCCGACCTGAGTAGAGACTGATGAGTGATGCATTGTTTCTTGACCTTTTTAAGCCTATACCATTCTGTTTTAATCTCTCGCCAAGGGTTCGCGCACTGGACCTATGATTTTCCGAAGCACTTTTTTGTAAATCCTTGCCAGAGCCCCAATCGTATAGTGTAGAGGATGCAAAATCTGTCGCAGCCGGTACAAGATATTTTCTAGCCAGTGGTAGTGAAGAGCGAAACATCTTAGCAAACCAACTGCCAAGACCGTAGCCAGACATTGACGAGCGTCCTTTGTAATAGTCCATTCCATTACCCTGTTGTCTTGGACCAAGAGTATTAGCATGGCAGTCAATATCAGAACAAGTGAATACCACTTTTTTATTAGACATCTTGCTTTGGAACAATTGGTTGAAAATGGCATGTAATCACAGCCAAACCTTTTGAAATTGTTATGGGATCACCCAATTCAGTTCTTAGTGTTAACTGACAGAGTTCCAAATGGGTAGTGTATAAATGAATATATTGAAGATGCTTTATATTGTAGTGGTGAATATGTTCTTGATTTGTTTTTAGTTCAAGAACTCGCAGGAGGGGAACATTTGAATTACCAACCCGGGATGTTTCCACAAATGAGGCGTAGAGAAATATACAGGTGTCTGTGGAGAAGACAGGTGGGTAGTCAGCAAAAATGAAATTAGTGTTTCCGGCACTTTTACCATTGATTATATTCAGCTTAAAACCAAGAACATCCTTTAGATTATCGTTGAGAATAACCTTTTCACTGGCAATAGGTGAACTAATGTAGATCTTGCCCTCCTCCTTTGAATAGTTGAAATGAAAAGCTCCTTTTTTACGAGTTGAAATTCTTTTATTAATAGAACGACTTAAATCATTCATACAGGTGAGTTTCTCGTAGGGTAATTCAATGTACGGATAATCCATCCAATTGATTTTTTGAATTTTTTCTTGATCACTTGAGGATGGTGGTGGCCAATCATAGGGTCTAATTTTTAGTTTATATTTACGATCCTTTCTCAGGATGTCGTAGGTATCTTTAAAATACAGTCGACAAGAGCCACTTCATACTTCCCGTCGTCGAATTTGATGGTGGGGGAGAGTTTCGTCCAAAAATCACTTGTTCTATTCAAGTCATTGTAGAGAGGATCATAAAAATTGGACATGAAAGTCACATAGAAATCATTGGGCATTGTCAATATCTTCAGCACTGACCCAAGAATCAAAATCTGAGTTGTATCCAAGCCAGCAAACATGCAACTTTTTCTTACCCCTACGAGTACGACTCTTTAATATCATTTCAATTTGATAAATTTCACTAGTGTTCCTAACTGTTTGCAGTTCATACTCATAAAAACCACCGAGAATTTCATCATCTTTGATCTTTCGCAGTCCATACGTTGTGGGCTCGGTGTTTAGAATTTTTGACACTTTAAAAAGTTTAGTGCTCCATAAATAATTCCCCGTTTCAAAAATATTGTTGTTTCTATTAATTCGAACAGTATCACGAACATTAAATTTCTTCTTCTTTTTCTTCTCATTGCTATTGGAGCATTTCTTTAGAAAAACATCAAATGTATTTTAATTGTAGTGAACATCCGTTGGTGTAGAGTTGGACAGAGATCGATGTGGTCGTTGATTATAAATCAACATGATTTTATCTAAATTATTAATAAAAGACGTTGTATTTTTCAATTTACAATATCTTGAAATTAATAGACGAATCGTTCTTATTAATATTTCAGCCAATGCAGCCTTTATCGGGCTGTGACTATGATAAAGTGTTGTATTATATTTCAAAAGAACCTTTTGCAAATGTGGATTAACAAATTCACTACCGCGATCCGATTGAATTTTTCTATACGAATCCCGTTCAAGAATACTTTCAATGGCCCGAGCAACTTCAACACCTCTCTTTGATCGTAGTGGAATGGCATAGGCATAGCGACTAAAGATACTGATTGCCACTATAATATATTTGTAGGGTGCATTGTGACGTTGTTGAAATGCGTCTAAAGTTAAAAGATCCATTTGCATTATATGCAGAGGGAAAAAGGCTTTAGTTTGTCGATATTGTTTAATGCGAAATCTGTGATTCCGATGCAGTGTGTAAATCGGTTTATTCTCTAGATACTCTTTTGAATTTTTCAATGTGGTGCCGGAGGCTATGGAAAGCGTTTTGGGAGAACTTAAACCCCCCGCATCGCAAATATTTTCATAGACACCTTTCAGAACTTCATCCATTTTGAGCGTAAACACGTAGTGTAATGTCCACTCCCCTTTTGCATACTTGCGGGCAAATTAATTCGTCTTCGCTTTTGACTAGCAGCCACAGGTGTTGTAAAATCAGTAGTGCTAGTATCTTCAAATATTGAATCTTCTTACTTTTTAAATGGTGTTGTTGGGGGAATATATTCTCTTAGTTTTTTTAGAATTTTCTTATTATCAACAAGACTTTTGGGGAAGTTTGATACACAGAGAAAAGTGTATAGATTATTGTCAAAGTATAAGAGACCTTTACTATTCGCCACCATATAACAAATTAAATAAAATACATTATAAATTTTTCCTTGAATTATAATTATTTTACCTGTGCTCTCGACTTGAACTCGATCTCCAGTTTCCAAAATGATATAAGATAATACTCTTTTACTCTGTTCTTGATAGGTGAGTGGCAATGGCTTTCCAATTTTAAAACAATTGAATTCAATTCCCTCTCCATTGATTGCACTGCAGAATCTTGAGATGTTTCCTGTTAAGTAGGATCAGTGACGGGTCCCTCACGATATGGTTTATGCTTGTCCACACGCCGCAATGCATCTAGAAGTAAAATCAGTTTTTTGTCATCGGCAATATTCTCGTCGTTAATGAATTTGCTTAGATTGTCTTCAAAATGTTCGATGGGCGAGAGGACAAGTTCAAATGGTGTCAATTTATAGGGTTTTGCCATTCTCACTAGAGAAAACTGTTTACAAGTCCTGCAATTATCGGTAGTAAAAGTGTGAAAAAGCTACCGCCCGCTTGAAGGAGCCGTTTTCTTTTAAAATTTTTTCCCCTTGTTTTTAAAATCTAAGGCGCGGACACTGGCAAGATGTTTCTTTTTGTTTTGTCTTAAACCTTCTGACAGTTGTAAATTTCCCTCGGTTAAATTTAAACAAAGTTCAGATATTAGATTAATGAAATCATTGTCAACCCCATGTTTGAGTATAGCCTTCCTAAGCAATGGTTTTGAAGTGCTTAAAACGGAAAATAAATGCCGTTGTTCGTGTAGTTTCTTCAGTGTCATAATGACGACTAATAGTCTTTTCTACTGTTCACCGGAAGATATACTGTAATTTCATTGTTGAAAATGTCGGTGATTCCACGTAGATCCTCGGGCGTGCTCTGATTAAGATCCAGCAAAATGTAGCCGTAGGGCTTGCTAGTCGCCTGAGTGTATGCTGACAACAGAAATTTTGGAGTGCCGGGGTATATCTGTTTATTGAGAGTTATGAGTGAGCTAGAATCACGAACGACTCGATAGATAATATAGAGGGTGCAATTCAAAGCAAGGGTTCGCATACATTTGCTCTGATGAAACAGATTGTGTAGAACCAGAGTAACGGAAATGTGTTCATGATGGGAGCGAACAGTAAATAGTTGTAGCATTTCCTGCGAGAACTGTTCAATGGATTCAGCCAAATCATCAATAATCAACAACGAGTTCGATTCAATACTATTGAAAACATCAAGTCCCCGTATGAATTGTATTGGTATGGTTGTGTCAATAGCTTTTATTTTATCATAGGACTCCTGCCAAATACTATAGCAATAGTAGATTTTTTTCGGTTTTTCTAAAAACATTTTATCGCAATTTTGAATTATTTTAGCTAAAAGTGTTGTTTTCCCCGACATTGAGGGACCACACAGAAACGATCTGAAGGGTGTTTTAAATTGATACATGCTGCTGACAACAGTTGGACTACAACTAACTGTAAATCATATGTCCTCAATGAATAAGTAGTAATTTCCCCCATAGATATATCTATTCAAGAACAACAAAAAAAACAATATTTCATGGCAGCTTTTATTTCGACACCGCATGAAAACAAATATTTGCAGTCAACATTAACCTGCAACCCTGCCACCCTGGGTGGCAACGGGAAGGGACCCCCCCCTCCCCCCGGGAGCCGCGATGGGAAGATAAGAGTTGTCGTCACTGCTACTGCGGGGGAGTGGTTAGGTTAGTGGTGATGGTTTGGGCTGTGGTTAGAGTAGTTGGCGCAGTTAATTTATGAACAGTTAGGGTGGTGGTGATGGTTAGTTCAGGTTAGGTTAATTTATCCAGACCACGTTGATTACGAGAGTCTATACATTCAACCTGATCTGAAATATGGTAGTGACCACGAGGTAGAGCAGTCAGACCATTCTCGAGCACATATACTTTGTCGGATATACACGACATTGCATTCTTTTCCGTTCCCAAAGTAAAATGTTCATTTTGTAGAGAGCAAATTGCACGCACTTGTGCTCTCAGCACAAGGCTACTTTCTACACAGTCTCTGTACACCCTCATGTTGAAATTGCTCTTTACAAAATGTGTAGGCACCCCTTTACACGCCTTCTTTTCATCACCACTATCTGTTTCAACGCAATAGACTTTGGGACCTGGGACCACCCCCCGGGATATCCAATTACTCCCCGTCTCTGATTTTAACATTAATAGTTGGTTGGGGGCTTGACGTTTCACCAACTCGGGGTAGAGAGATAGATTCCAGTCGGTGAAATCCATCCGCGAGCTGATGTGCACCCCATTTTGCAAATCACCCAATAAATCTTCAGTCCCATTTACCTTTAACAGCAGAGAATCTGTATCACCATAGTAAACTTGAACCTCCCCCTCCCGTGGCCATTACACCTTGCACACATTGTACAAGAACGACAACATGAGCTTTTTGGAAATTTCCAGTACTGAACTGCCGCCTGCTATATTCTTGTTCAGCACCACATTTCGCTTTCGCCTGAGTAGAAGAACCATGCCAGTCTCTATGCTCGTGAACGATGTAAAATTGGGGTCGGCAATAATTCGTGCACACTCTAGACGGTCAGTCACGACGTCGCAGCGAGATCTATTACGTACGCTCTCACACATTTTGCCAAACGCTGAATTTAGGATGAGCTTGTACATTTCCTTCTCCACCTTTGAATTTGCCTTAGAGCGTTTATCGACAAAAGTGTCGATAAACGTTTTCAAGTAGGGTCGCTGATTGAACTGTAGGACCCTGTGTATGTTAGTGATTTTGAAGCCATTGCTCACCATCCAGTGCAAAAGCACATGGTGAACAACAATATTCTCTTGAGGGTTCAAATCAGCAATCAGTTTCTGTTTGGAGGGAGTACAGTGCATCCCCATTTCCTCAACCACTGATCGATTGTAGTGGCTCAGAGAGTCCCTGCTCACAGGTCCATTGATACAGGGAAAGACAAAATCTTTGACTGAGTCGTGAAGCGCCAGCGGAATGTGACCGTCAACTTCAAAGAACCATCCTTGTGGCCCATTGTCCTCGACGGTGGTAATGTCGGGGAAATCACAAGGATTCTCAAGCCATTGATAGTTCCCACGCGGCAAAGAGTAGTGTGACATTGCCGAGGGGTACAATGAGTTCATGTCCAAGAACACTGCATTTGACTTTGCACCGGTGGTTTGTCCGCTCGGATCGGTTGATAAGACGCGGTCCCCATGAAAAACATACCCTCCCCTCATTGAACGCTCTACAAAAAGGTGCTGATCTAAATCGGTGATTAGGCCTATTTCCTCCCTGCTAATTTTTAAAATTAAATCCATCACTAGCTGGGATGTGGAAAAATAATAGCCTATATCTAACCAGAACTCTGAATAGATCTGGTCTGTGTTCTTAAAGAGTATATAAAACAGAGTTAGAACGTCACTGGCCAAGTACAGTCTACAATTAACCCACCCATTTTTACTATCCCCATTGGACAACACCTTATTGGCAAACTCATAATCCTCTGCTATGCATTCACTGTTGGTCAGTGAATTGTAAAAAGCTTCAATTGGAGGTAGTTTCTCCTCACTTAAGCGAGCGCCAGAACAGTAATAATCGTATGCATATATACCTTTGCAGGTCAACAGGTCATACATTTCATTGTCTGGAAAGTGCTGTTTAAGCAAGGGAAAGCTATCAAAATTGTCGCTTTTTTGCACTTGAATCAATTGACTCAATGCCTTGGGGAAAAAACTAAAGGAATCTAAAAACCTGATTTTATTCCAGCACGTATGTCCATTATCCACTGCCTGCCATTCCAGTTCAAGAAGCAACAACTTCTCAGCCGATTTGGTGATAAAATTATAGGTAAATGAACTATTTCCCCATGGAAAATCTACTCCCCCTCCCTCCCTCAGCATACGTGCCAGTGCCCGTAAAATAAATTTTAAGTCGTAATTAGAGTTGTGGATAAAATCAGGGATAAAAAACTGGTGGCTAACATTTAAATTACACGATTGATGCGCAACCCCCCTTAAATTACTACCCCCCGAGGATATGTCCTGCCACAAATGATTATGGTCTCTGACTTTCCCCCTCCCCCCTCTTTTCCCTTTTGTCCCCTTATCCCCCTCTGCAAACTCTCCCTTACAAACCCAACAAAGTTTTTGATTTTTATTCGCCAAACGATCCTCTGCGGACAGCACCATTGGATAATGTGTATTTATCAAACGAGAAATAGCACCATTAGCCGCGCCAATTAGTTTAGTCAGCGCCTTGTCCATGCACTCGAGCCCCTCATCCACGGTTACTACGATTTCTAACAACTGCATGGTGTTAGAATTGTCTCTTTGCGCATGGGCGTAGGACACTGCAATATCCTGATGTTCTTTGACTCCATTTGTATATTGGGGGTCATTCATTTTTACCAGCTTAGCTTCACAGTCTAAAGATATTTTGTTGCACTGGAGAAGGGTGTTTTGGAAATTTTTGAAGCGTAAAATTGCCCTATCCCGTGAAACCGTTACTACTGTCTGATAGCCGTGGCGTCTACAATGCCTCATGTGATTTCGCAACTTTAGTTCAGTCCAAAATCTAGAGAGACATGTTGGACAGTAGAAACGTACTCCTCGTCCCTTTTTACCCTCCCCCAGAACTCTACTAATTTCAGTGATTGGATTAAAATGCCCGATTGTGTTCGGTTGACTAGGTGGTGTGTAAAGCAACCAAACCCAGTGTTTAACCAAATCAACTGACGGACCCCGTACAAGGAAGACCATCCCTTTCTTTTTAGAACGATTTCCATCTTTAAATTCAATTTCGGATTGTACCACAGTAACGCCGATATTTAAGTGGGCATTAGCCCTTTCAAAAATATCAATAGATCGAAGCGTTACTGGGTATTTCCCCTCTAAGCATGAGAAATCTACAACTGGGAAATCGGACCCGTCCTTCCCATGCACAGCCCAATTGTCTAAATTCGTCTTAGTAGCGTCCCGAGCTAGAAGCTTGAATGCTGAGATGAGGAATGCATATCGGAAACACTTTTGACTTGTTTCAAAACAAATCCGCTTGAAACCATGACAACCTACTAGATCTGGATTATATTTTAAAACTACTGCCTTGTCCCCACCCTCTCTTAAAATAAAATCTTTATTAAATCTAAAAATATTTAAGCTTAAATTTTCAACAAAACGAACTAAAGAGCCACTATCGTTTTAGATAAAGTTCTCGAGATGCGTTATAATTTGATCCACCAAATCCGTGAAAGCATCCTCAAAATTTTCTAAATTTGAATAAACCAAACGCATCTCGGAATGTACATAATGATAGTAAACCTCGCTTTTTCCCTCATTTAAATAAAACACTTTTAAAACAATGGAAACCTTAATTGAATCCCTACCTCCCCACAACTGAATTTGATTCTCCAGAAGTGCACGAATTTTATCTACATAGTTGTGTACAATTTCTACAGGGTCAAAAACAAATTTTCCCCCCATAAGTGAATTAAAAGGGTCTCCAAACGTCGCAGTGTAAACAACTATTGCATTTAAAATTCTGTTGGTTAATTGAAAATCTGGAAATGGTGTACCCTCCTCCCCCTCTTGTATAATATCCCCTCCTCCCAGCTGTTCAACAATAACTGGCGACTGCACCACTTCAGTTGTTCGTAGTGGAGTCGTTATGGTAAAGGGGGTTTGTGGGGTACCGGGTTATTCCCCGGGAAAATCCTCAAAAATCAGCAAATGATTAGGCCTTAGCAAATGTAAGTCCCCCTGTTCAACTGTGCTACTATCTACATTAAAATAATCAGTTAAAAAATCATTGATATTTTCAGGTATTTCATTAACTATACCCTGCCAAGACATTTCATTTTGACAATACCCCAAAGATACATCGTCTTCTCCTTCTCCAACTGACGAGCAGGGGGGAAATGGTGAGTATGGAACCAGGACAGTCTATAATATATGAAAAAATAGCTTATTTTCAAAGTGTTCAAATCACCCCTACTGTTAAAATTTGGATTATTATTGCTTAATAACATTTGGTTAATTCAACTGAAAGTTCCAACTTAAGATAATCTAAGATATGACATAGAAGGCGGCAATTTGGTCGTTTATTTTCAAAGTGTTAAAAAATTTTTTTTTTTTTAGTGGCACTTTCCCGCAGCGCTTCTCGCAGCGCTTCCCGTGGCGCTTCTCGGGGCCCGCATCGCTTCCCACGATGCTTCTCGGGCCCGTGGCGCTTCTCGGGCCCGCGGTGCTTCCCCCGGCGCTTCCCTAACCTTGCCCCACAGCGCTTCCCGGACCCATCGGCGCATTCCGGGCTCCGCGGCCCCTGGTCAATTACATAATGTCCCAAAAAACCGCATTGTTAGGCGGCATAAGTCGTTTCGCCTACTTCCCGTACAGGTTGTCTAGGACTCCAAATGAGCCTAGATTATTTTTAATCTCATATTTGTTCTGTTTCCAAGCGTATTCTCTGGGAAACAGTACAATTAAATTCGAGAACCGTTAATTCTTATTTAGGAATGTCTCTCCATGCAAAATCTTGGCAAGTTGATCTAGACAATCGTTACGCAAATTAGAATTAGACCTATGTGTAAGAGATTGCAATGCTACAATCTATGTCCAACACAAATTGAGTGGGGGAAAAACATCTTTTAAAATCTATGAAATTTTAATTTAACATTGTTTAAAAAAAAGCGAAAAGAGAAAAGATGGAAGAAATGGGTAGAAACTAATCAGCTTTTCAAAAAACTGTGGTCTTTACTTTATAGCCTCCTCATACAAAATTGTGTTTAAATAGAACGGCAGTTTATAACACAAAGGCAGTTTTCTATGAGGAAATTATGTCCGGGATATAGTATCCCTTTTCGGCTTCACTACGAGCCGTTTCAGCAGACTGCTGAATGTATGCGATAACAGTGACCTGATTTAAAAGGGGGAACAATGTCCTTTAATATCTCTGACATAATTTTACTGTGATGAAATAAAAGGTTTACTTCTAGGCCACTTAAAACTATAATATTCTAGCAAAAGTAGCATTTTGAGTTTCAAAGGCGGTGATTATTAATAGAAATTAGCTAAAAATATTCACTTATGAGATATCGAAGAGATAGCAAAGATTAGAAAAGAGCGGTTTCTTTGCAAAAAAAATTACATTTAGATATGTAATATGGGGTTAATATCTCGCTGAGAAAAGTTTATATTTGGGATTGAAAAGGACTAAAACTTGGAAGAAATATAAAGGTAGGAAAAAATATTTACCTTTGCATAATCCGTGTGGGCTTGGGTGCCGGATGGTCCAGATAGTGCGTGTTGGAGGGTGGCCAGAGCAGGGTCGCTATGTTCTTGTGCAGATTGGACTGCGATGTTATGGGATTGCATAGATGAGCCGGCAGGGTTCACCATATTATAAGAAGCCGTCCATTCTCTTTTTGGTTTTTGACCGGACTGTATGGGGGCTGGCAGTGATGGCTGCACTTGGGCCGACAACACTTGTTTTGGGGTTGGGCCAGCATACTTAATAATTGATGGTCTTGGCTCATCCACTCTCTCTTTCTTAGCGGGTGACGGCGACAAGCATTCTTCGCTATTTGCCTTAAAGAAGAGAAAAAATTAGTATCAAAATAATTTCTCCCTTTTTAAAGAAAGAAAGTTATTAAACATAACCTAACCATAATTTTGTCTAGAAAAGCATTAATCACTAAGAAAGCACAACGTAAAAAAATTTCGTGAAATATACTAATTGCATCCTTTTGAATCTGAGAATTACGGCTCACTGAGCCGTTCAAAATTCAGTCAATATAAGTCAGCCTAATTTCTTATTTTTTGGTGTTTCTTTTCTTTTCTGGTTTTAATCTGCATTGAGCATGCCTTGTTTGATGCATTTAAAGTATTAGCAGTTTTTTTTTATCTTTCCATATCCTTTTACGATAGCTGGTATTTACCCCACCCACAGAAAAAACACCCCGAGGAAAATAATCCCCACGGAAAATATCCCTGAGAAAAGACATGGAAAAATACCCCCCCCCCCCCGAAAGATATCGCATCCTTTTCAATCTGAGAATTACGGCTCGCTGAGCCGTTCAAAAACCTGCCGAGTTTGTTTGAAGAAAATCCTCCCTTACTTTTAATGCAACGAACTCGTTTGTTTTTTTTTTACACTGATTGCGATAGCCTTGAATGCCTTTCGGTCCCCCTTTCCATAATGTACTTACAACTAAGCTGTTTGAAGCAATGTCTTTCCCCCTCCCCCCTGTCACATAATGTTCTAAATATATTGTTAAATTTAATTTTAAAATAATATCTTTAACCGCTTATCTGACAAATACAAGGTTACGAAACTGCAAGCTTAATATACAGCAATCTCTTTTTGCTTAAAACTGTTTTAATTTGAAAGTCAAAACAAAACCCTTTGACTAGACCGATAGTATGAACACACTGGGAAAGGGTGACAGCTAATTATAGGCCTCACATCGGAGTCTTGTGTCAAATCATAGCGAGGTAATAACAAGAGAGTGATGGATGTCTCATTTATAGAAAAGAATACAATTGAGAAAAGCCAAAATTTACCGAAAGGATAATTATTTCTTTTTGCGAGATTTTGGGATTGTAAAACATTGGTGGGGGGGGGGGGGTTAGGGTAAAAAGAATATATTTTATGTTTTCCATTGATTATAATGATGTTTGTATGATTTGGAGGGGGAGGGGTTTGGGGTAAAGGAATATATTTATGTTTTAGCTGAATATACTGGAGGATGTCCAAGGAAAATTCATTTGAAAATAAAAATACACTTACACTGCTAATTGCGGTTGCCAAGGCCTCAAGCTCATCAATTATGTTAATTGTTCTATCCATTCTTGTTGTGTGCACTGTGTCAAAATACTTTCTAATAATTTAATTGCATTACGTGTCCGTTATATACGACATATCACGGGCGACTTGTTATGTAGTGGCGAAAATTATATGTAAGCCGCCCTCTGATTGGCTGAGAAGGGGGATGTAACCGACTCGCTGATTGGCTGAGAAGGAAACACGTGATCTAACTGTTTCCTATTTCTGGAAACTCTTAACATTCGCCTCGAGCATGTACATGTCCAAAACAACAACAACATCAAATGCTGTTTCCTATTTCTGGACACCTTGACATTCGCTGAGAGCGTGCACTTGGACAAAACAACAACAACAACAAATACTGTTTCCTATTTCTGGACACCATGACATTCGCCGAGAGCGTCCACTTTGCAAAAACAACAAAAACATCGAATACTGTTTCCTATTCTAGGACACCTGGAAATTCACTTTGAGCATGCACTTACAAAAACAACAACAAATTAATCTACCTTGGAAAAAAGAGGTCATTGACCCCATTAACAACTTGTTCTCCCTAGGTAGTCTATGCCCATATATGGTGTGCTGTTCGGAGTTATAGGGTCATTTCTACTATTGTTTCCTTTATTTTTTCACGGTTAAAATTTTAGCCATTTGACAGTTAAAATGGCCAACTTTTAAATGTTAATAACTAGTGAACAATTGAAGATAGATAAAGGACGTTACATATGAAAAATGTTAAGAATTTTCTGTAGAATGTGCCATTAATATACGAAGAGTTCCATTTAACAAATGTATATCTTTTGTTCTTCGCAATTTTTTAAACACCCTGTATAGACAAAAATATATTATCTAAAAACTGCTTTTGAAGCTGTTGTATTTAAACATTTCCTCTACATCGTGCTACCAAAAAGTGAAGGGGGTGGGGGATACAAAAAATTACCCTGCACACAAATATGAGCAAAATAGGTGGAAATATTCAGATACAAAAAATTTAGGAATTGATAATAGATTTTCCCACAGAAATACAGAACCGGGAGTTTATCCTTAGAAAATTGTAAATGGAAATACTGAAAATATTTCAACATGCGCCGCATTTTATAGACAAGTGGAAGTTCTTATCAAAACTGAATTATTGTTGCATAAAGGCCGATGTGTTTACCGCATAAGGAGCAAACTTCTGTTTCTGTGTATGTTGTGTTTCTGTTGTCTGTGTCTGTGTGTATGTTACATTTCTAAAGTTGAAGGGTTTGAGGCCACTACAGTTTTAAGTACCAGAAAACACCATTCAGATGACCTACTGCGGGATACTAATCACTGAGCTTTTTCGAACAGGTTCAAACAGGCATCAAACACTTCGTGGTAATGAACTGCAAGTAAGAAGCGATGCGGCTCAATAGTAACTGAAACTCTAAGAAGCAGAGTCTTGACAAAAATAGATACATCAAAAGATTTGGATATTGATGCTGATCGAAAATATGTAAAATTCATTAAGTTTAATGCTACCCATCAAAAGTTAATAGCCTGATAAAAAATTGCTCAATTTTGGAAAAAGCCACCACCCCCCTCCTCCCCCAAAAAATATCAAATGATCTTAATGAAAAATCCACCATTAGTTTCAGCTTATTAGAGAACCCTACTGAAGAGGTTTCAAGCTCCTATACACATAAATATGAAATTATGTATATTTTTTTTGCCAGAAGAAAGATCACGGATGCGTGTTTATTTGTTTTGTTTATGTTTTCCCCAGGAGTGATCGTATCAAACAGTGATCCCTAGAAGATCGGAAGAGAGCTTATTTGATCGGAAATTAAAAGTTGTAATGCCCTTTTTAAGTGACCGAAGAATTAGAGGGCATCTAGTCCCCTCACATGCCTCTTTTTTCTCTAAAGTCGTCCGATCAAGATTTTGAGATAGCCATTCTATTCACCATAGATGAAAGACTCAATAACTATGTCTTTAGGGATAATATGACCGCCCACAATTCCTAGGAAAAGGGCTTTAAGTTAAAAAATTTGTTCATTGTTTACGTATAATATTTTTCAGCAAGGTTGGAATAATCTGGAGGCAGTGGCAGATCCAGAGAGGGGCGATGGGGGGCACGCCACCCCCTAGCGTAGTCTAAAGTAGTGTAATTTACTTAATTAACTCAAGTTATCGTTAATTAAACTTGCTCCTTACGCAAGTTTATCGGATCAGCCTATTTTGCGCCCCCTCAAATTTTTTTTGGATCAACCTAGTTTGCCCCCCCCCTAAAAAAATCCTGGATCCGCCCCTGTCTGGAGGAAATTTGAGGAGGAGGGGGAGGGGGTATTTTAAATGGGCGAACTTTCCATGCAGGAGTTTCCGGAAAGAGGAAATAATTTTTCATGAAGGGGAGCCTGATGTACTGGCATCATTTGAAAAACGATCGAAAAAAAACAGTTTTTTTTCAACTGAATGTAAGGAGCAGCATTGAAACTCAAAACGGACAGAAATTATTCAGTGTATGAAGAGGTAAGCCCCCTCTGCAATACCTTGCTCTTTACGCTAAAGTTTGACTGTTCGAAGAACGACTCCTAAAACACAAGGGCCGTTTAATTAGAATAATAACTTTTTTAAGAACTGTTAAAAACCTGAAGAATAACATCATTAGAACAAGGTTTCACTTACGTACCTCTCATTAAATTTGCTTCCAAATAACTTCCAAAATTAGTCAACTTTACTAAAGATGGATAAATCCTAAATTGAATTACTAGAAAGTGAGAACATGCTGTGACTTTCCATCAGCTGGTTGGCTGTCCCAACCACCTCCCCCCTAGTATAAATTCCTAGCTATGCCAATGTCCCTAAGAGGCTCTTTTCTGCTTCCTAAGAATTCTGGAGACGAATGAAGCTAATGTTGACATAACTAGATTAGTGTTGATTGCTCGGATCTTATAGTATTAGAAAAGATCAAGTTAATTTAATTCCATTGTTTAGATTGATATTGATAAAACTAATGTTATTGTATTTATGTTAATAGGCTATCTATAATTAAATAATGAATATTTATATCTTTAAAATTAATCAATAAAAACTAAAAGCATAGCGAAATTATAAAGGCAATCAGTTCTGTGGTAAGAATTAATTCGGTGACTGAGCCCCGTACCTTGAGTCAAATTATAAATTACTGTAACCATCGTACTCATTCCTAGAAGTAGAATTTACAAAATCTTCTATTGAAATTTTCTAATCCTACAGCACACATTTTAAAATTTTATCTTATTCATTTAAAATTGTTGGTTAGTTCTGTCACTTTAAAGCATTTTTTAATTAGGATCATTGTTGTTCTATATTTACCTATGGTTTTAGGATTGAAATACAAGATACGAAAATACACATCTTTTTTTGTTGTCATTGACAATCAGCTAATTGCACATTTTATGTCTAAAAGTTACAAAAAAAGTGACATTAGAAGTTTTAATTTGTAAATATTTCTGCAAGCAAGAAGAGAGAATATTATATATATATATATTTTTTTAATGCAGACACTTCTAAGAAGGAGGCACATGGGAATTTGTTTGAGGGGTCATAATATCAAAGTGGGGGAAGGAAGGTCTTATTTTAGGAATCCAAAAAGAAGTGGACCTAAATACATTTAACTTAGGGAAGATCACACAGTCTTTAGATTGGGACAAAGCCTGAAACTCCTGATGCAGAATGTACCTGCTTCAAATTATACCTGACCCAATAAGATATGTTTTAAAAACTCAATAGTTATGTTAAAATATTCCAGTTTGACTTTTTGCTGAAAACACTAATTTTGGGGCTTATTCATGCCCTTCCTAACCCTCCATGAGCTGTTTTTGACTTCTAAATACTGATTAATAGATTTCTTTTCTTTAGGAATTCGGAAGGTTGTAAATCCAAAAATCCGTTTGCCAATGAACTACCAACAATGGCAAATAAAAAGAATGAAAATGAAATAGCTGTAAGATCGAATCTCAACGCAAGTAGTGACTTAGAATCCAGAGGCCAAACACAAAAAAATGATGTGAACACAAGAAAAAGGGATATGGTTCAGCCACTTAGTAAAAATGAGTGGATAATGGACAGGAACAAAACAAGATCAATTCGCCAAGTGTTCCGAAAGAAGGGGAAAGCGATTTCTAAACAAGAAATAGAACAAACAAGTGACAATAAGAACCATGACGCGGGAAAGTGGGCTGACGAGTGTCACGAACAATGTGTACAAACAAAAGGCAAAGAGAATGTACCCACTCAAGTTCCCGTAGTTAAGTGTAGTTTGAACCTGTTGTTAATACGAAGACTACCCACTAGCCAGAAAACTACTATTGATAAAGATATTGATCAAGTGGTAAGAGATGGTGAGAGACCTTTGCTTGACAAAAACACCTTTGTTTTTGGTCAGACAAAAACACCTTTGTTTTTGGTCAGAGATGGCGAGAGACCTTTGTTTGACAAAAACACAAATCATTCTGGTGATGACTGTGCCAAAAGCAGTGCAACGGATTTGAATGCAGATACAAAGGTGAATGAAAGGGATGATAAATTCTTAATTCACAGAAAGGAAGAGAAACGAAAACGAGTAAATTCAAATAATTCTGTGGATGAGAAGAATAGTCTTTACTTGCCTAGTCAGGTACCATTTTTCCTTAGTGCTCTTTTTAAATGATATGGGGCATTGTTTTAAAAGTAAATTGATTCATCTTGGGGAGGGGGGTTGGGCTGGACATCATTGGAGTTTTTGTTGATGCACATAGGTCAGCCCTTTGAAGAGGAGGATGGAAAGTATTGTTAAATTTCTATAATCATATTTTTAATTTTTTAAGCATTTTTTATTAGAATTTCTTATAAGTGTTTTAGTTTAATACCCTAGAAATCTCCAGTACACCAACTAGTTGGGTAAATTGAAACTTTTTAAATCTGAAAGCTGCTCTGGCTTGGTACCATTAAACATATCTTTTTACTGATAACCTTCACACGACTAGGTGAAGTGGGATAGGAAGAATATGGTTTCTGGTGTTTTCCCATGTAACTCTCAGCCGAAAAATTATTTTGACAATGCCTGGTGACTATTGAAAATATTTAAAAGATAGTAAGTTTTGGAATTAATAAGGCAATGGTGTATATTTTGGAAACTTCGAATGACATCAGAAGATTTTCCAAGAGGCAATTTTTGAAATTTACAATTAATTAAAACATGTTAGCCCTCATTTCTTCATATATCTTTTCTGACATGCTGTATGGAAGATCTTCGTGAGTCAAGTTAATATTTTATCCAAGTCCAGGAAAGATTATCTAAACCCTGCGAAAATTTAATAATCCGGAACTATTGCTACAACTGGTTTAAGGTAAGATCAAAGCTGTGCTGCTGTTCGGGCACAAGGGCTGAAAATTAGCTAAGAAATAATGAACCAGCAATAGCATTCAGAAATTTGGTAACTTAACTGTAATTTAGTAAACTTTAACTCTATACCTTTCTATGAAATGATTTTATTATCCTATAAATTGTACTAGAGGCTTACTATCAAACAGTTCGTGGTAACGAACCATAAGTAAGGAGTGACCCGGCTCAATAGTAACTGAAACTCTAAAAAAAACGGAATTTTGATACCAATAAATACATCAAATGAATTGGATTTTTATGTTGATTTCAAATATATAAGATTTTTCAAGAAAATTTGCTTTATTTTCAAAGTAAGGAAAAACAGCCCTTAAAAGGTCATGGAATCTTAATGAAAATCATACCAACAGATTCAGCATATCAGAGAACCCTAATGTAAAACTCTCAAGCTCTTATCTACAAAAATGTGGAACTTCATATTCAAGGAAATGAATTATGTTCTTTTAATTTAAGAAATTTTAAATTTCAGTCGGTCGCTCACTCAAATTCGTCAGTTCAAAACGGCCTGGATACAGATAACGACAGGTCGGAAAATGACCTTCCTTATCTAGACATTGAAGCTGACCAACCATCAGGACGTTATGAACAAGGGCTCCCTCAATCTGATGCAACAGGCGAAAGTGGCTATCAAAGTTTACGTGTTGTTGCCTCTGACCAGGAAGAATATCAGAATTTGCAACATTCGCCCTGTTTTTTATCCAGCTATTACAAAAGAATGAAAATGGAAGCTGAAGACAAGTCTGATGAAAGGTAAAAATGTTCTACTACTACTACACTAACAATTCACCGCAGGACCAAGCCACCTGATGCCAACAAAGCTACGCACGCTCCTTCTCCAACTTAATCTATTCAAAGCCTCTCTTTTTACACCCTCCCATGAGTAGAAGGGCCTTATTGACTCGTGACATTATCACGTGGTTTATGGTCCTAATATGGGCATAGAGCCCCTAGGGGAGATGGATTTCTGAGAAATTGATTGCGTAATCAAAGTGTGTCAATGACCTCTTTTTCCAAGGTCGATTTATTTGTTGTTTCTATGTGTAATAACTCTGGGGCGAAGGTTCCACATGCGCATTGAATTCTAACGGGAACAATGTTATTGATCTAGGACTCTAGGGGGAAGTAAATTTCCGAGAACTTGGTTGCTTAATCGATCGCGAATGTCATGGTGTCCAGAAATAGTATTTGTTGTTGTTGTAAGTGCACGCTCTCAGCGAATATTATGATCTAGAAATAGTATTTGTTGTTGTTTTGGTCATGTACATGCTCGAGGCGAATGTCATGGTGTGGGTGTGTAAGTTTTTGTGTGTGTGTGTGTGTAAGTTTTAGTGTGTGTATGTAATTTTTCGTGTTTATGTGTCAGTTTTTGTGTGTGCGTGTAAGATTTTGTGTGTGTGTAATTTTTTGTGTGCATGTAAGATTTTATGTGCATGTAAGTTTTCGTGTGCATGTGTAATTTTTTTGTGTGTTTGTGTGTGTGTGTGTGTGTGTGTGTGAATAAGTTTTCGTGTGTGTGTGTAAGTTTTTGTGTGTGTGTGTTTGTGTTTTTGTGTGTGTGTAAGTTTTAGTGTGTGTAAGTTTTTGTGTACATGTAAGTTTTTGTGTGCATGTAAGTTTTTGCGTGTGGGTGTAAGTTTTTGCGTGTGGGTGTAAGTTCTTATGCGTGTGTGTGTGTAAGTTTTTGTGTGTCTAAGCTTTTGTGTGTGTTAGTTTTGACGTGTGTGTGTGTGTTAGTCTTAGTGTGTGTGTGTGTGTGTGTGTGTGTCAGTTTTTGTGTGAAGAAAACTAGCTCATAAAAGACAAAAATATCAAACCACTCATCTCAATCATAGGTTTCAGTCAACACACACCTATGAAAGGCTAATAAATCCAGCCCAGAAAAGTCAAAAATAGCAAACTACATAATCCAAATCATAGGTTTCTGAAAGGACACACCTATGAAAGGCTAAGAAATCTAGCTCAGAAAAGTCAAAAATATCAAACTAGTCATCACAAACTATAGGTTTCAGACAAAACTCACCTATGAAAGGCTAAGAAATACAGCTCAGAAAAGTCAAAAGTAGCAATCCATCCATCCCAAATCATATGTTTCAGACAACACACACCAACGAAAGACTAAGAAATCTAGCTTAGAAAAGCCCGAAATAGTAATTTACATATCCCAAATCATAGGTTTCAGACAACATTCACCTATGAACGGCTAAGAAACCTAGCTCAGAAAAGTCAAAAATAGCAAACTAGTCATCCCAAACTATAGGTTTCAGATAACAAACACCTATGAAAGTCTAAGAAATTCAGCTCAGAAAAGTCAAAAGTAGCAATCCACCCATCCCAAATCATAGGTTTCAGACAACACACACCTATGAAACACTAAGAAATCCAACTCAGAAAAGCCCGAAATAGTAATTTACATATCCCAAATCATAAGTTTCAGACAGCATTCACCTACGAAATACTAAGAAACCTTAGCTTAGAAAAGTCTGAAATAGCCAAGTACTCATCCCAAACTCGAAGTTTCAGACAACAAACACCTATGAGTGACTAAGAATCCTATCTCTGAAAAGTCCAAAAAGCAAACTATATCTCCCTAATCATAATTTTCTGAAAGGACACACCTATGAAAGGCTAAGAAATCTAGCTCAGAAAAGTCAAAAATAGCAAATTAACCATCCCAAATCATAGGTTTCAGTCAACACACACCTACGAATGGCTAAGAAATCCTGCTCAGAAAAGTCAAAAAATAGCAACACACACACCCCAAAACATAGGTTTCAGACACCACACACCTATGAAAGACTAAGAAATCCGTTTATGAAAGGTCAAAAATAGCAAAATACATATCCCAAATCATAGGTTTCATACAAAACTCACCTAGGAACGGCTAAGAAACATAGCTCAGAAAAGTCAAAAATAGCTAACTAGTCATCCCAAACAATAGGTTTAAGACAACAAAAACCTATGAAAGGCTAAGAAAACAAGCTCAGAAAAGTCAAAATTAGCAAACAACACATCCCAAATCATAGTTTTCAGACAACACACACCTATGAAAGACTAAGATATCAAGCTCAGAAAAGTCAACAATAGCAAACTATATATCCCAAATCATAGGTTTCAGTCAACACACACCAACGAAATACTAAGAAACCTAGCTCAGAAAAGTCAAAATAGCAAACTACTCATCCCAAACTATTGGTTTCAGACAATATTCACCTACGAAATACTCGAAAACCTTAGCTCAGAAAAGCCTGAAATAGCAAACTAAACATCCCAAATCATAATGTTCTGACAACACTCACCTATGAACGTCTAAGAAACCTAGCTCAGAAAAGTCTAAAATAGCAAACTACACATTCCCAAATCATAGGTTTCAGACACTACACACCTAGGAAAGACTAAGAAATCCAACTCAGAAAAGCCCGAAATAGTAATTTACATATCCCAAACTATAGGTTTCAGACAGCATTCACCTAAGAAATACTAAGAAAGCTTAGCTCAGAAAAGTCTGAAATAGCCAACTACTCATCCCAAACTCGAAGTTTCAGACAACAAACACCTATGAGTGACTAAGAATCCTAGCTCTGAAAAGTCCAAAAGCAAACTACACCTCCCGAATCAGCGTCTTCAGTCAACACACACCGACGAATTGCTAAGAAATCCAGCTCAGAAATTTCAAAAATAGAAATTTAACCATCCCAAATCATAGGTTTCAGTCAACACTCACCTAAGAAATTCTAAGAAATCCAGCTCAGAAAAGACAGAACATAGCAAACCACATATCCTAAATAATAGGTTTCAGACACCACACACCTACGAAAGACTAAGAAATCTGGTTATGAAAAGTCGGAAATAGCAAATTACATATCCCAAACCCTAGGTTTCAGACAAAACTCACCTATGAACGGCTAAGAAACCTAGCTCAGAAAAGTCAAAAATAGCAAACTAGTCATCCCAAACTATAGCTTTCAGACAACAAACATCTATGAAAGGCTAAGAAATCCAGCTCAGAAAAGTCAAAATTAGCAAATCACATATCCCAAATCATAGGTTTCAGACAACACACACCTATGAAAGACTAAGAAATCCAGCCCAGAAAAGTCATACATAGCAAACTACATATCCAAAATCATCGGTTTCAGTCAACATACACCAATGAGAGACTAAGAAACCTAGCTCAGAAAAGTCAAAAATAGCAAACGACACATCCCAAACTATTGGTTTCAGACAACATTCACCTAGGAAATACTAGGAAACCTTAGCTCAGAAAAGCCTGAAGTAGCAAACTACACATCCCAAATCATAGGTTTCAGACAACACACATCAACGAAAGACGGGTGCACGGTGGGGGGGGCACAGGGAGGGCCGTTGGGGGTCCGGAGGGACATTTGGGGACCGGTGGGCCTTTGGGGCACAGGGAGGGCCGTTTGGGGTCCGGAGGGACATTTGGGGGCCGGGAGAGGGCCTTTGGGGGTCCGTTGGTCCTTTGGGAGCTCGATGGGCCTTTGGGGGCCCGGGGTGTCCTTTGGGGGTCTGGGTGGGCCTTTGGGGGCGCCGGTGGCCCTTTGGGAGCTTGGGGGCCTTTGTGGCACAGGGAGGGCCTTTGGGTGCCTGGGGGACATTTGGGGACCGGTGGAGGGCCTTTGGGACCCGTTAGTCCTTTGGGAGCTCTGATGGGCCTTTCGGGGGGGGGCCTGGGGATGTCCTTTGAGGGTCTGAGGAGGGCGTTTGGGGGGCGGGGGCTCTATGGGACCTTGGGAGACCTTTGGGGCTGGTGTAGGGCCTTTGGGACCCCGTTGGTCCTTTGGGAGCTCGATGGTCCTTTGGGGGCCCGGGGATGGCCTTTGGGGGTCTGGGTGGGCCTTTGGGGGCACCGGTGGCTCTTTGGGAGCCCGGGGGACCATTGAGGACCGGGGGAGGGCCTCTGTGGTCCGGGGGCCCTTTGGGGTCTGGGGGCCCTTTGAGGACCAGAGGAGGGCCTTTGAGGGTCTGAGGAGGGCGTTTGGGGGCTGGGGCTCTTTGGGAGCTTGGGGGACCTTTGAGTACCGGGGGGTTAGGTTAGGTTAGATTAAGTTAGGTTAGGTTAAGTTAGGTTAGGCTAGGTTAGCCTACGTCCGCGCGCGTACGTAGGCTAACCTAGCCAAACCTAACTTAACCTAACCTAACTTAACCTAACCTAACTTAATCTAACCTAACCTAACCCCCCCGGTACTCAAAGGTCCCCCAAGCTCCCAAAGAGCCCCAGCCCCCCAAACGCCCTCCTCAGACCCTCAAAGGCCCTCCTCTGGTCCTCAAAGGGCCCCCGGCCCCCCCAACGGCCCCCCCGCCCCCAGCGGCCCGCCCCCCCGGCCTCAAGGGTCCCCCGGGCTCCCAAAGGAGCCACCGGCGCCCCCAAAGGACCACCCAGACCCCCAAAGGCCATCCCCGGGCCCCCCAAAGGACCATCGAGCTCCCAAAGGACCAACGGGGTCCCAAAGGCCCTACACCGGCCACAATGGTCTCCCAAGGTCCCATAGAGTCCCAGCCCCCCAAACGCCCTCCTCAGACCCTCAAAGGACCTCCCCGGCCCCCCCCCAAAGGCCCATCGAGCTCCCAAAGGACCAACGGGTCCCAAAGGCCCTCCACCGGTCCCCAAATGTCCCCCAGGCACCCAAAGGCCCTCCCTGTGCCCCAAAGGCCCCCCCAGCTCCCAAAGGGCCACCGGCGCCCCCAAAGGCCCACCCAGACCCCCAAAGGACACCCCCCGGCCCCCCAAAGGCCCATCGAGCTCCCAAAGGACCAACGGACCCCCAAAGGGCCGGCCCCGGGCCCCCCAGGGGCCTCCCGGCCCCCCCAGGCCCGCCCCGGGGCCCACCGGCCCCCCGGGCCCCAAAAGGCCCTCTCGGCCCCCACAGGCCCACCCTGTGCCCCCCCCCCGGGCACCCGGCTTTCGTTGGTGGGTGTTGTCTGAAACCTATGTTTTGGGATGTGTAGTTTGCTACTTAAGGCTTTTCTGAGCTAAGGTTTCCTAGTCTTTGCTAGGTGAATGTTGTCTGAAACCAATAGTTTGGGATGTGTAGTTTGCTATTTTTGACTTTTTCTGAGCTAGGTTTCTTAGTCTTTCGTTGGTGTATGTTGACTGAAACCGATGATTTGGGATATGTAGTTTGCTATTTTTGACTTTTCTGAGCTGGATTTCATAGTCTTTCATAGGTGTGTGTTGTCTGAAACCTATGATTTGGGATGGGTGGATTGCTACTCTTGACTTTTCTGAGCTGGATTTCTTAGCATTTCATAGGTGTTTGTTGTCTGAAAGCTATAGTTTGGGATGACTAGTTTGCTATTTTTGACTTTTCTGAGCTAGGTTTCTTAGCCGTTCATAGGTGAGTGTTGTCTGAAACCTATGATTTGGGATATGTAATTTGCTATTTCCGACTTTTTATAACCGGATTTCTTAGTCTTTCGTAGGTGTGTGGTGTCTGAAATCTATGATTTAGGATGTGTGGGTTGCTATTTTCTGACATTTCTGAGCTGGATTTCTTAACCATTCGTAGCTGTGTGTTGACTGAAACCTATTATTTGGGATGGTTTATTGTATATTTTTGACTTATCTGAGCTGGATTTCTTAGCCATTCGTAGGTGTGTGTTGACTGAAGCCTATGATTTAGGAAATGTAGTTTGTTTTTTGGACATTTAAGAGCTAGGATTATTAGTCACTCATAGGTGTTTGTTGTCTGAAACTTCGAGTTTGGGATGAGTAGTTGGCTATTTCAGACTTTTCTGAGCTAAGGTTTCTTAGTATTTCGTAGGTGAATGCTGTCTGAAACCTATAGTTTGGGATATGTAAATTATTATTTCAGGCTTTTCTGAGTTGGATTTCTTAGTCTTTCATAGGCGTGTGGTGTCTGAAACCTATGATTTGGGAATGTCTAATTTGCTATTTTCGACTTTTCTGAGCTAGGTTTCTTAGCCTTTCATAGGTATGTGTTGTCAGAACATTATGATTTGGGATGTGTAGTTTGCTATTTCAGGCTTTTCTGAGCTAAGGTTTTCTAGTATTTCGTAGGTGAATGTTGTCTGAAACCAATAGTTTGGGATGAGTAGTTTGCTATTTTGACTTTTCTGAGCTAGGTTTCTTAGTATTTCGTTGGTGTGTGTTGACTGAAACCTATGATTTTGGGATATGTAGTTTGCTATTTTTGACTTTTCTGAGCTGGATTTCTTAGTCTTTCATAGGTGTGTGTTGTCTGAAACCTATGATTTGGGATGGGTGGATTGCTACTTTTGACTTTTCTGAGCTGGATTTCTTAGCCTTTCATAGGTGTTTGCTGTCTGAAACCTATAGTTTGGGATGACAAGTTTGCTATTTTTGACTTTTCTGAGCTAGTTTTCGTAGACTTTCATTGGTGTGTATTGACTGAAACCTATGATTTTAGATTTGACTTTTGCTATTTTTGCCATTTCAGATAAGATTTTCTTAGTCTTTAATAGGTGAGTGGTGTCTGAAACCTCGGATTTGGGGTGAGTGGGTTGCTATGTTTTTACTTTTCTGAGCAGGATTTCTTAGCCATTCGTCGGTGTGTGTTGACTGAAACCTATGATTTGGGATAGTTAATTTGCTATTTTTGACTTTTCTGAGCTAGATTTCTTAGCCTTTCATAGGTGTGTCCTTTCAGAAAATTATGATTTGGGAGATATAGTTTGCTTTTTGGACTTTTCAGAGCTAGGATTCATAGTCACTCATAGGTGTTTGTTGTCTGAAACTTCGAGTTTGGGATGAGTACTTGGCTATTTCAGACTTTTCTGAGCTAAGGTTTCTTAGTATTTCGTAGGTGAATGCTGTCTGAAACTTATGATTTGGGATATGTAAATTACTATTTCGGTCTTTTCTGAGTTGGATTTCTTAGTCTTTCATAGGTTTGTGTTGTCTGAAACCTATGATTTGGGATGGCTGGATTGCTACTTTTGACTTTTCTGAGCTGAATTTCTTAGACTTTCATAGGTGTTTGTTGTCTGAAACCTATAGTTTGGAATGACTAGTTTGCTATTTTTGACTTTTCTGAGCTAGTTTTCTTAGCCGTTCATAGGTGAATGGTGTCTGAAACCTATGATTTGGGATATGTAAATTACTATTTCGGGCTTTTCTAAGCTAGATTTCTTAGTCTTTAGTTGGTGTGTGTTGACTGAAACCTATGATTTGGGATGGGTGGATTGCTACTTTTGACTTTTCTGAGCAGGATTTCTTAGCCTTTCATAGGTGTTTGTTGACTGAAACCTATAGTTTGGGATGACTAGTTTGCTATTTTTGACTTTTCTGAGCTAGATTTCTTAGCCTTTCATAGGTGTGTCCTTTCAGAAACCTATGATTTGGATTTTGTAGTTTGCTATTTTTGACTTTTCTGGGCTGGATTTATTAGCCTTTCATAGGTGTGTGTTGACTGAAACCTATGATTGAGATGAGTGGTTTGATATTTTTGTCGTTTCTGAGCAAGTTTTCTTCACACAAAAAATTACACACACACACACACGAAAACTTACACACACACACGAAAAAACATACACACACAAAATCTCACACACACAAAAACTTACACACACACACACACAAAAACTTACACACACACACAAAAACTTACACCCACACGCAAAAACTTACATGCACACAAAAACTTACATGTACACAAAAACTTACACACACACTAAAACTTACACACACACACAAAAACTTACACACACACACACAAACTTACACACACACACTAAAACTTATGCACACACACACACACACACACATAAAAACAAACAAAAAAAAAATGACCTAGAAAAAAAAAAAGAACAAAAAAAAAAAAATTAACACAAAAAATTACACACACACAAAATATTAAACGCTCACAAACAAACTTACACATACACACGAAAACTTACACTCACACACGAAAACTTACACACACACACACACAAAAACTTACACACCCACACCATGACATTCGCCTCGAGCATGTACATGACCAAAACAACAACAAATACTATTTCTGGATCATAACATTCGCTGAGAGCGTGCACTTACAACAACAACAAATACTATTTCTGGACACCATGACATTCGCGATCGATTACGCAATCAAGTTCTCAGAAATTCACTTCCCCCTAGAGTCCTAGATCAATAACATTGTTTCCCGTTAGAATTCAATGCGCATGTGCAACCTTCGCCCCAGAGTTATTACACATAGAAACAACAAATAGATCGACCTTGGAAAAAGAGGTCATTGACACACTTTGATTACGCAATCAATTTCTCAGAAATCCATCTCCCCTAGGGGCTCTATGCCCATATTAGGACCATAAACCACGTGGTAATGTCACGAGTCAATAAGGCCCTTCTACTCCCATGAGGTTCCCATTTCCTTTAAATCTTTCTTTACGACGTCCTCCCATCCCAGACGAGGACGACCTGCTTTCCGTTTAGCCCTAGACGGTTGGCCAAAAATGACAATCTTCGGGAATCTGTCATTCTTCATCCACGCAACGTGCCCTAGCCATCTCAACCTTTCTTTCATTATAGCCCTAGAGAGTGGTATTGACCCACATTTTTTGTCCAGTCTATTGTTTGGAATACGGTCAGTCAGCCGGGTACCCCAGAACAATCCTTAAGCAATTTCTCTGGAAAACATCTAGCAAATCTTCATCCGTTTTTCGAAGCGCCCATGCTTCAGAGCCATATTTGACTACTGTCATCACTGTAGTTTCTAATATTCTAACCTTGGTTCTTGGTTTGCCGACTTATCTTCCTATTCTTCGAAACTTTTTTTTAGCTGTGAAAAATCACCCTGAGCCTTGGCTATTCTACTTCTAACATCCTCACTGCTCCCACCATCTTTACTAATAATACTACCAAGGTAAGAGAAGCTGCCCACTTGATCAATCTTTTCATTACCCAGCGTCACCTTTTCATCTTCACTTATTCCTAGCCTTAGTGACTTAGTCTTCTTAACATTGGAAAATACAAATCCAAAGTTAATGCTGATCAGAAAGGTATAGTAGGTTTTTAAAGGTGAGAATCAAGTGATGATAAAAATAGGTAAAAGGGTAAAAATAAGAATTTTTAGGGACCGCCCTTTCCTGAACTCTGGAACGAAAATTCTGCTCTGTTTAATTGAAAAAAAAAATTCACACTTTCTAGTGATATAACCTTCATAAAAAATGAACCACTCCGTCTCCGGTACAAAACGAGAGAAGCCAGTGTTTTTTCTAATATTTTTGGGAAGGCAGATGTCAGCATTTTTTAGCTTTATGTTGTTTATTTGGATCTCTTATCCAAGCTCTTACAAGTTATGGCACGAGCCAATTCAATATTTTTGGCCCCACTGAATAAACACGTTTATTATTATAGTAGGCCGATTCTTTAAAGTATGGAATCCCCTTAAGTGGTTACGTATTCTTTTTTTTTCTCTCTCTTTTCCGCTCTTATTTATTTTTTTTTCAATTACAGGAATCGTAATGACTACATAAATGAAGCAAAGCGACTGAAGTATGTAGCTGATAGAGGACGTGATATAGTGCTTCAATATATATTTTATGTTAAGGCAGCCATGTTTTTTGTTCTGGCGGGGGCTTCAATGGATTCAGATGGCAAGCAACCCAATAAAGGAAGCCAGAATATGTACAGTGAAGCTAATACCCTAATTAAGTAAGTTTTCAGGCTATACTTTCTTTTCTTCCTAATTATTTCCAATACTACCAGGAAGGGGCATTTATCTTTCCAATGGTTTTGTTAGTGTTGCCTCTAAATGTTTTGTCATCTTTTTAGTTCAAAATTCCGTTATTATTACTGCTGCAATTTTTTTTTTTTTTTTTTTTTTTTTTACTAGCACTTCGAACTAGACAAGCGTCTTTTTAGTGGCTGTGTTGGGTAGCTCTGGTTAGCCACAGTAGACTTTTGAGACCCCGGTAGGTACTGCTTGACAGTAGCAAGTGCTGCAAGGTACCTTCTACTAACTGTTCGTTATCAGCATCTTTGCTAAAAGCAAGTATAAGGTCAGTGGTCAACCCTGGCTTGTTGAACAAATTGTTTTTATGGAAATTCGTGTTGATTCCATAGAACTACACATACAGCTGACTCATTGCCTAGAATAGTCGAATGCCAATTAGTAATTTTTGGAGGCACAAATCTGGCTATATAGCAAATTTGACTTGTATTTTGTCCCGAAAATGAACAAATATCCTTGTCATAATGTTTATTTTTTGTTTTTTTTCTGTCTAACATCTAGAAAAACAACTTTAAAACGATTAAAAAATGAAAATTAACAAATGTCCTTGTCACAATGTTAATTTTTTGTTTTTTTCTGTTTAACATTTAGAAAAACAACTTTAAAACGAGGAAAAAGAATAATCCGAGGATGAAAAAAAAGAATAATCATAAGTAGCCTCGAAATTTGAAATAGGCTTAATTCTTCAACCATGTTCTTTTAAGATTCTTAAATCCAAGGTATTTTTTCTATCCTCCAAATATGGCAAATTTTTCACATGAAGAATGAAACAATGGATTTCTGGATAATTAAATGTAATGTACAATCTCAGTAGCATGAGTTTATTCAAATGGAATTGCTAGATTGTGTCAAGCTCCACCTGCTGAAATGTTCAAGAAGAACCTGGTAGACCATTAGAAAAAGCGTTATGAAAGAACTTTCGGTTTGAGTTTTAAGTCATTTAAACCAAAAGAGCCCCAACAATGCCAGAGCTGTAGATAATCGCTCTACTGAGGTACACTGAGACAAATACAGTTCTATGAGAGAGGCCTTAATAGTTGTTAATAGGAAGCCCAGAATTTCTATTAGATAATAGGGGAAACTCAGAAAGAATTTTTATTTATTTGGTATTTTGTTGGCATTTTATACATTTCCTTTTATTTATTGTCTGTCTTTCTAACTTGCTTTGCTTTCTTAAAACTATGTTATTGAAACTTTCACATGATTAGTGCTTTTCATATTCGATCTTAGACCAGTCCTGGTATAGAACACGTATTATTTTTTCCTCTTTTTTAAATAAGGCTACATATTCATCAATTTTAAAAAATGATAGTTTTGGTAGTTTTTATGATTAATTAAGCTCTCTTTCATCTCCTAAAAATTTGATATTCAAATACATAGAAGAAACTCTCTTTCACGACAAATTTTTGGTAAAGAATTATCTATGTAATTGGCTCCAGGGTTTTCCTAAAATCATATTGAAAATAAAAATTAATTTTGATACCAGATTTTCAAAAGAGGTGGAATTGCTGGGACTACTAAAAGGTTTTATCTCGTCTTTAAAATAATCAGTTCAAAAGACTGAGCTCTGTTTTATTTTAACTAGATTGAGTTTCTTCTAAATAGATTCTGTTTTGTCTTCTCCCCTACTCACTACAGAAAACAATTTCTTTTTAAAGAATTGTTTACCACAAAGAGACTTTTTAAACTCCAAGAGGCTAATTATAGAAAAAAGGTAGCTATATCTTGCCTATAGAAAAAAGGTAGCTGTATCTTGCCTATAGAAAAAAGAAAAACGGGGTTGGCCATGGTCTGCGTTGTGCAGGTACCGATCTCCCGATTCAATGCCTTCGGCCGGGAGTGCAATGAGTGGTTAGGAGCAAACCATTCGACGCTTTTCGTGTCTTCCCCCAGTTTCCTCAAGGTATCCATTTAAGCTGGGTCGACTCTGGCTGAGCTTAATGAGCCGCATCATGGGCCCCGGTTCCAAACCAAACGAAGAGCTTATTATTTATGGATCTTTAATTCACGGTGATTAGATAATTCATTTCAGAATTGTTTGAAGTGGTTAAAGCTGTTTTTCTCTAAGTTTGAAATATTTTTAGGAACACTTCTCGAAAGCTTCGACCCCAAGATTCCAGTTCACCTCACAGGGAAACTATAACCGTACTCCTGATTTTAAGGTATATTTTATTATTTAGTAGAAATTAGATTTTCAGAAATGCAATTGTAGTAATAGTTTTAGTGCAAAGCTTTTCCACCATGTCCTTAAAACGATCTTTTGCCTATGGTCCCTGGTGTTTGCCAAAAAAAAAAAAAATTATTCAGTAATAGCGAAAAGGCAAATGAATAAAAACCGATATATATAAAAGACATGTACAAAATAAATTCCCTATTGAAAGTCTTGTCTGCCCTTCCATATCGGCTTTTTTCATTCAGTTCCATTTTCACCGTTACTGAAGAAAGGGCTTTTACACTTTTTGTTTCACTTGTCTTGGCTTGGTCTTGGTCCAATGTCTTTGGTCCAAAGTCTATCTTCCTTGTGGAAATATTTTGTATGTAACTTTTCTGTAGTTCTGCTTGTTTAATGCCTCAAGGCAAGACGTTAATTTCGCTAAAATGTTTTAGCTTAGATTTAGTTTTATTAATTTATCAAATTACATTTTGAAATTTGCTTGTATTTTTAAAGATTTAAAAATATATCAGAACCATTCAAGTAATTGTTGTTAATTACTTGTAATTTTCAAATACAGACAAGTATTTTTTATGAAAGTTAGGTCCTTCTCTAAAAAAAATCTGTGTAACATAACAAAAATGGCTCGAGAATACACCTGAATCTGATGAATCAAGTGAAATAAGTATCTTGTCCTTCGTTGTAAGTTACAGCTGTAGTCTTGACATAAAATCGTATATTTTTCAAAGAATAAAAACCTTTGCTATTAGAATATTCAAGGGAGACAAAAAAACTCCTTGATTGTTTCCAGAGGCGTGCAACCAGAATGGCATACAACTTAAGCATCCCTTAACATAAGAGGCTGTATTGAAAATTCCATCACTTGATTACTGTAGGAAAAGGGGTGATGCCATCACAGTTTTTAAGTCTTTGCAAGTCAACCATCGCTCAAGCCTTCTCCACATCCACCTGAACCAGAAAACCACAGGAAACCTTCTGAAAATTACCAGACAAACTGCCAGCCGCAGACAACGCTACCCCTTCTCTTCCGACCGTGTTGCTCCATTTCGGCACTCTTTAAGCAATGAAACAATCCAGTCTCATTCCCCAGAGTCATTCAAGCTTGATGTGGACAGGGAATGGGAGCAGAAGGGATGGCTTCTACACTGGGACACCCGAGAGCCCTCAACCAAACTTTTAATTCATCATCAGCAGGCGTATCACAAGGCACATCCTTTCATGCCCGCATAATGGAACTTAAGGTGATTTAAGGAATAGTTCCAGAACTGTGTGCAATTACTTATTCTATTTATAATATTTTTTTCTTATTTAATTTGCATATACTTAGTCAACTGCATTTAATTATAAACAATTAAACTCTGAATCCAATTTAGCCTCTTCAGAAGGACACACGCTAGAAAAGAAAGAGGCACATTTTATATTGATAATTTTATGCTTATTTTCATGGTTTGGTTTGCTTTTTTGAAAATTCGTCTCCAGCCCCCTACAATGTGTCACATAGCCTTAGGCTATGTATAAAAAATTAAAATAATAATGGATTGAAACTGATTAAACAGATAAAAATGGGACATACTTTCTGCTTAGTATAAAGTAAGAATTCCATCATTTTTATAAGTTTGTTTATATAGCCTAGAGCTATATGACACCATTAGAGGGAGGGGGATGGGGATGAGTTGTAAAAACACGTACCAAAATATAAATATGAGAATGGAATTAGCCATCTAAAAGTGTCTCTCTTTTTTTTTTAACACATCTCCTTCTGAAGAAGACAAGCTCTAGACCTTTACCGCCTTTTAAAATTGTACATACGCAGCTTGTGGAATAGCTCAATAAAGAAGCCGTTGAGTACAACACTGTCAACGCCACAATCCTCGTATACACTCAAAAGTGGGCTTTGGAATTTAATATAATCCTTCTTGGACTATAAATTTTTGGTTGTCGATAAAGCATCGGTCTCTGAAATCCTTCAGTGTCAGAAGCTTTCATTTTACTCTTTTTTCTTTTTATAATTGATTGCTCGAGTTTTTTCGGTGGTTTATTTTTAGATTAAAATTAAATTATTATTTAATTTTATAAAATGTTGTCCGATAAGACTGTTCTTATTTTCTAATTCTTTACTGAAGTTTGATTAAAACAACGCTTACAATACTCGATTTCAAAAATTAAAATGGCAGATAAAATCCATAGAAACCTAGAGAGATGACCGAACTGGGCTCTAGCCCCCTCCCTTACTCCAGGAAGACAAAAGATCGATAAACTGCCACATGTTAAAATTTTGAAATTTTAATGACCAAAAACACCCTTTGCCAAACTTAGCTTTTCTCGAAATTTTGTTCCTCCCTTCAGGTAGAAAACTATTTCCTGGTGCCCATGGAATGCATACAAGAACAACAAATTTGTTTGCAATGTATGAAGTCAACACAGAAATATTTTTTAAGAACTAAAATTATTTCCCCGTAGAAACGATCAATCTAGAAACGATCGTTGTTTATTTCAGCATTTAATTATATCCATTCCACATATTAACATTCTTCATTTTATTGCAGTATGAAAGCACAAGCAATACTGCAATTGAAGTTGTACAAATCAAAGCGTTCAGAGATCCAGGAGCACGCTAGGATGCTAAACAGATATTTTGCAAAAGTAAGATTTTTTTATTTATGATAAAATTCATAGTGCAGGCTACCAAAAAAATTAAGGCATGTTATCCCACTAGTCAACGTTTTATCTAAGGCTTCTTTATATAAAATTGTCTGTTGAATTTCCTATACAGGAAACAATAATTGAGTATTTAATAATAACATCCCTCGAGAGACCATTCCAAATGAAGGAGCAACATCTTACAAGTTTCGAAGCCGTTCATCAAGTTATCAGCACAGGTTGTCTTCTATTTAGACAATCCAAAGGTACAGTGTTTCATTGTGTTTACTGTTTTCAACAGGAAAGTAGTGGAAAAAATAGAAATATTTCGTCAGAAGAAAGATAATGGATGTGCTTGCTTAAAAGAGCCATTGAATCCACATAGAGTATTTTTCTGACAGGTTGTGAAACTATGTTGTGAAGTGTATTTTATGGTATTTGGGGGTTGTAGTCGTAGATACATTTATTTCTCCCTTTATAGGGGAGGTAAACTCTGGCCCTAAGGTAATTCAACTTTGGTAGCGTGCCTTAGGCTATGACCAAACTAATGAGGCGTACCAGCTGGGTATGTTCGAGGGGCTAAAGGTAGATTGTATCGAGGTTGTCTATAATACAATACTTTTATTCAATTAACATATAATAATTCCAGATATCGATATTCTACTGGGACTGGCTGTCCCAAGTACACCACAAGTCTCAGAAACTACAATAATATTTAATAAGATACGGACGCATACAATTATCCGACAAGATTCTAAGGTATTTCTAAAAACAACGGATCAGAGGTCAGTCCTCCATAAAGTTAGTACTAGATCTAAATCTAGTTATTAACAGTCCACCCCTTCCGATAAAATGTATCTTTTATACATTCTTATCAACCACACCTTCCTTTAACCAACCAACGCAATAGCTAGGAAGTGATATTTCTCAATTTCCCGTTAAGCAGAAACTTGGCAGGATATATTCTTTATCTTAATAAAAAGGGACATATCCAAACTTTGTATTTTTGTCTTACATATTTTTACTAAATTAATAATTGAATTAGTTTGAAGGATTTACTAAAGTGCTACCGATTTCAAGAATAGCTGTTCAAATTATTAGTATTTTACTTTTAAAACAACTTAATTTTGTTTACAGCTATTATGCTGCCATCTTTGGGTCATTATGTGAATCTACCCTCAATGGGTTTCCTTAGGGTCATGTTTCTGGTCCAATATAGGCCATGTTCTTTTTTTCTTAGGATTTCAATTTGAAATTCATCCTTGTTTCTCTTTTTCTCTGTCTCTAGGACTGAAAAATACTCTTTTACCCTTCTTCATATTCATCTTCTGTTTTAACTTAACCCCATGCGGCTTTAGCATTATATTAGTGGTTCTGCCTAAATTAGATTTCAAGCTATATTAGAAACGCTTATTAATTATTTGAGTTTAAATTTAATTCCCATTAATAATTTAATTTATCTGTGTGATGTGGTTGATAAACCGTTTATTTTTAGTTTTAGAAATACCTTGGATGAATTACACATAACATTTTTGATTTTTAAATTTTCACATATTTTCCAGCACAAAGCATTTTCACATATTTCAATAACATAAGCCATTGGGCGATGTTGCACATTTTCTAGGCCTAAATTAAGTTCTGATGTTATCTCACTTTCTGACGAACTTGTAGTAAAGTCTGTATTACTGCTATAGTTTCCAAAATATCAGTTGATCGAGTATGGTTTGGTTTCTGATGGTATGAGATGATAGTATCAGGATACATTTGAAGTGGCTTCAAAATTTGTTACTTTCCAAAAATGTGTCAAACACTTTCCAATATGATTGAAAAAATGGATCCGAAAAGATGCTACGAAAAATTTGATTTCCAAAAAAAAATAGTTAAGGCTGTATCTAAAATAAATATTCACATTAGTATACATATAAAAGCATATAGTTTTACATATATAGTAGAAAGAAACACTCAAAATTTGTATATATCAATGTATTCTTTTTTTTTTCTTTAACGAAAGTTAATTACTTTTAATTACTTTCTCCTCTTTTTTTATTACTCCAAAAATAATATCCCGCTTAAATCGAAACATTATGTTTCTTGCTGGATTATTCTTTCAAACTTAATACTTAACGGATTATTTCACAATAAAAATTATTTATACGTTTAGTCGAAGTCAAACATTTACATATAACATTAAATCACTAGTTAAAACCTAAAGTAAGTTAAAGCAGAGTATATATATATAAGCATTGTGTAATAACTTACACAAGTATTGTTTTTATTTGCAAATCTAGATAGGATATTTAACTACTGGTTAAAACTTAAAGCATTACAAAAAAAAACACAGTATAGACTAGCATTGGAATTAATTCCAATTAGTGTTTTGTTAATTGCTTATGAAGTATTAATGTAGAATACTTCTTGCATGATATAAAAATAAAAAAACACAATTACTCAACATTTAATTCACTATATTTACATGGATAGTTTAGGTTATATAAATATTTATTAGGTTATATATATTGTATATATATAATTATATATATATTAACCAAAGTTATGCTGATACTTAATTGTTAAAAACAAATAATAATTATGTACCCTAATAATTTTTTTAATCACTGCAATATTTGTTCTTTTTACAACTTTTAATTAAGTCCGTCAAGACTTTTATGTGATAAGTCCTAACTGCCATTAAAATATTTACAAAGCAAAAGCAACTCCAACAAATAGATTTATGCAATATAACTGATAACTGTGATTAGCCTCTCTATAAGGGCTTGGCAATAGTTCATATAACATGACTTTGCTCAATCTTTTCAGACTTTTGAGCTTTCTAATTCTTTTCGAATTTTTGGTACTTGAGACAGTTTTATAACGTTTTTGTCTGTAATCTCTCTTTTTTTCAGCTTTAATGTCCATTTGGTATAAAGCTCCATTTACAGCTTAGACGTGATAAGCTAAAAATTTTTGCTGTACATTTTATACCTCTTATGCTATTATCAAATGGCTCTTGCCTTTACCCTGAAGGTTTGCTTACCAGGACTGCCTTCTGGTAGCTCCTTATAACGTTTCCAGGTCCTCTTGTCATGGCTACAGCTAAAAGGACTATTATGAACCTGCACACATAATAGTTAATTATTTAATAATGTATTGCTACAGTTTTCCCTTAGGCTATTCTTTTTTCAGAAAATGTGACCTTTCTTTATGAAAGGATTGGGCTTCAAGGCACACAGTAGTTCTGTTCTAAACATAAAAGTGACAATGACTATTTTCATTTTAACTTCAGTAATGTCAGTAGTTTTCGTTAAGGTTTGAACTTTAAGTTAAGTCCTTTCGAATATTATGTGATTTTTTTTTTAATTTTTCATGCCATGTTAGTCATTTTTCTGAAAACGAGTTCCAGATAAGTGAGCCAAATTTCTTTTCTTGACTACTTTGAGCATTTCTCCAATATTTCTATTAATCTCGGCCCGCTTTAACCAGTGTAACGGTGGCCCCGTAGCATTAATGCTACTTATTTGTACTTATTTAGTACAATTTTCATACTAGTTTCGTTCGGCAAAGTCAATAAGTGCGCATAACAAAGTTTAGCTGACTTCATTCAGTTTATTTTGCTTTTAATTTCGTCTGGCTATATTTTCAACTTGAGCCCTTCTCCTTTTTTTTCTTTACTTCAATGAAGCCTAAGGTTTTTTTTCAAGTTTTTATTCCGTTTTTTCTCAGTAAGATAGGTCTTTTCTAAGCCTATATTGATATGTTTCATGTTTTATCAATAACTTTTTCAAGTTTTTATCCTAATTACCCTTCTATGGTTAAATTCATTATCCCTTTATTTTTAAGGGGTGGGGGTGTCTATTGTTGCACCCTGTATTTTTTGAAATTATTTAAATTTCTTCATCCGAAAGTTTTCGTGTTAGAAAAGTACTTTATTTTTTCAACTGAATTTTAGAACAATTTTAATTAAGTTTTTAACCGCGTTTGCTAGTTCTCATTTATTCATAAAAATATAAGTTTTTACGATATCCTGATTGCCAGTTTTATCCTAGCTTTAATTACTTTTATATTTGCCAAAGAAAGAGAGACAATAATTTCCTTGGCAAGGTTACATAGCTTTGAATGCGATTTCCACTATCTTTGGTTTATTGATAAGCTTAAATCTGGGAACTTTGTATGAATGAATTTCTGTTCATTACTGCAAGTTCTTTTGTTGTGTAATGTTATATTTTATTTTCAAAGAAAAAGTGGATACGTTTAGTTTCTGTTAGGGTTTGACGGCTTGGGATTTGGGTGTTTGGGTTGGCACAGGTGAAAGCCAATTGTTTAAACTAGGATTCTCCTATGCCAGTTCGTTTTCTCAGATCCAATACATCGCTAGAGTTAAAATTATTACCTTGAACTATTATTGTAGTTTGCTTGTGACGATGGGGTTAATTTTTGGCTTAATTTTAATGGATTTTGTCGTTGGCTTTTACCTCCTGGTAAGTTTTTATGTTATGATTTATTTTTATATTGCTTTTCGTTCTTTTACCTCGCACTTTTTTTGCTTCCTAAGCTTATTCTAAGTTTCACTTAAATCTTTATAGCACTTAATTATTGTCTTTAATTTTTTTTTTCTTTTTGCCAAAAATTATTATATTAGACTATAAATAATTATAATAAGATTACAGTTAGCTTGTTCACGAATCGCACACTTAATGTACACTCTTGATGTTTTTCCTATTATAATTATTTTAAAATTCTTCAAAAACAATTTTTTTCAAATTCGATTTGAAGTGTCACCTCAGAGAGTCAAAGGTTAGTAGATGCTTCGAATTTACTTAACAACGAGATACCAGCAGTGATTGAGTTCAACTCCAAATTTGCTAGCTTCCAATGACCCTATTTCAGTAGACTAACCTCCTTCGTTTTTTTTAAATTATCACCCCAAAATATATTTTTCAATATACATATCAAAAGAATTGTCTTTTAATGCTGATTCTAAATATATAGTGTTTATTAAGTTTACCTTAACCCGTATAAAGTTAGTAATTTGAACGTTAATTATTTTAATATAAACTGTAACGTCCTGTGTAATTATTTCCGTAATATTATTTCTATTTAGTTCCTGGATACAATCTACTTTTAGGCTAATTTGAATATAAGGGACAATTGGCTTCATTCTATTTGATTTCTACTATCAGACCGTGTTTTATCTGATATACACTCTATATGATATTCGACTAAACCTTACTGATTTATAATCAGACTAGACTTGAGGATGATTCGTCATTGAGTAACCGTAAGAGCGGACCAGAATTATCAATATTAGCTATCCCAAAAGGATGAATTGCCTTCTCTGTTTGTCCTAATGTGGCTTATATTCTATGTAAACAAGCATAACAGTTTTCATACACTGGTAGCTTTACATCCACATGGCTCGAAAGCAGCCATGGCTTAAAATTCAAATTATAACTTTCTTTGGACGCATTTTGTGCGGCTAATTCAGAATTTGAACTTTTTCTAACACCATTATTCAGATGAAGGTCCTCTGTGTAGGTAAAGAAGACCCTTTTAAGACCTATCCCCATTCCTCCATTTTCTGTGATTAACGGTTTCTTTCGCCGAATTTCTCGCCTTATGCAGAGTTCCCATCAGAGATGGGTAACAACTCTTTTTTTCGCTTCCTTCGGCGACTTTTGCTAAGCTTCCATATTTGCTTTCTTACTTATAAGGTTATTTTTCTCGTTTTTTCCATCCCTTTCCTCAAGTACATTAATTATATATTTATATATCTTTTCCTTCCCTTTGCTTGTGAAACTACATAACTAACCTAGTATTTGTTAGCTTTAACAAAGATAATTCTGTTGCTTATTACGTCGTAAGATGCCATATTTTCGAAGCATCTCTACTCCTAAAACACTCGGAAATGGCAGCTCCTAACCAATGATTATTCGGACCACAATTTATATGCTTTCTTTGCTAAATTGTAGCAGTGTTATCCTTGAACAGTATGTCTATAACCTCTACCTGTAGTAAGGCTGACTTAGGACCCTATTTGCTACTATTATGTCTAAAATTCTTTTATTTCTACCAGCGTTTCATCAGTCCAGCTAGACTTTTTTTTTATTTACGTATTATTTTTTTATTTTATTCTTTCAATTCACGGTACAAATACTTTATTATTTAGTAATATACGGCAATACTGCATTGTATTTATCTTTAACACTAAAAAAACTACTAATTATACACTTACTTCTACTTGATAAGAACTAGATACAACATTTTTTTCTATTTTACAAATTTTGATTGAGCCTTTTTTTCATTTTCTCTATTGTACCCAAATCTTTGAGGGGTCACAAACCTATTTCTATTTGCCAAAGTTTGAGCAAAGCTGCTCGAAGTTTTGCTAATTCGAGCATCGCTAAAAGCGAAGTTCATTTACTTTCCCCTTCTAATACGGTCATTTCGATTTGTTTATTTTTTATTTTGCAATCTTATTTAGTCTCCTCGACCCATTTCTTCTGCAATGCCACCAGTTGTTGTGAAGTGTATTTTATGGTATTTGGGGGTTGTAGTTGTAGATGCCTTTATTCTCCCTTTATAGGGGAGATAAACTCTGGCCCTAAGGTAATTAAACTTTGGTAGCGTGCCTTAGGCTATGACCGGACTAATTAGGCGTACCAGCTGGGTATGTTCGAGGGGCTAAAGGTAGATTTTATAGAGGTTGTCTATAATACAATACTTTTATTCAATTAACATATAATAATTCCAGATATAGATATTCTACTGGGACTGGCTGTCCCAAGTAGACCACAAGTCTCAGAAACTACAATAATACATAATAAGATACAGACACTTACAATGATCCGACAAGATTCCAAGATATTTCTAAAAACAACGGACCAGAGGTCAGTCCGGCATAAAGTTAGTATCAGTCTAAATCTAGTTATTAACAGTCCGCCCCTTCCCATAAAATGTATCTTTTATACATTTTATGAACCACACCTTCCTTTAACCAACCAACGCAATATGTAGTAATTAACACTTTTAAATTTCCTGTTAGGCAGATATTTGGCACAATATATTCTTTATATTAATAAAGAGGGATATATCTAAACTTCGTATTTGTATCTTATATATTTTAACTAAATTATTCAATACCTTAAATAGAAAGACATACAAAAACTAGCCAATATAAACCCGAATGACTGTTTATAAATATAAACTCATGGGTGAATGGCTTCACCCATGAAGCTAATCTAGGGATGTTAACGCATGACCTGGAATGCAAATTTTCAAAAGATTCTCCTATTCCACCTTTTACTTTATCCCGTTTTTTTCTCTTTGTCTCCCCTATCTCTTTATCTGTTTCTCTCTTACTTTGTGTGCAATTTCACGTTCCCTATTGTTGTTCCTAGGGTTAATATATCGTCATTTTTATTCTATATTTCTTTCTATCATCTTATATGTTTTATTATGCTCTTTTTTAAACCTATCTTTGTTGTGTTCATCTCTTCTTCAGCTTCTGTACGGCTCCCCTTACTATTTCTTTCCTAGCTTTTTTAATATTTCATAAAATTGCAATTCATTTGAAGTTATTTAATAAGTTTTAATACACCTTAGAGCAATTTATCATGGTTCGCAAAACAAATAACACTTCCAAAAAGTGATTTAATTTTTTTTCCTTTGACAAGGGAATATCTCTCGTTTAAAAAAATAGTCTTATATTGCCTGCTTTTAGATACTTTTGATGTTGTTCAATCCTAAAACAAAGAAAAAGAGAAATCTCACAACGAAGAAAACAAATGGAACTATGGCCAGTAGAAGGAAAAAACAAAATTAAAGCAACATGGATATTATGCCTGTATCAAACGAGACGTCTTCAACGCTAAGAAAACAAAGATAAAACTAAAATAACCTAAATCAAATAAAATCTAAAATCGAGAAATAAAAAATACAAATATCTGTATGCATAATTGTGTTCTAGTTGCTTTAGTCTAATCGCTTTATGGCTGGCCAGTTTGGCTTTTGATCTTTTGTTGTACAATCCTGCTCACCAATTCCTGAAATAATATTCTTATGACGAGCCATCAAACGCATTAAAAGAACCTTAAAACTAAAGGCGGTGCTTCAGTACTCCTGTTGATCTAATACCAGGGATGCTGATTGCTAATTTCAATGCCCAGAAAATTAATAAAGTAATGTAGATAACAGTAATAGTAACAGTAATGTAGATATAAAGTAATAGTAATAGATAACAGTAACAACAGTACTAGTAATAACAGTAATAGTAGATAACAGTAATAGTAATAACAGATAACAGTAAAAGATACCAGATAACAGTAATAAAGAGAACAGTAAAAGCAATAACAGTAATAGTAGCACTTATGTAGATATAAAGTAATAGTAATAGATAACAGTAACAACAGTAATAGTAATAGTAGATAACAGTAATAGCAATAACAGATAACAGTAAAAGATAAGAGATATCAGTAATAAAGATAACAGTAAAAGTAATAACAGTAATAGTAGATAACAGTAATAGCAATGTAGATATAAAGTAATAGTAATAGTAATAGATAACAGTAACAACAGTAATGATAATAACGGTAATAGTAATAGTAGATAACAGTAATAGCAATAACAGATAACAGTAAAAGATAACAGATAGCAGTAATAAAGATAACAGTAATAGTAGATAACAGTAATTGTAATGTAGATATAAAGTAATAGTAATAGATAACAGTAACAACAGTAATAGTAATATTAGATAATAGTAATAGTAATAGCCATAACAGATAATAGTAGAAGATAAAAGATAACAGTAATAAAGATAACAGTAAAAGTAATAACATTAATAGTAATGTAGATATAAAGTAATAGTAACAGATAACAGTAACAACAGTAATAGTAATAACAGTTATAGTAATAGTAGATAACAGTAATAGTAATAACAGATAACAGTAATGAAGATTACAGTAAAAGTAATAACAGTAATAGTAGACAACATTAATAGTAACGTAGATATAAAGTAATAGTAATGTAGATAAAGTAATTGGCAGTTGGGCACTAGTGGGATCGGTAGTTGCCAAAAATGCTTTGCTATGAAAAAATAATTCAATAATGTAGGTGAAAGAAAACAAGGGACAAATGTTTGCCCATGTACAGCCTCATCCCTCTTCCTAAGAGTCAAAAATGTAAGGTTATAAGAATAAAAGATTATATTTTGATTTATTGAACACCCATCATTCACATAATATAAGCTGGAGTAAAGAAAAACGAAACAAAATCAGCACATGAACAGGGAACAAAACACTGCTCTAACTCTGGTCGTAACGACATATAACGCTAAGAATAAGACATGAAAACGAACACAAGTTTAAATATTAGTGGACTAAAAATGGTCTTGACAAAGACACACATAATTACGTGAAAAATTAAGTTTTCGGTTTTGCTTAGAAATCAGCTTGGAAATAAGCATTAGATTCTTTAGTTGATAAATGTTCATATGATATCTAAAAAAAATCTAAAAGAGAGCGATATCTCTTACATCCATTCGATGCTTGCATATTCCTCTACACTCACTTTGTCGTTCCGTTGATGATTTTGTGTTTTTTGTGTTTTTTTTCTTTCTTTCTTTACTCCAAAGACAATTCTGTTATATAATGAGAACGGTAAACATAAATTGTTGCCATGGTTAGGATTGTCTCTTCAAGTTTTAAACTTAGAAACGTTTGTTTTCAGAAAATTGTTCCACTTTCTTCAGTAGAGGTACCCAATGGCTGTGTAAATTTCACGTCCTCTAATTCATCACCAAGCGGCAGGGTCAAAAGTGCTGGTCTTCCGTCAAGTTATGGTTCTCTGCCTGCAAGCCAGAATAAGAATTCAAAACAAGTGAGTTTGGCTTTTAAATTGATAAAGCTATATTGACAAATCTTAATAGGTGTTGTTTGTTTTGTAAACTTTTATCACGGTGAGATCCTGTTAATATTTGTAGTTATGTGGAAAATGCATTCACAATATACGTTATCGAAATTTAGAAGGTGTGTGCATTCTGGGTTTGTACACCCGGCCTTACCTTTTCCAGACAAATTTAATAGTTATAATTGTGTTCATCCTAATCTTAAAATTTGTAAATAAACTCTTTTTTTTTAATTTTCCTGTTTTGACAAGGTTTAAAACTTGTGCTATACCTATTTCAGCGAAGAATTGCTTAGTTGCAAAAATTCCAATGTAAACATGATAGGTAAATAAAATATACACAATTCAGACTTGGCTTAGGGCCGTTGCAAGGGTCGAAAGTCCGAGGGCCTTATTTTGGAGAACACATGGCCGTTGGTGTTTTTTTATAGTTGAAAAAAGTTTGGAAGAATTGGAACATAAGTCTGCAAATTAAGATTAGAATATTGAAAGCTTCAGTGATGACTGTGGTCAATCATGGTTCTGAAGCACGGGCACACCGAAAAACTGAGGTAGATTTGCTAGATGTTTTCCAGAGAAATTGCCTACGGATCGTTTCGGGTACCCGGATGATTCACTGTATTTCAAACAGTAGGCTCTACGAAAAGTATGGTTCAATCCCTCTTTGCACATTCTGCGGATGAAGGATGACACACACACACATATATATATATATATATATATATATATATATATATATATATATATATATATATATATATATATATATATATATATATATATATATATATATATATATATATAATTGCCCTTTTCGGTCAACCGTCTAAGGCTAAATGGAAAACAGGTCGTCCGTGGTTGGGGTGGGAGGATGTCGTAAAGAAATATTTAAGGAGAATGGGAACTTCCTAGGAGGGTGTATAGTGGAAGGCCTTGAATAGATTAGGATAGAGGAGGAGCATACATGACTGTGATGGCCTCAAGCAGCTTGGTACTGCGGTGAGTTGTTAGTAGTAGTAGTATGGCTGTTGTTCCGAGCCTACTATTGGTAAGGAGTGAAGGCCCCAGCGACTGAAGGAAGGTGGCCAAAACCAGCGAAGCTAGTTAGCATATATTTTGGTTTAAACGTCATAGTGACGTGTTTGTAATCTGTTACGTAGTTTCCCTATTTTCCATGGATGATCTTTATGAATACTTTGCTGTGATAATTTCCCTTCTGGTTGCCGTGTGTGCGTTATTTCTATCACAGCTATGAACCACAAAAGGCTTTGTTCATTCAAGAGCAGAGTATCTTTGTATCTATCGGTTTCCAAAATGGGTTAAATCCATGTTCCACAGTTTTGAATCAGAAAAACCGAACACAATCAACAACCCTATCGTATTTATTATTAGCTCTATGTAAAATTTTAGAAGGTGTCTTTATAAATTCTAAGATCCCAAAAATATTTGTATCATGAAAAAAATCCCTATAAGAATACATGAAGTCTCAAACGTGCTCCTTCCAGTGAATTTTGAAGGGGGGACCTTCTTCTATAGTCTAGGCTTCCTTTAGTCTAGAAGAATATACTTGGAGTAAACACGCAATGCAACTGATGAGCTCTTCGTATAGAAGACCTTTATATTGAAGTAAAAAAATTACATTCACTGTTTACCTGCACAGACAGGGAAGGGAAGGAGAAAAGACCAAACCAATGAACCGTTCTGGTAATTGAAAAATTACGACCTGTATAATATTTTTTTTGCATTTAAGATCAATTAAGAGTCAATAAATTAATATTTCTTTTTAGTCTTCTCAAATGGTTGTGGTTCCAGTGTCAATTCACACAACTTTAATGAAGAACCATTATAATGTAGGATTGTTACAAGCTTCCTTGGATCTTTGGGATCAGGCACATCAAATGGTTTTGAGAATCTCCTATGAAGGTGAGTAAACCATATTTTTTGTGTATCTTGCGTATATTTCATTTTATGTGTACTTTAGTTAATCTGTTTGCAACGTATATTCGAAACATGTGTTTTACTTCAAGCAAATAAGCCAGTTAAAAAAAGCCAGAGCTTTTTTATTTTTACGGAAAAAATGAAATATTTTATCAATCTTTTTTAATATCTTGCTTATGTATTAAACAGTTCGTGGTAACGAACTGTAAGTAAGGAGCGACCCGGCTCAATGGTAACCAAAACTCTAGAAAACGGTATTTTGATACAAATAGATACATCACAAGAATCAGATTTTAATGCTGATTTCAAATATATAAGTTTCATCAAGTTTAATCAAAGTTTAATCAAGTTTAATCCTACCCATCAAAAGTTAGGCACCTGAGAAAATTTGGCTGATTTTCGAAAAAAGGGGGAAAGACCCCCTAAAAGTTAGAACCTTAATGAAAATCACACCATCATATTTCGCGTATCAGAGAACCCTACTATAGAGGTTTCAACCTCGCATCTACAAAAATATGGAATTTAGCATTTTTTGCCAGAAGAAAGATCACGGGTACGTGTTTATTTGTTTGTTTGTTTGTTTTTGTTTTTTTTTCCCCAGGGGTGATCGTATCAACCCAGTTGTCCTAGAATATCGTGGGAGGCCTCATTGGAATGGAAAGTTCTAGTGCCCTTTTTAAGTGACCCAAAAAAATGGAGGGCAACTAGGCCCCCTCCCCCCGCTCATGTTTTCCCTAAGTCACCTGATCAAAATTTTGAGATAGCCATTTTTTTCAGCATGTTCGAAAATATTATAAGCATGTCTTTTAGGATGACTTAATCCCCCGAAGTTCCCGGGGGGAGGACTGAAAGTTATGAACTTTACCCAATGTTAACATATAGCATTGGTTATTTGGAAGTATACAGACGTTTTCAGGGGATATTTTTCCTGGTAGTGGGGGGGAGTGGGTGGGTCGGGGGTTATATGGGACGATCTTTCCATGAAGGAAGTTTTCATGGGGGAAGAGACATTGCTATGAAGGGGACGCCGGACTTCCCAGCATTATTTTAAAAAGATCAGAAATTTAATATAAAAAAACAAGTATTTCAACTGCAACAGCAGCAACATCGAAACTTTAAACGAACAGAAAATATTAAATATATAATTGGGTTCACCCCGTAGTCAATGCCTCACTCTTTAAGCCAAAGATTGTTTAGTACTTTCATAAGAGCTATTTATTCTAATTAACGGCCTTTGTGATTAAGCGGTCATTTTTAAAGAATTAGAACAAAATTCGAAATTTCTCTTCAAGAGCAAGGTATTGACTAGGGGGCGAACCCCCTAATAAAAGTATGAAAAATATATGAATATAGAAGTTTGTTGCGGTAGTTAATTCGTTAGTTACGTATATCTATTGCTAATAAAAACTTTAGTAAATAAAATTAAACAAGTTTTGAGAAAGCCATTTCATAAAAGTAAATCAATATGAAAAAATTGTTTTAACTATTCATGTACGGTGAGCCAAGATCAAAACCTGCATTTATTCAAAAACGTTCAGAAATTAAATAAAAAAAATAAGTTTTTTAAACTGAAAGTAAGGAGCGACATTAAAACTTAAAAAGAACAGAAATTATTCCGTATGTGAAAGGGACTGTCCCCTCCTCAACGCCTCGCTCTTTACGCTAAGGTTTGACTCTGTCTCACAACTCTATTTTTTAAAACAATAAATAACTTTAGCGTAAAGAGCGAGGCGTTGAGGAGGGGACAGTCCCTTTCATATACGGAATAATTTCTGTTCGTTTTAAGTTTTAATGTCGCTCCTTTCTTTCAGTTTAAAAAACTTGTTTTTTTTAAAGCTAGTTTTTTTTTTTTTTTTTTTTTTAATTTAAGCTAGGATGCATGCAGCGGCGTAACTGCGGCGTTTTTTATTTTATAAAAATTGTTTTACTACTTCAGAATAAAAAAAAGGTTATCCAAACAAAAAGAAAAATACACATGCTACTATTTACAGAATACAATTATCATTTAACAAAACAAATCAGCCACTAGGCGTTTGAAACTGACAAAGGAATAACAGTCCCTTACCTCAGCTGAGAGCATCTTCTGTATTCTTGAATATTCCACCAGAAGACTAAAATCAGACCAATCACAAGGCATGGCTGGGTATCCATGTTTCCTGAGCAATGTAAGTTATATGACGAACTGTCAGATGCAAAAATAGGAGGCTGGAGGACAGTTGGAAGTGTCCCATACAGCCGTGCAAAAATAAAAGAAGTTCTTTTTTTCTCCAGTAGTAGCGGGTCACTGGAACCTCGTAGGAGCGTTGAAATGGGTAACCCGCCAAGGCTCCCAAAATTAGAGTTTAATTTCAGCACACCATAAAGGTCTGCGTGAATTGTTCACTGGTTTTGATGCTATACAGTATACTTCACCCGAAAGTTCCAAATAAAAAAAAAGACAATTGATTCACTATTCAAAGTTGCTCCTGAGTATATTAATAGCTACCGTTGCATTCTTCTTCTAGAGCCTTTTTTGTAGCAGAAATTTTTAACCCTGTAAAACTTTTTTCTACTCTACACTTCTCAGTTTTTATTCAAATTCTTCTTTATTATTGTGTTCCTAGCCGTCCTATGCCCACTCAGCTAGGAGCCGTCCTAGCCAAATGGTTAACATGCCAGAGTTGAGATCCTTTGCCCTTGAGGACAAGGTTTGAGTCCAGGTTACTTGGTTTGGAACGAGGGCCAGCAGTGTGACTCTCTAAGCTCATCCAGAGTAGACCTAGCTCTAAATAGGTACTTGGAAAAATCGGAGGGAAAACACGGGAAGCGTCGGATTATTTGCCCCAACCACGGTTTGAACTCCCGGCCGAAGGAAGAGAATCGGGAGATCGGTACCTGCACTACACAGACCATTGGTCAGCATACAAAAATTTAATCTTTTTTTTCTAGACTAGGTACTGCATCTTATTAAAATTTAAGCCCGACCTCAGAAAAATCTATTTCTAGTGATGGAATCAATGCCCAAATACAACGACCCTCCGTCCTCCTGATTTAAACATTTTAAAATAAACTAGCCACAATATTCACCGAGAAGAAAATCTTGAGGTTCTAATCAGGGCTAGTTTGAAGATTTTCTTTGGGGGGTTGAGTTAAATAGAGGTTGATTTAAATGGGACTGAATAAAAACAGGGGTTGGGTTACAAGGGGTTGAGCTAAACGGGTGTTCAGTCAAATTAGGGTTGAGTTCAGTGGGGTTCAATTGGATGAGAGTTAAGTTAAACGGAGGTTCAGTTGAACAAGGGCTCAATTGCTTGGCTCTCAATTAAATTGAAAGAATCAGTTAAGTATATACCATAATTCGATGTCCACTTACTTCTTCAAAGTACCCTTAAGGTTTTATTTTAATACTCAAAGCCGTTCGTGAGATGATGCAAATACCCTATTTTGACATCTTGGCAGAACTGATGTTTTTAGATTTTTCCCGGTGCTTCATTGTCCATGAATTATGAGTGCCATAGGATCGTAAAGTAGAAAAATGTTTATTTTGTCTGAATTGGAGCTAAAATTTGCGCAACCTCTTTCCTCAATAATTAGTTTTAATTTCCATCTCCACCTCCTTTCTCTCCTGAGACGTGCGAGAAAGCTTTAACCCTCCTCTAACCCTATTCTTCTCCTAATGCATCAACTACAGAATCAGTTAATTTAATGAGTATATCATCATAAGTCTTGATAACTCTTTAGTAGTTTAAAGTACTGCAAAATCATAGATTAATCCATAATCTTTTGTGAGGATTCGCAAATCTCGGACTTTTTTGTGAACGGAAAAGTTATAATTATTTCAAAATTACTTCATTTAAAAAAAAGACCAAACTTGTAAATTTTTGGGAATTAAAATCTATCCTGGGTTTCTGAAATTTAGCAGTAGTAACAGAAGTGGAACAATAATTTGTTATCAATCAAATTCCATATACTGATCAGTATTATAGCAAAAGCTAAGCTTTGTGAGGCTATGCTGCCAAAACAATGACACGAAATATAGTGATAAAAACATGAAATTTTCAGGAAATTACTGTTTCTCTTTCTAATAATTTCCTTTTCTTGAGAATAATGTCACTATACATTTTTAGAAAAATCTAACATTTAAGGTTATGTGTAAACTTTCAACCATCTTTTTCTGTAAATCAAGCTGGTGTGTAAGAACATGATTGACTATCTTTTCTTCATCAATCACTGATTTGTATAATTTTATCTTACAGACTTTTTTATCCGAATTGCCGACAAATTTGGGTCACTGACTCTTCATAGCTCTATAAGAGAATTAGTTCGTACAGTCAATGATGTATTGGAAGCCCTTGGCAACGATTACAGGGATTATTCTATTTTCTGTGATATGAACTCACCTCAAGATGATTTAAAAAAACTCAAAATATGAGCAGTCTAATGAGCAAGATTTCACTCAGTCAATTTAAAACGCCATAGTGGAGACAAAGTGTAAATTGGTCATAATACCATACTTAATGCACGTTGACAATGCATAGGAAGAGTGTCTTTTGGGAGTCTTTTCAAGTATTTGTGTGAGCGAGTTTGTTGTTGTGTGTGTATACATTTATTCACATATATTTATACTTACCTATGTTTATTTTAATACATATACAGTAATTTTTATATTTTTTACATTATAGTATGTGTTCGAGTCTAGATCTCCGAATGATGAAAAAAATATTGGCACGTTAAACTTTATAAATAGTAAGATAGATTCTAATGGACGTATCCGACCATTACCCAGTCGTACTACGCTAGTTCTAGCTGCAATAACTTGTTATGTTTTTTTTTTTTTTTGTTGTGTTGAATAAGTGTCTGTTTTATCTTGTAAGCCAATTTTTGAAAGAGGGTAAAGAACATCTATTTTGATCGTATTTTAAGCCGGTCAGAGCTCTTCTTTAACCATTGGAAAATACAAAAGTTAGTAAACGTAGCAGTAAGGGTTTTCTCGTTGATGTATACCTGGTCAAATACAGAGGTAAAAGCACAGAGAATTTCCTGCTTAAATTTCTCTTAAGGGACTCTTTACTAAACATATCAGTTTTTGGAGAAAAGACCTAGCAGCCAGAATTTTCAAGATCAATAACCTGACATTACTGCTACCCAGAGGCGGTTTAAGGGGAGGGACAGAGGATGCACTTACCCCGGGCGCAGGAATTTTAGGGGCACAAAATTTCAAACACATAATCTAACGCCACTGCTGCTACCGCTATCTACCCATCGGAGTAGTTCAAAACAAACAGATTTTTTATGAGTAGGCCTATAGCCCACTAAGCCCTGAAATTTCGGTTTGGTTAAATTCAGATTGTTTTTCTTCTGTCCCTTCCTGCTTAGTGAAACATGTTCTATGTATACGATGCAGTGAATTATTAAATTCTTCTTGTCCTTAGTGTATAGTAAGGTGAGTAAATCAGTACTATTTTTCTTGTGGTGGGTTTTTAAAGGGATTAGTTTGACCCTCAAGGCAATTGATGTCTTTCAGTCGAAGAGCCTGAGGAGGATCGAAGGTCTACGATGGTTCGACTTTGTCAGCAATGAGAAGCTGCTGCAGCTCACCAAGAAGTCTCGGTTTTTGACCCAAGCAGCCGAGCGAACACTACGATGGTTCGGACACCTACTTCGAATGCCTCCACACATACCTGCGAAAACGATCCATGACTTCGACCCTGTCAAAGCCGGTTGAAAGCGACCTCGCGGCCGACAGAAGAAATGATGGTCTGACAGCCTGTCCGAGTTCCTGGCGATGGCAAATATCAGGTTGAGCGATGTGCAAACGCTTGCCATGGACCGAAGTGGATGGAGGAGGCAGACGTCACTCTCTACGCCGAGCAGCGCCCGGCAGGAGACATAAGTCAAGTCTGTTGAACTAGCGTCTGTTTCACACATCAAACATCTAGATTGATCGTTTTTAATGTTAATTAAATGAAAAAACAAGTTATTTTTAACTTAAAGTAAGGAACGACGTTAAAATATAAAACGAACAGAAATTATACCGTATATGAAAGGGGCTGTCCTCTCCTCAACGCCTCGCTCTATACACTAAAGTTTTTTATTGCTTTGAAAAATAGAGCTGTGAGAAAGTCAAACTTTAGCGTAAAGAGCGAGGCGTTGAGGAGGGGACAGCCCTTTTCATATACGGTATAATTTCTGTTTGTTTTAAGTTTTAACGTCATTTCTTACTTTCAGTTAAAAAAACTTGTTTTTTTATTTAATTTTGAAAGTTTTTGAATTAATGTAGGTTTTGATTTTGGCTCACCGTACATAAATAATTAAAATAAAATTTGCATATTAATTTTTCTTTTAATTGGTTAAATGGATTTCTCGAAACTTGTTTAATTTTATTTACGAACGTTTTTATTAGTAATAAATATAGGTAACTTACGAATTAACTTACGCAACGAACTTTTATATTCATATATATTTAATATGTACATTAGGGGGTTCACTTCCAAGTCAATACCTCGCTATTTTCGCTACAGTCCGATTTTTGTTCCAATTATTTAAAAGTGACCCTTAATAAAAAATGCCACTACTCATAATAAAAATCTCTTGTGAAAGTACTAACAAATCTTTGGCTTAAAGAGCAAGGTATTGACTAGGGGGTGAACTCAATTATACACGTAATATTTTCTATTCGTTTTAAGTTTTGATGTTACTCCTTATTCTCAGTTGGAAAACTTGTTTTTTTTTTATATTTAATTTCCGATCGTTTTTTAAATAATGCTGGGAAATTCGGCGCCCCCTTCATAGCAATGTCTCTTTCCCCAGGAAAACTTCCTTCATGAAAAGATCCTCCCATATAACCCCCGAATCACCCCCACCCCCCACCACCAGAAAAATTCCCCCTGAAAACGTCTGTATGCTTCCCAATAACCAATACTATATGTTAACATTGGGTAAAGTTCATAACTTTCAGCCCTCCCCCCGGGGGCTTCGAGGAATAAAGTCATCCTAAAAGGCATAGTTATAATATTTTCGACCATGCTGAACAATTTTCAGTTGGAAAACTTGTTTTTTTTACATTTAATTTCTTACCTTTTTTCTAAATAATGCTGGGAAATCTGGCGCCCCCTTCATAGCAATGTCCCTTCCCCCAGGAAAACTACCTTCATGGAAAGATCTCCCTAAATAACCCCCAACCTGACCACCCCCCTACTACCAGAAAAAATCCCTCCTGAAAACGTCTGTATACTTCCTAATAACCAATACTATATGTTAACATTGGGTAAAGTTCATAAATTTCAGCCCTCTCCCCCGGGACTTCGGGGGATTAAGTCATCTTAAAGGACATAATTATCATATTTTCAACCATGCTGAACTAAATGGCTATCTCAAAATTTTGATCAGGGGACTTTGGGAAAAAAATTAGCGTGGGCGAGGGCCTAGTTGCCCTCCATTTTTTCGGTCACTTAAAAAGGGCACCAGAACTTTTAATTTCTGTTCCAATGAGTCCTCCTACGATATTCTAGGACCAATGGATCGATACGATCACCCCTGGAATAAAAAAAAAAAATAAATAAATAAACACGCATCGGTGATCTTTCTTCTGGCAAAAAATGCAAAATTCCATATTTTTGTAGATAGGAGCTTGAAACCTCTACAGTAGGGTTCTCTGATACGCTGAATATGATGGTGTGATTTTCATTAAGGTTTTATAACTTTTAGGGGGTCTTTCCCTCTTTTTTCCAAAATTAATTAAAAAAACTTTTTCCACAAAATAAGTTTTTAAAAGAAAAGTAAAGAACTCCATTAAACAAAAAATGATCAAAAATAAAATAAAATAATCTACCAAGCTCGAAACTACCACAAATCAGCATCGATAAATAAACAAAACACAAAACAAACATAAATTACAATAAATAACCGAATCAAACTCAGAACGAGCAGAAATTAACATAAGTTGGGCGCAAAACCCTTATGCCTTCCCAAGGCCAGAACAAAATTTGCACTTTACTGAAAAAAATACAAATGAATGTGCATTGTCAGTTTAATATACATATGCTGATATTTAGTAATCAAAATGTTAAAATTATTTGATACATTTAAAGTTATAAAAGTAAAAAACATTTATATTTTTTTTAGTAAAGTGCAAATTTTGTTCTGGCCTTGAGAAGGCATAAGGGTTTTGCACCCAACTTATGTTAATTTCTGCTCCTTTTGAGTTTGACTCGGTTATTCATTTTAATTTCTGTTCGTTTCGGGTTTCATTTATTTATCGATGCCGATTTGTGGTAGTTTCGAGCTTGGTAGATTATTTCATTTTTGCTTATTTTTTGGTTAATGGAGTTCTTTACTTTTCTTTGAAAAACTTATTTTGTGGAAAAAGTTTTTTTAATTAATTTCTGTTCGTTTTATATTGACATAGTCTTTTCAGGGAAAGAGAATATAACACTTTAAATATTTTCGTTTTTAAAAACTTTATAGTTTGGCCTGCTATTTGTATGCTGCAGAAAAATTTTCAGCAATTTTTAACAACATACACCATTTTAAAAATCTGGACACAAATAGTAATGTTTAACTTAGTTTCATGCCTCCTCTAGTTGACCTGAAATGGAAAACTTAATACCATTCGCAAAAAAATCTCTTTACTTTCTTTGATAGCTTTGATACAATTACACTATTTTGATTTGGTTAAATTTTAAAAGCAGAAGTTGCCTCGAAAGTTTGAACATAATACCCTCAGTCGTTCTTGGGATACTGCTGAGATGCCTTATTGGGAATTAGCATTATCACAGTGCATTTTGAATTAATCTTGAGGCCACATTTAGTTTTTAAACATAATGGGAAAATGGGAGGGCGGGAGTGGAAGGGGGATTAGTAGCCCTCCAATCACTTTTGACTATTAAAAAGGGCATCATCCCTTTCTATTATCAATCGAATGAGTCCCTTTCGAAGTTCCCACGAAAACTCCTTCGATATGAAGTGCCCTGGTCTAAACAACAGCAACAGCAAAAAATATTACTAATCACTTCCGACAATTAAAAAGGGCACTAGCCCTTTGAATTTCAAATCGAATGAGCCCTTTTCTGACGTTTCTACGACAATGACTTCTATAAAAACCTTATATGCCCCCAGGGCTTAACTTAAAACCCTTGCACTGAGAGCTGTGGCGGAGTATCCTCCTCAAAAACATATTCTCTATCTGTAAATCAATTACACTGAACAAAATGGCTATCTCAATATTTTGATTTAATTTGTTTGGGGGAATGATGAGCGCGGGGGGGGGGGGGGATATTTGCCCTCCAATCACTTTCGACTATTAAAACTGGCACTAGCCGTTTGAATTTCCAATCGAATGAGCCTTTTTTTGAAGTTTCTACGACAACGCCTTCTATAAAAACATTATATGCCCCCTGGGCATAACTGAAAACCCTTGCCCTGAGGGTTGTGGGGGTGTGTGCTCCTCAAAAACATATTTTCTATCTGGAAATCAACCACGTTGAACAAAATAGCTATCTCAAAATTTTGATTGGATGTGTTTGGGTGAATGATGGACGGGAGGGGGGGGGGCTAGTTGCCGTCCAATAACTTTTAACTATTAAAAAGGGCACTAGCCCTTTGAATTTCCAATCAAATGAGCCCCTTTTGAAGTTTCTATGACAACGCCTTCTATAAAAACCTGATAATCCCAAGGATATAACTTAAAACCCTTGCCCTGAGGGTTGTTGGGGAGTGTCCTCCCCAAAAATGTATTTTCTATCAGGAAATCAACTACGCTGAACAAAATGGCTATCTCAAAATTTTAATTGGATGTGTTAGGGAGAATGATGGGCGTAGAGGAGGGGCTAGTTCCCCTCCAATCACTTTCGACTATTAAGAATGGAACTAGCCCTTTGAATTTCCAATTGAATGAGACTGTTTTGAAGTTTCTACGACAATGCCTTCTATAAAAATCTTATATGCCCCCAGGGCATAACTTAAAACCCTTGCCCTGAGGGTTGTGGGGGAGTAACCTCCTCAGAAACATATTTTCTATATGGAAATCAACTACGGTGAACAAAATAGCTACATCAAAATTTTGATTGGATGTATTTGGGGTAATGATGGGCGTTGGGGGGGGACAAGTTGCCCTCCAATCATTTTATACTATTAAAAAGGGCACTGGCCCTTTGAATTTCCAATCGAAAGAGCCTGTTTTGAAGTTTCTACGACAACGCCTTCTATAAAAACCTTATATGCCCAAAGGGCATAACTTAAAACCCTTGCCCTGAGGGTTGTGGGGGAGTGTCCTCCTCAAAAACATATTTTCTATCTGGAAATAAACTACGCTGAACAAAATGACTATCTCAAAATTTTGATTGGATGTTTTTCGGGAAAGGATGGGCGTGGGGGGGGGGGGCTAGTTGCCCTCCAATCGCTTTCGACTATTAAAAAGGGCAATAGCCCGTTGAATTTCTAATCGAATGAGCTTTTTTGAAGTTTCTACGACAACGCCTTCTATAAAATCATTAAATGCCCCCTGGGCATAACTTAAAACCCTTGCCCAAAGGGTTGTGGGGGAGTGTCCTCCTCAAAAACATATTTTCTATCCGGAAATCAACTATGCTGAACAAAATGGCTATCTCAAAATTTTGATTGGATGTATTTTGGGGAATGATGGGCGTGGGAGGGGGGGGCTAGTTGCCATCCAATCACTTTCGACTATTAAAAAGGGTACTAGCCCTTTGAATTTCCAATCGAATGAGCCTGTTTTGAAGTTTCTACGACAATACCTTCTATAAAAACCTTATATGCCCCCAGGGCATAACTTAAAACCCTTGCCCCGAGGGCTGTGGTGGAGTATCCTCCTCAAAAACATATAATCTATCTGGAAATCAACTACTCTGAACAAAAAGGCTATCACAAAATTTTGATTGGATGTATTTGGGGGAATGATGGGCGTGGGAGGGGGAGGGGCTAGTTACCGTCCAATCACTTTCAACTATTAAAACTGGCACTAGCCGTTTGAATTTCCAATCAAATGAGCCTTTTTTGAAGTTTCTACGACAACGCCTTCTATATAAACATTATATGCCTCCTCTGCATAACTTAAAACCCTTGCCCTGAGGGCTATGGTGGAGTATCCTCCTCAAAAACATATTCTCTATCTGTAAATCAACTACACTGAACAAAATGGCTATCTCAGAATTTTAATTTGATGTGTTTGGGGGAATGATGGGCGCAGGGGGGGGGGGCTAGTTGCCCTCTAATCACTTTCGACTATTAAAACTGGCACTAGCCGTTTGAATTTCCAATTGAATGAGCCTTTTTTGAAGTTTCTACTACAACACCTTCTATAAAAACATTATATGCCCCCTGGGCATAACTTAAAACCCTTGCCCTGAGGGTCGTGGGGGAGTGTCCTCCTCAAAAACATATTTTCTATTTGGAAATCAAATACGCTGAAAAGAAGACATATTTCAACATGTTTAATCTTGGTGTTTGGGTTAATGATGGACGTGGGGGGGGCGAGTTGCCTTTGAACCCAATTCAACAATTAAAAAGGGCACCAGCCCATTTAATTTCAGATTAAATGAGCCCCTTTGAAGTTTCTATGACAACGCCTTCTATAAAAACCTGATACACCCAAGGATATCACTTAAAATCCTTGCCCTGGGGGTTGTTGGGGAGTGTCGTCCTCAAAAATGTATTTTCTATCAGGAAATCAGCTACGTTAAACAAAATGGCTATCTCAAAACTTTATTTGGATGTGTTTGGGAGAATGATGGGCGTGGGGGAGGAGCTAGTTCCCCTCCAATCACTTTCGACTGTCAAGAATGGAACTAGCGCTTTGAATTTCCAATTGAATGAACATGTTTTGAAGTTTCTACGACAACGCCTTCTATAAAAACCTTATATGCTCCCAGGGCATAAGTTAAAACCCTTGCCCTGAGGGTTGTGGGGCAGTGACCTCCTCAAAAACATGTATTTGGGATGAATGATGGGCGTGGGGGGACAAGTTTCCCTCCAATCACTTTCGACTATTAAAAAGGGTACTAGTCCTTTGAATTTCCAATCGAAAGACCCTGTTTTGAAGTTTCTACGACAACGCCTTCTATACACACATTAAATGCCCCCTGGGCATAATCTAAAACCCTTGCCCTGAGGGTTGTGGGGGAGTGACCTCCTAAAAAACATATTTTCTATCTGGAAATCAACTACGCTGAACAAAATGGCTATCCCAAAACTTTGATTGGATGTATTTGGGGTAATGATGGGCGTGGGCGGGGGGGGGCTAGTTGCCATCCAATCACTTTCGACTATAAAAAAGGGTACTAGCCCTTTGAATTTCCAATCGAATGAGCCTGTTTTGAAGTTTCTACGACAACACCTTCTATAAAAACCTTATATGCCCCCAGGGCATAACTTAAAACCCTTTCCCCGAGGGCTATGGCTGAGTATTCTCCTCAAAAACATATTCTCTATTTGTAAATCAACTACACTGAACAAAATGAATATCTCAAAATTTTGATTTGATGGGTTTGGGGGAATGATGGGCGCGGGGGGGGGACGCTATTTGCCCTCCAATCACTTTCGACTATTAAAACTGGCACTAGCCGTTTGAATTTCCAATCGAATGAGCCTTTTTTGAAGTTTCTACGACAACGTCTTCTATATAAACATTATATACCCCCTGGGCAAAACTTAAAACCCTTGCCCTGAGGGTTGTGGGGGAGTGTCCTCCCCAAAAACATATTTTCTATTTGGAAATCAACCGCGCTGAACGAAATGGCTATCTCAAAATTTTGAGTGGATGTGTTTGGGTGAATGATGGACGTGGAGGGGGGGGCTAGCTACCCTCCAATCAGTTTCTACTATCAAAAAGAGCACTAGTCCTTTGAATTTCCAATCAAATGAGCCCCTTTTGAAGTTTCTATGACAACGCCTTCTATAAAAACCTGATACACCCAAGGATATAACTTAAAACCCTTGCCCTGAGGGTTGTTGGGGAGTGTCCTCCTCAAAAATGTTTTTTCTATCAGGAAATCAACTACGCTGAACAAAATGGCTATCTCAAAATTTTAATTGGATGTGTTAGGGAGAATGATGGGCGTAGAGGAGGGGCTAGTTCCCCTCCAATCACTTTCGACTATTAAGAATGGAACTAGCCCTTTGAATTTCCAATTGAATGAACATGTTTTGAAGTTTCTACGACAACGCCTTCTATAAAAACCTTATATGCTCCCAGGGCATAAGTTAAAACCCTTGCCCTGAGGGTTGTGGGGCAGTCACCTTCTCAAAAACATAATTTAGATCTGGAAATCAACTACGCTGAACAAAATGGCTATCTCAAAATTTTGATTGGATGTATTTGGGAGAATGATGGGCGTGGGGGGACAAGTTTCCCTCCAATCACTTTCGACTATTAAAAAGGGTACTAGTCCTTTGAATTTCCAATCGAAAGAGCCTGTTTTGAAGTTTCTACGACAACGCCTTCTATACACACATTAAATGCCCCCTGGGCATAATCTAAAACCCTTGCCCTGAGGGTTTTGGGGGAGTGACCTCCTAAAAAACATATTTTCTATCTGGAAATCAACTACGCTGAACAAAATGGCTATCCCAAAACTTTGATTGGATGTATTTGGGGGACGGATGGGCGTGGGAGTGGGGGGGCGAGTTGCCCTCCGATCACGTTCGACTTTAAAAAAGGGTACTAGCCCTTCGAATTTCCAATCGAATGAGCCTGTTTTGAAGTTTCTACGACAACACCTTCTATAAAAAACTTATATGCCCCCAGGGCATAACTTAAAACCCTTTCCCCGAGGGCTATGGCTGAGTATTCTCCTCAAAAACATATTCTCTATTTGTAAATCAACTACACTGAACAAAATGAATATCTCAAAATTTTGATTTGATGTGTTTGGGGGAATGATGGACGCGGGGGGGGACGCTATTTGCCCTCCAATCACTTTCGACTATTAAAACTGGCACTAGCCGTTTGAATTTCCAATCGAATGAGCCTTTTTTGAAGTTTCTACGACAACGTCTTCTATATAAACATTATATACCCCCTGGGCATAACTTAAAACCCTTGCCCTGAGGGTTGTGGGGGAGTGTGCTCCTCTCAAAATGGCTATCTCAAAATTTTAATTGGATGTGTTTGGGAGAATGATGGGCGTGGGGGAGGGGCTAGTTCCCCTCCAATCACTTTCGACTATTAAGAATGGAACTAGCCCTTTGAATTTCCAATTGAATGAGCCTGTTTTGAAGTTTCTACGACAACGCCTTCTATAAAAATCTTATATGCCCCCAGGGCATAACTTAAAACCCTTGCCCTGAGGGTTGTGGGGGAGTAACCTTCTCCAAAACATATTTTCTGTCTGGAAATCAACTACCCTGAACAAAATGCCTACCTCAAAATTTTGATTGGATGTTTTTGGGGGAATGATGGACGTGGGGGGAGGACAAGTTTCCCTCCAATCACTTTCGACTATTAAAAAGGGTACTTTTAATAGCCCTTTTAATTTCCAATCGAAGAGGCTGTTTTGAAGATTCTACGACAAAGCCTTCTATAATTACCTCATATGGCCCCAAGGCATAACTTAAAACCCTTGCCCTGAGGGTTGTGAGGGAGTGTCCTCCTCAAAACATATTTCCTATCTGGAAATAAACTACGCTGAACAAAATGACTATCTCAATATTTTGATTGGATGTGTTCCAGGGAATGATGGGCGTGGGGGGGGGGGGCTAGTTGCCATCTAATCACTTTTGACTATTAAAAAGGGCACTAGGCCTTTGAATTTCCAATCGAATGAGCTTTTTTGAAGTTTCTACGACAACGCCTTCTATAAAAACATTAAATGCCCCCTGGGCATAACTTAAAACCCTTGCCCTGAGGGTTGTGGGGGAGTGACCTCCTCAACAACATTTTTTTCTCTCTGGAAAACAACTACGCTGAACAAAATGGCTATCTCAAAATTTTGGTTGGATGTATTTGGGGGAACGATGGGCGTGGGAGGAGGGGGGTCGGGGCTAGTTGCCATCCAATCACTTTCGACTATTAAAAAGGGTACTAGCCCTTTGAATTTTCAATCGAAAGAGCCTGTTTTGAAGTTTCTACGAACACTCCTTCTATAAAAACCTTATATGCCCCCAGGGCATAACTTAAATCCCTTTCCCTGAGGGCTGTGGCGGAGTATCCTCCTCAAAAACATATTCTATATCTGTAAATCAACTACACTTAACTAAATGGCTATCTCAAAATTTCGATTTGATGTGTTTGGGGGAATGGTGGGCGCGGGGGGGCTGTTTGCCCTCCAATCACTTTCGACTATTAGAACTGGCACTAGCCGTTTCAATTTCCAATCGAATGAGCCTTTTTTTGAAGTTTCTATGACAACGACTTCTATATAAACATTATATGCCCCCTGGGCATAACTTAAAACCCTTGCCCTGAGGGTTGTGGGGGAGTGTGCTCCTCAAAAATATATTTTCTCTCTGGAAATCAACCACGCTGAACAAAATGGCCATATCAAAATTTTGATTGGATGTGTTTGGGTGAATGATGGACGTGGGGGTGGGCTAGTTGCCCTCCAATCCCATTCAACTATTAAAAAAGGCACTAGCCCTTTTTAAGTTTCTATGACAACGCCTTCTATAAAAACCTGATACACCCAAGGATATAACTTAAAACCCTTGCCCTGAGGGTTGTTGGGGAGTGCCCTCCTCAAAAATGTATTTTCTATCAGGAAATCAACTACGCTGAACAAAATGGCTATCTCAAATTTTAATTGGATGTGTTTCGGAGAATGATAGGCGTGGGGGAGGGGCTAGTTCCGCTCCAATCACTTTCGACTATTAAGAACGGAACTAGCCCTTTGAATTTCCAATTGAATGAGCCTGTTTTGAAGTTTCTACGACAACACCTTCTATAAAAACCTTATATGCCCCCAGGGCATAACTTAAACCCTTGCCCTGAGGGTTTTGGGGGAGTGACCTCCTCAAAAAGATATTTTCTGTCTGGAAATCAACTACACTGAACAAAATACCTATCTCAAATTTTGATTGGATATATTTGGGAGAATGATGGGTGTGGGGGGGACCAGTTGCCCTCCAATCACTTTCGACTATTATAAAAGGCACGAGCAGTTCGGAGGTCTAATCGAATGGACCTAATTTAAATTTTCTCCGGCAATGCCTCCTATAAACACTTGTTATGCTCTCATGGTGCAGACGAGAGTACGAGACCTAAGGGTTGTGGGGGAAAGTCCTTCTCAAAAACATATTTTCTCTTTTTAAATCAACTACGCTGAACACAATGGCTATTTCAAAATTTTTATTGGATGTGTTTCGGGGAATGATGGGCGTGGGGGGGGGCGGCGTGTTGCCCTCCAATCACTTTCGACTATTAAAGAGGGCACTAGCCCTCTGAATTTACAATCGAATGAGCTTTTTCTTAATTTTATACGACAACGCCTTCTACAAAAACCTTAAATGCCCCCTAGGCATGACTTAAAACCGTTGCCCTGAGGGTTGTAGGGGAGTGTCCTCCTCAACAACATTTTTTTCTATCTGGAAATCAACTACGCTGAACAAAATGGCTATCTCAAAATTTTGGTTGGATGTATTTGGGGGAATGATGGGCGTGGGAGGGGGGGGGGCTAGTTGCCATCCAATCACTTTCGACTATTAAAAAGGTTACTAGCCCTTTGAATTTCCAATCGAAAGAGACTGTTTTGAAGTTTCTACGAACACACCTTTTATAAAAACCTTATATGCCCCCAGGGCATAACTTAAATCCCTTTCCCCGAGGGCTGTGGCGGAGTATCCTCCTCAAAAACATATTCTATATCTGTAAATCAACTACACTTAACTAAATGGCTATCTCAAAATTTCGATTTGATGTGTTTGGGGGAATGGTGGGCGCGGGGGGGCTGTTTGCCCTCCAATCACTTTCGACTATTAGAACTGGCACTAGCCGTTTCAATTTCCAATCGAATGAGCCTTTTTTTGAAGTTTTTATGACAACGCCTTCTATATAAACATTATATGCCCCCTGGGCATAACTTAAAACCCTTGCCCTGGGGGTTGTGGGGGAGTGTGCTCCTCAAAAACACATTTTCTATCTGGAAATAAACCACGCTGAACAAAATGGCTATCTCAAAATTTTGATTGGATGTGTTTGGGTGAATGATGGACGTGGGGGGGCTAGATGCCCTCCAATCACTTTCAACTATTAAAAAGGGCACTAGCCCTTTTTAAGTTTCTATGACAACGCCTTCTATAAAAACCTGATACACCCAAGGATATAACTTAAAACCCTTGCCCTGAGGGTTGTTGGGGAGTGCCCTCCTCAAAAATGTATTTTCTATCAGGAAATCAACTACGCTGAACAAAATGGCTATCTCAAATTTTAATTGGATGTGTTTGGGAGAATGATGGGCGTGGGGGAGGGGCTAGTTCCGCTCCATTCACTTTCGACTATTAAGAACGGAACTAGCCCTTTGAATTTCCAATTGAATGAGCCTGTTTTGAAGTTTCTACGACAACACCTTCTATAAAAACCTTATATGCCCCCAGGGCATAACTTAAACCCTTGCCCTGAGGGTTTTGGGGGAGTGACCTCCTCAAAAAGATATTTTCTGTCTGGAAATCAACTACACTGAACAAAATACCTATCTCAAAATTTTGATTGGATATATTTGGGAGAATGATGGGTGTGGGGGGGACCAGTTTCCATTCAATCACTTTCGACTATTAAAAAGGTACTAGCCCTTTGAATTTCTAATCGAAAGAGCCTGTTTTGAAGTTTCTATGACAACGCCTTCTATAAAAACCTTATATGCCCCCAGGGCATAAGGTAAAACACTTGCACTGAGGGCTGTAGGTGAGTGACCTCCACAAAAACATATTTTCCAAGTTGAAATCAATTACGCTGAACACAATGGCTATCTCCAAATTTTGATTGGATGTGTTTGGGGTAATGATGGGCGTGGGGGGGGGGGGCGGCGTGTTGCCTTCCAAACGCTTTCGACTATTGAAAAGGGCACTAGCCCTCTGAATTTCCAATCGAATGAGCTTTTTTGAAGTTTCTACGACAACGCCTTCTATAAAAACATTAAATGCCCCCTGGGCATAACTTAAAACCCTTGCCCTGAGGGGTTTGGGGGAGTTTCCTCCTAAAAAGATATTTTCTATCTGAAAAACAACTATGCTGAACATAATGGCTATCTCAAAATTTTGATTGGATGTATTTAGGGGAATGATGGGCGTGGGAGGGGGGGGGTCTAGTTGCCATCCAATAACTTTCGACTATTAAAAAGGGGACTGGCCCTTTCAATATCCAATCGAATGAGCCGGTTTTGAAGTTTCTACGACAACACCTTCTATAAAAACCTTACTTGCCCCCTGGGCATAACTTAAAACCCTTGCCCCGAGGGCTGTGGCGGAGTATCCTCCTCAAAAACATATTCTCTATCTGTAAATCAACTACACTGAACAAAATGGCTATCTCATAATTTTGATTTGATGTGTTTGCAGGAACGATGGGTGCGGGGGGGGGGGGCTATTTGCCCTCTAATGACTTTCGACTATTAAAACTGGCACTAGCCGATTGAATTTCCAATCGAATGAGCCTTTTTTGAAGTTTTTACGACAGCGCCTTCTATGAAACCATTATATGCCCACTGGGCATAACTTAAAACCCTTGCCCTGAGGGTTGTGGGGGAGTGTGCTCCTCAAAAACATATTTTCTATCTGGAAATCAACCACGCTGAACAAAATGGCTATCTTAAAATTTGATTGGATGTGTTTGGGTGAATGATGGACGTGTGGGGGGGGGGGGGGTAGTTGCCCTCCAATAACTCTCAACTATTAAAAAGGGCACTAGCCCTTTGAATTTCCAATCAAATGAGCCCCTTTTGAAGTTTCTATGACAACGCCTTCTATAAAAACCTGATACACCCCAGGATATAACTTAAAACCCTTGCCCTGAGGGTTGTTGGGGAGTGTCCTCCTCAAAAATGTATTTTCTATCAGGAAATCAACTACGCCTGAACAAAATGGCTATCTCAAAATTTTAATTGGATGTGTTTGGGAGAATGATGGGCATGGGGGAGGGGCTAGTTCCCCTCCAATCACTTTCAACTATTAAGAATGGAACTAGCCCTTTGAATTTCCAATTGAATGAGCCTGTTTTGAAGTTTCAGTAGAAGGGCCTTATTGACTCCAACGATTCACCCCTGCTGCCACCTATAACTTTTTTGCACCCCAAATAAGGGCATAGCCTCCCTAGGGAGAACACGTGGTTAATGGGGTCAATGACCTAAATTTCCAAAGGTCGATGTTGTTGTTGTTTCCGAGGCAATTGTCAAGGTAAGTGCACGCTCTCAGCGAATGTCAAGGTCGATGTTGTTGTTGTTGTAAGTGCACGCTCTCAGCGAATGTCAAGGTCAATGTTGTTGTTGTTGTTTCTGGCACGCTCTCAGTGAATGTCATGGTGTCCAGAAATAGTATTTGTTATTGTTGTTCAAGCCAAATGTTATGAGTTTCCCGGAATTTGGAACACCTGTGCTGTCGACCTCAATTCACCTATCGTGAATCAATAATTCCCCTTAGAAACAATAAATTAATTCCCCTTTCTTGACGGATCAATCAACCAATGACATCATCTGTCAGACTTTAAAAATTTTCGCATAGAAACGATTCTCCAGGAATAGATCCAAGTCATTAATGTCTTTGCCTCGGAAACAACTCTTTTGGTCGAACTCCAAAGAATATTAATAGCCAAAGGCCATGGAAACAATTCTCCAAGAAACATCTTAGCGATGAATTGTTTTAGCGCGGGAATCAGGTTTCTTATTAATTTGAAATGCATGAGCGCAGAGATGCCAAAAACAAAAGGAACACGCTGAATTACGTTTAGGGATTATTTGGGCGAAACTGTTTTAGACAGGTTATGGAACTATTTCGGCGAAACAGATAGAGACATTTTAAAAGATGATTTTTGAAGAGATTTTAGAAGAGAATTTAATGGTGAAACTCTGTGGTCGTTATAATACACAAGTTTCATTTTAACAGTGTTGTGAGGTCCTATAACCCAACCCCAAAGGGTTCCAATCCTCTACCCCAACCCCAAAGGCTTCCAATCCCCCTACCCCAACCCCGAAGGGTTCCGATCCCCCTACCCCAACCCCGAAGGAAGCCCCCGGTCCTCAAAGGCCCCCCAAGCTCCCAAAGGGCCACCGGCGCCCCCAAAGGCCCACCCAGACCCCCAAAGGCCATCCCCGGGCCCCCCAAAGGCCCATCGAGCTCCCAAAGGACCAACGGGGTCCCAAAGGCCTCCACCGGTCCCCAAATGTCCCCCGGGCCCCCAACTGCCCCCCAGACCCCCAAAGGCCCTCCCTGTGCCCCAAAGGCCCTCCCTGTGCCCCCAAGGCCCTCCCCAGGCCCCCAAAGGTCCCCCGGCCCAGAGAAGCGCCACCGGGATGCGCCGTGGGCCAGGAAAGCGCCGCAGGTTGCGCCGCAGGGATGCGCCGCGGGTCAGGAAAGCGCCGCAGGGGATGCGCCGTAGGGAGGCACCCCAGGAAAGCGCCGCAGGATGCACCGCAGGGATGCGCCGCAAAAAAAAAGTAAACTAAAAAGTAAAAATTTCGAAATGTTATCCCCCAAACGCCCTCCTCAGACCCCCAACTGCCCCCCGGACCCCCAAAGGTCCTCCCGGTGCCCCAAAGGCCCTCCCGGTGCCCCAAAGGCCCCCCCCCGGCCCCCAAAGGTCCCCCGGCCCAGAGAAGCGCCGCCGGGGTGCGCCGTGGGCCAGAAAAGCGAGGCAGGATGCGCCACAGGGATGCGCCGCGGGTCAGGAAAGCGCCGCAGAGGATGTGCCGTAGGGAGGCACCGCAGGAAAGCGCCGCAGGATGCGCCGCAGGGATGCGCCGCAAAAAAAAAGTAAACTAAAAAGTAAAAATTTCGAAATGTTATCCCCCAAACGCCCTCCTCAGACCCCCACAGGCCCTCCCCTGGTCCTCAAAGGTCCCCCGGGCTCCCAAAGGGCCAACGGGCTCCCAAGGGTCCCCCGGGCCCCCCAAAGGTTCGCCCCCGGTCCCCAAAGGTCCACTGGGCTCCCAAAGGCCCTCCCCCGGTCCCCAAAGGTCCCCCGGGCTCCAAATTGACCACTCTCTCCTCAAGGGCCCCCAGATCCCCAAACGCCCTCCCTGGGCCCCAAAGGTCCTCCCCCGGTCCCCATACATGCACACAAAAACTTACACACACACAAAAACTTACACACACACACAAAAACTTACACACACACACAAAAACTTACACACACACACCAAAACTTACACACACACGCCAAAACTTACACACACACAAAAACTAACACACACACACACACCCACACAAAAACTAACACATGCACACTAAAAATAACATTCACACAAAAACTTACATGCACACAAAAAATAACACAAACTCAAAAACAAAAAAAAGACACACTCACGCACACGAAAACTTACGCACACTCGCAAAATATTACACACACACAAAAAATTACACACACGCACACACCAAAAAAAAAAAAAAAATGAACACAAAAAAAACTCACACACACACACACAAAAAAAAAAACACACACAAACACAAACACAAACAAACAAAAAACAAACAAACACACGAAAACAAACAAACAAACGCACAAAAATACAAACAAAAAAAATAAAACACAAAAACACACACAAACTAATACACACACACACAAAAAAACTTACACACACAAAAACTTACACACACACACACACACATAAACTTACACACACACACAAAAAAATTACATCCACACACAAAAGCTTAGACACACAAAAACTTACACACACACACACACAAAAACTTAGACCCACACGCAAAAACTTACATGCGCACAAAAACTTACATGCACACAAAAACAAACACACACACAAAAACTTACACACACGCAAAAAAACATAAACACACACACAAACTCAAAAACACACACACACGCAATAAAACTAACACACACACACAAAAACTTACACACACACACGCAAAAACTCACACACACACACACACAAACTTAAACACACACACACAAAAAAAATTACACATTAACAATAAAACTTACATGAACACAAAATCTTACGTGCAAACAAAAACTTACAAACACAAACACAAACAAAACGTACACACACACACACACGACAACTTACACACACACGCAAAACTGACACACACACAAAAACATACACACACACACACACACACACACACACACAAAAACAGACACATGAACACAAAAAAAACACACACACACACGCAAAAAAACTTGCACACACACACACACACAAAAGCTTAAAAATGAACACAAAAAAAACTAAAACAAACACGCACACTAAATTTCACACAAACACAAACTCACAAAAAACAAAAACAAACACACACGAAAACTCAAACACACACGCAAAAACTTACACACACAAAAACTAACACACACACACACACACAAAAACTTACACATGCACACGAAAACTTACATGCACACAAAAAGTTACATGCACACAAAAACTTACACGCACACAAAACCTTACAAACAATAACACACGAAAAATCACACAAAAACGAAAATTCTAAAAAACACTAACAAACATACACACACACACAAAAAAACTTAAAAATGAACACAAAAAAAAATCTAAAACACAAGTACAAAAAAAAAAACACACACACAAACACAAAACATACACACACACACACGAACACAAAAACACACCACCAAAAACATAAACAAAAAAAAAATAACACATGAACACCAAAACTTACACACACACACACGAAAACTTACACACACACTCCAAAACTCACACACACACACAAACACTACAAAACTTACACACACACGCCAAAACTTACACACACACACACACACAATTTAGATAAACACACCCACTAAAACTCACATACACACTCCAAAACTTACACACACACAAAAAATTACACACACACACACACACAAAAACTTACACATGAACACACACACACACACACAAAAAAAAACTAACACACACACACACACAAAACTTACACACACACACACTAAAACTAACACACACACTACAAAAATAAAAAACAAAAAAACTTACACACACACACACACACACACAAAAATATACACACACACACAAAAAAAAACTTACACACACAAAAACTTACACACACACACACACACACACAAACTAACAAAAACACAAAAAAAACTTAAATCCAAAAACAATAGCATAGACACACAAAAAATTACACACACACACACAAAAACTTAGACCAACAAGCAAAAACTTACATGAACACAAAAACTTACATGCACACAAAAACTTACACACACACAAAAACTTACACACACGCACAAAAACTTACACACACACACAAAAACTTACACACACACACACACACATGAAAACTTACACACATAAGCCAAAACTAACACACACACTCCAAAAATTACACACACACACACACACAAACTTACACACACACACACACAAAAAATTACACAAGCACACGAAAACTTACATGCACACAAAAACTTAAATGCACACAAAAACTTAAACACACAAACAAAAAAAACACATACACACACAAACAACAGAAAAATCACACACACACGCAACAAATTACAAACAAAATCTCTATAAAAAAAACAAACACACACACAAAAAAAAAAGAAAAAATGAAAAAAAAAAAAAATCACACACACACGCACACCAAATTACACACACACACAAACACACACAAAACTTACAAACACACACACAAAAAATTACAAACACACAAAAAAACTTAAACACACACATAATTACACACACACACACACACACAAAAACTTTAACATTCAGAAGGAAAAATACATACACACAAAATTACAAGCACACAAAAACTTAAATGCACACAAAAACTTACACACACAAACACGCAAAACTTAAACACACACACCAAAACTTACACACACACAAAAACTAACAAACACACACACACACATACACAAACTTACACACACACACACACAAAAACTTACACATGCACACGAAAACTTACATGCACACAAAAACTTACATGCACACAAAAACTTACACACACACACACACACACAAAACTTACACACACACACGAAAACTCACACACACACGCCAAAACTTACACACACACAAAAACTCACACACACACACACACACACACAAAAACTTACACATGAACACAAAAACTCACACACACACGCACAAAAACTTGCACACACACACACACACACACACACAAAACTTACACACACACACACGAAAACTAACACACACAAGCCAAAACTAACACACACAAAAACTTACACACACACAAAAACTTACACATGCATACGAAAACTTACATGCACACAAAAACTTACATGCACACAAAAACTTACACACACACACAGACACACAAAACTTACGCTCACAAACACACGAAAACTCACACACACACGCCAAAGCTTACACACACACACACACACAAAAAATTACACATGAACACAAAAAAACTAACACACACACGCACAAACAATAACACACACACACTAACACACAAAACCTACACACACACATACGAAAACTTACACACACATGCCAAAACTTACACACACAAAAAATAACACATGCACACGAAAACTTACACACACACACGAAAACTTACACACACACGCACAATCATACACACACACACACACACACACAAACATACACACACACACACACACAAAAACTAACACAAGTTCAATGACAATAAAATGCACAAAAAAACTAAAAAGAAAACACCATCATACACACACACACACACACACAACACTTCCACACACCAACAAACTACCAATGACATACACTCGCCAAAACTTAAACACACCCAAACAATTAAACACAAAAACACACACACAAACAAAGAAACGTGAACACAAAAAAAAACACAAAAACCTCCGCACAAAAACTTACACACACACACACACACACAAACAAAACAAAACCACAAACCAACCCTTAAGCCAAATCGCACCAACTAAACACACACACCACTAAACACCAACACAAAACAAACAAACAAACTTACACACACACACACAAAAAACATAAACACACAAAAACTTACACACACACACACACACACACACACACAAACAAACACACAAACAAACAAAAAAAATATAAAGACAAACAAGCTTAGAAACACAAAAAATTACACACACACACAAAAACTGACACACACACGCAAAAACTTACATGCACACAAAAACTTACATGCACACAAAAACTTACACACACACAAAAACTTACACACACTCACAAAAACTTACACACACACAAAAAAACTTACACACACACACACACTAAAACATACACAAAAAATCAAAAAATTACACACACACACAAAAAAATACACACACACACACACAAAAAAAAACTTACACATTCAAACGAAAAATAACATTAAAAAACAAAATTATACACACACACACGAAAAATAACACACACCCTACAAAACAAACACACACAATATATAAGACACACACACTAATACACACACACACACAAACAAACTGACACCCACACTCAAATACTTACACACACACAAACACAAAAACATACACACACACACACACACACACACAAACTCACACCCACACTCAAAAACTAACACACACACACACAAAAACTTACACACACACACGAAAACATACGCACACACAAAAACTTACACACACGCACAAAAACTTACACACACACACAAAAACTAACACACACACACACACTAAAAATGACGAACACACACGAAAACAAACACACACACACGCAAAAACTAACACAAATACAAAAACTTACACACACACACACACACAAAAACTAACACATCCACACGAAAACTCTATATGGTGATCCATTCAAACTGAACTATTCATGTACAGAAGTCTCTATTGGTATCCTTATTCTATACATATCTAGTAGGAGAAAATAAAAATAGCAGAAACAAATTTATTGTATGTTTACAATATAAAACTCATTATGCATATCAAAAATGGGATTAGTCCACCAGCCTGAATGGTGGAAATCCACTAGCTCAATATTGGGGTCTCAGTCCACCAGCCTGAATGGTGTAAATTCACTAGCTCAGAATTAGGGTCTTAGTCCACCAGTCCGAATGGTGGAAACTCACTAGCTCAGAATTGGGGTCTTAGTCCACCAGCCTGAAGGGTTGAAATTCACATTAGACGAGGTTACGTGCGCACACGCACACAGAGAGAGACGACTAACACACAGGGACAACACACACAAAGAGACGACACCTAACCTTTTCCGGCGAGTATGGTTAGGTTAGGTTAGGCTAGATTAAGTTAGGTTGGGTTAAGTTAGGTTATGTTAGCCCACGTACGCTTAACTTAGGTTAGCTTAGGTTAGGTGAGAGACAGGCAAAAAGTTAGGTGTATGATTAGGTTAGGTTAGGTTAGATTAAGTTAGGTTAGTTTAAGTTAGGTTAGGCTAGGTTAGCCTACGTACGCGCGCGTACGCGCGCGTTTTTGTGCGTGTGTGTGTGAGTTTTTTTTTGTGTTCATGTGTAAGTTTTTGTGTGTTTTTGGTTTTTTTAGTGTGTGTTTGGGTTTATTTGGTTTCGTGTGTGTGTTTGTTTTTGTGTTTTTGTGTTTTTAAGTTTTGTGTGTGTGTGTGTGTGTAAGTTTTTATGTGCATGTTAGTTTTTGTGTGGATGTTAGTTTTCTTGTTCTTTTGTAAGTTTTTGTGTTTGTGTGTGTGTCAGTTTTTGTGTGTGTGTGTGTGTAAGTTTTGGCGTGTGTGTGTAAGTATTGACGGGTGTTTGTAAGTTTTCATGTGTGTGTGTGTGTAAGTTTTTTTGTGTGAGTGTTAGTTTTTTTGCGTGTGTGTATTTTTTTGTGTGTGTGTAAGTTTTTGTGGGCATGTAAGTTTTTGTGTGCATGTAAGTTTTTGCGTGTGGGTCTAAGTTTTTGTGTGTGTGTGTGTAAGTTTTTGTGTGTCTAAGCTTTTGTGTGTGGATGTAAGTTTTTTGTGTGTGTGTGTGAGTTTGTGTTTGTGTGTGTGTGTGTGTAAGTTTTTGTGTGTGTAAGTTTTTTGTTTGTGTGTGTGTATAAATTTGTGTGTGGGTGTGTGTGTGTGTGTTAGTTTTTGTGTGTGTAAGTTTTTGCGTGTGTGTGTTAGTTTTCGTGTGTGTGTGTGTAAGTTTGTGTGTGTGTGTGTGTGTGTTTAAGTTTGTGTGCGTGTGTGTGAGTTTTTTTTGTGTTCATGTGTAAGTTTTTGTGTGTGTGTGTGTGTGTGTAAGTTTTTGTTTGTGCGTATTTTTTTGCGTGTGTGTGTAAGAGTTATTATGTTTGTGTGTGTGAGTTTTGTGTGTGTGTGTGTGTATTTTTTTTTGTGCGTTTAAGTTTTTATGTGAATGTAAGTTTTCTTTTGAATGTGTAAGTTTTTTTGTGTGTGTGTGTGTAAGTTTTTGTGTGTTTGTGTGTATGTTTTGGGGTGTGTGTGTTAGTTTTCGTGTGTGTGTGTTTGTTTTCGTGTGTGTGTGTATGTTTTTGTGTGTGTGTGTAAGTTTTTGTGTGTGTGTAAGTTTTTGTGTGCATGTATGGGGACCGGGGGAGGACCTTCGGGGCCCAGGGAGGGTGTTTGGGGATCCGGGGGCCCGTGAGGATTGCGGGGTCTCTTGGGAGCCCGGGGGACCTTTGGGGACCGGAGGAGGGCCTTTGGGAGCCCAGTGGACCTTTGGGGACCGGGGGAGGACCTTTGGGGGCCCTGGGGACCCTTGGGGGCCGGTTGGCCCTGTGGGAGCCCGGGGGACCGTTGAGGACCAGGGGAGGGCCTTTGGGGGTCTGAGGAGGGCGTTTGGGGGATAACATTTCGAAATTTTTACTTTTTAGTTTACTTTTTTTTGCGGCGCATCCCTGCGGCGCTTCCTTCGGCGCTGTTCTGTGGAGCATCCCTGCGGCGCATCCCCGGCGGCACTTTCCAGACCCGCGGCACATCCCTGCGGCACATCCTGAGGCGCTTTCCTGGCCCACGGCGCATCCCGGCGGCACGTCTCTGGTCCGGGGGACCATTGGGGGCCGGGGGGGCCTTTGGGGCACAGGGAGGGTCTTTGGGGCACAGGGAGGACCTTTGGGGGTCCGGGGGCAGTTGAGGGTCTGAGGAGGGCGTTTGGGGGATAACATTTCAAAATTTTTACTTTTTAGTTTATTTTTTTTTTGCGGCGCATCCCTGCGGCGCATCCTGCGGCACTTTCCTGGGGTGCCTCCCTATGGCGCATTCCCTGCTGCGCTTTACTGACCCGTGGCGCATCACTGCGGCGCATCCCGCGGCGCTTTCCTGGCCCACGGCGCATCCCGGCGGCGCTTCTCTGGTCCGGGGGACCTTTGGGGGCGGGGGGAAGGCCTTTGGGGCACCGGGAGGGCCTCTGGGGCACAGGGAGGGCCTTGGGGGGGCGGGGGGGCAGTTGGGGACCTGGGGGACATTTGGAGACCGGTGGAGGGCCTTTGGGACCCCGTTGGTCCTTTGGGAGCTCGATGGGCCTTTGGGGGGCCCGGGGATGGCCTTTGGGGGTCTGGGTGGGCCTTTGGGGGCGCCGGTGGCCCTTTGGGAGCTTGGGGGGCCTTTGAGGACCGGGGGCTTCCTTCGGGGTGGGGGTAGGGGGATCGGAACCCTTCGGGGTTGGGTAGGGGGATCGGAACCCTTCGGGGTTGGGTAGGGGGATTGGAAGCCTTTGGGGTTGGGGTAGAGGATTGGAACCCTTTGGGGTTGGGTTATAGGACCTCACAACACTGTTCAAATGAAACTTGTGTATTATAACAACCACAAAGTTTCACCATTAAATTCTCTTTTAAAATCTCTTCAAAATTCATCTTTTAAAATGTCTCTAACTGTTTCGCCGAAATAGTTCCATAACCTGTCTAAAACAGTTTCGCCCAAATAATCCCTAAACGTAATTCAGCGTGTTCCTTTTGTTTTTGGCATCTCTGCGCTAATGCATTTCAAATTAATAAGAAACCTGATTCCCGCGCTAAAACAATTCATCGCTAATATGTTTCTTGGAGAATTGTTTCCATGGCCTTTGGCTATTAATATCCTTTGGAGTTCGACCAAAAGAGTTGTTTCCGAGGCAAAGACATTAATGACTTGGATCTATTCCTGGAGAATCGTTTCTATGCGAAAATTTTTAAAGTCTGACAGATGATGTCATTGGTTGATTGATCTGTCAAGAAAGGGGAATTAATTTGTTGTTTCTAAGTGGAATTATTGATTCACGATAGGTGAATTGAGGTCGACAGCACAGGTGTTCCAAATTCCGGGAAAGCCATAACATTTGGCTTGAACAACAATAACAAATACTATTTCTGGACACCATGACATTCACTGAGAGCGTGCAAAAACAACAACAACAACATTGACCTTGACATTCGCTGAGAGCGTGCACTTACAACAACAACAACCTCGACCTTGACATTCGCTGAGAGCGTGCACTTACCTTGACAATTGCCTCGGAAACAACAACAACATCGACCTTTGGAAATTTAGGTCATTGACCCCATTAACCACGTGTTCTCCCTAGGGAGGCTATGCCCTTATTTGGGGTGCAAAAAAGTTATAGGTGGCAGCAGGGGTGAATCGTTGGAGTCAATAAGGCCCTTCTACTAGTTTCTACGACAACACCTTCTATAAAAACCTTATATACCCCCAGGGCATAACTTAAAACCCTTGCCATGAGGGTTGTAGGGGAGTTACCTCTTCAAAAACATATTTTCTGTCTGGAAATCAACTACGCTGAACAAAATAGCTATCTCAAAATTGTGATTGGATGTATTAGGGAGAATGATGGGCGTGGGGGGGACAACTTTCCACCCAATCACTTTCGACAATTGAAAAGGGTACTAGCCCTTTGAATTTCCAATCGAAAGAGCCCGTTTTGAAGTTTCTACGACAACACTTTCTATAAAAACCTTATATGCTCCCAGGGCATAACTTAAAACCCTTGCCCTGAGGGTTGTGGGGAAGTGTCTTCCTCAAAAACATATTTTCTATCTGAAAATCAACTACGCTGAACAAAATTGCTATCTCCCAATTTTGATTGGATGTGTTTGGGGGAATCATGGGCGTGGGGGGGCTAGTTGCCCTCCAATCGCTTTTGACTATTAAAAAGGGCACTAGCCCGTTGAATTTCCAATCGAATGAGCTTTTTTGAAGTTTCTAAAACAAAGCCTTCTATAAAAACATTAAATACCCCCTGGGCATAACTTAAAACCGTTACCCTGAGGGTTGTGGGGGAGTTTCCTCCTCAAAGACATATTTTCTATCTGGAAATAAACTACGCTGAACAAAATGGCTATCTCACAATTTTGATTGGATGTGTTGGGGGGAAAGATTCGCGTGGGGTGGGGGGGCTAGTTTCCCTCCAATCACTTTCGACTATTAAAAAATTCACTAGCCCCTCCAATTTCCAATCGAGTGAGCCCTTTTCGAAGTTTCTACGACGACTCCTTCGATACGAAGTGCCTGGGTATGGATAAAAAAAACCCAATAACAACACATTGTGCGCACATCGTTCTTTACTTAGGCAGCGCTAGCACGCTGCCTATGAAAAGGTGGGCGTGAGAGGGGGGCTAGTTACCGTCCATTCACTTTCAACTATTAAAAAAGGCACTAACCCTTTGAATTTCCAATCAAATTAGCCCTTTTTGAAGTTTCTATGACAACGCCTTCTATAAAAACCTTAGATGCCCCCAGGCCATAGCTTAAAACCCTTGCCCCGAGGGTTGTGTTGGAGTGTCATCCTCAAAAATATATTTTCTATCTGGAAAACAACTACGCTGAACAACATGTCTATCTCAAAATTTTGATTGGATGTGTTTGGGGGAATGATGGGCGTGGGGGGGGGCTAGTTGCCCTCCAATCAGTTTCGACTATTAAAAAGCGTGCTAGCCCTTTGCATTTCCAATCGAATGAGCCTTTCTTGAAGTTTCTACGTTAATGCCTTCTATAAAAACCTTACATGCCCCCAGGGCATAACTTAAAACCCTTGCCCCGACGGCTGTGGGGGAGTGTCCTCCTCAAAAAAATATTTTCTATCTGAAAATTAACTACGCTGAACAAAATGGCTATCTCAAAATTTTGATTGGATGGGCTTGGGTGAATAATGGGCATGGGGGGGGGGCAAGTTGCACTCCAACCCCTTTTGACTATTAAAAAGAGCACTAGCCCTTTGAATTTCCAATCGAATGAGCCTTTTTTTAAGTTTCTAAGACAATGCTTTCTATAAAAACCTTATATGCCCCCAGGCCATAACTTAAAACCCTTGCCGCGAGGGTTGTGGGGGAGTGTCCTCCTCAAAAAGATATTTTCTACCCGGAAATAAATCATGCTGAACAAAATAGCTATCTCAAAATTTTGATTGGATGTGTTTGGGGGAATGATGGGTGTGGAGGGGGGCTAGTTGCCCTCCAATCACTTTCGACTATTAAAAAGGGCACTATCCACTCCAATTTTCAATAGAATGTGCTATTTTCAAAATTCCTATGACAACTCCAACGATACGAAGTGCCCGGGTGGAGAAAAAACACATTGTGCCCACATCGTTCTTTACTTAGGCAGCGCTAGCGCACTGCCTATGATCAGCCAAATTTTGATGGGTAGGACTAAACTTGTAACGCGTAACTTTTGATGGGTAGGACTAAACTTGATCAAAGTTATATATTTGAATTCAGCATTGAAATTTGATTCTTTTGATGTATATATTGGTATCAAAACCCCGAATTTTAGAGTTTCGGTTACCATTGAGCCCGGTCGCTCCTTACTTACAGTTCGTTACCACGAACTGTTTGATCAAGACTTCCAGGATTATAATCCAATAAACGTGCATGAACATGATTACAAGCATATCAAAGAACATTTTTGTATCATTTTCTTGCTCCGATTGGATAAAAACGCTTTTTTTTATTGGATAAAAAAGTTGGTGATGAATTTTGTTGAAATAACAACTATTTCATAGAGGCTTTAATTCACATGCGTTATAGGTCAAGTCGACCATAAAATAAGTGCCTAAGAAAACTGTTTCCCGGTATTCATGGAATGCATACAAGCACAACATATTTGTTTGCAATGTATGAAGTCAACACAAAAATATTTTTTAAGAACTACAATTATTTTCCCGTAGCTTCAATCAATCTTGAAAGGATTGTTGTTTATTTGAGCATTTAATGATATCCATTCCACATATTAACATTCTTCATTTTATTGCAGTATGTAAGCACAAGCAATACTGCAATTGAAGTTGTACAAATCAAAGCGTTCAGAGATCAAGGAGCACGCTAGGATGCTAAACGGATATTTTACAAAAGTAAGATTTTTTTATTTATGATAAAATTCATAGTGTAGGCTACTAAAAACTTAGGGCATGTTATGCCACTAGTCAACGTTTTATCTAAGGCTTTTTTTTATATACTATTGTTTGTTGAATTTCCTATACAGGAAACAATTAATGAGTAGTTAATAATAACATCCCTCGGCAGACCATTCCAAATGAAGGAGCAACGTCTTACAAGTTTTGAGGCCGTTCATCAAGTTATCAGCACAGGTTGTCTTCTATCTACACAATCCAAAGGTACAGTGTTTCAGTGTGTTTACTGTTTTCAACAGGAAAGTAGTGGCAAAAATAGAAATATTTCGTCAGAAGAAAGGTAATGGATGTGCTTGCTTAAAAGGGGCATTGAATCCACATAGTCTTTTTCTGACAAGCTGTGAAACTAGCCAATATAAACCCGAATGACTGTTTATAAATATAAACTCATGGGTGAATAGCTTCACCTATGAAGCTAATCTAGGGATGTTAACGCATGACCTGGAATGCAAATTTTCAAATGCTTCTCCTATTCCACATTTTACTTCATCCCGTTTTTTTGCTCTTTGTCCCCCTTATCTCTTTATCTGTTTCTCTCTTACATTGTGTGCAATTTCTCGCCTCTATTGTTGTTCCTAGGGTTGATATATCGTCATTTTTATTCTATATTTATTTATATAATTTTATATATTTTATTATGCTCTTTTTTAAACCTATCTTTGTTGTGTTCATCGCTTCTTCAGCTTCTTTACTGCTCTCCTTACTATTTCTTTCCTAGTTTTTTTTAATATTTCATAAAATTGCTATTCATTTGAAGTTATTTAAAAAGTTTTATTACGCTTTTAGAGCAATTTATTACGGTTCGTAAAACAAACAACACTCAAAAAAAGTGATTTAATTTTTTTGCCTTTGACAAGGGAATATCTCTCGTTGTAAAAAAATAGTCTTATATTGCCTGCTTTTAGATATTTTTGAAGTTCTTCAATCCTAAAACAAAGAAAAAGAGAAATCTCACAACGAAGAAAACAAATGGAACTATGGCCAGTAGAAGGAAAAAACAAAATTAAAGCAACATGGATATTTTGTCTATATGAAACGAGATGTCTTCAACGCTAAGAAAACAAAGATAAAACTAAAATAACCTAAATCAAATAAAATCTACAATCAGGAAATAAAAAATACAAATATCTTTATACATAATTGTGTTCTAGTCGCATTAGTCTAATCGCTTTATGGCTGGCCAGTTTGACTTTTGTTCTTTTATCGTACAATCTTGCTCACCAAGTCCTGAAATAATATTCTTATGACGAGCCATTAAACGGATTAAAAGAACCTTAAAACTAAAGGTGGTGCTTTGGTACCCCTGTCGATCTAAAACCAGGAATGCTGGTTGCTAATTTCAATGCTCAGAAATTAATAAAGTAATGTAGATAATAGTAATAGTAAAAGTAATGTAGATATAAAGTAATAGTAATAGTAATAGATAACAGTAACAACAGTAAAAGTAATAACAGTAATAGTAATAGTAGATAACATTAATAGTAATAACAGATAACAGTAAAAGATAAAGGATAACAGTAATAAAGATAACAGTAAAAGCAATAACAGTAATAGTAGCGGTTATGTAGATATAAAGTAATAATAATAGATAACAGTAACAACAGTAATAGTAAAATAGTAATAGTAATAATAGATAACAGTAATAGTAATAACAGATACAGTAAGAGATAACAGACATCAGTAATAAAGATAACAGTAAAAGTAATGACAGTAATAGTAGATAACATAGCAATGTAAATATAAAGTAATAGTAATAGATAACAGCAACAACAGTAATGATAATAACGATAATAGTAATAGTAGATAACAGTAATAGTAATAACAGATAACAGTAAAAGATATCAGCTAAAAGTAAAAGTAATAACAGTAATAGTAGATAACAGTAATTAGAATGTAGATATAATGTAATAGTAATAGTAATAGATAACAGTAACAAACACTGCTATAACTCTGGTCGTAACTACATATAACGCTAATAATAAGACATGAAAACGACCACAAGTTTAAATATTAATGCACTAAAAAGGGTCTTGACAAAGACACACACAATTGAAGAGGAACTACTGATTTAGAACATAGTACCAACCATTACATGAAAAACTAAGTTTTCGGTTTTGCTTAGAAATTAACTTGGAAATAACATGATCAGGGTCAGATCAGGGTCATATCAGAAAGGGCTTTGACACTGAAAAGCCTAAATAATAGTAGGCGATTTAATCAAAATTTTACTGTGACGATCGATGCATAAGAAGCGGATATACATTGTGTAAGATTGGTTAGGAGCAGTGATCGGGTGTAGCATAAAATTATATCTTCTACACCATATCCGTGGTTGTTCTAACAAAAAACAATTGCAGGCAAAAACTTGTTGTCAAACCAATAAGGAAGAGTGGGGTTCATAACTGTCCCCTACATTTGAAGAACATATTCAGCAGAAAAAAAATTGAAAAAGCTCCCGTCCTAGGTTTTAAAAATACCTTTCCGTGTCTTCGTTAAGTCCTCTTCTATCCTGACTTTAAGTACGTTTAGGTCCCAAAACTAGCAAGCTACTACCCAGATTTTGGATCCCAAAGATCATCGACCTGGGTATTGAAAACTCGATTTTTGTTAAAACCTTAAAGAAGATTCTTTTCAAAGCATTAAATTCTTTATTGGATAAGTGTTCATATGCTATTTTTAAAAACAAATTCTACAAGAGAGCGATGCCTCTTACATTCATTCGATGATTGCTTATCCCTCTACACTCACTTTGTCGTTCCGTTGATGATTTATTTTGTGTGCTTTTTTTTCTTTACTCCAAAGACACTTTTGTTAAGTAGTGAGAACGGTAAACATAAATTGTTGCAATGGTTAAAATTGTATTTCTTAAAGTTTTAAACGCAGAAACGTTTGTTTTCAGAAAGTTGATCCACTTCCTTCAGTAGAGGTACCCAATGGCTGTGTAAATTTCATGTCCACTAATTCATCACCAAGCGGCAGGGTCAAAAGTGCTGGTCTTCCATCAAGTGATGATTCTCTGCCTGCAAGCCAGAATAAGAATTCAAAACAAGTGAGTTTGGCTTTTAAATTAATGCACCTATGTTGAAAAATCTTAATAGGTGTTGTTTGTTTTGTAAACTTTTATCACGGTGAGGTCCTGTTAATATTCGTAGTTATGTGGAAAATACATTCACAATATACGTTATCGAAATTTGGAAGGTATGTGCATATTCTGGGTTTGTACATCCGGCCTTACCTTTTCCAGACAAATTTGATAATTTCATTTATTTTCATCTTAATCTTACAATTTGAAAACAAAATTCCTCGTTTTTTAATTTTCCTGTTTTGACGAGCTTTAAAACTTGTACTATAACTATTTCAGCGAAGAATTGCTTAGTTGCAAAAATTCCAATGTAAAAATGATAGGTAAACAAACTATGTATAGGTCAGACTTGGCTTAGGGTCGAAAGTCCAAGGGCCTTATTATGGAGGATTCATGGCCGTTGGTGTTTTTTCAGAGTTGAAAAAAGTTTGGAAGAATAGGAAGATAAGTCTACAAACTAAGATTAGAATATTGAAAGCTTCAGTGATGACTGTGGTCAATCATGAATCTGAAGCACAGGTACTCCGAAAACGGAGGAAGATTTGCTATAGATTTTCCAGAGAAATTGCCTAGGGATTATTTTGGGTATCCAGCTGACTGACTGTATTTCAAACAGTAGGGTGTATAAAAAGTATGGTTCAATCCCTCTTTGCACGTTCTACACATGAAGGATGACAGAGGGCCAAAGATTGTCTTTTCCGGCCAACCGTCTAAGGCTAAATGGAAAGCATATCGTCCATGATTGGGGTGGAAGGAGGTCGTAAAGAAAGATTTAAGGGAAATATGAACTTCCTAGGAGGGAGTATAGTGGGAGGCCTTGAATAGATTAGGATAGAGGAGCAAACATAGCTGTGATGGCCTCAGGCAGCTTGGTCCTGCGGTGAGTTGTTAGTAGTAGTAGTATGGTGGTTGTCCCAAGCCTACTTTTCCTTGATATTCAAGCAAAGGGACGGTAAGTTTCCTAATTAGTGGTTTCGGATAAGGTGGCTCTAATAGCGTACTTTTGTTTTGATCTGACACTATTTTAAGGAGTTATGGGCTATTAAATTTCTTAGTATTGGACGTGATCGTCTCTTACTAGGTTGCTAGCTACCGCTGCAACCCGGATTTATTCTTTCAAAAATTCTTTCTCCCTTTTTAAATGTTTAGAATTTTCAATTTCCTCACGTTTAGCTTGCTCCGAAGAAATCATTTTACTGTCTAAGCTATCTATTTTAACACCCACTTTATATAATAAAAATACCCACGTGTCGAGTAGTTAGAACCTAAGAAAAACAAGACTAATTTTAAAATTTTTCCTGTTTGTTATCATTATTGCCAATAATCTGTTCAGGAAACCTAGACCACCGTGTTGGCCTGAAAAAGAGAAACAATAATTTTCGAGAAAAATTTTCAAACAGTTATAATAAAGAACGAACCTTAGCTGAAATATTCATTAATAGTAGTAGCCTTAGTTTGAAATAAAATCAATGTTTTTAAAAAGAAATTTTACTATTATAAAAAACATGTAGACATGGTTAGGTCAAATGCAGTTTTTTTGGGGGGTTTTAACGAAAAATGTGATTTGTCAACTGAAACTAGAATAATTCCTGAAAATTTAAATAAATTAATTTTATTAGCTGCAGACTACAAAAATATTTATGGTGTCTGAGCAATAATTTTAATTTTTTAATTCAAACCAGAAACATACCTGAAAATTTTAAAATTAGTCTTGTTTTTCTTAGGTTCTAACTACTCGACACGTGGGTATTTTTATTATATAAAGTTGGTCTCCTAGGTGAACCCTGGTCTCCTAGGTGAAGGTAGGTATGCTTACCATTAGACTATCGAATTGTTATGATACACAAAAAATTATACAAAGAATTTGATCATAGCATACATTGGACTTTAGTTAGCTACTTGATTGTTTGAAGCTTGTCTCTTACTATTTCAAAGAAGAAAAAGCTGTAGGCTTTTTCCTGTTTGTTATCATTATTGCCAATAATCTGTTCAGATAACCTAGACCACCGTATTGGCTTGAAAAAGAAAAAACAATAATTTCCGAGAAAAATTTTCAAAGAGTTATCAAGCAGTTCGTGGTAACGAACTGTAAGTAAGGAGCGACCCGGCTCAATGGTAACATCAAAAGAATACATCAATAGATACATCAAAAGAATCAGATTTCAATGCTGATTTCAAATATATAACTTTCATCAAGTTTATAGCTACCCATCAAAAGTTACGCGCCTGAGAAAATTTGGCTGATTTTCAAAAAAAGGGGGAAAGACCCCCTAAAAATTGTACAACCTTAATGAAAATTACACAATCATATTCAGCGTATCAGAGAACCCTACTTTAGAGATTTCAAGCTCCTATCTACAAAAATGTGGAATTTTCCATTTTTTCCCAGAAGAAAGATCACGGATGCGTGTTTATTTGTTTTTTTTTTGTTTTTTTTCCCAGGGTTGATCGTATCGTCCCATTGGTTCTATAATATCGTGGGAGGGTTCATTGGAACGGAAATGTAAAGTTCTAGTGCCCGTTTTAAGTGACCAAAAAAATTGGAAGGTAACTAGGCCCCCTCCCACACTCATTTTTTCCCAAAGTCACCGGATCAATATTTTGAGATAGCCATTTTGTTCAGCATGGTCAAAAATATTATAACTATGCCTTTTAGGATGACTTTATTCCTCAAAGCCCCCGGGGAAAGGGCTTAAAGTTATGAACTTTACCCAATGTTAACATATAGTATTGGTTATTGGGAAGCATACAGACGTTTTCAGGGGGAATTTTTTCTGGTAGTGGGGGGGGGGGGGGATTCGGGGGTTAAATGGGAGGATCTTTTCATGAAGGAAGTTTTCCTGGGGGAAGAGACATTGCTATGAAGGGGGCACCGAATTTCCCAGCATTATTTAAAAAACGATCGGAAATTCAATATAAAAAAAAACAAGTTTTCCAACTGAAAATAAGGAGTAACATCAAAACTTAAAACGAATAGAAAATATTACGTGTATGATTGGGTTAACCCCCTAGTCAATACCTCGCTCTTTGAGCCAAAGATTTTTTAGTACTTTCATACGAGCTATTTATTCTAAGTAACGGCCTTTGTGATTAAGGGTCATTTTTAAAGAATTGGTACAAAATTCGAACTTTAGCTTAAAGAGCGAGGTATTGACTAGGGGGCGAGCCCCCTAATATACGTATTAAAAATATATGAACATAGAAGTTCGTTACGTAAGTTAAATCGTAAGTTACGTATATTTATTACTAATAAAAACGTTTATAAATAAAATTAAACAAGTTTCGAGAAAGCCATTTAACCAAATAAAAGTAAAATTAATATGCAAATTTGTTTTAATTATTCGGCCTTTGTGATTAAGGGATCATTTTTAAAGAATTGGAACAAAATTCGAACTTTAGCTTAAAGAGCAAGGTATTGACTAGGGGGTGAACCCCCTAATATACTTTATTAAAAATATATGAATATAGATGTTAGATACGTAAGTTAATTCGTAAGTTACGTATATTTATTATTAATAAAAACGTTCGTAAATAAAATTAAACAAGTTTCGAAAAAGCCATTTAACCATTCATATACGGACATCCATTTAGCAAAAGAAAAGCAAAATTTGTATGCAAATTTTGTTTACTTATTCAATGACGGTGGGCCAAAATAAAATCTGCATTAACTAAAAAACGATCAGAAATTAAATAAAAAAAACAAGTTTTTTAAACTGAAAGTAAGGAGTGACATTAAAAATTAAAACGAACAGAAATTATTCCGTATATGAAAGGGGCTGTCCCCTCCTCAACGCCTCGCTCTTTACGCTAAAGTTTGACTCTGTCTCACAACTTCATTTTTTAAAACAATAGAAAAATTTAGCGTAAAGAGCGAGGCATAGAGGAGGGGACAGCCCCTTTCATATACGGAATAATTTCTGTTCGTTTTAAGTTTTAATGTCGCTCCTTACTTTCAGTTAAAAATTTTTTTTTTATTTAATTATAATAAAGAACGAACCTTAGCTGAAATATTCATTAATAGTAGTTTTAGTTTGAAATAAAATCAATGTTTTTACAAAGAATTTTTACTATTATAAAAAACATGTAGACATGGTTAGGTCAAATGCAGTGTTTTTTTTTTTGGGGGGGGGGGGGTTAACAAAAAATCTAATTGGTCAACTGAAACTAGAATAATTCCTGCAAATTTAAATAAATTAATTTTATTTAGCTGCAGACTGCAAAAACATTTATGGTGTCTGAGCAATAATTTTGATTTTTTAATTCAAACCAGAAACATACCTGAAAATTTTAAAATTAGTTTTGTTTTTCTTAGGTTCTAACTACTCGACACGTGGGTATTTTTATTATATAAAGTGGGTGTTAAAATAGATAGCTTAGACAGTAAAATGATTTCTTCGGAGCAAGCTAAGCGTGAGGAAATTGAAAATTCTAAACATTTAAAAAGGGAGAAAGAATTTTTGAAAGAATAAATCCGGGTTGCAGCGGTAGCTAGCAACCTAGTAAGAGACGATCACGTCCAATACTAAGAAATTTAATAGCCCATAACTCCTGAAAATAGTGTCAGATCAAAACAAAAGTACGCTATTAGAACTTTCTTATCCGAAACCACTAATTAGGAAACTTACCGTCCCTTTGCTTGAATATCAAGGAAAAGTAGGCTTGGGACAACCACCATACTACTACTACTAACAACTCACCGCAGGACCAAGCTGCCTGAGGCCATCACAGCTATGTTTGCTCCTCTAGCCTAATCTATTCAAGGCCTCCCACTATACTGCCTCCTAGGAAGTTCATATTTCCCTTAAATCTTTCTTTACGACCTCCTTCCACCCCAATCACGGACGATATGCTTTCCATTTAGCCTTAGACGGTTGGCCGGAAAAGACAATCTTTGGCCCTCTGTCATCCTTCATGTGTAGAACGTGCAAAGAGGGATTGAACCATACTTTTTATACAGCCTACTGTTTGAAATACAGTCAGTCAGCTGGGTACCCAAAATAATCCCTAGGCAATTTCTCTGGAAAATCTATAGCAAATCTTCCTCCGTTTTCGGAGTACCTGTGCTTCAGATTCATGATTGACCACAGTCATCACTGAAGCTTTCAATATTCTAATCTTAGTTTGTAGACTTATCTTCCTATTCTTCCAAACTTTTTTCAACTCTGAAAAAACACCAACGGCCATGAATCGTCCATAATAAGGCCCTTGGACTTTCGACCCTAAGCCAAGTCTGACCTATACATAGTTTGTTTACCTATCATTTTTACATTGGAATTTTTGCAACTAAGCAATTCTTCGCTGAAATAGCTATAATACAAGTTTTAAAGCTCGTCAAAACAGGAAAATTAAAAAACGAGTTTATTTTCAAATTGTAAGATTAAGATGAAAATAAATGAAATTATCAAATTTGTCTGGAAAAGGTAAGGCCGGATGTACAAACCCAGAATATGCACATACCTTCCAAATTTCGATAACGTATATTGTGAATGTATTTTCCACATAACTACGAATATTAACAGGACCTCACCGTGATAAAAGTTTACAAAACAAACAACACCTATTAAGATTTTTCAACATAGGTGCATTAATTTAAAAGCCAAACTCACTTGTTTTGAATTCTTATTCTGGCTTGCAGGCAGAGAATCATCACTTGATGGAAGACCAGCACTTTTGACCCTGCCGCTTGGTGATGAATTAGTGGACATGAAATTTACACAGCCATTGGGTACCTCTACTGAAGGAAGTGGATCAACTTTCTGAAAACAAACGTTTCTGCGTTTAAAACTTTAAGAAATACAATTTTAACCATTGCAACAATTTATGTTTACCGTTCTCACTACTTAACAAAAGTGTCTTTGGAGTAAAGAAAAAAAAAGCACACAAAATAAATCATCAACGGAACGACAAAGTGAGTGTAGAGGGATAAGCAATCATCGAATGAATGTAAGAGGCATCGCTCTCTTGTAGAATTTGTTTTTAAAAATAGCATATGAACACTTATCCAATAAAGAATTTAATGCTTTGAAAAGAATCTTCTTTAAGGTTTTAACAAAAATCGAGTTTTCAATACCCAGGTCGATGATCTTTGGGATCCAAAATCTGGGTAGTAGCTTGCTAGTTTTGGGACCTAAACGTACTTAAAGTCAGGATAGAAGAGGACTTAACGAAGACACGGAAAGGTATTTTTAAAACCTAGGACGGGAGCTTTTTCAATTTTTTTTCTGCTGAATATGTTCTTCAAATGTAGGGGACAGTTATGAACCCCACTCTTCCTTATTGGTTTGACAACAAGTTTTTGCCTGCAATTGTTTTTTGTTAGAACAACCACGGATATGGTGTAGAAGATATAATTTTATGCTACACCCGATCACTGCTCCTAACCAATCTTACACAATGTATATCCGCTTCTTATGCATCGATCGTCACAGTAAAATTTTGATTAAATCGCCTACTATTATTTAGGCTTTTCAGTGTCAAAGCCCTTTCTGATATGACCCTGATCTGACCCTGATCATGTTATTTCCAAGTTAATTTCTAAGCAAAACCGAAAACTTAGTTTTTCATGTAATGGTTGGTACTATGTTCTAAATCAGTAGTTCCTCTTCAATTGTGTGTGTCTTTGTCAAGACCCTTTTTAGTGCATTAATATTTAAACTTGTGGTCGTTTTCATGTCTTATTCTTAGCGGTATATGTCGTTACGACCAGAGTTAGAGCAGTGTTTGTTACTGTTATATATTACTATTACTATTACCTTATATCTAAATTCTAATTAATGTTATCTACTATTACTGTTATTACTTTTACTTTTAGCTGATATCTTTTACTGTTATCTGTTATTACTATTACTGTTATCTACTATTACTATTATCGTTATTATCATTACTGTTGTTGCTGTTATCTATTACTATTACTTTATATTTACATTGCTATGTTATCTACTATTACTGTCATTACTTTTACTGTTATCTTTATTACTGATGTCTGTTATCTCTTACTGTATCTGTTATTACTATTACTGTTATCTATTATTACTATTACTATTTTACTATTACTGTTGTTACTGTTATCTATTATTATTACTTTATATCTACATAACCGCTACTATTACTGTTATTGCTTTTACTGTTATCTTTATTACTGTTATCCTTTATCTTTTACTGTTATCTGTTATTACTATTAATGTTATCTACTATTACTATTACTGTTATTACTTTTACTGTTGTTACTGTTATCTATTACTATTACTATTACTTTATATCTACATTACTTTTACTATTACTATTATCTACATTACTTTATTAATTTCTGAGCATTGAAATTAGCAACCAGCATTCCTGGTTTTAGATCGACAGGGGTACCAAAGCACCACCTTTAGTTTTAAGGTTCTTTTAATCCGTTTAATGGCTCGTCATAAGAATATTATTTCAGGACTTGGTGAGCAAGATTGTACGATAAAAGAACAAAAGTCAAACTGGCCAGCCATAAAGCGATTAGACTAATGCGACTAGAACACAATTATGTATAAAGATATTTGTATTTTTTATTTCCTGATTGTAGATTTTATTTGATTTAGGTTATTTTAGTTTTATCTTTGTTTTTTAGCGTTGAAGACATCTCGTTTCATATAGACAAAATATCCATGTTGCTTTAATTTTGTTTTTTCCTTCTACTGGCCATAGTTCCATTTGTTTTCTTCGTTGTGAGATTTCTCTTTTTCTTTGTTTTAGGATTGAACAACTTCAAAAATATCTAAAAGCAGGCAATATAAGACTATTTTTTTACAACGAGAGATATTCCCTTGTCAAAGGCAAAAAAATTAAATCACTTTTTTTGAGTGTTGTTTGTTTTACGAACCGTAATAAATTGCTCTAAAAGCGTAATAAAACTTTTTAAATAACTTCAAATGAATAGCAATTTTATGAAATATTAAAAAAAACTAGGAAAGAAATAGTAAGGAGAGCAGTAAAGAAGCTGAAGAAGCGATGAACACAACAAAGATAGGTTTAAAAAAGAGCATAATAAAACATATAAAATTATATAAATAAATATAGAATAAAAATGACGATATATCAACCCTAGGAACAACAATAGAGGCGAGAAATTGCACACAATGTAAGAGAGAAACAGATAAAGAGATAAGGGGGACAAAGAGCAAAAAAACGGGATGAAGTAAAATGTGGAATAGGAGAAGCATTTGAAAATTTGCATTCCAGGTCATGCGTTAACATCCCTAGATTAGCTTCATAGGTGAAGCCATTCACCCATGAGTTTATATTTATAAACAGTCATTCGGGTTTATATTGGCTAGTTTCACAACTTGTCAGAAAAAGACTATGTGGATTCAATGCCCCTTTTAAGCAAGCACATCCATTACCTTTCTTCTGACGAAATATTTCTATTTTTGCCACTACTTTCCTGTTGAAAACAGTAAACACACTGAAACACTGTACCTTTGGATTGTGTAGATAGAAGACAACCTGTGCTGATAACTTGATGAACGGCCTCAAAACTTGTAAGACGTTGCTCCTTCATTTGGAATGGTCTGCCGAGGGATGTTATTATTAACTACTCATTAATTGTTTCCTGTATAGGAAATTCAACAAACAATAGTATATAAAAAAAGCCTTAGATAAAACGTTGACTAGTGGCATAACATGCCCTAAGTTTTTAGTAGCCTACACTATGAATTTTATCATAAATAAAAAAATCTTACTTTTGTAAAATATCCGTTTAGCATCCTAGCGTGCTCCTTGATCTCTGAACGCTTTGATTTGTACAACTTCAATTGCAGTATTGCTTGTGCTTTCATACTGGAATAAAATGAAGAATGTAAATACGTGGAATGGATATCATTAAATGCTCAAATAAACAACAATCCTTTCAAGATTGATTGAAGCTACGGGAAAATAATTGTAGTTCTTAAAAAATATTTTTGTGTTGACTTCATACATTGCAAACAAATATGTTGTGCTTGTATGCATTCCATGAATACCGGGAAACAGTTTTCTTAGGCACTTATTTTATGGTCGACTTGACCTATAACGCATGTGAATTAAAGCCTCTATGAAATAGTTGTTATTTCAACAAAATTCATCACCAACTTTTTTATCCAATAAAAAAAAGCGTTTTTATCCAATCGGAGCAAGAAAATGATACAAAAATGTTCTTTGATATGCTTGTAATCATGTTCATGCACGTTTATTGTATTATAATCCTGGAAGTCTTGATCAAACAGTTCGTGGTAACGAACTGTAAGTAAGGAGCGACCGGGCTCAATGGTAACCGAAACTCTAAAATTCGGGGTTTTGATACCAATATATACATCAAAAGAATCAAATTTCAATGCTGAATTCAAATATATAACTTTGATCAAGTTTAGTCCTACCCATCAAAAGTTACGCGTTACAAGTTTAGTCCTACCCATCAAAATTTGGCTGATCATAGGCAGTGCGCTAGCGCTGCCTAAGTAAGGAACGATGTGGACACGTGTTTTTTCTGCATACCCGGGCACTTCGTATCGTAAGAGTTGTCTTAGAAAGCTTGAAAGTGGCTCATTCGATTTTAAATTGGAGTGGCTAGTGCCCTTTTTATTAGTCGAGAGTGATTAGAGGGCAGTTAGCTCCCCCCCAAGCCCATCATTCCTCCAACACACGTCCCAAATCCATCGAAGCAACATTTTGATATAGCTATTTTGTTGAGCATGATTTATTTCCGGGTAGAAAATATCTTTTTGAGGAGGACACTCCCCCACAACCCTCGCGGCAAGGGTTTTAAGTTATGCCCCGGGGGCATATAAGGTTCTTATTGAAAGCGTTGTCGTAATTTGATTGGAAATTCTAAGGGCTAGTGCCCTTTTTAATAGTCGAAAGTGGTTGGAGGGCATCTAGCCCCCCCCCATGCCCATTATTCCCCCAAGCACATCCAATCAAAATTTTGAGATAGCCATTTTGTTCAACGTAGTTAATTTTCAGATAGAAAATATCTTTTTGAGGAGGACACTCCCCCACAGCCGTCGGGGCAAGGGTTTTAAGTTATGCCCTGGGGGCATGTAAGGTTTTTATAGAAGGCATTAACGTAGAAACTTCAAGAAAGGCTCATTCGATTGGAAATGCAAAGGGCTAGCACGCTTTTTAATAGTCGAAACTGATTGGAGGGCAACTAGCCCCCCCACGCCCATCATTCCCCCAAACACATCCAATCAAAATTTTGATATAGACATGTTGTTCAGCGTAGTTGTTTTCCAGATAGAAAATATATTTTTGAGGATGACACTCCAACACAACCCTCGGGGCAAGGGTTTTAAGCTATGGCCTGGGGGCATCTAAGGTTTTTATAGAAGGCGTTGTCATAGAAACTTCAAAAAGGGCTAATTTGATTGGAAATTCAAAGGGTTAGTGCCTTTTTTAATAGTTGAAAGTGAATGGACGGTAACTAGCCCCCCTCTCACGCCCACCTTTTCATAGGCAGCATGCTAGCGCTGCCTAAGTAAAGAACGATGTGCGCACAATGTGTTGTTATTGGGTTTTTTTTATCCATACCCAGGCACTTCGTATCGAAGGAGTCGTCGTAGAAACTTCGAAAAGGGCTCACTCGATTGGAAATTGGAGGGGCTAGTGAATTTTTTAATAGTCGAAAGTGATTGGAGGGAAACTAGCCCCCCCACCCCACGCGAATCTTTCCCCCAAACACATCCAATCAAAATTTTGAGATAGCCATTTTGTTCAGCGTAGTTTATTTCCAGATAGAAAATATGTCTTTGAGGAGGAAACTCCCCCACAACCCTCAGGGTAACGGTTTTAAGTTATGCCCAGGGGTATTTAATGTTTTTATAGAAGGTTTTGTTTTAGAAACTTCAAAAAAGACTCATTCGATTGAAAATTCAAAGGGATAGTGCCCTTTTTAATAGTAGAAAGTGATTGGAGGGCAACTAGTCCCACCCCCCAGCCCTTCATTCCCCCAAACACATCCAATCAAAATTTTGAGATGACCATTTTGTTCACCGTAGTTGATTTCCCGATAGAATATGTAGTTTTGAGGAGGACACGCCCCCACAACCCTCAGGGCAAGGGTTGTAATTTATGCCCTGGGGACATATAAGATTTTTATAGAAAGGGTTGCCGTAGAAACTTCAAAACGGGCTTTTTCGATTGGAAATTCAAGGGGCAAGTGCCCTTTTTAATTGTCGAAAGTGATTGGGGGGAAAGTTGTCCCCCCCACGCCCATCATTCCCCCTAATACATCCAATCAAAATTTTGAGATAGCTATTTTGTTCAGCGTAGTTGATTTCCAGACAGAAAATATGTTTTTGAAGAGGTAACTCCCCTACAACCCTCATGGCAAGGGTTTTAAGTTATGCCCTGGGGGTATATAAGGTTTTTATAGAAGGTGTTGTCGTAGAAACTAGTAGAAGGGCCTTATTGACTCCAACGATTCACCCCTGCTGCCACCTATAACTTTTTTGCACCCCAAATAAGGGCATAGCCTCCCTAGGGAGAACACGTGGTTAATGGGGTCAATGACCTAAATTTCCAAAGGTCGATGTTGTTGTTGTTTCCGAGGCAATTGTCAAGGTAAGTGCACGCTCTCAGCGAATGTCAAGGTCGATGTTGTTGTTGTTGTAAGTGCACGCTCTCAGCGAATGTCAAGGTCAATGTTGTTGTTGTTGTTTTTGGCACGCTCTCAGTGAATGTCATGGTGTCCAGAAATAGTATTTGTTATTGTTGTTCAAGCCAAATGTTATGACTTTCCCGGAATTTGGAACACCTGTGCTGTCGACCTCAATTCACCTATCGTGAATCAATAATTCCCCTTAGAAACAACAAATTAATTCCCCTTTCTTGACAGATCAATCAACCAATGACATCATCTGTCAGACTTTAAAAATTTTCGCATAGAAACGATTCTCCAGGAATAGATCCAAGTCATTAATGTCTGTGCCTCGGAAACAACTCTTTTGGTCGAACTCCAAAGGATATTAATAGCCAAAGGCCATGGAAACAATTCTCCAAGAAACATCTTAGCGATGAATTGTTTTAGCGCGGGAATCAGGTTTCTTATTAATTTGAAATGCATTAGCGCAGAGATGCCAAAAACAAAAGGAACACGCTGAATTACGTTTAGGGATTATTTGGGCGAAACTGTTTTAGACAGGTTATGGAACTATTTCGGCGAAAAAGTTAGAGACATTTTAAAAGATGATTTTTGAAGAGATTTTAGAAGAGAATTTAATGGTGAAACTCTGTGGTCGTTATAATACACAAGTTTCATTTGAACAGTGTTGTGAGGTCCTATAACCCAACCCCAAAGGGTTCCAATCCTCTACCCCAACCCCAAAGGCTTCCAATCCCCCTACCCAACCCCGAAGGGTTCCGATCCCCCTACCCAACCCCGAAGGGTTCCGATCCCCCTACCCCAACCCCGAAGGAAGCCCCCGGTCCTCAAAGGCCCCCCAAGCTCCCAAAGGGCCACCGGCGCCCCCAAAGGCCCACCCAGACCCCCAAAGGCCATCCCCGGGCCCCCCAAAGGCCCATCGAGCTCCCAAAGGACCAACGGGGTCCCAAAGGCCCTCCACCGGTCCCCAAAGGTCCCCCAGGCCCCCAACAGCCCCCTGGACCCCCAAAGGCCCTCCCAGTGCCCCAAAGGCCCTCCCTGTGCCCCCAAGGCCCTCCCCCCGCCCCCAAAGGTCCCCCGGCCCCGAGAAGCGCCACCGGGCTGCGCCGTGGGCCCGGAAAGCGCCGCGGGATGCGCCGCAGGGGTGCGCCGCGGGTCAGGAAAGCGCCACAGGGGATGCGCCGTAGGGAGGCACCCCAGGAAAGCGCCGCAGGATGCGCCGCAGGGATGCGCCGCAAAAAAAAAAGTAAACTAAAAAGTAAAAATTTCGAAATGTTATCCCCCAAACGCCCTCCTCAGACCCCCAACTGCCCCCCGGACCCCCAAAGGTCCTCCCTGTGCCCCAAAGGCCCTCCCGGTGCCCCAAAGGCCCCCCCGGCCCCCAAAGGTCCCCCCGACCAGAGACGCGCCGCCGGGATGCGCCGTGGGCCCGGAAAGCGCCGCAGGATGCGCCGCAGGGATGCGCCGCGGGTCAGGAAAGCGCCGCAGGGGATGCGCTGCAGGGAGGCACCGCAGGAAAGCGCCGCAGGATGCGCCGCAGGGATGCGCCGCAAAAAAAAGTAAACTAAAAAGTAAAAATTCCGAAATGTTATCCCCTAAACGCCCTCCTCAGACCCCCAAAGGCCCTCCCCTGGTCCTCAAAGGCCCCTCGGGCTCCCAAAGGGCCAACCGGCCCCAAAGGGTCCTCCGGGCCCCCAAAGATCTTCCCCCGGTCCCCAAAGGTCCACTGGGCTTCCAAAGGCCCTCCCCCGGTCCCCAAAGGTCCCCGGGGTCCCAAAAGACCACTCAATCCTCAAGGGCCCCCGGATCCCCAAACGCCCTCCCTGGGCCCCAAAGGTCCTCCCCCGGTCCCCATACATACACACAAAAACTTACACACACACAAAAACCTACACACACGCACAAAAACTTACACACACACATGACAAATTACAGACACACACGAACACTTACACACAAACGCCAAAACTTACACACACACACACAAAAACTTACACACACACACACACAAAAACATAAAAATGACAACCAAAACTCACAATAACAAAAAAAATTACAACCAAAAACAAAAATACACACACACACACACAAAACAAAAACACACAAACACAATAAAACACACACAAACACGACAACAAATACACAACCAAAAAAACTAACACACACACACACACACAAACAAACTAAAACATGAACACAAAAAAAACTCACACACACACACACAAAACTTACACACACACACACACACACACACTTACACACACACACACGAAAACTTACACACACACGCCAAAACTTACACACACAAAAACTTACACACACACACACACACACACACAAATTTATACACACACACACACAAAAACTTACACACACAAAAACTTACACACACACACACACACACACAAACTTACACACACACACAAAAACTTACATCCACACACAAAAGCTTAGACACACAAAAACTTACACACACACACACAAAAACTTAGACCCACACGCAAAAACTTACATGCACACAAAAACTTACATGCACACAAAAAATTACACACACACAAAAAATTACACACACACACAAAAACTTACACACACACACAAAAACTTACTCACACACACACATGAAAACATACAAACAAACGCAAACACAGAAAAAAAAACCAACAAAATAACACACACACACACAAAATATTAAACAAACACACACACACAAACAAAAATATGCACACGAAAACTTACATGCACACAAAAACTTACAAGCACACAAAAACATACACACACACACACACACAAACAAACAAAAAAACACCCAAAAACACACACACAAACTCCAAAACAAACACACACACAAACACAAACACACACACACACACAAAAACTTACACATGAACACAAAAAAAAACTCACACACACACGCACAAAACCGCGCGCGTACGCGCGCGTACGTAGGCTAACCTAGCCTAACCTAACTTAACCTAACCTAACTTATTCTAACCTAACCTAACCTAATCATACACCTAACATTTTGCCTGTCTCTCACCTAACCTAAGCTAACCTAAGTTAAGCGTACGTGGGCTAACCTAACCTAACTTAACCTAACCTAACTTAATCTAGCCTAACCTAACCTAACCATACTCGCCGGAAAAGGTTAGGTGTCGTCTCTTTGTGTGTGTTGTCCCTGTGTGTTAGTCGTCTCTCTCTGTGTGTGTCTGCGCACGTAACCTCGACTAATGTGAATTTCAACCATTCAGACTGGTGGACTAAGACCCCAATTCTGAGCTAGTGAATTTCCACCATTCAAACTGGTGGACTAAGACCCTAATTCTGAGCTAGTGAATTTCCACCATTCAGGCTGGTGGACTGAGACCCCAATATTGAGCTAGTGGATTTCCACCATTCAGGCTGGTGGACTAACCCCATTTTTGTTATGCATAATGAGTTTTATATTGTAAACATACAATAAATTTGTTTCTGCTATTTTGATTTTCTTCTACTAGATATGTATAGAATAAGGATACCAATAGAGACTTCTGTATATGAATAGTTCAGTTTGAATGGATCACCATATAGAGTTTTCGTGTGGTTGTGTTAGTTTTTGTGTGTGTGTGTGTGTGTGTGTAAGTTTTTGTGTGTGTGTAAGTTTTGACGTGTGTGTGTGTAAGTTTTGGTGTGTGTGCGTTAGTTTTTGTGCGTGTGTGTAATTTTTTGTGTGTGTGTTATTTTGTGTTTGTGTGTGTTTGTTTGTGTGTGTGAGTTTTTTTTCGTGTGTGTGTGTAAGTTTTTGTGTGTGTGTGTGTAAGTTGTTGCGTGTGTGTTTATGTTTGTGTTTGTTTGTGTGTGTGTGTGAGTTTTTGTGTGTCTAAGTTTTGTTTGTTTGTGTGTCTGTTTTTTCGTGTGTGTGTAAGTTTTTGTGTGTGTGTGTGTGTAAGTTTTTGTGTGTCTAAGTTCTTGTGTGCGAAACTTTTGACGTGTGTGTGTAAGTTTTAGTGTGTGTGTGTGTATAAGTTTTTGTGTGCATGTAATTTTTCGTGTGAATGTGTAAGTTTTTTTTTGTTTTTGTGTTTGTGTCAGTTTTTGTGTGTGTGTAATTTTTGGCGTGTGTGTGTCAGTTTTCGTGTGTGTGTGTGTAAGTTTTTGTGTGTGTGTGTAAGTTTTTTTGTGTGTTTTTGAGTTTTTGTGTGTGTGTAAGTTTTTGTGTGCATGTAAGTTTTTGTGTTCATGTTAGTTTTTGCGTGTGGGTGTAAGTTTTTGTGTGTTTGTGTAAGTTTTTGTGAGTCTAAGCTCATGATTGTGGATATAAGTTATTTGTGTGTATGTGTAAGTTTGTGTGTGTGTGTGTGTGTGTGTGTGTGTAAGTTTTTGTGTGTGTAAGTTTTTGTGTGTGTGTGTGTAAGTGTGTGTGTGTGTGTGTGTGTGTGTGTTTTTTTGTTTGTGTTTAAGTTTTTGCGTGTGTGTTTATGTTTTGTTTTGTGTTTGTGTTAGTTTTGTGTGTGTGTGTGTGTGTGTAATTTTTTGTGCGTTTGTGTGTGAGTTTTTTTTTGTGTTAATTTGTAAGTTTTTGTGTATGTGTGTGTGTGTGTGTAAGTTTTTGTGTGTGTGTAAGTTTTGGCGTGTAATGATTTCTTATATTGGACTTAGTTAGCTGCCTGATTCCTTGAGGTTCGTCTCTTACTATTCCAAAGAAGAAAAAGCCGTAGGCTTTTTCCTGTTTGTTATATTAAGGAAAGAACTGTAACTCAAAGAAACTGAAGTAATAAAAGGAATCATTATATATATGTTACAGTAAAGAACGATCTCTCGTCCATAGTAACTGATATACGGTGGTTCCAGGGGTAGCTACAAGCTATCCAGATTGTAGCGGTATCTGGGTTTTTATATTATACATCATTATAAATTATTAAAAGGTTCGAATGTTCGAAGATTATAGAGTTAAAAATTTTCCCTCACCGGGAATCGAACCCGGTCTTTCTAAGTGGAAGTTAACGATCCTAGCCACTAGACCAAATAGGACTATAAAGAAGTATGATTTAAGAACCATACGCATATTATTATTTCACCATACCAATTATCCGGGTTGCAGCGGTAGCTAGCAACCTAGTAAGAGACGATCACGTCCAATGTTAAGAAGTGTAAAAACCCATAGTTCCTAAAAAAAGGCGTCAGATCAAAACAAAAAGTACACCATTAGAACCGCCTTGTCCGAAACCCCTGTATAGGAAACTTTCTGTCATTTGGCTTGAACAGCAAGGGAAATATAATAAAGAAGGACTTCTTGCCTATACTAAATTTTATACGCCACTTAATTATAGTTTAGGTTAGTAATTCAACAGATAGCTTGGCACTGAAACATCTTAGAGAGTTGTTCAATGGCTCATTTTAAAGAATATTAATGGGGTTAAAAACTTCTTGTAATTAAAACAAATTATTTTTATTACATTAAGAAATTTTAATTATGTTCCTTAAGATTTACAGTAATTAGTACTTACGAACGACAAAGATGTAAATGTTCTCATTTGTGAATACATAATGGTTTCAATCAAGCAAGCTGCACGCAAGTTAAAAAAACAGTTCTACACAGACAACAGAGATAGTATCTTGAAAAGAGAAAAGCAAAGGTATTCAACCGACCAGGCGTATCGAGAAGTAAAAATTGAGCAGGCTAGATAAAAGATCAAGGAGCGTTATCACAATGATAAACTTTATAGAGAAGCAAGAATTGAGCAGGCTAGACAAAAGAGCAAGGAACGGTATGATAATGATAAAGATTACAGAGAAGCAAGAATTGAGCAGGCTAGACAAAAGATCAAGGAGCGTTATCACAATGATGAATATTACCAAAAAATATATAAGAAAAAAGTTGCTACCAGAATTACAGTAAAGAACGATCTCTCTCCCATAGTAACTGATATGTTACATTAAAAGACGATCATTGGAATAAAAAGTTATTGCATGCATTGGACTTAGTTAGCTACTTGATCGTTTGAGGTTCGTCTCTTACTATTTCAAAGAAGAAAAAGCCGTAGGCTTTTTCCTGTTTGTAATATTTTCCAATTTGTTATCAGGGTTTTTATAATAAAGAACGAACTCTCTCCTATACTAAATAAGCCACTATTTTTATTAAGGTTATATGACTTTTAGGGGTTGTTTCCCCCTTTTTTCGGTGATGGTATAATAAAGAACGACCTCTTGCCTATACTAAATTTATAGACCACTTAACTATAGTATAGGTTAGTAAGGTTTACATAAAGGACTGATCCGGGTTGCAGCGGTAGCTAGCAACCTAGTAAGAGACGATCACGTCCAATGTTAAGAAATATAAAAACCCATAGTTCCTAAAAAAGGAGTCAGATCAAATTTAAAAGTACACCGTTAGAACCGCCTTGTCCGAAACCCCTGTATAGTAAACTTTCTGCCCCTTGGCTTGAACAGCAAGGGAAATATATTGGCTTGAAATTCAAGAAAAGTGGCAGCTACTACAACATTCTCCCAAAACGGGATATTTTTTTTTCTTTTTTTCTTTTTTTATTTTGTTTATAATAAAGAACGATCTCTTGCCTATACTAAATTTTATACGCCACTTAATTATGGTACAGGTTAGTTACAATAAGGAACGAACTGAACCCATAGTAACTTAAGTATTAAATCAAACAGTTCGTGGTCATAATAAAAAGCTGTGGAATGGCTCATTTTAAAGAAAACTGCTGTATATAGAAACCTTTTTTAATTAACAAACTTAATTATTATTATAAAACAAATTGTTACGACATGGTAAAGAACTAACTCATTGCGATAGTAACTAATTTAATTTTGAACTCAGATCACCGGATTTAAAGTCTTATGTTTTAACCACTACACCAAGAAACGTTCATTTAAGAAAGAATTTTAACGGTATATGATAACTAAAATACCGAACTAAGTGCTAACCACTACACCAAGAAACATTCATATAAAAAAGAATTTTAACAGTATATGATAATTTGAAGACCGAACTCTAATCATCAGTATTGTCAATCAGTTCGTTCCGGTCCGGGTTGCAGCGGTAGCTAGCAACCTAGTAAGAGACGATCACGTCCAATGTTAAGAAATATAAAAACCCATAGTTCTTAAAAAAAGAGTCAGATCAAAACAAAAAGTACACCATTAGAACCGCCTTGTCCGAAACCCCTGCATAGTAAAATTTCTGTCCCTTGGCTTGAACAGCAAGGGAAATATATTGGCTTGAAAATCAAGAAAAGTGGCAGCTACTACAACATTCTGCCTAAACGGGATATTTTTGCTTTTTTTCTTTTTTTCTTTTTTTGTATCCAGAGATAGCTTGGCACTGGAACATCGTGGAGGGTTGTTCAATAGCTCATTTTAAAGGAAATTAATTGGGTTAAAAATCTATAGTAACTAAAATAAATTATTTCTAAAAGAGAATAAATTTTTCCACCAAAAACTGCATTTTGATGTCTTTTCACACTGCAGTCTTTCAAACATAATCGTATACCAGCGGTAAGAATTGAACCCACGCCTCTGAAGAGACTGGTGGCTAACACCAGTGCCTTGGACCACTCGGCCAGGCTGCCTCTCATAAATAAATATATATGTGAATTTGGGTTGCAGCAGTAGCTAGCAACCTAGGAATAGACGATCAGTCCAATGCTAAGAAATATAAAAACCCAAAACTCCTAAAAATAGAGTCAGATCAAAACAAAAGTACATCATTAGAAATACCTTGTCTGAAACCCTACTAGATAAATAATGAACGTCATCATAGTTTTATATTAGAGTTATGACGTGAATAGAGTGACGTCATAATTAGTATATAAGGAAAGTCAAAACTGAAAATTCTTTCATTCTTGATTAGAATAATGGTTAGATCAAAGCAGGCTATACGCAAGTTGAAGAAAGAGTACTACACAAACAATAGAGATAGTAACTTGAAAAGAAAAAAGCAAAGGTATTCAACCGACCATTTATAATAAAGAACGACCTCTTGCCTATACTAAATTTTATACGCAACTTATTTATAGTATAGGTTAGTAATTCATTATATTAAAAGACGATCATTAGGATAATTACATTAAAAGACGATTATTGGAATAACATACCGCTGCATACATTGGACTTAGTTAGCTACTTGATTGCTTGAGGTTCGTCTCTTACTATTTCAAAGAAGAAAAGGCCGTAGGCTTTTTCCTGTTTGTAATGATATAGCATAAAACGAAACCCAAGTTGTAATCCGTGTTGCAGCGGTAGCTAGCAACCTAGTAAGACACGATCACGTCCAATGTTAAGAAAAATAAAAACCCATAACTTCTAAAAAAAGTCAGATCAAAACAAAAAGTACACCATTAAAACCGTCTTGTCCAAACCCCTGTATAGTAAACTTTCTGTTATTTGGCTTGATCAGCAATGGAAATATATTGGCTTGAAAATCAAGAAAAGTGGCAGTTACTACAACATTCTGCCTAAACGGCATATTTTTTTCTTTCTCTTTTTTTCTTTTCCACAGATAGCTTGGCACTGGAACATCGTAGAGAGTTGTTCAATGGCTCATTTTAAAGGAAATTAATTCGGTTAAAAATCTTTTGTAACTAAAATAAATTATTTCTAAAAGAGAATAAATTTTAACACTAAAAACTGCATTTTTTATGTCTTTTCATACTGCAGTCTTTTCAAAGATATTTTTCCGGGTTGCAGCGGTAGCTAGCAACCTAGTAAGAGACGATCACGTCCAATGTTAAGAAATATAAAAACCCATAGCTCCTAAAAAAGGAGTCAGATCAAAACAAAAAGTACACCATTAGAACCGCCTTGTCCGAAACCCCTGTATAGGAAACTTTCTGTCCCTTGGCTTGAACAGCAATGGAAATATATTGGCTTGAAAATCAAGAAAATTGACTTTAACCACGTTATTCTCGTCAAAAGGGATATTTTTTTCTTTTTTTTTTGTATCCATTATAATAAAGAACGACCTCTTGCCTATACTAAATTTTATACGCCACTTACTTATAGTATAGGTTAGTAATTCATCCGGGTTTCAGCGATAGCTAACAACCTAGTAAGAGACGATCAAGTCCAATGTTAAGAAATATAAAAACCCCTAGTTCCTAACAGAGGAATCAGATCAAAACAAAAAGTACACCATTAGAACCGCCTTGTCCGAAACCCCTGTATAGGAAACTTTCTGTCCCTTGGCTTGTTTATAATAAAGAACGACCTCTTGCCTATACTAAATTTTATACGCCACTTACTTATAGTATATAATTCCACAGATAGCATGGCACTGGAATATCGTAGAGTTCAATGACTCATTTTAAAGAAAATTAATGGGGTTAAAAACCTTTTGTAATTAAAACAAATTATTTTTATTACATTAAGACATTTTAATTATGTTCCTTAAGAAATCATCCTAAGTAAAATTTCCCATACAGAAATTGAACTCAAGCCTACTGGGTGAGCTTTTTCCCAACCTCTAAACCATATAGGATATAGTTTATGTTAGAGAACAAATTATAAGCCTAGTTAGCTGTCTGATTATTTGAGGGTCGTCTCTTACTATTCCAAAGAAGAAAAAGCCGTAGGCTTTTTCCTGTTTGTAATCTATTTTATAATAATCCGGGTTGCAGCGGTAGCTAGCAAACTAGTAAGAGACGTCACGTCCAATGTTAAGAAATATAAAACCCCCTAACTCCTAAAAAATCCAGGTTGCAGCGGTAGCTAGCAATCCAGGTTGCAGTTACAATAAAGAACATCCGGGTTTGCAGCGGTAGCTAGCAACCTAGTAAGAGACGATCACGTCCAATGTTAAGAAATATAAAAACCCATAGTTCCTAACAATGGAGTCAGATCAAAACAAAAAGTACACCATTAGAACCGCCTTGTCCGAAACCCCTGTATAGGAAACTTTCAGTCCCTTGGCTTGAACAGCAAGGGAAATATAGTGGCTTGAAAATCATATAATTATAATAAAGATCGAACTCTTCCCTATACTAACTTGCATACGCAACTTCACTATAGTTAAGATTACAGTATTTATATTACACATCATTATAAATTATAAAAGGTTCAAATGTTCGAAGATTATAGAGTTAAAAATTTTCCAACACCGGGAAAAGTTAACTATTCTAGCCACTAGACTATATGGAACCATAAAGAAGTATGATTTAAGAGCCATATGCATATTATTATTTCACCATACAAATTATAATAAGACCAAAACAAAATCGTCGACTTTCAACCTTACTTTTGACACATTATCCGGGTTGCAGCGGTAGCTAGCAACCTAGTAAGAGACGATCACGTCCAATGTTAAGAAATATAAAAACCCATAGTTCCTAACAGAGGAGTCAGATCAAAACAAAAAGTACACCATTAGAACCGCCTTGTCCGAAACCCCTGTATAGGAAACTTTCTGTCCCTTGGCTTTAACAGCAAGGGAAATATATTGGCTTGAAAATCAAGAAAAGTGGCAGCTACTACAACATTCTTCCTACACGGGATATTTTTTTCTTTTTTTCTTTGTTTCCAGAGATAGCTTGGCAAAGGAACATCGTAGAGGGTTGTTCAATAGCTCATTTTAAAGGAAATTAATTGGGTTAAAAACCTTTTGTAACTAAAATAAATTATTTCTAAAAGAGAATAAATTTTTCCACCAAAAACTGCATTTTCGATGTCTTTTCACACTGCAGTCTTTCAAACATAATCGTATACCAGTGGTAAGATTTGAACCCACGCATCCGAAGAGACTGGTAGCTAACACCAGTGCCTTGGATCACTCGGCCAGGTTGCCTCTCATAAATAACTATATATGTGAATCTGGGTTGCAGCAGTAGCTAGCAATCTAGTAAGATCCGGGTTGCAGCGGTAGCTAGCAACCTAGTAAGAGACGATCACGTCCAATGTTAAGAAATATAAAAAACCCATAGTTCCTAAAAAAGGAGTCAGATCAAAACAAAAAGTACACCATTAGAACCGCCTTGCTCCGAAACCCCTGTATAGGAAACTTTCTGTCCCTTGGCTTGAACAGAAAGGGAAATATATTGGCTTGAAAATCAAGAAAAGTGGCAGCTACTACAACATTCTTCCTAAACAGGATATTTTTTTCTTTTTTTCTTTTTTTCTTTGTTTCCAGAGATAGCTTGGCACTGGAACATCGTAGAGGGTTGTTCAATAGCTCATTTTAAAGGAAATTAATTGGGTTAAAAACCTTTTGTAACTAAAATAAATTATTTCTAAAAGAGAATAAATTTTTCCACCAATAACTGCATTTTCGATGTCTTTTCACACTGCAGTCTTTCAAACATAATCGTATACCAGCGGTAAGATTTGAACCCACGCCTCCGAAGAGACTGGTGGCTAACACCAGTGCCTTGGACCACTCGGCCAGGTTGCCTCTCATAAATAATATATATGTGAATCCGGGTTGCAGCATTACAATAAGGAACGAACTGAACCCATAGTAACTTAGGTACTAAATCAAACAGTTCTTGGTCATAATAAAGAGCTGTGTAATGGCTCATTTTAAAGGAAACTGCCGTATATAGAAACATTTTGTAATTAACAAAATTAATTATTATTATATAACAAATTGTTACGATATGGTAAAGAACTAACTCTTGGCGATAGTAACTAATTTAATTTTGAAAAGAAAGAATTACGGTAGAAACCTAAATGGTAGTATAAGTAAACTACATTTCGTAGGAACCGTCCACCGTGATTTGAACTCGGATCGCAGGATTCAAAGTCTTAAGTGCTAACCACTACACAAAGAAACGTCAATATAAGAAAGAATTTTAACAGTATATGATAACTTAAAGACCGAACTCTAATATTAAATAAAACAGATCGTGGTCATAATAAAGAGCTGTGTAATGGCTTATTTTAAAGGATCCGGGTTGCAGCGGTAGCTAGCAACCTAGTAAGAGACGAACACGTCCAATGTTATAATTCAACAGACAGCATGGCACTGGAACATCGTAGAGAGTTGTTCAATGACTCATTTTAAAGGAAATTCATGAGGTTAAAAACCTTTTGTAATTAAAACAAATTACTTTTATTACATTAAGAAATTTTATTATGTTCCTTAAGAAATCATCATAAGTAAAAAATTTCCCATACGGAAATTGAACTCAAGCCTAATGGGTGAGAGCTATCCCAACCTTTAGACCATATAGGATATATTAAAATATCCGATTAATGAAGTTTATGTTAAAGAACAAATTATAAACCTAGTTAGCTGCCTGATTATTTGAGGATCGTCTCTCACTATTCCAAAGAAGAAAAAGCCGTAGGCTTTTTCCTGTTTGTAATTTATTCGGGTTGCAGCGGTAGCTAGCATAAGGACTATGGTTCACCTCAGAATCCGGGTTGCAGCGGTAGCTAGCAACCTAGTAAGAGACGATCACGTCCAATGTTAAGAAATATAAAAACCCCTAACTCCTGAGAAAAGAGTCAGATCAAAACAAAAATTATACCATTAAAACCACCTTGTCCAAAACCCCTATTAAGGAAACTTATCATTCTTTGGCTTGAATAACAAAGAAAATATATTGGCTTGAAAATCAAGAAAATTGACTTTAACCACGTTATTCTCCACAAACGGGATATTTTTTTCTTTCCGCTTGATTTTCCTCCTCAACTAGCTGGACACTGGAAAATCATAGAGAGCTATATGATAGCTCATTTTAAAGGAAATTGCAACATCTAGTCACTTTTGTAATTAAAAATAAAATACTTTTTAAAGTAGAATCAATTTTGTCAAAAATTACAATAAAGAGCGAACTCTAATTACATTTTGTAAGCATGAAAAATAAAATCTAATAATATAAAATATTACTAAAAACCATACATGACATAATGAGCGACGTGAAGTAAAAATTAAAATAATCAATTTTTATTTTATTTTCGTTTTCAGTTCAGAATCGCTAAAGTTATAAACTGCAAAAATATTTATGCTATCTGAGCAATAGTTTTAATATTTTAATTTAGACTAGAAAAATACCTAAAATTTAAAATTAGTTTAAGTTTTTGTTACTTTTTTGTAAATTGTTTTGGTACTTGATACGTGACTTAAACAATCAACTAATGATTAAATAATGGTTAAATCAAAGCAAGCTAAAAAAAACAGTACTACACAAAAAACAGAGATAGCATCGTGAAAATGGAAAAGCAAAGGTATTCAACCGACCAGGCGTATCGAGAAGTAAAAATTGAGAGAGCCAAAAAAATTTACATAAAGGACCGATATAGTTCATCATAAATGGTATTTGTCAATTAGCTTTTTTGATATAATTATCTATTATTATGTAAAATGCAGTAAATTTCGAGGGGTTTTAACAAAATATTTATTTGTTAACTGAAACTGGAATAATTCCTGATAATTTTAAATATAATAGTTTTATTTAACTGCAAACTGCAAAAGTATTGACGATGTCTGAGCCATAATTTTAATTTTTTAATTCAAACCAGAAAAATACCTGAAAAATTTAAAATGAGTTTGGTTTTTCTTTCGCTTAAAGTGATTCATTACGCCATTTTATCGTGTGTAAATCATAATATTTCCCGTACCGGGAATCGAAATCAAGCGAACAGGGTGAGAGTCAGCTATCCCAACCACTAGACTATTTAGGATATATTAAATATCCAAGGTGATTATTTCACCCATAGTAACTGATATGTTACATTAAAGAACGAACTTTCGTCCTTAGTAATTGAAGCATTATCTGTGTTGCAGCGGTAGCTAGCAACCTATTAAGAGACGATCACGTCCAACGTTAAGCAATATAAAAACCCCTAACTCCAAAAATAAGAGTCAGATCAAAACAAAAGTACACCATTAGAACCGCCTTGTCAGAAACCCCTATAAGGGAAATAACTTCCTTTGGCTTGAATAACAAAGAAAATATATTGGCTTGAAAATCAAGAAAATTGATTTTAACAACGTTATTCTCCACAAACGGCATATTTTTCTTTTTCTTTTCCGCCGATAGCTTGCAGCGAATATCTGGAATTGTTCAATGGCTCATTTAAAGGTAACGAGATCGAGTCACTTGTACCTAATTTTTTAAAACCTTCGGTTAAAGATAAAATATTTTTAAATTATAATGAGTCCTGCAGCGGTAGCTAGTAACCTAACAAGAGAGAGTCCAGAGCTCCAAAAAGGTACACAACAAAAAGTACACCATTAGAACCGCCTTGTCCGAAACCCCTGTATAGGAAACTTTCTGTCCCTTGGCTTGAACAGCAAGGGAAATATATTGGCTTGAAAATCAAGAAAATTGACTTTAACCACGTTATTCTCCCCAAACGGGATATTTTTTCTTTTTTTTCTTTTTCTTTTCCACAGATAGCTTGGCACTGGAACATCGTAGAGGGTTGTTCAATAGCTCATTTTAAAGGAAATTAATTGGGTTAAAAATCTATAGTAACTAAAATAAATTATTTCTAAAAGAGAATAAATTTTTCCACCAAAAGTTACAGTAAAGAACGATCTCTCGCCCATATCAGGGTTGCAGCGGTAGCTAGCAACCTAGTAAGAGACGATCACCTCCAATGTTAAGAAATATAAAACCCCCCAACTCCTTAAAAAAGAGTCAGATCAAAACAAAAAGTACACCTATAGAACCGCCTTGTCCGAAACCTCTATAAACGAAACTTACCACCCTTTGGCTTGAATAACAAAGAAAATGTATTGGCTTGATAATCAAGAAAATTGAATTTTACCACGTTATTCTCAACAAACGGGATATTTTTTTCTTTCCGCTTGATTGTCCTCCTCAGCTAGTTGGGCACTGGAAAATCATAGAGAGCTGTATAATAGCTCATTTTAAAGGAAATTGCTACATCTAGTGCGTTTTGTTGTAATTAAAAATAAAAAGCTTTTGAAAGTAGTTACAGTAAAGAACGATCTCTCTCCCATACTAACTGATATATGGTGGTTCCAGGTGTAGTTACATAAAGGACGAATATAGCTCATCATAAATGGTGTTTGTCAATTATCCGGGTTGTTTACAGTAAAGATCGGTCTCTCATCTATAGTAACTGTTATATGGTAGTTCCAGGGGTAGTTACTTGAGGTTCGTCTCTTACTATTTCAAAGAAGAAAAAAGCCGTAGGCTTTTTCCTGTTTGTAATGATATAGTATTCTTCAAAAGTTACAAGCCTGAGAAAATTTGCCTTATTTAAAAAAAAGAGAAACACCCACTAAAAACTATAGAATCTTAATAAAAATCTTGCCATCATATTCAGCGTATTAGAGAACTTTACAATGCAACAGATCCGGGTTGCAGCGGTAGCTAGCAACCTAGTAAGAGACGATCACGTCCAATGTTAAGAAATATCCGGGTTGCAGCGATAGCTAGCAACCTAGTAAGAGACGATCACGTCCAATGTTAAGAAATATAAAAACCCATAGTTCCTAACAAAGGAGTCAGATCAAAACAAAAAGTACACCATTAGAACCGCCTTGTCCGAAACCCCTGTATAGGAAACTTTCTGTCCCTTGGCTTGAACAGCAAGGGAAATATATTGGCTTGAAAATCAAGAAAATTTACTTTAACCACGTTATTCTCCCCAAACGGGATATTTTTTTCTTTTTTTTTCTTTTTATTTTCCACAGATAGCTTGGCACTGGAACATCGTAGAGGGTTGTTCAATAGCTCATTTTAAAGGAAATTAATTGGGTTAAAAATCTATAGTAACTAAAATAAATTATTTCTAAAAGAGAATAAATTTTTCCACCAAAAATTACAGTAAAGAACGATCTCTCGCCCATATCAGGGTTGCAGCGGTAGCTAGCAACCTAGTAAGAGACGATCACCTCCAATGTTAAGAAATATAAAACCCCCCATCCGGGTTGCAGCGGTAGCTAGCAACCTAGTAAGAGACGATCACGTCCAATGTTAAGAAATATAAAAACCCATAGTTCTTAAAAAAAGAGTCAGATCAAAACAAAAAGTACACCATTAGAACCGCCTTGTCCGAAACCCCTGCATAGTAAAATTTCTGTCCCTTGGCTTGAACAGCAAGGGAAATATATTGGCTTGAAAATCAAGAAAAGTGGCAGCTACTACAACATTCTGCCTAAACGGGATATTTTTTTCTTTTTTTCTTTTTTTTTTTCTTTTGTATCCAGAGATAGCTTGGCACTGG